>NC_133324.1:582673262-583341762 GCF_042186555.1 Aquarana catesbeiana | reverse complement strand
CGTGAGGGAAAGACTGCAGTCATTCCTGTGATTTTCTAAATAAAGGCTTTTCAGAGAAGTCTAAAGAATTGAAAATAGGGAAATGTACAAGGGCAGTGTTGCTATCATATGCATAGCTTGTGAGAGAAGTCATTGTCATGTGATGTGATTAAGAAGCATACTTGACAGACACAAGGTTAGGAAGGTTTCTTTGAACTCCTTATGTACTAGTAGATATAGTCATGTTAAGCACCATGTAATATGTATTGCATTCAAGCCTGTTATGCGACATGTGGTAGCTTTAAAAAAGGTATTGTGGAAGACAAAAAACAGTTCTTGACAGGCAATATTCATTTGTCTAGCAGGGAAATTCAGTCTAGCAGTAAAAACAGTCTTCCTAGTTGCACACAACTAGTATAAAAGGCAAATAGATATATACCTTCCACCTTCAATAAATATATGAAGTCCCTCATTTTTAGCTATGAAAAACGAGACTGCTGGTAATGTGAGGGGAAAAAAAAAAAATCCTAGGACGTGAACTAATGTCTTAATGAGAATGTGTCATTTCTGGTCACGTTGGCCATTTCAGAGCACATACTGCACTGTGTAATTGGGCAGAGACACTAGAATTTAGTTAGCTTAGAACATTTTCTGCTCTATAATTTAAATATGAGGTCTTAACCAATGAGCTGGACCAAATCCTCTATAAAGCTCATGCTAGAGTGGAGATGTCAAATGCATGAAAGTAGACATGTTTTCTTTAAATAGTCTCTGTATAAAATGATTTTCCCAAAAGGGAAAGCACTTTACCTCATCTCCATGAGTGATGCGGTGAGCTGTGTCCTTTAAGTTTCTCATCATTCTCTCATCTCTGAAGTCGTAAGGGAAGGTCTCGGTCCATTCTGTCAGCAGCTGAAGGATTTTAGGTGCAATTTTTCTGATGTGGCTCTGTGGAAGCACATTTGAAAATTACCCTCAGGAAACTATTAAGGGCTCATCTAAATGGCTACTATCTCTCATCGCGTTCCAAATGGAAAGCAACAAAGGGAAAACAAGGTTTGAAATAAGGCAGACAAGGCAGGCAAACATTTCACTGCTAGATATCCTTGGCTTGTCTTGATATGGCATAAATCTTAAATAATGAAGCAAGCCTGTCTAAAGTCTGCTACATGCAAGAAAAAAAAAATTATGAATGCTTCCCTATGGTCACTCCTCTCCCTCCCCCCTTCATGACATGAGTCAGCCAGGAGAGATTGGCACATCTGAAGAAATCCATAGACAGTGTGTATGGTTCAACTAAAAATTAACCAGAGAACAATCAGCTTATGTCTATGTGTGCTTTCAATCAGTTTCTCCCGCCTTGATTTTCCCCTATTCAGCCTGCGAGCTGAACAAATGAAAATTAGTCAATTCCACTTTCCATGCCAACAGCATTGATGGAGGAATGTCCATTGTCAGCTATTATATCCAGCAGCCATAGCATCCACAGCTGCCTGAAAACAGTGGCAATGCTGGACAATGATTGCATCTGATTGGATGCAGTCACTGTTCAGCCGATAACTTTCCACCTGGCTTAGTCAGTTTTTAAATTGACTGGTTGAGCCAGATGATGTGTGCAGGGCCACCCGTGGCTCAAATGTTAGCCAATTCAGCAGGAATAGGCTGAAGTTGGAGCAGCCTTTGGGGGCATTTATAAAGCTTTGCTTCCCAAATCAGAACAAACTACAGTAAAATAGACATGAATCAAATATATAAAAATCACAGCGGGGTTCCTTAGACTGAGTGTTAATATACCTTATCAGTGCCTGGCTCATTTAGTCGCTGCTGTTCAATACAAACATGGCAGACTTTAGCCATTAATTCAAAGGGATGAAGGAAGAGTCGAGAGCTGAGAAGGAACGTGAAGATGTACGTTCGCTGCAAAAAGAAAGAAAATAAATAAATAAAAATACTCACATTTTTATATAGATTTGGCTCTTCAAATAATACACCAGACATATGTGATTTGAATCATAAAAGGCTATACTGCAGGACAATTTCCTGCTACAGTATATATGCCTAAAACTAAACATTAAAAAAAATAAATAAATCAATAATCATCCTGAACAATCTTTACTGCTACTCGATGCCCAAATGCCCAAGCACCAGTAGACTATCTGCCTTGCCAAGTATGTTGTCAGCAATACTAAGCAATATGTAAGGTGCAACACTAATACGGGTTAGAATTTATTCTCAGCTCTATCCTTACAAAACATGCTAGTAAAAAATAGGGATGACTTTTTTTTTTTTTTTTTAAATGACTTTTTGTTCAAAAAAAATTCTATCAAAAGAGATTTCCTGACCATAAAAAAAACTGATTGCAACTACACTGTTTGTTACCTATACAAGTTGATGCTTTTCTACCCATCAAGTTGTTTATATACTTTATATTACACAATTACATGACCAGCTTTCTGTAATCTTTCCATTAAGCAGAGCTCCCAAAGCTAGAGCCCCTTTTCTTACCACTTGTTATCTATTTGCCAGCCTGACTTTATTGTTAGATAGATAAGCTATCGCCTTGCTTCCTGTACTAAAAAAGCTTCCTATGTGAGCAGTACACAGTGTGAAAGTGTATGACTGACAGATTTATTTTTGGTTCCCTTCAACTTACATCCGGATAGTAATCAACGCTGGGCACCAAGTGCTGGATGAGTGCTTCAAGAGAGCCAGATAGCAAGTTGTTCTCTTGGTAATACAAGTCAGCAGAACTCTCTTCTTTGGACTGATACACATTACGGTTATAAGTACTGCTGTCAAACATGGCTACCAGAGAAGGGGTTTGTGGCATTCTCTCCTGTAAGTAAAGAAAACAGGGACCATTACACTCACACAATATTTTTACAAGAATATTTGAGCTCTACATTTTAATTAAATCTTGTTAATTAAATGTTCTTGAAGGGTTTTTGCATTGCTGCAATTTTAAATAATTACACATCAACCTATTGGTTTAAAAAGTACACGCTAAAGATGTAACTTAATAAGTGAGTAAATACAATAAAAAAAAAAAATAAAAAAAACGACAACTGATCCTGGCTTAATCTTAGTTGACCACATGCCAGTGGATCCTATTGCTTGGAAACAGGTGATCAAAAATTCAGGTGATCTTATTCACTTAACTTCTCCATCTACTTGACAAGACCATCATTACATAAATTACATTGTAGGGAAAATGCAGAACACCTCCAGTTCATCTCTAATGGATCAGTTAATTGGCTGAAGTATTCTAATACACTGGATCTACTGCAATGGCAATGGATCTTCAGTTGTGACCACTTTTCTTCAATCCCCGGCTGTGATCATTGCCCATTTAAATGGTAAGACAATCACACAAAAAAAACCTGAAGTTTGCCATGCTGGAAATGTACTCAAAGTTCCTTCACTGCCAACTGTGCATTCAGAATCGCAAGTGGAATAAATGGCTCTGTAATAGGTATATCTGTGCTATAAATCTGGATGCACAGTTGGTCTAGGGGTAAAGGAATATTTGCATGGTTCTGCCTGCTATTCTAAAACAAGGTAAACCTGCACATCACTTTCTTTTTATATTTGTGGTGGAAGTGAAACATGCACATAAAAACCTGTGTGCCATGACAAACTTTCAGGTTATTTCTTTGTGATCTTCTCCACATAATTTCAATGCCAGTACATTTACAAAGCAGCAGGCATAACCCCCCACCCCAGATTTTATGGTGGTATCTAAAAAGAAGCTCATTTTGGGTTGTGCACAATACCACCAACCAGACTGTGTAGACATCTGATCTTGGAACAAGGAGGGAATTTACAGTGCTTTCCTTCCATCTGCATGGTCTATGTCTCAAAGAATGTTTTAAAGAGCATGGAAAGGCCACTATTAAAGTTATTAGCCAGATTCCTAGGGACAAAATGCACTACTCACACACTTAGCTCCTGCTGTCCGATGAAACAAAAGAAGCATTCAATCAACGGTAGAATGAAATAGTTCAGCAAGTAAACAATGACAAAGATTCAAAGTCCAAACACACACACACATATTAGTTGCCTAACCTCTGCTAATAACACTTTTCTTTCACACAATAGAATATTTGCATCAAAATAAGGAAAGGACCCAAGGGAAGGATTCATGGTCATATAAAGAAAACAGGAAGCTGCCTTATACATCTGCTCGGCTGTGGATTGGGGGCTTATAGAGGAAAAGAAAACCAGACATTTCAATAGTACACATGGCACAGCTTAGCAGAGCAAAGACATGCACCATGATATAATGGGTCCAACTGTTCCTTTTTGGCTAGACACAAAGGTTCGAAGCCAGCTACATAACAGGAATAATATAAATTGGGACATTCTTTACTGGATTAGAAACCCAATGGAATGAGAGCAATCAAATCTTTGGCTGATGTTTAATCAGAGCGAAGCAGTATGGTTACAAAATAATTTGTTTAATACAAAAGTTTGTTCTTGTATTAAAATGTACATACAGTATGTGAAGATTTGATATTAAAAGACAAGGAAGATTGTTAAAAAGGCAGAATGATTGTGGTAGTCAGTCAATCTATTGAGAGAAGATAAAGGCCACCATTTGAGCACATTGCTTTCTATGAGTCGACCAACTGATGAGACAAGCATTGTGAGATGAAGCAGTAAAGCATAAGCGTTGTCTATCACTGTAAAGCAAGAAAAGGATCTAATGTATGTAATTATCCAACATGGCTGCTAAAAACTGCAAAATATATACATGAAAGAAGAAGGCATGAGAAAAGACACTGTATTATGTTCTAGTCCCTTAAAAGTAAAAGAAAAAAAAAGTATTTGCACAATTTGTATAAATGGCCTTCACACAGTCAGAACATTCCCAATAAGCATGTACAGTTTTACCATTACCTAACAAGTCCTAAAAACACAAAGAAATAAACTATAGGAATGTAAAACTATTCTTCAGCCTGTGGAGCAAAAAAAAAAGAGAATGAAAGTCTGTGCGAACTATAGAAAAGGTCAGTTCTTTAAAAATCAACTGCAAGCCTCAGGGTAGCCTGCACTTGCGTGACTATATGGATATCACAGCCTAGACTATGTCACTTAATATTACGCATGTCATGCACAGACATCACGATTCAGGATAAAACTGTCATGTCTTTTTAAAACACTTCCTAATCAGGGCAGTAAATGGCAAGTCAATGCTATCAGGTAAAATTCATGTAATATATACAAAACACTGAACGCTACACATTCTTTCTCCTGTGTGTTGTTGGTAGCTAAAATTTGCATTGAGCTTATGCAACATGAAGCTAAAGAGCTTAGTAGATCATAATAGGATTAGGAGCCCCTTGTTGGCACTCCACTGCTACCTCTAATACAATAGTGAAAAAAGATATATATATATATATAGTATCTGCCCCACATTTGTATTTTAAATAGCTGTTAGATGGATTACTTATGTAAAGTCAATCTGGAAACCAAAGATGGGTCTCTACAGCTTAATATGAATTAACATTCTTAGATACCATTTAGTCAGAATTCTTGAAAAAGGTGTATTGTTGTTCAAGGAACCAAGATGTCGAAAGAGTAACTTTACAAGGACAGGCTTAAATAAGGCCACCTGCACAAGTGCTTCTGAATTTTTAATTGGAGACCAAGTGGGCACTTTATTTTTCTAGTGCCTTACTAATATATATATATATATATATATATATATATATATATATATATATATATATATATATATATATAGTGTGAGTCACTCTGTCTCAAGGTCAGGTAACAAGAGATAGCGTCAGGGTGGTCTCCTATTTATCCACCAAACCAAGTATCAAAAAGTTAAGGACACAATCTCCAATAGAAAATTGTTTACTTACACAACGAATCTTCACACAAAAAGGCAAGTGAGCATAGCATCCCTGATCTTTTTCAAGAGAAAATAAATTATATATATATATATATATATAAAATTTTCTTATGGTTATATACATAAGCAAATGTAGCCATCTATAACCAACCGGGTACACATTAACAACTGCTGGGTTGCACAAAAAAAAAAAAACCTGATAGCTCCAGTCGGAGACACTGTACTAACCATGCAAGCTTAGTCCAGCGATCTCCCTCATTGAGCTGTTGTGTTCTGAAAGGGGGATGCTCCCTCACCCAAACACTCTGATCAGTGCTCTCTTCCATTGGCTGAGGCTGAGAGCGCTGATCTGGAGTCGTTCGGCAGCTGGTTTTCCAGCAGGGACATCCAATTTCTGTTGGACAGACTGACATACACACAGGCAGAATGTCGGGCATATTTTTTGAACTTGCAAATGTCTTCCGACATTCTGCCCGTGTGTATGAGGCTTAAAATTCAAGTAAATAATCTCAGAAATTTAAAATACGGTACTTTTTCTGTAAGACCTAATCAGCAATGAGTTCATTGAGAAGTTTTTTTCCCAAGTACAGCTGTCTTCTCAGCAATCTCATTGCAGCCAAACTTAAAAAACAAAACAAAAACAAACCACACACACAAAAGGTTATCTCAATACTTTTGCCGTAAATAAATCCATCATAGGACTTACTGTAATGCTTATAGGAAACAAGTATCACAGAGAACTCAAATGGGGAGATCCCTCAGAGATATAACAAGCTAATGGACGAAACTGAAAATAGCTTGGAGTAGAGTTTATATCATATGTATTCCAAACACTGTCCCATCGTTGTCCAAAAGGGGTCAAAATTGTATCACGCAAAGAGAAACTTTACAAAAGAGAAGGGGTTTTTGACTATGCAATTCAGCTATCTATAAACGTTTCTCATTTCCAACACACATAAAGTAGTTTGTCTTCACATTTAGCAGAGCTTTTGTAGTATAAAGGCCTGCAATCCCAAGGTCAATTATTGTCTACACTTGGCTAAATAATGATTTCTTTTAAAGCCAAAGCAAACGTAAGCTACAAATATTAAAAAGCATGTGTTGGTATTATGAATTGGGCAACACTGGTTATCAGTAGATATCTTCCTTCTCATTGAGAACTTCCTTCTTATTGTGAAATATGCAAACAGCCTGCAAAAGGAGTGACTTCATATGAACACAGTACAACAAATATAGTGAAAATAAATCATACAAATAGGTCTCTCTTATCTCGTAGCCTTACAAAAGGAAGGAAGCCTTTCATGTAGGCCTGTAAAAGGTGGGAGTAATAAACCGTACATGACCATTGCCTGGCAAAAATCAAACACTCAGGAACAAGCCCAGAGGATGTAGTGGTTTATCCTACTTGTGGCATATCTTTTGGAGGCATTGCATTTCAAGTTATATCATTTTGTTGTGCTCCTATAAAAAAAAAAAAAAAAAAAAAAAAAAAAGGAAGAAAAACTTTCAAGATATTGTGAAAAAATGAAAAGAAAAAATAAATTAATAAATAAAAAAAACTCAGGAACATGGAACACTATGCTAAGGTCAAAACGTTACAAGAAAATAAAAAAGGTCACCCCAGCTACCGTAAATAAAAACTACCCTATACAGTACAAGGGTTCTGCTCATTTATTTGCAGCTACTTTCTGTCTACAAACATGCACAATGCAGGAAAAAAAAAAAAAAAAAAAATATTCAAGACAGAGTGAGTGTTGATGCCTTATAAACAGGAAATGCCTGTACAAGAACCCTCACGGCAGGATCAACAGATTTTTTTTGAAAGCTGCAGCAGATTTCAAAATACAGAAATGACATTATAATATAGAAACATATTAATCATTAGCGTTTCAGTTTTAATATACTTTAAAGCTTTTCCATAGGCGTTATGTTGGAAAAGAAAGGTCAAATGTTATGTAAAGTGAGCCGTCTTAGCAGCTAAACTGCTTTGGTAAAGAAAAGTTCTACTTGTACTACTGTAACCACCAGCAAGCCGCATGCCTTTAATCTCTGTGACCGCCCATAAATGAAGCATTGGTATGTTGAGAAATGGTGGTCAACCTACTTATAAAGGTGCCTCTGCATTATGTACTTTTAATAAATTTTAAACTTTAATAAGTTGGCACTAAAAACATATTTGTGATCTCAGAGTTCAGTTTTAACAAAAAAATAAAAATAAATTAAAAAAAAGGAGGACAGAAACTACCACTGTTAACAAGTCAAGAGCTTGATGGCCATTCTAAGCTAAAGAGGAGATTCTTTCCTTGGTCAAGAGATAGGGGTGCAGGCATCATCTGAAATGTGACAAATGTAATTAAAGTGGATGCTGCTCTCCCGGTCAGCCTGTGTAGTATAGAAATAAAGGAGTGGCCTTAGCCTACCACAAAACCACGCCCCCCCCAATGCATTTCGTCACACCATCAGGGGCTTATTCATAGAGGTCCTATTTCTATTTAAGTATGTATTCTTAATTCAGAAAGTCCCTTGTATTGCTCTTAGCCTCCTCCGAACGTCCAAATTAGGGTGGCCACCCTCTATTGCTCACTTCCGAGCTGAATGATGGTCTATGAACTATGGGATGTGTAGTGTTCATACAAATGAACACAGCTTACGTACAACGCTCTATCCAAAAAAATCGGAATGAAGGGGGAAATAAGAGGTTCCAGAGCACAAGAAAGTCATTAGAAGAAATCAGAAAAACACAATAAGAAAAAAGTTAATACAAAATAGATTACAGGGTCATTAGCTTGTAGATGTGTATGGGTTATTTTAGGAGAAGAGGGATATTGTTTTGTGTCACTTTAAAATTCCAAAGCCATCCAATATATTTTCTCCTTACTTCCGTGTCTTATACCTGAATATGGTAATACAAAGCGTACATGAAAACTGAATTAGAGTTATACACTATTATTTCACAATAAGTTAAGCTCTATTTCAAAAGTCAGAGTCATAGGTGAGCACACCTGCGCAAACACTTTCAATACAATAGCACAATCCCTCGTCACTTGAGGCAGGTACACACGTGAATAGACTATTTAAGCCATCCAGCACAGAGTGTACTAAGAAATATTCTCATTTTTTTTTTTCTGCTGAGGTAAGCCATTTGCATACCTTCACCAACAACCTTCTGTCTAGACAGGACGAGAATCACTGTGGCAGCATTCGCAAGCCATTTTCATTTGTCAACCAGACTCAGGCTGACAGGGCAGCACAATGGGACTTGGGTGTCAGAGCAATATCAGAAAGCGTAATTTGACAAAAGGCAATGAAACAGAAAATTCTACAGGAGTAAACCTTGTTGATATACTTAAGTGAAATAGCAGAGTCACCAATATGGATAACAGCTAGGAAGTTAAAAGTGGTATTAAACCCAAAATCAGAAGTTTATTATACTGCAGCTTACCAATCCTTTAGGTGTGGTGACTGCATTACTTTTTTTTTCCCCCTTTTTCACCTGGCGATTCAGCAAGTTTTATTTTTCAACGCTAGTGTTCAAACAAACCATTTAGCACTGACAAGGGTACTGATCAACTTTTATTTGTTTATTTTTCTTATAGGGATAAAGCTTTTACATAGACTGTTTCTATTACTGCCTAAAACATGTTAGCTAGAGTTTGGCTTTAAAATTTATTAGCCAAGTCTATCCAAGGCCCCATACACATGGGCTGAATGTCAGGCAGTATCGACCGGTTCAACAATAAAACAAGCCCACATTTGGCCTGTTTGTACTGCAACCAATGGACATGGCCGAAAAAGGTCTGCCGACCAGCTCCAGATCAGTGCTCTCAGCCAATGGCGTCCGCCTGTCGGAACACAATGGAACAGCAGTGGAGATCGCTGTACTAACATCACATCAGATGGTTATTACAGCGGCTCCAATGTGATTGGTCAGGTTTTTTTTTGTTTTTTTTTTTATTCAGCCCACTGAGTTGAACGAAAGAAAACAAAAAAACTAGCAGTTTGTACTAGGCTTAAATCTGCATCCAACAATACCCTCTCCTCACATGGACAATGCTTTTGTCCAAGGGTGACTCAATTACTCCTCCATCCAGAGTGGAGACACATCAGACAGGAAGTGTCCTACTGGCTGGTTCACCAGGTAAAAAAAAAAAAAAAAAAACGGAGGAGGTCACACCCAAAAAGCTACATGCTTTCTTTGTATGAGCTAGATAGCTGGGGCTCAGCTGTGGCCCATCATGCCAAACGTGCCCTTATTCCCCAATGCCACACAGATGCATTAACTACAATCAATGCATTAATCATGTCCTCCTGCTGAAATCGAGGGGCTAAAAAGAAAAGTTGTGGCTGATTGCAATGCGACTAATTTGGAGCATGTGCATCTAAACTAGTGCAGAAACTTTTTATCCTCATTAAATCTTGCCAGTGATTTTAACTGCGCAGTCACGTGACTAAAAACTGTCTGTGTGCGCTCAGAGCAACAATAAAAACCTGGCAGGTGTTCTAATATCGGGGTCCATCCTATCCAAAACTAAAATTACCTTTAATTTTATAAACAGACAGGTTATTGGTTGTATACATTTAATTTAGGGGTACTGACCTTATTGTGCAAATTTTAACCAGAGTTTGCATGGTAAAGCTCCATCCCCTCACCCTATCCCCTATTGGCTAGTGAGACCACCTCTCCCATCTAGCAACCAATTAGATGTGAGTGAAGCACATCAGACACATCAATCATTTAAAATTTAAACAGGGCACCTAAACTTTGGGACATAGGGGGTTATTTACGAAAGGCAAATCCACTTTGCACTACAAGTGCAAAGTGCACTTGAAATTGCATTGAAAGTGCATTTGGAAGTGCAGTCACTGCAGATCCGAGAGGGACATGAGGGGGACATGCAAAGAACAAAAAAAAAAAAAAAAACAGAACAGTATTTTAGCTTGCACATGATTGGATGATAAAATCAGCAGAGCTTACCCTTATTTCAGATCTACCCCTCAGATTTACAGCGACTGCACTTCCAAGTGCACTTTGCACTTGTACTGCAAAGTGGATTTGCCTTTCGTAAATAACCCCCACAGTTACATAGTTAGTCTGCTTGAAAAAAAAAAAAAAGACAAAGTACAACCAATAAAAAAAGTGACTCCCAAGGCACCACAGAAATAAACTGACAATACATAGTGACAGGTTATAATCATTTGACATCCCACAAGTACACTATACCCGTTAGCAGTGCCAAAAAAAAAGTGACCGATTCCAAAAGCAATGACCTTTTTACTTTGAAAAATCAATGGAGATATACATTCATACATAGACGTACACCCATTATTATTGTTTTATTTGAAATGACAGCTAATGTGTTTGTGAATCCTTCTGAAGTCCCTCATTGTTATTTGATTACAAACAGCGCCTGTGCGACTATTGACAGTTCCTGGAACAGCTCATTTATTCGTCACCAAACAGTGACACCTGTTAAATAGCATGTGCATACTTGTGGTATTTTACAAACAAACGTGGCACTGCCTGTTAAAAGAAAAGAGGATCTTTTAATAGCTGCAGAAAGCAGACAGGTCAGGATGTTACAGCCCTCTGTAAAGCCAAGAATGAATCTAGTTATTAGTCTGACACTCGTACACTATACACGTCATCTATACTTACGCAAAATATTTAAAAACACACCAAAGATGACAGTGATATTTCAGATAAAAGTCTTGTTCAGCCCAAGGATTTTACTATGCTTTAAAAGAGATAATCACTTGCTAAAAATAACTGGCACTGATCACTTGAAAATAAAAAGAAACTAACGTCAAGCTAAAAAGTACTGACGTTGCATAATTGCGAATGCATCTTAATAGCATATGCGTAAACATACAACATAGTTGATCATTTGCTTACATATCACAAATCAAAAACCATAAATAGATTTTAAAGTAGAACTAAAAGTCAGATTAGAACACCTGTCACGCTTTTATTGCTGTCCGTGTCTCCTCATTAGGCCCCTTTCACATGGGGGGGGGGGGTGGGACGACTGCGTTCTGATCAACAGGGGATCCGCTCACACAGCAAGTGGATGACAGGTTCGTGTCCGCCCAGTTTCTGCAGAGCAAACACGGACCAAACCCACTCTGCTCTATGGGTGGCCAGAACTAAATGTACTCCGTTGTCCATTTACACCCTCCGATCCGCTTACACAGAGGACAGATTGCCTTCAGCTTGTTTTTAGCCAACCAGGTCAAGTTGGAGGTAGGCGGGTATAAATTGGCACTTCCGCCGGTCCATGGGGATGAATGGACTGTTCGAGCAGGCCTTAAAAACAGACAGGTAGGCCTGATTGAAACTGTCATGTGAAAGGGGTCTTAAAGAGATTCACTTTCCTCGGTTGCCAAAACAGAAAACAGAAATCTCTGGTTGTCACCACCACAAGAATAAAAGAGAAAATCTTTCAATGAGGACACTAGTTCTGGTGACAACCAGAGTTTTCATTTCACTTCCTGTTTTGACTATGGGAGGCTAAGGGCAATTGTGGTTTCAGCTGAGAAACTTCACCCCGCCCCCCCCCCCTCACATTTTGCATTACCCTCCCATCTTTTATGTTGGGTTGTCCTAATTTAGCATACATGCCCAAGTGAAACCAGTGTTGGTCAAGCTATAATCCTCCACTGCATGCCAGGTCCCACACTGCCACCTTCTTCTGACATTGGGAACTGGCTGTCAGTTCTGGGTTCTCTCCCTGACGACGTGCCCCCAGGCCCACCCTCTATAGAAGAGAATGCCTCCTGAGATATCCAATGTGATATGCCAGAAGTCTGGAGTATATGTGTCATTCCCACCTAGGGGAGAATGAAGTCGCGGCAGGGTGGAGTAAAGAGGAAAAAAAGAAAGATCTCTCTCTCTCTCTCTATACACACACACACACACACACACACACACTTTTAACATTTGCAGAGGGTTGCAATAGTGCAAACTTTTTTTGGCAAGAAAAGCTGCTTTAAGAGTGATTGATTTATGCACTAGTGGCCAATGGTACATTCATGACTTCTGGTTTAGAGTACAGATACACCTTAAAATTATAAAATTATAGGCCACATAGTCTACATGCATACAGCTGTTTCAGGCCTGTTAACCATTGTCAGTGCAAGGCATGGAAACAAATACTCATCTATGGAGTTGAGCTTGGAGAGCAATGAGCCCTCCTCATCATAGCCTGGTGGCTCGTCCTGACTAGATCAGCTGTTTTTCATGTCATGGTCCTAACAGATATGAACAGGGGCCCTGTGCGTGTGACAGAGAAGGCCAGTTGCTCTTTACCTTCTCTCACAGGCAGACATTCTTTATTAATTAGGGACATGCTGGCAGATGGGTCATAAAACATTGAAGTGCCTGCTCTGCGCTAGAGAAGTGATTGTCAGCTGTTGCCAGCATAGCTGAACAGCTTCTGATCATATGCGCCATCAGAGCACAGCGAGGGGCTGCCACGGCCCAAACTACAAGCATCTGCTTGGGGCGGTACTTCAAACTGCCCTTGGACACGTTTCCCCACTTCTAATAAATGCATTGCTTTCTTCTGCTACTTATATTTTGTAGGCAAGCCAAGAATTAATTATTTATGCTCAGCATCACATTTTTTTTTCCCCTTTTCCATTTACTGAAGAGGAACATTTGCTGGAGTATATTTAAAGAAGACGTGTGACTATTTGGATAACTTTTTTTTTTTAGCACATAACACATGGACCAGATGATATTCAAATTACAATCCCTAATGCATAAAAAGTTGCATTGATCCATATAACGACATTCTATAGCTAACCTGAAAGTTCACGATAGCCATCAAGTTATTTAGCTTGGATGCTCCGTTTGAGTAGGGATTTTCCTGTTTACAGATTACAGAGGTTAGCCGAGTTCTCAGGCTTCACTAGAATTACAAACTACAAATTCCAAGAGGTAAAAGCAAACCAGTCATGATAGGACTTTCCTTCTTCTGAAAATGCTAGAGGCCTGGCTCTGGCTCTTGCATAATTACCCTAGTTACTGACCCAGAAAATGTTAAATGTGCATTCTTGTTCCTGGTCAGTATTGAAATCAGCAGATCACTACGACAGCAATGCAAATAAATCTTCCAGAACTATTAGCAGTCGCCACCCTCATTTCTTACATGAAAGATTTTACATTGGAAGTAAACTTTCAACATTAAATTTTACCTATAGGTAAGCCTATACAGGTCCCCGGGTTACAAATAAGATTGGGTCTGTAGGTTTGTTCCCAAAGCAGAGTTCCACACATTTTTTTAGTTTATTAAAAGTCAGCAGCTACAAAAAGCATAGCTGATGACTTTTAATAACCCGACTTTTACCTGTCCCACGTTCCAGTGAAGCGGCCCCCCGAAGCCTTGCTCTTCTCCCCCTCCTCTCCTCGGTGCTCCATCGATACTGTAGGCACCCGGCTGCGACAGCTTATGGCTTCATGGCCGGGCGTGCACTGGCAAGTCGCACTGCGCTCTGCTATTGGCCAGCCAATGTTCTGGGATCTGTGTTGTGTCCCAGAAGATCGCTGGCAGGGAGGGGCCGCCTAGGGTGAGAGGAGGAGTCGCCTAGGCGGCCGAGAAGTGGAACAGGAAGTCCCACTAAAAAGAGGGTACACCCCCCCCCCCCCCAAATGTGGCATGTCAGGGGGCGAGGAGTGCTTAAAGCGGAAATTCCACTTTTGGGTGGAACTCTGCTTTAAGTTAAATCTGTTTGCAAGTTGGAACAGGTACATTTTTTAAGTGTAGCTCCAGCCAAAAAAACATTTTTTAAGCTTTTTGGATAAAATAGGGATGGGTTAACACCCCTGTAACATTTGTTTTGCTGTCTGTGCCCCTGTTCAGAAGATTTCACCTCACTTACTGTCCCTATAACAAATGGATTTTGAAAATTTGGGGTTGTTGTGGAAACAAGCCTTGGTGATAAAGCTTCAGTGGAGACACATTTTTCCCATAATAACTCTTACAGGAGTGAATTTCCCTTCCAAGGGGTAGATTTCCTCACTTCCTGTTGACTTCCTCCATTTGTAAGTCGGATGTTTGTAACTAGGGGACCACCCGTAATAAGGCTTACCTATAGGTAGTGTAAAAATCTCTTAAACGTGGGGATATTTACTGTATATGCAGCCAGTGACATCAGTGGGGGGGGGGAACTCATCTGGAATGCAGAAATTGTGGCGTGAACCAGCTCTTAGGGCACTTTCACACTGAGGCAGTGGGGGGCATTAGCGGTGGTTTGCCGCTGCTAGCGGTGTGCTTTTACCCCCCCCCCCCCGAAGGGGTTAAAAAGGCCCGCAAAGCGCCGCTGCCGAATCGCTTTTTGCAGGCGCTTCGGCAGCGGTACCCATTGATTTCGATGTGTGTACACCGCTCCTAAACTGCCCGAAAGATGCTGCTTGCAGGATTTTTTTTTTTTAACATCCCGCAAGCGCACCGCTCCAGTGTGAAAGCACTTGGGCTTTCACACTGGAGTGACAGGAGAGGCTCTTTACAGGCGCTATTTTTAGCGCTAAAACACCTGTAATGCACCTCAGTGTGAAAGTGACCTAAAGTTGCCAGTGATATAGAAGAATAAAGTTGGCCATGCACAGATAGATTTCTTTTGTTTAGCCTGCAGGCTGAACAAAAGAAGTCTAATCAGTTTCCTCCATCCATGCTAAAGAGTGCAGATTGAGGAATTTTTCAGACCGGGTATTGTATTCTGACGACCAGCACCTGTGGCTGTCAGAGTACAATACCCAGCAGGGAAGCTTTCTCCATTCATATGCTTTAGCTTCAATTTTCTGCCTGGTTCCATTGATCTTCTCTGATAGCACAAGGTGAAGATTGTGACATCACTGCTTGCCTCTTCCCCTTGTCCAATCAGAGAACACCTTGCATTTTTCGCCATCAATGTCATTGGCGCCTGTGCAGACAGCAGATATCACTGTTGTGGCAGTGGTTATTAGATGCGATTCTCTGCTTGCACAGCAGGCCCACAGGTGTGGCATATGTATACTTATGTTGGTACAAACTGGTTCAATGCAAAAAAAAAAATTAAAAATAAAATAAAATAAATAATTGAAAAATCCATACCCAGAGTTCAGCTTTAAAAAAAATCCACTCTTGATTAGGTTTGCATTGGATATGTCTCATGGTGCTTCCAAGAATAGCAGCTACTGCAACATCATGGTTTACCCTGACCCAAAACACTCCTCCGCTGCAAAAACGTGAGCTGTAGTACCAGGCTTCTCTAGAGAGGCAATGTGAGGGCACCGTTTTCAGAACAGAAGTACATGGTATACAACACAGTGCAATGCCAATGGTATATGGAGCATATGTTTAAAGAGTGCATAGTTTTCATCTATAAATCACAGCTTCCTGAAGGATGCTCTTTATTTGAACTCAGAAATCTCTACCAACCAATATGACTATTGGGAAGTGGATTATCCAGTTTGGTGACATTCTAATTCACAAAGCATCTGATCGTTTGCTTTGCTGTTAATGCATACAGGAGATGTGATGCTTTACTGATATAACCCATTAGGTCATAAGTGACTTGGTATCTAAACCCAAAAAAAGTGTAAGGCCCACTTTTACACTGGCGGAGTCTGCCAGTGTATCTCTTCGCTAATCCCCACTGAGCAGGCAGATGACAGGTCCGCGTCTGCTCCGCTGATGCAGAGCGGACGCGGACACAGTCCAGCTCTCCTCTATGGGCTGCTGGCTGGAAATGGACCGCCTGTCATCGGATCCAATCCGCCACATGAATGGGAAACGGATCCCCATCCATCTGTTATTAGCGGACAGGATCGGATGTCAGCGTGTGTCAACGGACACAAGTCCGTTGACTTCCGCCGCTCCATAGAGGACAACGGATGGTTCGATCGGGTCCGCTCGTGTAAAAGGGACCTAAAATATTGCAACTCACTGTGGTGGTCTGCCAGAACACAATTCCTATCTTAAGGTGACAACAGTCATAGATGGTCCTTTACAAAGAAGAAGAGTTGTCACCCCTAGGGCAAGATTACATAACACCTCCTGCTCTCTATAAACATAAGAGGGGGGGGGGGTTGTAGTCCACAGGAAAAGCTGTGGACAATACTGTCGTGTAAGAGTGCAGCTGAGCCAGCACAGGGCAAAAACTGTCAGTGGTACTGTATATTTAAAACAGACCAAAAAAAGGGGCAAATAAGTGACGTTCATTGTTAGGATCTACATACAATTTAGGCTTTAGATGCCGCACGCTGACCTAATAGTGAACTAGCAAATGCAGGTTACCCACACATTCCAAATAATGCAATTACTCTAACATCAGTAAACTTAAATATGATTGGTTGCTTTGGATGTGACAATATTTTACTGCCAATTATATAAACCTGGATGATATTGTCACCCTATTACTAATATGTAGTTACTTTAATGATAGATCTGAATCCATTGTAAAATGTTGGAACTCTGTCATGGGATGCAGGTTCTGAACATTCTTTGTTCTCAAAATTTGTTACATCTGATTGTTACAATAATATCACTTTTCACATACATGCAATGACTTCACTACACAAATATTTTTTTACAGGATGATGTACCTACATTAACGTCACATACATACTACATTGTATAGGGGCAAAGTTTAATCCAATAGCATACAAAAAAAAAATACACATGAAAAAGCACTTTAAACTAAGCACACAGCTTCAGATTTAATATATATATGTAAAGCGCTGCGTAAATTGACGGCGCTATATAAGTACCTGAAATAAAATAAAAAATAATAAAATTTAGAGCTAGGTTACACATTCTATATGCCAAGCAAACAGTACACTATCAGCCATGACAATTTGGCCACTGGGTGGCATTGTTCAATGGGATACCAAGGGGACTGCTTTTGACACTTGATTTTATAGTTACATTGTAACATTACAACTAGCAAAATATTCAACACAAATAAGGATGTGTTTACATAAAAAATATTGTAGGCATGCTAATGCAACCGAAAGCTGCAGGGCAAGAATAATAATATTTTCATAATTAACTTGCAAAAGACAGGAAACAAAAATGTACTAGTGATAAAATTGTGCAATAAGAGCATTAGATTGGAAAGATGGGCCTGTAAATGCATATTCTTGCCCAGCACTCCCTCAAGTCCTATCATACTAATAATTACTTGGATGTATAATGCTCCTCTATTTCCTGTTTGTATGCAAATACAATAAAAAAAAATAAAAAAATAAAACACCCAGGCGCCGCAAGGCCTTAATACACATTTTAATGGGTTCTCCATAGATTCATTTTTCCTGATAATCACATTCAGGATTTTAGGTCATCCAAAGGATCTGCAGTCAATCACTTATGGTAAGGAAACTCCCTCTGCAGGAGCTGGAATGCAGCATATGTATAAACTACAAAGCCCATTCAAAGGTTCACTTCAAAAAGGCCTGACCCCTGTCAATCACTCATAGAACAGGAGCCTACTCCCTCACAATTCACTGGCACATGTCCAGAAAAAAAAAAAAAAAATTCTGACAGACCGTGCAACAATTACTTAAAGAAAACCTGTGCGGAAAAACAAAAAACAAAAAAACAAAAACACAAAAAGTGTAGGCTGCCATTTCTGATCAAAATAATAGGTCACACAGCTGCAAGAATGCTCAAAATGATTGAATCCCGAGGCAAACTAATAATTTTAGAAGTTGGTCAGCAGTTGCAACCACCTCACCTCCTTATTTTTCCTTTCTATACAAACTTTAAGCAGAGTGCCACCCAAAAGTGGAAGCTGCGCCACATTTGGCACCTTTCCGGAGGGGAGTGGGTACCCATTTTAGACAAATACCCATCCCCACTTCTGAGTGATTTAGCGGCGGCAAGATCACTCGGAAGTTCGGCCCCCTTCCCTCGCTGCTGGGCCATTCAGAAAGCGTGCTTCGCGCATGGGCAGTAGGGAACCGGCTATGAAGCTGAAAGGCTTCACTGCCGGCTTCCCTTACCGCAAATGGTGGCGGCAGCACCCGAGAGCCGATAGAAACATCGGCTGGGGTGCCGACATTGCTGGATTCCAGGACAGGTAGGTGTCCCAATAATAAAAGTCAGCAGATACAGTATGTGTAGCTGCTGACTTTACTTTAAGCCCACCATGATTTAAAGTCCATACAGTCCAAACGCTCCTTACTTACTGTTGACTGACTCACTACCTCTCCAACTAACAACTGCCCCTTTATTACCCTTTATGCAAGGTATACATTACTTTATTTATTTATTTTTTTTGAGCTGAACGAAAAAAAAAAAGAAAAACTGACAGTTCACTTTAATAACACAAGCTACATTAGTGTGCCAATCACCCCACTGTCTTATTGTGTTCTGACCCCCCTGCCAGGAAACACTGATTAGCACTCGCAGCCATTCCAGCATGCCTATTCGAAAGAAGCCGTTTTCTGCTGACTTACGGCCCATATGTACCCAGCCTAAAGCTAGTTTTGAACTTCCCTCCTGCCTTTCTGTTCCTGAACAGTTTAAGGCCATGTCCCTGTGTTTTTGACCTTAGCTTCATTTTGCAAAATACTGACCTCCTGAATATTATTCACATTCTAAGGGCCAGTTCACACCAAAACACGGTGCAGGAAGGGCATATTCCGTGCACCCATCAAAGATAGCTTTGTCATAAGCATGGCAAGATTTCCAGCACACTGGAAAACTTTTTGCAGATACTCAATACTTCATTGCCAGCGATACACAGAGCAAATTTATTTCCTGCAACCAAAGGATGATTTCACCCCCCCCCCCCCCCCCCCTCATCAACGCAGTGTTGATGTGGGAAACCCTCCTGCCGAGCCATTGTCTTCTCAAAGCAGTGGGGGGGCGAGGGAAGACAGTGATTATTGCTAGCGGATAAAGCACCCGTTAGCGATAAACGTTGGTAGAACCCAGCAGGCTGGTTGCACCAAAGTCGATCGGTTGACCTGGTACATTCAGCCTGCCCATACACGGTTCGAAACGTGTGTGGCCTGCCTTAGTCATCGTCAACAGAACAATTATGTCAGCTTAACAAGCAGGCCACCCACTGCCAGAATAAGCCTTCTCGTCTAAATGACCATGGAAATATCACATGCCAAACCTTTGACATGGCCTGCAAACCGGCTTTATTGCTGGCTCATAAACAAGGCTATTTACATTTTTGTCCAAATTCCATATTCAGCGCTCACTCTATACTGATCAGTTTAAAATTTAGGGGGAGATAAATTGCCGCTTAAAGCGCCAACCAATGAAATCAGAAGAGCACAGGCTTTGAGATCTCCAAGGGTCATGCAGTCCCCAGTGACCAGGGCTGAGTTCTCATCACTGTGACGCTGATACATTGCCTAAATATAGAAGAGAACAAATAAATTCCACGGCTGACATTGTCCTCCTACCAGAGACTGGAGGCTACTCAGACAGCATTCCACAGCATACAGTACATGGTGTACAAGCTGATTGAGATAAACAAACCACTCTATTTCAACATCAAGTCACCATGGCCATTAACAGTTGTAACATATTAGGCTGATTATTTTCCTAAATAGTCACTGAGTCACTACAGGAGACTGAGCTCACCCAGCACACTACTTTCAGCTGATGTAACTGCAATGATCACAAACACGTCTATGTCAAATCTATTTTTATAGTGTGGCTTTCAAAGCCAAATGTCATTTCCAAACAGTACTAGCACAGTAGTCAAAGCAAATTATGTGCATTTAGGAATCTAACACGGGAACAAGACTTGGGCTGGCCATACATTGTACAATATCCTTTAGATTTACCAAAACCATATAATATGATATGATGTCAAACCTAAACACTTCCCATTTGTATGCAGTCCCATGCACTACATTGTTGAAAGGAAATTGAACAAGAAATCTGAACGATGCATGGCCAGCTTTATATAATTTCCAGTTGTCATATTTGAGATCCCATCAGATCGAAGGTGTGTAAATAATAATCAGTGGTACCATTTTATATTAAACCAAGACCAGCCATTCTCACCCTGGGTTCTGTAAAACCTTGGGGTTCATCCAGAGTTTGCTAGGGGTTCCTTAAGCTATGGCTGATTGGCATTCCATCTGATGGTGCCTACATGGTTCAACACCACTTGACAGAGCCAGCAGAATTACACCAATGATCGTTTTAGATGTCTGTACGGGGGGGGGGAGCATTCTGACCACCACTGTAAGGGGTGCATTTAATATAAGGGGCATTTTTCCCACTGACCGCCAGTTAACTGCTTTTAGCAGTGATTCTGAAAGAGAACTGAAAATTATTTCAAGGGTTCTTCTGGGTCATAAAGGTTATTAAAGGCTGCCCTAGACACAACCAGGGGTTCCCCAAGACCCGATCATTATTTCAAGGGTTTTTGGGGGGGGATCAATAAAAGGTTAGAAAAGGCTGCCCTAGACACAACCAGGGTTGCCCAATTAATTTTAATGGTTCTTCTAGGTTAAAAAAAAACAAAAAAAAAAAACAACAAACACTATGCTAGACACAGAGACCTGAACATTATTTCAAGTGTCCCTCTGGAGCAAACATTTTGGGAAGGTCTGCCCTTGACACAAGCAGGGGATCCTAAAGACCTAAAAATTAATTTCTAGAGTTCTTCTGGGTCAAAGAGGGGCTGCCCTATACACAAGGGGGGTTTCCTAGAACCTAAAAAATATTTTAAAGGTTGTTCTGGATCATAGAAGGGCTGCCATAGGCACAGACAGGGGATCCTGAGGACCTCAAAATAATTTCAAGGGTTTTTTGGATCAAAGAAGAACTGCCCTATACACAAGCAGGGGATTCCAAAGACCTCAAAGTAATTTCAAGGGTTTTTTTTGGATCAAAGAAGAACTGCCCTATACACAAGCAGGGGATTCCAAAAGACCTAAAAAGGATTTTTGGGGTTTTTATGGATAAAAGGATGGCTGACCCTATACACAAGGGGGTTTTCCTAGGACCTAAATATTTTAAGGGTTGTTCTGGATCAAATAAGGGCTGCCACAGACACAAGCAGGTGATTCCAAAAGACCGCAAATGATTTTAAGGGTTGTTCTGGATCAAAGAAGGGCTGCCTAGGACCTTCAAATTATTTTAAGGGTTCTCCTGGGTCAAAGAAGGACTACCCTAGACAGAAGCAGGGGATCCTAAAGGCCTAACAATAATTTCAAGGGTTCTTGTGTGTGAAAAAGTTTGCGAATGCCTGCACTGGACACAAAGCAAGCTCTGCTGAATCAGAACCCCATCCCCCCCCCTGATGTGCAGACCCCACACCATTCACACTACTAGCAGTCGCAGATCGGCTGGTTCCAGCACAGTCCTAGAAGTACAATACACCCGATAAAAAGACCTGGGACACCTTATTACCTGTAAATTCAGCTTGATGATCAATCAATGATGATGTGCTGCACTTCTCCCCTCCAAGCTTACGATCCGGGTTGTAGGAGGTCCGATCAGGGCACACATCCGATAATTTCGCAGATCAGAGGATACGATTTAGAATGGGAAAGCTGAGAAAGTCTAGCAGGACTGTCCTTTAAATACGATCATTATCCTCGTATATAGTTCCCGGTGAGCAGAGCGAAAAGCACGCTGAGATCTGGCATAGACTACGCTGCTGTGTTTTCATGTGCACTTGTTTCTTGGTTTCAAATCGCATTCAAAGTATACTCCTCCCACACTTCTTCCCTGTCCTCCCTCCTGCTCCTCCCACTCTTCTTCCCTGTCCTCCCACTCTCTGATCCCTCCTGTATACACACACACGGTGAATCACTGAGCTCCAGCATAGACAGCTGCAGGGCAAAGCATTCCCTTCCCCCCTCCCAGTTGTAACCTCAGGGCTACTGGGGAGACTGGGAAATCTAGCAAGACGAAATGGGAACAGGTCAAGGAGGAGTGGGCTGCTAACTTCAATTGCTAGCTTAGGGAATTTCCTTCATTACAAGCAGGGCAATGTGGCTTCTCAATAGAGAACACTTGCAAATTCGCCCCAGGTTTGTGGAATGAGCTGGTAGATCACATACACACTTAAGCCGAGTGTGTTTAGTATTTTTTTTTTTTTTTAGTGTTTTAGGAAACCTTTTTTTTTTTTTTTTAGGCATTTTTTTTAGGTGATGGAAGTCCAGTTACTAGGACAGACAATGTGCAAAAACATTTTTTCAGGTGCCCCCATTGGGGCGGAAACGCGCAACTCTGCCCTAAAAGGTCATTTATTGATTACAGATACTAATACAGCGCTGTCATTTATTTATGTATTTTTTAGTGTTTTAGGCTTGAGCATTTTTTTTTTAGGTGATGGAAATCTAGTTGGTAGGATAGAAAATGTGCAAAAAAAAGCAAATTTTTCAGGTGTACACATTGGGGCGGAAAAGCGCAACTCTCCCCCAAAAGGTCATTTATTGATTACAAATACTAATATAGTGCCGTCATTTATTTATTTTATTTATTTTAGTGTGTTAGGCTTGAGCATTTTTTTTAGGTGATGGAAGTCTAGTAACAAGAATAGAAAACGTGCAAAAAAAAAAAAAAAAAAAGCTAATTTTTCAGGTGCCCCCTTTGGGGCAGAAACACACAACTCTGCCCTAAAAGGTCATTTATTGATTACAGATACTTATATAGCACCATCAATCTTTGCAGCGTTTTACATATACAGTATACTTTACATTCACATCAGTCCCTGCCCTCAAGGAGCTTACAATCTAAGGTCCCTAATGCCTCGTACACACGATCAGATATTTGCATGATAAAAATCGCTTTCGTATTGATCGCACGCTAGTCTGATCGTTAGTACACAGCTTTCGACAGCCGATCGCGACAGTTCGTGCAACAATATCTGAAGGGACAAACACGAAACCTTTTCTTGGATGATAGCCCAGCGAACAACAAGCGTTTAACCGCTTCAGCCCCGGAAGATTTGGCTGCTGAATGACCAGGCCATTTTTTGCGACGCTTTAACTGACAAGTGCGCGGTAGTGCAACATTGCACCCAAACAAAATTGACGTCCTTTTTTTCCCACAAATAGAGCTTTCTTTTGGTGGTATTTGATCATCTCTACGGTTTTTATTTTTTGCACTATAAACTAAAAAAGAACAACAATTTTGAAAAAAGCGCACTATTTTGTACTTTTTGCTATAATAAATATCCCCTTTTTTTAAAAAAAAAAAAAGCTTTTTTTTCTCAGTTTAGGCTGATATGCATTCTACATATTTTTGGTAAAAAAAATCACAATAAGCGTATATTGATTGGTTTGCGCAAAAGTTATAGCGTCTACAAAATAGGGGATAGATTTATAGCATTTTTATTATTTTTTTTTTTTTTTACTAGTAATGGCAGTTATCTGCGATTTTTATAGGGACTGTGACATTATGGCGGACACATCGGACACTTTTGACACATTTTTGGGACCATTGGCATTTATAAAGCAATCAGTGCTATAAAAATGCACTGATTACTGTAAAAATGTCACGCAAGGGGTTAACACTAGGGGGCGATCAAGGGGTTAACTGTGTTCCCTCTCTGTGTTCTAACTGAAGGGGGGGAGGGGACTGTCTAGGGGAGATGACAGATCGCTGTTCATACTTTGTATGAACACACGATCAGTCTCTTCTCCCCTCAGGGAACCAGAATCTGTGTTTACACACACAGATCCCAGTTCTCGGTGTGTCACGAGCGATCGCGGGAGCCCGGCGGTCATCACGCCCGCCGGGAACTTGCATTGGCTCCGGGGGCGAACAGCGAGCGCGCCCCTAGTGGCCGCAGGGCGAAGCAACGTTACATAACGTTGTTTCCCCCAGCCGTGCCATTCTGCCGCAGTAAAACTGCGGCGGCTGGTCGGCAAGTGGTTAATCAGTACAGTATGTGTCCGCTAAAAATCGATAGACAAACACCACGCATGATCAGAAACATGAAAGTAACCCGGAAGGAGATGGGAGAACATAAACAATGTTCGCACCGCAAAAATGCTCCAACATACAAACAGATCAGTACAGTTCTCTGTTAAGAGAATGAGCAAAAAAACGCGTGATAATGAAATGTGCGGAGAGCGATACATGAATATGCTTCTACAATACGAACGGAAATAGGTGTGGCAGACACAGGGGTCACAGGTATATGACATCACTTCCGATACGTAGCTACACAAACAGGAAGCTTTTCCAGAATCGCACGAAAAAAATCGTACATTTAGTAGAGCGCAAAATGCACTCTTGAATTCGATATTAGTATTATGCAACAAAATGCGAATGATAAGTCGTGCGATTATCTGATCGTGTGTATGAGGCATAACTCACATTCAGGCCGGGTTTACATATGTGCGAATTGGATGCGGTTTCTCCGCATCCAATTCGCATGACATGCGAGTGTGACTGGCTTTCAAAAGAGTCGGTTCACACATGTCCGGGGCTGCCACGGTCCACATTCAAAAAAGGGTCCTGTGCGTGTTTGGGTCCGGTTCAGATCCGAATTCAGGCAAAAATTCGGACCTGATTCACACCTGAACTGGTGAACAGGAAGGCACCGGACCCCATGCTTGGAAATGCGGCTGCAGCATATTTTTTCGCATTCTAGTCTCATATCGAAAATGAAGTGTTTAGTATAGTTACAAAAACTCTCGTACGACAGAATAAAAATTTGATGTATTGTATTGTAATTGTATTGTATTTTCAAACGACAACTGTGCTGATTAAACGAAAATTAAAACGAGAAACATTTTTGTGCTTGTCCCATCGGATAATATCGGATGAACTGTCGTGATCGGCTCTCGAAAGCTGTGTAATAACAAACAGATTATTGTATGATCGCTTCGAAAGCGGTATTTTTCGGACGTTTTTCTGATCATGTGTACAGGCTGTAAAGGTAAGGTGGCGTTGTTTGTCCCGTCCTTCCTGTTCCCCATTAAAGTGTCACTAAACCCACATCATAAAATACTATCAATGAATGCTGTGTTACATGCTGTTCATACTCAGTCACTATGAGATATGTTTTCTGTATTCTGCAAAAAATCTGGTGGATCCTTGCTGCTCTCTATCTATAACGTCTGTTCATGTCCCCAATTCAGCTGGGGATTTTGCAGCTGTGGTGGCAACTCTGCACATGCTCAGTTTCTTGTGAGTTTGTATGCTGAGCATTTCCTCCCTATCACATCTGAGAAGCCCATGTGACTATACTGTAGAATTACACATGTGAGTGTATACACAGAGGAAAATGATAGTCCACTCCCTCCCCTTTTCTTCATGCCCACTAACCAGCTAAACACAATGGGGGTGGGATATTACATGTAGATTGATGGAGGCTTCAACTCGCTCTTATTCTAAGACTTATGCTGGAGAGGCGTAATACAGCCTGTGACTAGCAGAAATTCACCCACACTGTGTTATTGCCAAAAAATAATAAAGATTTGTTTTCAAATATATATTTGTATGACAATTTAAAACAGTTTATTGACAATATGTTTTTAATTTCACTCTGTATTCCAAAGGCTGTTTTTTTTTTTTGGAACGTGACCAACAGCAGCTCCTCCTTCTTATGTTTCCTGCAGACAGGCTGGAAAGATCTGGGTCATTTGACAGCTGTATATCAATTAGCAAAAAGGTACTTAGATGTTTTTTTTTTATTATTTTATTAAAATAATTACAGTGCCATCATCCAAAAACAGAAATAGAAGGGACAATGTAAATTAAACAGTGTATGTTTGGTATCACTTTAACTCGTTGGGTACCAAGTGTCGGTCATACAGGAAGCCTACCCATGGTGGGTTCTTTAGGCTATGCCAGGTGATGAACGGCGTCACTTGCCCCAGCACACTTGAACAGGTGTATGTGTTGAGTTAGGAGGGACATGCAAAGCCTATGCCCACTCCACCAGTCTGTATGCCTTTCTTACCACTGAACACATAGAGCAGATTTCATCTGTGCTCCAATTAACTCTTTTCGTTCTGTACCAAGTGACCAGGTATTAGGTCTCCATTGCATTAGTCCACTCCTAGAGACAGACAGCTAGGGAGGAAGCCAAATGCCGATCCCCCTCACTACCGGAGAACCCGTCACCTATCCAGGCACCACGCCAAAGCCTTCTGATTACTCATAGCAACTTGATTGGAAGTTAACCTTTTGTTGTAGTGATGTTTTACAGACCTCAATGTGCTAGTCCAGATCCCAGTTCCTAAGAAAGAAATGCCAGGACCCCACATGCACCCCTTGAGTAACTTCAGATCAGACTTTGAGCAGAGTAAACAACTTTCCTGAACATTAGGCCAAAAAGGTACAATATGCAATGACATCCTTTCCCTAACTAAACTATGGCTACACAAGAAAAGGTGGCATGCACATTAACCCTTCCTACTAACCTGGGCAGCCAGTAAACTAACTAACCAATAGTAGGCAACCTGCCTACACATATACTATGGCCAATTTAGACAGGAGCCAATGAACTTAACAGAATGTCTTTGGAGTAAGGGAGGAAACTGGAGTACCCAGAGTATACCCACACAGACACAGGATGAACATGAAAACCCCAGAGAGGTAGTACCATGGCCTGGGATTCTAAACGATGGCACTAGTGCTGCCAGGTGGAAATGCTATCCACTCAGCCCCTGTGCCGCCCCATGAAAATTAACCTCTTGCCGACCGCCGCACGCCAATATACGTTGGCACAATGGCAGCGGTGTTCAAATGGGCATACCTGTACATCCCCTTTAATTTGCGGGGCTAGTGGGCACGCGCACGCCACCAGCGGGGTACACGCATGCCCGCCGCGTAAACAGTGTGACCGTGCCCGCGGGTCCCACGGACTCGATGTCCGCCGGTGGCCCTGCAATCGTGTCCCGGAGCTGCAGAAAGGGGAGATGCCTATGTAAACAAGGCATTTCCCTGTTCTGCCTTGTGACATGACGGGGATCTACTGCTCCCTGTCATCGGGAGCAGTGATCGCTGTCATGTCAATGGTAGCCCACCCCCCCCCACAGTTAGAATCACTCCCTAGGACACACCTAACCCCTTGATTGCCCCCTAGTGTTTAACCCCTTCCCTGCCAGTGTCATTTACACAGTAATTAGTGCATTTTTATAGCACTGATCACTGTATAAATTACAATGGTCCCAAAATAGTGTCAAAAGTGTCCTATATGTCTGCCATAATATCGCAGTCATGATAAAAATCGCAGATCTCCGCCATTACTAATAAAAAAAAAATAATAACAAAAATGCCATAAATCTATCCCCTATTTTGTAGATGCTATAACTTTTGCGCAAACCAATCAATATACGCATATTGCGATTTTTTTTTTTTTTACCAAAAATATGAAGAAGAATACATATTGGCCTAAAGTGAGGAAAAAATTTTATTTTTTATATATTTTTTGGGGATATTTATTATAGCAAAAAGTAAAAAATATTGCTTTTTTTAAACAAATTTCACTCTTTTTTGTTTATAGCGCAAAAAATAAAAACCACAGAGGTCATCAAATACCACCAAAAGAAAGCGCTATTTGTGGGAAAAAAAGGACATAAATTTTGTTTTGGTGTAACGTCGCACGGCCACGCAATTGTCAGTTAAAGCGACGTAGTTAAACCAGAATTTTCCCATTAGAGATGAGCTGATCTGAACTTTGAAGTGAAACCAGAAGGAAGCTTTCACTTCCGTCAAGGGCATTCCCCACCACAGATGCACATACACAAAGGGGCGAGGATGCTGGTGACATCATTTATCTAATATGACCAAATTAAATCAATGTCATTTTGGAACCTCTGTGAGTCCCAAACTGATAGAGGGACCCTCAGAGGTTCTAAAATGTAGTACTAGGTTTTTGACATGCTAATCATACACTAATAGGGATGGATTTCATTTAAGGCTGAACTGTGAAGTACTGGAAAGTACAAACTGGAAACTGGAAGTACAAATCCTCCCTTGTAGTGGGGATAATCCTGCACAGCAAGGGTTAAATGTTTGTCTTGGTCTATAGGATGAAGCAGTTTTTCTTACCCAATCTTCTACTCTTGCAGGCTCCTCAGTACTGTAAGACCAGTCTTAGCAGCCTCTTCTCTTCTAGTCTTAGGCAGTCAAATCAAGAACAATGCATGATCCCTAGCCCTGCGTTAGAAGTAAAGATGCTGACGAATGATCCACTTTCAGAACATAGGGGAGCACCAGCTGCCAGAGTAACGAAAGGATTGGGTAAGTAAAACTGCTTTATCAGGGGGTCTTCAAACATCAGTGGGAGTATACAGCGCATCTTTAGTATTTGGGGAGGAATAGTGCACCTTTGTTGGTGTCAGTGGGAAGAATAGTGTCTTGCATCAGTGGGAGGAAAAGTGCCCCAAAGGGCCAGGTAAAGGCAAGTAAGCAAAGGGCCGCAGTTTGGAGACCACTGCCCTAGATCTACATGACCCCTATATGTTTAGACATGAGGATGCTGATGAACAGTACACTTTTAGGACATAGGGGAGCACCCATCTGCCAGGGGAATTAAGTATTGGGTAAGTAAAAGTGCTTTTCTGGTCCCCTAGATGTACATAGGCTTTTAACCCTTGCAGTCATGAGCAGCCCCACTGCAAGGGAGCATTTTTACTTTTCCCAGAGTTGGAAGACTGAGGTGTGCTAACAACATATTTTCTTCTGCCTCAAACACTCATTTGCTTTTTCAAGGGCTGAGCTTCAAGCATCACTACACTTAGGCGTAAACATGTACATTTGAATACAATGGAAATCCTGCTGAGCATTGAAAAGCTTTCCTTCTAAAGACATTCTTTAAATCATTCCTTAAATTGCTAGGGGTTAATTCGGGTCTCAGAGAGCACCACATGGGAGCTTTTTCACACTACAGGATACAAGGAAGAGTTTCACTGGAAGTTCAATTTACATTTTAAATGTATATAGACATGCAATGGCAGTTGATGGCTCTTGGGATAGAGGACCTCTCCTGATCACCACTGCTTTGCCCAACAAGTTGGTACCAGGTGTCCCCTGTTCTGTTCCTTATATCTACCCTATCCACTTACAGAAATGTGTAAGCTTGGCTGAGCCCCACTTGCAAGCAGTGCCAGGACAAGGTCCTTTGGCACCCAAGGAAAAATGCCAAAGTGCTACCTCCAATGAAGTGTGAAGCAGCATAGGTTACATATCCTGCCCTTTCTGCAACCCCCTCCTTTAAGAGGCCTACTCTGCCTACCCCTAAGCCCAGCCTTGCTTACAATTTCTCAAAGGTCTGTGGGTGGCTTTAAAGGAATTGGTAAGGTCAGAAATTTTGGGACTACCTTTGCTGACTTGTTTTCGAGAGTTTCTACAAAGTTCTGTCACTGGTAAAAAGGCCTGTGTACGCCCTTGAGGTGTGGTAACACGTTTTGTTAAATTGGAACTATTCTCACCTCCACTTCAGCACTATGGTGTCCCTGAGCTCCCTTACTGGCCACTGACATTTTCAGTCGGCTTGGCTGTTTTCATTGGCCGGGCCGAGATGACGTCACTATAGCACTCATGCTGCAGTCTCCTCAACAGAAGCATTCTTTAATCTAACATCTGCCTATTATCTTATTACAGCTCTTGCTATACTTCTGGCTCTTTGTGGTTTTCATACATGGAAGTGCTAGCCTTGTTTGTCCATCCCCCTCTCTCCTCGGCCATTGATAGAACGCTGTGTATTTATGAATGGTTCACAGAATACACAGTGATGGGAGAGTGAAGGTAAGGTTAGGATATGCTACTGGGAAGACCAGTATTAAAGTACAGTTGATTGGAAAGCTCCAGTGTAGCATGTTGGACCTCTACAGAGAAACCACTGCTTCCACACGGAGACCTTCTCTACAACATGCAGGCAGAGACAGGCTTTCATTGGGCTGTAGCTGCTTTCAAAACGAACTGTCAAAGTTTATATGGTTGCATCTTCATGGTATGTCAATGCAAAAGAATTTCAAATGATGTCAGATTCTATCATCTTTGTGCTATCCAAAATATCTACTTGTGGTTCAACAGTCCAGATCTTTCAGATTTGTGCTGATATTGTCACAGCATTTTGTGATTGATTTTGGTGCTTAATGCTCCATTAAGCCACTGTTCCAACCTCATTTTCAAAAGTCTCTAAGTGCATGCCCAACCTTAGCTGTGACACAGTGAGTGGGGACTACAGTATATAGATCAGGGATCTTCAAACTACGGCCCTCCAGCTGTTGCGGAACTACATGTCCCATGAGGTATTGTAAATCTCTGACATTTACAGACACGACTATGCATGATGGGAATTGTAGTTCCATGGATGTGCCTCATCAGACCATCACTGACCCACCACCAAACCGGTCATGCTGAACAATGTTACAGACAGCATAACATTCTACGTGGCTTCTCCAGACAGACATTTACAGACATGACTATGCATGATGGAAATAGTAGTTCCTGAACAAGTGGAGGGCCAAAGTTTGGAGACCCCTGGTATAGATAAACCTAACAGTATGTATGTATATAAGTTTTCCAATTCACTTGTAAGGATTAAGAATACTATATGGAAAAAAATAATACCAAAATACCAAATTGGACATTCTGGTACCTACTTAAAAAAGTATACATACATTTGCTCTGCAATACCATACACATGATTATGATTTTACTTTAGTCATAAAACTAAAATATTGCTTTTAGCCAATGAAACATCCTAAAAAGGCTGTCATACCAGTACAACCTTTTACATTTGAGTTAACTAATTTCAATACATTAATTATGCCCTGTAGCACAACTGAAGAAAAGCATTGTGCCAAAACAAATGTTTCCAACTGGATGCAGACAGACAACAGTTTTATCTTTTAGCGCCCCAGGCCAGGATTTCCACCTAACACTGTTTGTATTAGGCTCCAGCTCAGAGCTTGTATATGCCCATTCCCAGACGTGTATTACGGCTCAGTTTTAAATGGAGCATCTCAAGAAGAGACCAGATCCCAAATCTTAACCCTCCCATATGGCCCATTCCTTAGATACAGCATATGCTACTCTCTATATCAATGGTTGTCAATTCATGACCTAAAGGGGGCCTCAAATACAGCCCTTAACATCACCAAAAGGCCTCACATAATGTTAAATATATGTAATGCTTCAGAGGGTTAGGCTCCATTCATGCATTTTTTCATGCTTTTTGCTTTTTGCAGAAACACGGGACATTTTTTTAACATGGGTTCCTATGGAACATGTTCACATCAATTCATTTTTGGAAAGGGTCAGGAACTTTTTTAAACACAAAACTGTGCTTTTTTTGTTTTTGTGGTTCAATAGACTTCAACGGAGAAACCGCAGAAAAACATGTAATGTGTTTTTACTGCGATTTACATTTTTAAATCTGCCCAACAACAAATTAAAAAAAAAAATTAAAAAAAGCATAAAAAAACCCAAATCACGGTAAAATCTCAGTAAAAAACCCGGAAAGCACAGCAGAAAACACTGCAGAAGCACTCAAAAGCAACATGCATAGATGTGAATCAAGCCTAATGCCGTACACACGGTCGGACTTTATGGCAGACTTTGCCCGGCTGACTTTTCGACGGAATTTCTGAATGAACGAACCGTATGTGATGACGTACGACCGGACTAAAACAAGGAAGTTCATAGCCAGTAGCCAATAGCTGCCCTAGCGTGGCTTTTTGTCCGTCGAACTAGCATACAGACGAGCGGACTTTTCGAACCGGACTCGAGTCCGTCGGATAGATTTGAAACATGTTTCAAATCTAAGTCCGTCCAACTTTTGAGAAAACAAAGTCCGCTGGAGCCCATACACGATCGAATTATCCGTCGAAATCCCGTCCGCCGGGCAAAGTCTGACGGCATTAGAGAGTGCAGACATGCTGTATTTTTGGCTGTGGATTTGCTGTAGAAGTCAGTACGAAACTAGGAACATGTTACATGAGGCTAGTAGTGCTCAGTTCTATTACCCTAATCAATGTTCCCACTACAAATTGCTGAGGTCCAAGGACCGCACATCATATACCAAAGGATCACATGGAACCCCTGGGCTGCAGGATGGCCACCAGGGCTCTTTACATTTTGAAACTGGCCATGAGGAAATCTCTCACAAAATTTTTTATTAAATGAATAATGTTGGAGGAGTTTGCAGCTAGAGATGAGTTTGGAGGTTGGAGCTCATTCCTAGTTGCATGGATAAATTCAGACCTCCAAACTCATCTGTATTTAAATTTCCACTTTGCGCTATTTTTTAGTCCAGACAACTGCAGTCCGGGTCATTCCATCTCCGCAACACATGTAAATAAAGGGACAGGATGGTGATGTTAGGGCCCTTATATAGTCATGCCCATATTTAATCAACTAATATGGGTATGGTGTGGAAGTTCAGATGGAGCTGAGTTCAGAAGATGCCCAAGCTCATCTCTATGCATGAACTGTTGATTCTGTATCCTGCTGTGACCACTACCCAACTTTCTTTTTCTGTAGTCTGTGACCTCTACTGAGGAGAGTTCACCTCACTTCATGTTCCAGTTACAGCAGGACAAAAAATGGGGGGAGGGGGACAGTTGTCAAAGGGATTATTATTAACCTGACAGAGGTTTAAGGCCTTTCCCATTTTACTTGAAAGATTTGAGAGATTTTGCTTCCTCACAGAAAGTGGCAGAGACTGCAAAGAAAAATTGAACAGAGGTTCTATACTTTCCACACAGTGTCCAAAAAGTTGAGCTTTAGGCCTCATTCACATAGGCAGGGCTCTGAGACACAGCTGCAGCATACAGCCACCCATAGTAATGAATTGCTGTATGCTAGCTGTACATGCACACAGATGTAAATCCCTGGACAGGGCTTGTGTACCATGCAAGTACCGCGTATACCCGCATACAGCCATTCTTTGCCAATCTGGCAACAAAAGTGAGTACACCCCTAACTGAAAATGTCCAATCTGGGCCCAAAGTGTCAATATTTTGTGTGGCCACCATTATTTTCCAGCACTGCCCTAACCCTTTTGGGCATGGCGTTCCCGAGAGCTTCACAGTATGCCACTAGAGTCCTCTTCCACTCTGAAGACATCATGGAGCTGGTGGATGTTAGAGACCTTGCGCTCTTCCACTTTCTGTTTGAGGATGCTCCACAGATGCTCAATAGGGTTTAGGTCTGGAGATATGCTTGGCCAGTCCATCACCTTTACCCACAGCTTCTTTAGCAAGACAGTGGTCATGCGTGGGCACTATTCGATGGGGGGGACAGAACACCGGCAGCACTCATACAGCCCTAGACCATGACACTCCCACCACCATGCTTGACTGTAGGCAAGACAAACTTGTCTTTGTACTCCTCACCTGGTTGCCGCCACACACGCTTGACACCATCTGAACCAAATAAGTTTATCTTTTTTTCATCAGACCACAGGACATGGTTCCAGTAATCCATGTCCTTAGTTTGCTTGTCTTCAGCAAACAGTTTGCGGGCTTTCTTGTGCAACATCTTTAGAAGAGGCTTCCTTCTGGGATGACAGCCATGCAGACCAATTTGATGCAGTGTGCGGCGTATGGTCTGAGCACTGACAGGCTGACCCCCCACCCCTTCAACCTCTGCAGCAATGCTGACAGCACTCATACGTCTATTTCCCAAAGACAACCTCTGCATAGGACACTGAGCACGTGCACTCAACTTCTTTGGTCGACCATGGCGAGGCCTGTTCTGAGTGGAACCTGTCCTGTTAAACCGCTGTATGGTTTTGGCCACTGTGCTGCAGCTCAGTTTCAGAGTCTTGGCAATCTTCTTATAGGTTAGGCCCCCTTTATGTAGAGCAGCAATTTCTTTTTTTCAGATCCTCAAAGAGTTCTTTGCCATGAGGTGCCAAGTTGAACTGCCAGTGCCCAGTATGAGATAGAGTAATAACACCAAATTTAACAGACTTGCTCCCCATTCACATCTGAGACCTTGTAACACTAACGAGTCACATGACACCGGGGAGAGAAAATGGCTAATTGGGCCCAATTTGTTGCCAGCGGTTTAGACATTAATCACTGTGTGTTGAGTTATTTTGAGCAAATTTACAGTTATACAAGCTGTGCACTTACTACTTTACATTATAGCAAAGTGTCATTTCTTTAGTGTTGTCACATGAAAAGATAGAATACAATATTTGCAAAAATGTGAGGGGGTGTACTCACTTTTGTGAGACAGTGTGTGTGTTTGTATATATATTATGCGATGTTTGTCTGGAGTTTTGCAATACATGCACAGTAAGCATAGTAGCGGTCTACAAGATCTACCCTGACTGAGGAAAAAAAGGAACTTAGCGAAAGCAGAAATAAGAAATGGTCTTTCTATGCACACATACATCTTCCTGAAAATCTGCATTTTAAACAGATAAAAACCAGCAGCTGAAATGATTTTTATAAGCAAGGGGAATAATGACAAATCAGATTTAAATTTCCAAGGCAACGGGTTTCTAAATGAACAATGTTTTCATGACAGCATTGCCTGAAACAATTCTTTAGTCTACTTGCCAGAAATCATGATTTTTTGAAATGATACCTTGTAATAGTGGTTCTCAAGAATCATTGAGAAAGACTGACTGTAAACTGAGTAATACAAAATGGACAATTTAGATTGTCATGCCATATGCAAACAATGGATATGTTATTTTGTTATTATGCTATAGACAAATGACAGCTGGAATATGGTTGCCATGGGCCTTTCAAACCGAACTGAACTCCATCAATGCCAACAGTGCTAGGGTGGCAGGGCCACAAGACGCAGCACACAGCTACGCACACATTACTGACTTCAATACATTTCCATGTGTATCTAGGTTGCCGCACTGCTTGCCAGTACAGTCTGTCTGGATCTTTATTGTTGCTGTCTCTCTGTAGTTTGTGCATTGGTGTCAGTGGCGTTGCTATGGGGTGCGGACCGCACCAGGTGACACCCGCCAGAAGGGTGACACTGGAGCCGCCGCCCACTGCTACACACTGTACTATATTGCTTCTGCTTGCAGAGCTGGGGCGGAGCGGAGCGAGCAGGGCACCAAGCCATGAGGGGGAGGCTGCCTATAACACCCATCTTAAGCTGTCCCTCGGGGATCTCCAATGTCTCCGGAGGCAGTCGGAGTTGGTGGGCGGAGCTGGGGGTGTGGCTGCCTCCTCCACTCCTTACACAGACTCCTTTACTCTGGCTGATCCCGCAGCTAAAGAAGGAAAAGGTGAGAACACAGCAGCCCCCGGGTGTCTTCAACTCTGGGCATGCTGTAAGTTACTGCACACTGTCTGTCTCTACATAGAGTCCTAACCTGCCCAATGCCACTCCAACCTACCCTATACCACCCAACCGGCCCTTTGCCACCCCAACCTACCCTATACCACCCAACCTGCCCTATGCCACCCCAGCCTGCCCTATATCACCCCAACCTTCCCTATGCCAAATGTTGTTACATTTAATGAAGGTACAACATTTAGCAACTCACATGGTTGATGATTAATAGAGGTACATCCAAGTATGCAGGCATCCGGGGTAAAGCTGTCCACATAGACCATCCTCTCCACCGCCAGCTCTCGCCGTTCTCAGTCTGCCATTGTGACTGGGAAGACTACCCTGCAGTAGAGCGATCTGAAAGCGAGGCTTGAATAGCTCGTGGAGCGCAGCATGGAAGGAATGATGTCGATGGCGGTGAGGAGGATGGTCTATGTGGACAGCTTTACCCTAGATGCCTGCATACCTACTGTAGATGTGCCTCTTTTAATCTTCAACCATGTGAGTTGCTAAATGTTGTACCTTCATTAAATGTAACCATATTGCTACACTTGGAGGCGCCTCTCTTCTCTTTTATACTCAGTTGAGACATGACGCTACTTGTATATCAAGACATAGCTTGTATATTTTATTTTATTTATTTATTTCAGGTACTTATATAGCGCTGTCAATTTATGCAGCGCTTTACATATACATTGTACTTTCACATCAGTCCCTACCCTCAAGGAGCTTACAATCTAAGGTTTCGCATTCATACATATTAGTCACAATTTAGACAGAATCCGATTAACCTTAGGAGTGTGGGAGGAAACCGGAGTACCCGGAGGAAATCCACGCAGGCACAGGGAGAACATGCAAACTCCAGGCAGGTAGTGTCGTGGTTGGGATTCGAACCAGCGACCCTTCTTACTGCTAGGCAAGAGTGCTATCCACTACACCACTATATCAAGTCAATATTTATAAAAAATGTTTGCTTGTCTTGAAAAACGCTCTCAAAGCAAGTTACTCTCAAACCAAGGTTGTACTGTTTACTAATAAGCTGTGATATTATGAAACTGATGAGGCTGCACTGATGAGGCAGCCCTCTTAAGCTGCACTGATATGCTGCACTGGTGGCTCTGATACATCATTGGGCTGGGCACTGATAGGCTGCACTGATGGGCACTGATAGGCTGCACTGATAAGGCTGCACTGATGGGCACTGATAGCCACTAATGAGGCGGCACTCTTAAGCGACCCTGATAAGCTGCACTGATAGCCACTGATGAGGCCGTACTGATAAGGCTGCACTGATGGCCACAGATAAGGCTGCACTGATGAGGCGGCACTCTTAAGATTCACTAATAAGGCAGCACTGAACTAAGGCACTGAAGGGGTGTGGTTTACAGATGACAGGGTGGGTCTTAAACAGGAAGGGGTGTGGCCTTGACAGGAAGGGGTGGGTCATATTTAAATTAGGGGGTGCATGCATTTAGTCTGGCCTAGGGCAGCACAAAACCTAAATATACCACTGCCCTAGGCACCATAGCTGATACACTTAAAAGCCTATTCCATAGAATTTTCTTGCCATTTTTTGTTTTTTTTTTGTTTTGAGGTAGGTCACCAGATCTTTTCTGAACTCTCCCCAATTGCTGGTGTTTGGGACTGGCATGCAGAATGTGATAACACATGTGCATAGCCATTTTGCACATACAGTACATACTAGGGCCAATTTAGACAGGATTCAATTAAATCACTGGTATGTCTTGGAAGTGTAGAAGTAAACCTACGTGAACACAGGGAGAACATGCAAACTCAAATTATGGTTAGGTACACCACTACTTTCAAACCTCATTCGAATAGATATAGAAGGGTCCTCAAGATAGCCATGTCCTTTATATCTGGTATATGGCTTACTTATTTACTTTACTGTGAGACTGAGACCATTATCATTATGAAGACTTTTACAACCACTCTACACCAACCCGAGACATTTGGCAAGCAGGGAAATGTTAAATAGATGTAACTGAATAAGGCTCTGTTTCCACTATTGCGTCCCCAAAGTCACGCAATTTACACTGCGACTTTACAATGCGATTTATGTTGCGATTTGATGCGACTTTAAAAACGACTTTGTGCAACTTTGATGTTCTGCGATTTAGCCAGAGTGATGTAATTCCTTACCCTGCTTAGTTATTTCCCCTTCCTGTCTTCCATACTCACATACATCAATATAGGAAGTGATGTATTTGGGAGAAGCAGAGATCATGTGCTTCCCGGTGTCAGACATGTACATGCGACTGCATTGCGACTTAATACCTTTCTATGGAGACCAAGTCGCACCGAAGACGGAACAAAGTTGTGCAAGAACCTTTTTTGGAGACGCTGCGACTTAAGTCGCACTAATTAGAACGGGGACCATTGAAATACATGGCTTTTGACTTGTCATGCGACTTGACATGTGTCAAGTCGCAAAACAAGTCGCAGTAGTGGAAACAGAGCCTAAGAAACTTGATAATAATAATTCTAGGAATTCATCATGTAGACTTGAAGTTTTACCAAACTATTAGGCTGTAACTACATCCTCTTTCAAATTCCTCCTTATATAACCTATGACCTTACCCTGGCAGAGGTCAGCATACTAACACCAAAAACAAATATGGACAATGGCGGTGGCATTCCAAAGGGACTGTTTGACAAACACCTAAGACAAGCTGCTATCAGGCAGTACTTCTTTGCAAGATTAGCATTCAAAGAATAATAAATATTGTCCAAATGTTCATTTACATATACTCAGCCTATAACATGTTGTTTGAAAGACCTGATTTTCAGCACAGTTACCTTTCAGGTATGATACATGAGATTGACCATGTATTGGCTGCTTAATCCAATGGCTACCATGATCAATGCAAACTTCTTAGAAACCTGTAGGCTTGAGTGTCGAAAAAAAGAGTGCCCAGTGCGTGTTGGTAGCTCTGCAGCATGATTAAAATATATGTAAACCATAACAATTTACTTGTTTGATCCCCTTTGGTATGGTAGATATAACATTGAAAGTCTTTTGTTAAATACAATTTTTTGAAGTATCCCATGGGTACACCACACTCACCATTCATTACCAATGGCAAGCTATACCTCCTTGTAGGCAGCGAGCCTCAGAGGAGTACATGTGGAGAGCCCCAATGTCCTTACAATCTCTTCTCTACGTTCTCATCTCCTCCCTATTTTTCCTCATGATCTCTATACTCACCTCCTTTCTCTTTCTGCAATACCCTTACCCCGTTCTTGTTCCCCTTTTCTTGTTAAATAGACCTTTTCCCTTTTCTTGAGAGGAACCATGCTCATTTATTTACCCTAAACTGGTACTTCGCCAAACGCTAAACGTCCCCCAAGATGCAAATATGTTTTTAACTAGAACAAAATAACCCTCCTCCTTTATCTTGAACGAGACGTTAGATTAGAATTTCTCAAACTAGAGCTTTTTTGTATATAAATACTGCATCCTGGACATACTATTTCTTGTAAGCCTGTTATTTTTTAAGCATGTAACGTGGCCCTATATTGTTCATTATTGATTTTTTATGACCCGATTTGTTACAGTGTAAGCAATTTTCTATAACTATTAATGTTCTTAAAAAATCCTCAATACAAATGTATTGAAAGTGAACGTGTATTGTTATAAGTGTCTGATGATCCTGCCAGGCATCTACTGAGTTGATAACTTCCTGTGCGTTTTACCTTTGTTATGCTGTTATCAGGTAAAATTGTTCCAAAACATATTTCCCCTATGGTATGAAGAAGAGGCAAGGGGAAAGTGTAATGTAGTCTTGTCTTAAGATAACAGTGCTGCTCCTCCATAGATATGGTATGGTGAGCGAGCGATGTCACCTTAAGAAAGGAAGTGTGTTACTGGCAGGGTCACCAGTTTAAAATATAGGGGAAAAAAAGTCTAAAAGAAGAAAGTAAGGAAAACTAATGGTAACTAATGCAATCAACACATCTAAGCTGTTAAGCTGCAGTACATTGCATTTTTGTTCTTGAGTTTAGATATGCTTTAAAGGATTAAGAAGTGTTATTTAAAGAGTCAATACCCACCACAAATAGTGAAGTGTTTGCTTCTCTTTGCAGAGGAGTGCTGACCATAGCATCTTTCAAGCATCCCTCGCCGGATCAGAAACACAATTCCTGATGTTTTTACATGCACTCACATATATATGTATTTACTTGACTGCTGATTTCTTTTTATAAGCTTTTTGACTCATCTGTTTTAATGCATACTGACAATAAGACACAGAAGACAACAAGTAACCGAAAACTAGATTTAATACAGTATAGTGAAAACAAATATAATTACAAGCATTTCATAAGTGTCAAAGGCTTTTATTGACAATGACATGAAGTTTATGCAAAGACTAAATATTTGCAATGTTGACCCTTCTTTACCAAGACCTCTGCAATTCTCCCTGGCATGTTGTCAATCATCTTCTGGGCCATACCCTGGCTGATGGCAGCCCATCCATGCATAATCAATGCTTAGCGTTTGTCAGAATTTGTGGGGAATTTATTGTTCACCCGCCTCTTGAGGATTGACCACAAGTTCTCAATGGGATTAAGATCTGGGGAGTTTCCTGGCCATGGACCCAGAATTTCCATGTTTTGTTCCCCAAGCCACTTAGTTATGCCTTATGGCAAGGTGCTGCATCATGCTGGAAAAGGCATTGTTTGTCACCAAACTGTTCTTGTATGGTTGGGAGAAGTTATTCTCGGAGGATCCTTTTGTACCATTCTTTATTTATGGCTGTGTTCTTAGGCAAAATTGTGAGTGAGCCCACTCCCTTGGCTGAGAAGCTACCCCACACATGAATGGTCTCAGGATGCTTTACTGGACACAGGACTGATGCTCACCTTTCCTTTTCCTTACAAGGTTTTTTCCGGATGTCCCAAACAATCGGAAAGGGGAGTCATCAGAGTAAATGACTTTACCCCACTCCTCAGCAGTCCAATCCCTGTATATTTTGCAGAATATCAGTCTATCCCTGAAGTTTTCCTGGAGAGATGTGGCTTCTTTGCTGCCCTTCATGACACCAGGCCATCCTCCAAAAGTCTTCACCTCACTGTGCGTGCAGATGCATTCACACCTGCCTGCTGCCATTCCTGGTGGTGCCCCGATCCCGCAGCTGAATCTACGATAGTCTTCTTCACAAATGCAGAGGAAATATTTTTTTATGGGATTAAGTTAATTTTCATTGCAAACTTCATAACATTCTGGAGTATATGCATTGCCATCATAAGGCAGCAGACTTTGTGGAAATTAATATTTATTTCATTCTCAAAACTTTTGGCCATGGCTGTATATGGCCTTATTTATGTAGGGCAAATAACCACATTTTAAGGTCTCATGCATACAGGCACATGAGGGGCATACATTCAGGTATTTTTCTGCACCTGGGAAACACAGGTGTTGCATACAGCCAACCATAGAAATGAATGGTTGCGAGCAGCGCTACATGGTTATATACTGTATGCTGGTGCTCATGTAAACACATGTATAGAGATATTCCCTAACAATAACTTGATAAGATGGTCTCAAGGAATACCTCCACATGATATATGCATGTTTATGTGATTCTGACTCTTAGACAGCCATATACAGCCATTTATTTCTATTAGGGTTGCACTGATACCGAGACCGGTATCAGTATCGGTGCTGATGAGGTGAGGGGCTGGAACAGTTTGCTCTCGCTCTCGGCCACACATTGGGAGGCGGAGCCAGCTGTCAATCAGGCAGTTGGGTGGATCCAGATAATATTGTTGGGATCTTTCCAGAGCCTGGAGCGGCTCTGCCCCATCAGCTGATAGCAGGCAATAGCCCACTGCCAGCTGACTCCTGGAAAAGTAAGTATACTCCTGTGACCCACAAGAAAAGTATGACCAAAAAAAGCTTTGGCCATATTTCTCTTTTAGACCCCTTTGACACGGATGGACCAATCAGGTCCACCCAGGGCTGCCTTCAGGGAGGTACGGCCCATACACCTGTAGAGGGCCCAGGCGTTCCTAGGGGCCCGAGCGGGCATCACTTCTCTGGGCACTTTCCCCACACCAGCGCCACAATGCAGCACTCTGTGACAGGTGTCGGCTGCTTATCAGAACAGCACATCTAGCCGACAGAGCCTAGGCTCCTCCTCCATTCTGACCAGGGGCGGACTGAGAGCCCAGAGTAAGTGGGGGGGGGTATACTTGCCACTGTGTGGACAGCAGCAGTGTCATTGCCTCTAAATACATACACTGGGCTGGGGTGTATGCAGTGGCGGCTCGTGTTTTTTTTGGGGGATGGCAAACAACCCCCCCAGTTGGATGGTCGGCCACCGGCACCCCCCTACCCTGGCACTTACCCTTTTGGTTGCAGGCGGGCAGGCTCTTATGGGTGGCGTGTTGCAGGGCTCCTACGGGTGGTGGGTTGCAGGTGCTTACGGGCGGTGGGTTGCAGGCTCCTATAGGCGGGTTGCAGGCTCCTACGGGCAGCGGGTTGCGGGCTCCTGTGTCCTCTCTGCATCATGCGGCTTCCACCGTGTGGCTCCTCCCTCCTCCTCCTAGGCATCCAATAGGATCGCCTGTCCCTTCAGCCAATAGAAAAAAGGAAGGGGGTGCCCCAAGGGGATGGTGTGGGTAAAAGGGTGGACAGGATATTGGCAATAGAATCATAGAAGATGTATATTAAAATTTTAATTTTATTGGATAAATATATACAAAATAGAATAGAATATACAATAAACATCTAAAATCATGAAATTGAAATACATGTACAATAGAAATCAGCAGCTAATTTGATGTTGAGAGCACACAACATTACTAGACTGGAAGTCGGTTGAATATGGTGGTCACAACAAGTTCCAACATGTTTCGGAAACAGAGAAAAGCCAAAAGGCTAAACAGACTCTGTATTAATTTCCTTCTTCAGGGGTTAGATGGAAGCATGCTGGTAACATTAAGACATATATTCCTAGACAGTGTTGCACAGCATTATTCAGATAGATGGTCCCTCACGCCTCAGACAGAAGGCTAAAATCGCATGGCAATATTCAGCAGATAAAAACATAAAAGCATTTTATACTTTTAAAGGATTTGGAAGATTCCCAGAGCGCAAAAAGTAGATGGTTGAGAATGATGTTTTCCCAGTGGGAGCGGCAAATCAGGGTACACAAGGACACCCTCAAACGGGCAAACCAACAAGTGCCTTAGACAACCGTTTAATAGCCAAGTGTCTGCAATTGCATGGATACCAAGGTCCTTTCAGCCAATCGGGTGACCGGTGTGAAAAGCCACCTGATTGGCCGGGAGGAAGATCAGTGTTACAACAGCGAATATTGATTCGCTGTTGTAACACACCTTGGTGGGCTCGGAGCGCACTCTCTTCAACCCGAGTCCACCCTATATTGAAGCCTATTAGAGCCCCTGGCTCCAATCGCTTCAAAAAAACAGCCCCTCCGCATTGGAATCCATGCGCTGGTGTCCTGAAAGGGGCCGGACGCATGGATAGTGGAGACGGTGATGGACAGGGGAGGGTGGAACCCATGCACCCTTAATGAAAGGGCAGCCCCTGGGTGTATGTATTTAGAATTTCCGAAGGCACTTTCTCCCCCGTCTCCTGCACTGTGATATCTCTGACTCAACACTCCCCCCCTTTCCTTCGATCACCAATGTGGTGTGCTGAGGGAGGCGGAGCACACTGTAGCTACTGCTGGACGGCTGCTCACACTACAGGTAGGAGGTGAGCTGACTTTTTTCTGAGCAAAGTCACCTTGGATGAAAAGCTGCCAAAATTTCTGTTAGGATTTTCTTGTAGGTACTGCAGTGATAAGGAGATGAGGAGAATCAAGAGACAGCGAGTGTGACAGATCTCCCAAGCTGGCACACAGCCCTATCCATATAAACCAGGGGTCTTCAAACTACGGCCCTCCAGTTGTTCAGGAACTACAATTCCCATCATGCCTAGTCATGTCTGTGAATGTCAGATCTTTACAATGCCTCATGGGACGTGTAGTTCTGCAACAGCTGGAGGGCCGAAGTTTGAGGATCCCTGATATAAACATCCCCCAATCACTCTGTCCACATAATGTGAATGTAATTTATGACCATTCATTTAACTCTGTGTTTATGTGATGAGTTAACACTATTGATTGTACAGAGCTTGGATAACACAGGGTTAAATGAATTGTCATAACTTAATTTCACATCATCTGGACATAGAGAGTGCTAGGGGCTGGATTATATAGATATATATTTACATCTTATAACAGGAGGATGTTTTGTTTGAGTACCAATTTTGTATTGTGTATTGTTGTATATATTGGTACATAGATGAGCACAATAGCTTTGTTTGATTACATCACCCCGAGACCACTGCATACATCCAGCTGACGGACATCACTCTAAACCTTATCTGCCCAACATCACTCCCTGGTCACCCCAAAGACTGTCATTAAAATAAATCCTTCCCCATTCTGCCACTGTCATACCCTCCACACTTCTCTCCTCTTAATACTGGAAGGATTACACTGGACTGGATCTGGACTGTAAAGAAGGGATAGAAGGGCTACAGAAGGAGGACACTGCAATACAGGACTGACATAGAGGGGAGATGAGACTGGAGAAGGATGACATGGGATGGAGGAGATGGGACTGCAGGAGGAGGACATGGGATGGAGGAGATGGGACTGGAGAATGAAGACATGGGATGGCAAAGATGGGACTGCAGAGGGAGGAGGATGTGGGATGGAGGACATGGGATGGAGGAGATGGTTACTGGAGAAGGAAGAGGACATGGGATGGAGGAGGAGGACATGGGATGGGGGAGATGGGACTGGAGGAGGAAGACATGGGATGAAGGAGATAGGACTGGAGAAAGAAGACATGGGATGGCGAAGATGGGGCTGCAGAAGGAGGAGAATGTGAGATGGAGGAGATGGGACTGGAGGAGCAGGATGACATGGGATGGAGGAGATGGGACTGGAGAAGAGAGAGGACATGAGACGGGGGAGATAGGACTGGAAAAGGAGCACATGGGATAGAGAAAGAGAAGGACATGGGATGGAGGATATATTAGGTTGTAAGAGTAATAAAATAAAAGTGGTTGCACTAAAGGACTTGGTGGGATGGTCAGTGGGTGGATTAGGTGGGACAGCCAGTGGTGCGGGCCTTGAGGAATAAAATCATATAGTGATTCCGTGCTACAGCAATAATAAAGTGCAAAAAGTGCCCAATGAATAGGGTAAATAAACAATGTGTAAATAGTGCCCAATAAGTTGGGATAATAATAAAGTGCAAAAGTGGTTAGTCCATAAGTTGGTGTAACAATCCAGGGGCATTAGATTCAATGTGGTGATAGTCTCTTAATTCATCATTTATCAGTAAATTTTTCAGTAAATGTCCAAAAAGAGGTTTTCTCAAAAATGTGTTTAAATAAATTACACAGCAAAAAGGCGAGAAGTGTATAATCCCATAAATGAGCTCACAGAACCCTCACCGCATGTGAGCTCAGCAATAGACTCTTCAACTACACACTTTTATATAGGACATGTTAATTTAAAATGTTTTTTATTACAGAAAATTGTTTGATTAAGCTATTGAGCATTACATGATGCACACGGTAACCCTCTCAGACAGTGGAGGACTAGCCTGGAGGGGCAGTCAGAGTTAAAGGCCAATGTTGTGCTAGTGAAAGGTGGGCAGATGTCTCATGGGGCACAGCAGATGGTGAGGCATCTGTCCAACATTCTACACACTTTTGTGCTGCAAGGACTCATCACAATCTTGTTTGTGAAGAAATATGCTGAAATAAATTAGGTGTATCTAAAGCCAGTTTTGATTTCTGAGTGAGAAAGTGTTAGAAACTCAGGTCTGTATTGCTTTTTGTGTCCCTACTGTCACCTGTCAACCATGGTTTCTGAGCATGAGGCTTCACTTAAAGACTAAAGGAGTTTACAGATGGGCTTTCATATCTTGCTAGTGAACTGTGTAGGGGTCCCCATTCACTTTGCAGTGAATATATGGCCCATAAATCAGATTGCTGGTAGAGCAAATTTTGATAGATCTCTTCATCTCTGGCACCAAGACTTATTTTTTCTCAAATCAATGCCTCTGGGAGACTTTGCCAACTTTCTCATCTTGATATTCCTCTCTTGTTCATAGGAATCAATCAGACATCCCCTTTCAACAATTTATTGTAGTGAGATAAAAGAAAGGAAATCATGGTAGAGGTGATATTTATTTGTGCGCTTTGCATCTGTTTATCCTAGATGCAGACAATAAGTAGATCAGAATAGAACACGTACCTTTCTTTCTTATCCTAACCAGTTAATTTTACTTTTTTATATAGGCCTGACATCTCAAACGCAGCCTGACAGAATACAGTGATCACCATGTGAATGGTAAATCACTTTCCTGCTGACAGTTTCATTTATTGCGACAGCTGCCAACTTTTCATGAAACGTGAATATGCATTAATATATTGAAGAACGTGTTTGACTTTCCCCAAATCCCACATAATGCAGTGCATGCAGACTTTAAGGAACCTGATTAAGATCTGAGCCTACAGCTTTTCTGTGGGAAATAATATAAATGAAGGTAAGTGACACTGTGGGCCAGGACTAAGCTTAGGCAACATTTATTTAAATAGTTTTTAACTGAGAAAGAAACATTACAACTCCAGTCAAATGTTAAAGCTATGCAAGCAATTAAACTGGTTAAAAAAGAACTTCCTGGTGGTGTTCCTCAAAGTAGATGTAGAAACTAAAGCTGGCCACACACTGTACGAAATTCAGCTGGTTCCTTTGGAAAAGGCTAAAATTTTCTCATTAAGTGGCACCCGCCTGACATCCCTTGACTGAAAATTCAAAGAAGTCGGAAGGAAAATTGTTGTCCAAAAAGTGGCTGCATCCAATCATATGCAACCATTGATTGAGTATTTTAAATACAATAGGCACACTTGAGCACTGCAGGCCGAACGAAAAAAAGTCTATACAGTCAGGTCCATAAATATTGGGACATCGACACAATTCTAATCTTTTTGACTCTATACGCCACCACAATGGATTTGAAATGAAACAAACAAGATGTGCTTTAACTGCAGACTTTCAGCTTTAATTTAAGGGTATTTACATCCAAATCAGGTGAACGGTGTAGGAATTACAACAGTTTGTATATGTGCCTCCCACTTTTTAAGGGACCAAAAGTAATGGGACAGATTAACAATTATCCATCAAACTTTCACTTTTTAATACTTGGTTGCAAATCCTTTGTAGTCAATTACAGCCTGAAGTCTGGAACGCATAGACATCACCAGACGCTGGGTTTCATCCCTGGTGATGCTCTGCCAGGCCTCTACTGCAACTGTCTTCAGTTCCTTCTAGTTCTTGGGGCATTTTCCCTTCAGCTTTGTCTTCAGCAAGTGAAATGCATGCTCAATCGGATTCAGGTCAGGTGATTGACTTGGCCATTGCATAGCATTCCACTTCTTTCCCTTAAAAAACTCTTTGGTTGCTTTTGCAGTATGCTTTGGGTCATTGTCCATCTGCACTGTGAAGCGCCGTCCAATGAGTTCTGAAGCATTTTGCTGAATATGAGCAGATAATAGTGCCCGAAATTCATCCTGCTGCTTTTGTCAGCAGTCACATCATCAATAAATACAAGAGAACCAGTTCCATTGGCAGCCATACATGCCCACGCCATGACACTACCACCATGCTTCACTGATGAGGTGGTATGCTTTGGATTATGAGCAGTTCCTTTCCTTCTTCATACGCTTCTCTTCCCATCACTCTGGTACAAGTTGATCTTGGTCTCATCTGTCCATAGAATGTTGTTCCAGAACTGTGAAGGCTTTTTTAGATGTTGTTTGGCAAACTCTAATCTGGCCTTCCTGTTTTTGAGGCTCACCAATGGTTTACATCTTGTGGTGAACCCTATGTATTCACTCTGGTGAAGTCTTCTCTTGATTGTTGACTTTGACACACATACACCTACCTCCTGGAGAGTGTTCTTGATCTGCCCAACTGTTGTGAAGGGTGTTTTCTCCACCAGGGAAAAAAACTTTGGTCATCCACCACAGTTGTTTTCCATGGTCTTCCGGGTCTTTTGGTGTTGCTGAGCTCACCGGTGCATTCTTTCTTTTTAAGGATGTTCCAAACAGTTGATTTGGCCACACCTAATGTTTTTGCTATCTCTCTGATGGGTTTGTTTTGTTTTTTCAGTCTAATGATGGCTGCTTCACTGATAGTGACAGCTCTTTGGATCTCATATTGAGAGTTGACAGCATCAGATTCCAAATGCAAATAGCACACTTGAAATTAACTCTGGACCTTTTATCTGCTCCTTGTAAATGGGATAATGAGGGAATAACACACACCTGGCCATGGAACAGCTGAGCAGCCAATTGTCCCATTACTTCTGGTCCCCTAAAAAGTGGGAGGCATATATACAAACTGTTGTAATTCCTACACCGTTCACCTGATTTGGATGTAAATCCCTCAAATTAAAGCTGAAAGTCTGCAGTTAAAGCACATGTTGTTTGTTTCATTTCAAATCCATTGTGGTGGTGTATAGAGCCAAAAAGATTAGAATTGTATCAATGTCTCAATATTTATGGACCTGACTGTATGTGTAATTCCAGCTTTACTGAATGAAATTTACATATTTCGTAATCAGTTGCTATTGTTTTTAACAAAAAACCTGTTTTCACTCTTTTTTTTATCCTTTGTTGCTTCTCAGTGTTGCTGGTCTTCAGACTCTTTGCAGCAGGTTGTTCAGGGATGGCTGCACATTGTCATTCAGGTAATTAGACACGGTTCACACTGCCGCGACTTTGAAGCTGTCATCCCAGCGCTACTTTGGCATGACTTCTTTCACAGAAGTCAATGCAAGACATGCCGAAGTCACACCAAAAGTAGTGCAGGAACCTTTTTCTAAGTCAGAGTGACTCAAGTCGCTCCTATTAGAATGGTTTCATTGTACTTAATGGGACCCGACTTGTGATGCGACTTGCGCTCTCAAAGTAAGAGCGCATGTCACACCAGTTTAAAAGGGGCCTCATTTCTGATTCTTCCTGATGGTGACAATAGTGGACCTTACCTGCAGAATGTATGTTGAAATGGCCATTTTAATCTCTACCAGAATTCAATTTAAAAGGGTACCAAAGCAGAACCATAATTGTCAGACAAGGAAAGATCATTGTTACCCTATGACTGGAAATGCCTGAACAAGGGCCTTTATGACAGGCCATTCACTCTTATTAGAAGACTGGGAAAGTAATTTTTTCTAACAAATAAGTCAAGCCTCTCAGTTCAGATACAAGAGATGCAGGTGCTATCGATGTCCCCATAGATTCCAAAACATGTTACCTAGCGATCCAGCCCATTGTTGGCATTGTGGCAGGAAATATGGCACAATGTTACATCTGTGGTGGGGGTATCTGCATTTGAGACCATTTTGGAAGGCTGTATTTCGACTTACTGCACATATTACAGGCAACAGCTTACCCAAACTATCAGAATTGGCCTTACTTGCCATCTTTCCAGGATCACCACAGACAGCCAAAAAGGGCCTAACATTTTTTATTTTTGCTGCATTCAGGGCTATCATACCTAGACATTGGAATTCTAATGTCGTACTTAGCATTAAAGAATGGATGTCTGAATTAAATTATATCATGCGTATGGAAGCGCTCACAGTCTACAGGAGAAATATCCAAAATATCCAATTTTAACTACAATTCAAGCCATCTATGGCTTGACATGTAAATACTGCCGCTGGAATTGGGTGTCAGAATACCCAAACAGTGCTTGCATCTGATTGGATGCAGGTGCTGTTCAGCTGTCAGCTTTTAACCCAGATCCTTTATCAAAAGACAATTGAAAAATCAACCTTTGTTGATCTGGGTGCATGAGTCGGCTGAAATGTGATGCATGTACCACCAGCCTTACGCAACTTCTATGGTAGCAGCTATTTGATATTTAAATTAGCATTGCTCAATGGTGAGAGAAATTTTGGTCTATAAAATTGTCAATTATCAGCATACTAAAATTTATGGTAGCAAACACTGCTAGATCTCATAGACAACTAAGGCTGGGTTCACACTTATGCGGATTGGATGTGGGTTTCCAATTCGTATGACAGGAGAGTGTGACCGGCTCTCAATGGAACCGGTTCACACACCTCCAGGGCGGCCGCGGTCTGGATTTGGAAAGGGTCCTGTGCATCTTTGGCTCCGAATCAGGTGCAAATTCAGGCAGAAATTAGGACCTGATTCTCACTTGAATCGGAGAACAGGGATGCACCAGACCCCCTGCAGTGAGCCGCGGCTGCGGCCGCAGCGTGTCTGAACCCAGCCTTAAAGATCTACTCATCTCAAAACAACCATGAATCCTTGGCATCTACAGGGACTGCTGCCCCAAACAATTCCTTGTTCAGTGGAAAAGAGAACATTTGAGTCCCACTTGGAGTGGCTCATCCTGCATCCCCTACAGGACATATTTATTATTAGGGATTCTTACATTGTGGAACTATCAAAATATGTGTAGCGCTGGTAGATTTGCAATCTACCGCATGTTAAGTAAATTTAGTAAATTGTGCGTTAGGAAGGTTAAAGTTTGCCTCTGTTCCAGCTTGGCTGACATTGTGTGTGTTTCCGTGCTGACCGGTGGGTGTCGCTGTTGCCACTGGTCAGGGTTGGAAAGGCAACATGTTGAAGCGAATAGATGCTCCTCTGTCCTGGAGGCATGCTCGGTGGAGGTGGTCCTCCGAGTTGCATTCTGGGCGAGGGTATTTATGGGACAGACGCCATATTTTGGGGTTCGTTTTACAGCCACCTGCTGGCCCTCCTGGCCGACAGGTATGTGTTAAGGAGCTACCTCGTGGTCCTCCATTTGGGAGGCCCACGATACAGCGGCGCAGGAGTGGGTCCAGAGGCTTGTCTGGAGCCTACCACCGCGGCCGAGGAATTGTCCTGAGCTGTCGGTCCTGCGTGACGAAGCTGGACAGCCGAGGAGATCCCAGGGGAGGACCCGTCTTGGAGAGATCACGCGGCGTGCTGGTCTATAGAGGGGCCTGGTGACTCGGTTGGAGGACGTATCCAAAAGTAACTATACAGCATAGTGTTGCCTGCTCGGCTTAAAGGTTCAAGCACTGTGACTGACTTTCACTATAGAAAAACCTATACATCCTGTGGCAGAGGATTGTACGGATTTTGTTCCCAAACAAGTCTGTGGCAGAGACTTTGATTCGTGCTGCGTGCTGGCTGCTAGACCGGTGAGAGAGGCCTATCCAGATGAGCAAGGAGTGTCCCACGAGGGGAGCGCATTTCAAATAGTATTTGAATTCTACCGGGACATTTTGTCAAGAGAACCCTACCAGAGAATATTTGAGTTTCTTCTGCAAGTTTCCTTTCTACCTCTTTCTTGCTACTTCCTAAGTCGTTTGTTTAATAAAGCATTGAAAACAAACTCCAGTGTTGGTGCGTGTGTTGTCCAGGAGTAAACTCAACGGAACACTAGACCCGGTGCCGGTGAAACAGAGGGAAGCAGAGTGAAGGTAACAGACTCGCTTAAACCAGCAGCTCCACCGTGAGTTAATGCTACATATGCCTATGCCAATATCATATAACTTAACCTACCCCTATACTTATTTCAAGAAAAATTTAATTTGATCACCATTGAAGTAAGGAACCTAGTTCATTACTCTACATTCAATGGATTTTAGAGGAATCTATTCATTTGAACATAATTAGTTTCTAAGCATATGAAACCACACATAATCAAAGATAACTTGATAAGACTAAATTATCTTGAGCACTTGGACTGGTATTGTCTCCAATACACACAAACAAATGTACTAAGTACATTGTATTCTTAGTTTGCTACTTGCAATGTGTATGAAAGATATTTCCTTAACACCATTCATTTGTTTGAAGATTTTTTAAGCAAACGTTTCGTAACTGATTAATAAAAAATATTATCAACCCCAACTAATGATCTGTTTGGTTTTAATCACTGAACTACAAAAGGTTTCTGACCTTGATCATGTTAGAACACAAATCAGTATCTTTTCACAGTCTGCATTTTTTTGTGTTGTAGGTTTGCTCTCCTAGTGGTTCATGTAGTCTAAAGCTGGCCATACATCAGTAGAATTTCATAGTATACGATTTGATAACGTTAATTTGATTTGCTAATGGTAATGGGGTCAATTTAGTATTAATTTTCAAGCATAATGACGAGAAAATTAGACCAGAATGGAATATTTTTCTCAAAACGAAGAAAAAACTGTGAACATGGTTTTCATTCAGGAAAATCTTAGAAATTGTAATAATAGAAATTGTAATAAAACCTGATTATGTCTGGGATTTAATTCAAAGAGCAGGTCTGGACAAAATTTTAAGGGCTTTCAAATTAGATCGGTAGACTTCATAATGATACAAAAAAATATTCTGACAAACAATTTTCAGAATTTTCGATACAAACATTGAAACAAAATTCTAATCGTGTAAGGCCAGCTTAAGTTTACCCATAGATAGTTTGGGCTGATTACTCTATAAAAGTTTTGTACATATGTTGGAAAATACCTTTTCATAAAAACATCCCAAAATAATGAGATAAAGCTAGATGATACTAAAGTGATGCTTTTTGTAAGTGGAAGTGAATTTATACAGTGCCTGTCATTCTACTGATGTCAAAAATGTTCTGTTGAGGGAAAGCACCTAAAACTCCCAGGTCATAAGATATAAAAAAAAAAAAATTCCAAAAGATTAAGCTGCGTGGGCATTTTTGCTTTCTGTACTCAGTGCCATATGAAAAGGTAGCACAATGGTCACAAATAGTTCCAGGCCTCTTTCTTTGGAGGGGGGCATAACTTCGCTATGAGGAGAAATAGTTATTGAAACTGGCCTATTACTGCCTAATGCATTGGCCTATATTCCTGTGATGAATGACCCTGCAAACCAAAATGCAAAAAATGGTATGGCTTTTCAGTTTGTGCATTACAGAGCACCCTGGGTTTCAGATCTCCCGGAAAATGCTATAGGGAATCTGAAGCAGTATGTAGGTTCCTGTAAGTGCATAGTGGCATTTATTTAGTTTGTCTCCCTCTACAGATACAGTTTTAAGTAGGACATTTTTTGTGGGGGAAAGGTAGACCTTCTGAAAGCTTTTTATTGTAGTGGGTATCCCCACTGGGGAAATATAGCCTTACCTCATGTCCTGACCCACCTTTGACAGTTGTCACCCTACGTGTCCCCTCATTTCCTGTCTTGTAACATTTTATATTTCACCTTAGAAGGTGAAGGAACACTGGGGTTGATTTACTAAAACTGAACAGGGCACATTCTGGTGCAGCTCTGTATAGAAACCAATCAACTTCGAATTGTTTTTTTCAAAGCTTGATTGAACAAGCTGAAGTTAGAAGCTGAGTAACTATCATGTACATCTGCACCAAATTTTGCATTCTCCAGTTTTAGTAAATTAACACCTGTGTGTGCCATAGTGCCACTATGCATCACAACAGAGTGTTTGAGCTGGCAGGAGGAACAACAGTATTAGGTGGAAAAAGCAGATATTTGACACACATGGAAGTGCCGAATAGGGAGGGATAGGGAGCAGCAAAACAATGGCAGCATTGGCAAGCTGAAGACGCACTTGTGGAGGATTAATTCACTTGAGGCAAGAAAATCATGTATGTTAAGTTACACCTAAAGGGCAATGTGACCCAAGATTTGAAAAAGATGCAATCAGTAACTTGGATCCTTCACAGCATAAAAAAACATTTATTTAGTCTAGGCAGAGGTAAAAAATCCAAGGAGCAAGCCGCTTACATATTTCAGCACTCAGGGGGTCGTAATCATAGCTCAATGTGACCCAAGAGCCTGTGGGACCCATCTGAGGAGCTGCTTGTGGAGAAAAAGCTAGAAAAGAATTCTGAGAAAGCTTTCCCTCTGCTGTACTGCCATAATTCTGCAGTTTATATGATCTACGTGTCACAATGAAATTTAACTTAGTTCCATGTAGCCTTAAGGCCTTGTGAACACGGCTTTGAAATCATACAAGTTCATCTGAAGTTGCATGATTTCAAAGCTACATTTCAGTAGTGCAGGAACTACTTTTGGAAATCGGCATGGCGCCGCAAAGTCAACGTTGCACCGATTGGGACGCTCTTATTGCCGGCAAATAGACTCCGATTTGACATGCAATTTGACCTGTCAAATTGTCCCGATGTGAACGGGGGGCTTAGATCTGTTTTCAGTCAAAATTACATAGGGGGTTAATTGCTAAAACTGGAGAGAGCAAAATCTGGTACTTAATTGAACAAGCTGAAAAGCTGAAGTTAGAAGTTACCATGCACAGCTGTACCAGATTCTGAGTGCTCCAGTTTTAGTAAATCCCCTCTATAGTCTCTTACTAGCCCACCCACTTACACTCCCCTGCCCCTTCATTTCTCCCTGAAGTCAAACCCTGTGTAAGCTTTGTGTCAAATGGTGTGAGAGCTTACACAGCATTGATGAAGTTACCCCTTCTCTCACATGACAGTCTTTGGGCCTAGCGATTGGCTGCTTAGACCTGAGAGTTTCATGCTGCGAGGTCATGTGCTCACCCATATCCATAAGCATCAGGTTCTTGTAAGGGTTCTGATATGGCAGCAGGGGAGTGCAAGAAAGGTAACTATAAGTAGGTTGGAGGATGAGCAAGTAAAAGACTGTGCCCCAAATAGGCAAAGGGAAATTTGATGATTGTAAATGTCTGTAATGACTGACTAGCACTGCGCCAAGGTATATTCTTGCAGGATTTGGGGTCCTCAGTGTTCGCAGGATCCTGCAGTGACAGGGGGATGTCACCAATGCCTAATCCTTTGAGCAATATTCCATACCTTGACAGGTTTGCTTAAAGTGATTCTAAAGAAAAGATAAAAAAAAACATGTTATACTTACCTGCTCTGTGTAATGGTTTTGCACAGAGCAGCTCCGATCCTCTTTTTCTTTATGGGTCCCTCACTGGCGGTCCTGGCTCCCCCCGCTGAGTCCCCAATAGCAAGCCTCTTTCTATGGGGGCACTCGAGCAGGTTCACACATACAGCTGCCCCCCCCCCCCCCACACACACACATCCCCACTCTCTCCTCCTTGGCTCACTTACTGTGATTGTCAGCATCAGAAACCAATGGGCCCCACTGCTGTGTGAGCCAATGAGGAGAGAGGGATCCAGATTCAGAAGAGCTGCTGCACTCATGCACATCCCTCAATGGATGTGCCTCATCAGACCATCACTGACCCACCACCAAACCGGTCATGCTGAACGATGTTACAGGAAGCATAACATTCTCCGCGGCTTCTTCAGACCCTTTCACGTCAGTCACATGTTCTCAGGGTGAACCTGTTCTCATCTGTGAAAAGCACAGGGCGCCAGTGGCTGACCTGCCAATTCTGGTCTTCAATGGCAAATGCCAATTGACCTCCCCTGTGCCGGGCAGTGAGCACAAGGCCCACTAGAGGATGTTGGGCCACCCTCATGAAGTCTGTTTCTGATTGTTTGGTCAGAGACATTCAAATGAGTGGCCGGCTGGAGGTCATTTTGTAGGGCTCTGGCAGTGCTCATCCAGAGGCATAACTAGAATCTTCAGAGCCCCGTGCAAGAAACCATGAAGGGCTCCCACCATGGGCGTTGCTAGGTCTACAAAAGATCTCGGACTAGAGCCCATAGCAGCGAAGTAAAGAAAGTCATACGCTTGGGTGGGCATACACATGTGTGTATATATATATATATATATATATATATATATATATATATATATATATATATATATACATACACACATATACATATACATATACATACACACATATACACATATACATACACACACACACACACCCACATACATGTAAGTGTGTATATATATATATATATATATATAAAATATCGTTACATATAAGAGTGCAGATCCCCTCTTACATCAGGGTCCCCAGAGAGCCTCCCTTACATCAGGGTCCTCAGAGAGCCCCTCCTTACATCAGTTTTCCCCGAGAGCTCCCACCTTACATCAGGGTCCCCAGAGATCCCTTCCTTCATCAGGGTCCCCAGAGAGCCCCTTCCTTATATCAGGGTCCCCAGAGAGACCCTCCTTACATCAGGGTCCCCAGAGAGCCTTCCTTATATCAGGGTCCCCAGAGAGCCTCCCCTTACATCAGGGTCCCCAGAGAGCCCCTCTTACATCAGGGTCACCAGAGAGCCTCCCCTTACATCAGGGTCCCCAGAGGGCCCCTGCTTACATCAGTGTCCCCAGAGGCACCCCTTACATCAGTGTCCTCAGTGGCCCCCTCTTACTTTAGGGTCCCCAGAAAGCCCCTCCTTACATCAGTTTCCCCAGAGAGCTCCCCCTTAGATCAGGGTCCCCGGAGAGCCCCTCCTTAGATTAGGGTCCCCAGAGAGCCCCTTCCTTACATCAGGGTCCCCAGAGAGCCCCTTCCTAACATCAGGGTCCCCGGAGAGCCCCTCCTTATATTAGGGTCCCCAGAGAGCCCCTCCTTACATCAGGGTCCCCAGAGAGCCCCTTCCTTACATCAGGGTCCCCAGAGAGCCCCTCCTTACGTCAGGGTCCCCAGAGAGCCTTCCTTATATCAGGGTCCCCAGAGAGGCTTCCTTATATCAGGGTCCCCAGAGAGCCTCCCCTTACATCAGGGTCCCCAGAGAGCCCCTCCTTACATCAGGGTCCCCAGAGAGCCTTCCTTTATATCAGGGTCCCCAGAGAGACCCTCCTTACATTCAGGGTCCCCAGAGAGCCTCCCCTTACATCAGGGTCCCCAGAGAGCCCCTCCTTACATCAGGGTCCCCAGAGGCACCCCTTACTTTAGGGTCCCCAGAGAGCCCCCCTTACATCAGTGTCCTCAGTGGCCCCCTCTTACTTTAGGGTCCCCAGACAGTCACCCCCCCTTCCAGAGGTTACCCTGTACCCGGCTGGTCTCTGCTGTGCACCTCCAACCCCCAGCACATCTGTGTCCCCCACCTGAGGGGAGGTGGCGATCGGCAGCTCTATGGTGTCCGTGGACCGCGCGATCTCCCTGGGGCTTGTAGTTCTCACTCCAACTGTAGCCACTGGAGAGGGGAGGGGACTCTGACCCAGGCATGTATCATCAAGAGTGATGAAGCAGAGCAACTCACTAAAGAGTGAAGCTGATACATGCCCGGGTCAGAGGCCCTCCCCTCTCCACTGTATACATTCGGAGAAAGAACTACAAGCCCCAGGGAGATCCTGTGGCTCGCGGGCACCATACAGCTGCCGACTGCCTCCTCCCACCTCCCCCCGCATGTTAAATGGACAGCCAGGGGTGCAGGGGGTGATGCTGGGTCTTGGGACCTCCCCGCAGAATGACAGGGCCCAGTCGCAAATGTGACTGCAGCAACCCCTATAGTTCCGCCACTGGCTCATGCTGTTCCTCCTTGCACAAAGGAGCAGACACCTGTCTTGCTGATGGGTTAAGAACCTTCTACGTGTGTTTACACACACTCGCCCCTGTTCTGTCTCTCCTGCTCACGATCGTTTGTGGCCGGCGGTCATCGCGACCGTCGGCCATGAGCCCCGGCACCCCCGCTGTGGGGCAGCGCATGTGTGTTTGCTATCCCGACCCCGCGAGCCGACGTATAGCTCGCTCAGGGGAGCCAACCTGCCACAGTATAACTGCAGCGGTTGGTCGGGAAGCGGTTAAAGAATGCATTTGTACGAAAATCCGAATGAATTAGGGTTGAATCTGTCTTGAAGGCTTATGGTGTCTGTCGGATGTTTTAAGAAGATTCAACAAAGCAGCTAAACTGTACAATGCCGCGATCGTACATTTCTGGTCGAATGCTCCGCCCACAAGCTATAGTAGAGTTTTAATGTTGTTTGCTTGGTAATAATTATATTAATTAATTATTATTACTAGTCCAACAACATTAGAATTCTTCTATAGCCTATGGGCGGAGCATTTGACCGTAAATGTTCGCTCGCGCCGATCGTATGCTTTTAACTGCTTCGTCGAATCTTCATGTCGAATGGTATTATACATATTTTTGATCGTGTCGAATGATACGATACTTGTTTGTTTCTGTTCCAAGTTGAACAGTCTACCCCAATGGCCAATGGAATTGCGTTGTATTGAAATTCAAGCTATATCGAACTGTTGCCGCAACAATACGAAAATATAAAGGATACGAAAATAAAGCATTTAATGTTGTTTGATTAGTAATAATTATAATTATTAATTATTATTACTAGTCAAACAACATTAGAATTCTTCTATAGCCTATGGGCGGAGCATTTGACCGTAAATGTCCACTTACGCTGATCGTATGTTTTTAGCTGCTTCGTCGAATCTTCATGTCGAACGGTATTATACATATTTTTGATCATATCCAATGATATGATACTTGTTTGTTTCTGTTCATGTCGAACAGTCTACCCCAATGGCCAATGGAATTGTGTTGTATTGAAATTCAAGCTATATCGAACTGTTGCCGCAACAATATGAAAATATAATGGATATGAAAATAAAGCATTTTTATTTCGGATCTTTCGGATTTCAGATTCTCCGTGTTCATTATCGCTTTGTTAAAACGAAAATTCTGGAAATTCAGACGAAAATGCATTCGGACGAAAACAAATGCACAAGTCTAATAGGGCGTACACACGGTCGGACTTTGTTCGGACATTCCGACAACAAAATCCTAGGATTTTTTCCGACGGATTTTGGCTCAAACTTGTCTTGCATACACACGGTCACACAAAGTTGTCGGAAAATCCGATCGTTCTAAACGCGGTGACGTAAAACACGTACGTCGGGTCTATAAACGGGGCAGTGGCCAATAGCTTTCATCTCTTTATTTATTCTGAGCATGCGTGGCAATTTGTTCGTCGGATTTGTGTACACAAGATCGGAATTTCCGACAACGGATTTTGTTGTCGGAAAATTTTATCTCCTGCTCTCCAACTTTGTGTGTCGGAAAATCAGATGGAAAATGTCCGATGGAGCCCTCACACGGTCGGAATTTCCGACAACACGCTCCGATCGGACATTTTCCATTGGAAAATCCGACCGTGTGTACGGGGCATAAGGGCCCTTTCACACGGGGGGCGGGGGCGGCGTTGGCGGTAAACCCGCCCGCTAGCGGCCGAGAAAGGGTTAAAAACCACCACAAAGCGCCTCTGCAGAGGCGCTTTGCCGGCGGTATAGCCGCGCTGTCCCATTGATTTCAATGGGCAGGAGCGGTGAAGGAGCGGTATACACTCCGTTCCTTCACCGCTCCAAAGATGCTGCTAGCAGGACTTTTTTTCTCATCCTGCTAGCGCACTGCTCCAGTGTGAAAGCCCTCGGGGCTTTCACACTGGAGACAAAGCAGCGGCACTTTCAGGTCGGTTTGCAGGTGCTATTATTAGCGTAATAGCGCCTGGAAACCGCCCCAGTGTGAAAGGGCCCTAAGAGCAACATCTCTCCACTGCTAATCTGGGGACAGACTGTAATAAAGGAATTTACTTTTAGGGTTCATTTACACTTGCTTCAAAACAAGGCTTCGGACATGCTTTTTTAAAGCTCTCTGAACGCCAGTGAAAGCAATTGTCACTAAATAAAACAGTAAGCTTACAGTCTTGTTTACACCTTGCATTTGCTTTGCTTTAAAAATTATTCCCCATGTCACTTTAATGGTGCTTCAAAGCGTCTTCAAAGCGTCTTCAAAGCCTCCATAGAAGTCTATGACAATGCTCGCTTGAAACACCTGAAGCTTTTGAGAGGCTTTTATTCAGCTTTAGCTTTGCTTTGTTTTGGAGAAATTGCAGGTATGAGATATCAACACACACACACAGGGCATCTCCCAAGCTTCATTAAAGCTTTAAGAAAGCATAACTGAAACATCATCGAAGTACCACCGAAGCATCACAGAAGCAATGCAGAAGCATCGCAGAAGCATCCAAAACACATGAACAAAGCAAGTTGAAATGAAAGCATGTTGCGGTAGGCGCTTTAATGTGTGTTAAAGTCAAAGCAAGTGTAAATGAGCCCTAAGTGATTTATAGCAGTCCACAGTCATAATTAAGGCCCTGCTATTAGTTTGATCTTTGTTGGAGTTGTAAGTTTCTGAGAAACAGCTCACACAGACTAATGTAAAAATATGTACTGTAGGTACGTAGCATTTCCATATATTCCAGATACTCTAAGAATCCATTGCAAACATTTCTGAAAAAAACAGAGCTCTCAGTTTTGAACATAACAAACATTCCAACAGCTTTATTCAAATGTAATTAAAATCAGTAGTATCCATAAAAATTCCACTGAATATTGCAAAACATATCATCAAAATATAAATGGATTACTCACAACTTTGAAAATAGAGAGGTATGAGAGGTGCTGAGAAGTCTACAGCTGTTAACACCTTCACAGATTGTTAATGCCAGCATAGTCAACCTCGTAAAATACATGCTAGCCTACTTACTTAGAAACTCCAGTGAAGTTAAAGGCTTTGGCATATGCTATTACCAATAATACATTGTTAATAACCACATTTGCACATTGCTAAATTTAATGGCGAGGTGTGAAAGACTGGCTCAGAATTTCAGTATTAGAGCCCATGACCACTTAACAAGTATACTTGCTTTCTCAATCAGAAAACTGTCTAAATTATTACCCATAATTACCAAATAAGTTGGTGGAGTTTTTTGTACTCATTACTCCATGCTAACAGCAACCTTATTGGAAAGACTAGAAGTGTATAGTTTTGGTGCACCTTTTGATTTTTGTTTTATACCTATGATGACAGTTTTTTTTTCCTCAGTGTATGAAGTGTATCAACTGAGACCATGGAGCCCATGGAAAAAAGTGCCTTGGCTAAAATACCTTAATTGGTAACATCATCGGGCTCTGACAACATGGAACTGGTGAATGGCTCTGGTGGCTTTACATTAGCATTGCAGCAACACATACTGTAGGCAAAGATAAATTCCTTACTTGGTATTTGAGAAATGTACTTACTTCTTTTGTCATGGTATAATAAGTATATTGCACGGAGCTCCACTAACATCTAGGTCCATTGCTAGAAAACTTTACAAGGTTCAAGCAATCCAAGAAATTTACTGGGACCATGCACTTACTTAAAAGGGTTGTAAACCCTCTTGTTTTTTCACCTTAATGCATCCTATGCATTAAGGTGAAAAAACTTCTGACACTAACCGGCCCCCCCGTTTTACTCACCTGAGCCCGTTCGTTTCCTCGGCGGAGACGCGCTGTACCTCTCTGCCCGGGGTTCTCAGCTCTTGATTGGATAGATTGATAGCAGCGCAGCCATTGGCTCCCGCTGCTGCCAATCAAATCCGATGACGCGGGCGCTGGGGGGCGGGGCCGAGTCCGGCATTCTGTGTCTATGGATGCAAATTCTGGACTCGGGAGCAGACCCACAATGTAACCCCCAGGGAGAGCCATAGGCCCTTCAGGTCTGGTATGGATATTAAGGGGCCCTTCAGCGTCTAACCCATGTGCAGGTGGAACAGAGACCCCCACGCATCAATGAGAAAACCCCTTGACTTTGTGTAAATATCCTGATTGGACCTTGGATATCGGGTTGAGTCCTGCGGTGGATACTGAGACTGAGCGCTCCCCTTAACCATCTGACTGATCAAGCGTGGAGCGCCTGGACGTCTGAACCTTGTGACTCCCTGTACATCCCCTTGTGGCAGACCCGGAAGCGAAAATCTACGCTGGTGACGGACAAACACATTACATGATCGCTCCTCTATGCCACACTGGTGTGGCCACCGGCAACCTTCCTGGGCTCCATCATCCCATCACTGAAGATATCAAACGGTGAGCTAAAATGTACCCCAGCATAGGGGAAGTACTATGTCTACGGCCGGTCACCGTCTACTTCCCTTACATAAGATGCTAAACAGCCCTCTCATTTGATGTCATTGAACTGACCTATTTGGGATTTTCTAGTTTTTCAATTTGCTGTTTTGACACCTGTCCTTTCTTTTGGGTATTGGAATTACATTTCTATGGATTCTCATCAATCACCAGCACCTGCACTTTATTAGGAAAATATCGAAGGCCTGGTATTCACACAGTATATCCTGTTCAGGACTTTGTGGTAATTGTATAGACCCGGGTCTCCTCTGATACAATCATATGGGTGCGAGTGCATGAGTGATGAATGTTTGTGGAATGTCTCTGGTGGCCACCTGCACACAATAGGACTCCTGCCCTATTTTTAATACATGGTTTGTGGAATTCTGTACTGTATTTATTTTGACACAATAAAAGTTATCTAGGTTTACAACAGCCTGTTCTTGAGCGGACCATCTTTTCCTGGGGGTTCCCTCTCAGTTCCCCCCTCCTCTTTCGCCCTTCAGGCCTGGTATGGATTTTAATGGGAACCCCGCGCCAATTTTTTTTTTAAATGGCGTGGGGGTCCCCTCCCAAAATCCATACCAGACCCTTATCCAAGCATTCAACCTGGCCGGCCGCAGGAAAAGGGGGGGATGAGAGAGCGCCCCTCCCTTCTGAACCATACCAGGCTACATGCCCTCAACATGGGGAGGGTGCTTTGGGGTCCACCCAAAGCACCTTGACCCCATGTTGATGGGGACAAGGGGCTCATCCCCATAACCCTTGCCTTGTGGTTGTGGGGGTCTTCGGGCGGGGGCTTATCGGAATCTGGAAGCCCCCTTTAACAAGGGCCCCCAGATCCCGCCCCCCTATGTGAATGGGTAGGGGTACCATGTACCCCTACCCATTCACCAAAAAAGTGTCAAAAAAGTAAAAATGACAGCAGTTTTTGACAGGTCCTTTATTTTTAAAAAAAAAAGGAAAACTGCCTCGATGGGAGGCATCCCACCGACTGCCGTCTATTCGCTTTGACAGCTGTTATATAGGCAAGGGTGGGGCCACCCATGATGTAACCGAGTGGCCCACCCCCTTCTGACATCATGTGACATCAAAGGGGACGGGGTCACCCATTTACTTCACCGGGTGGCACCGCTCTTATCTATATAACAGCTGTCAAATCGAAAAGACGGCAGTCGTGGGGATGCCTCCTATCGAGGCGGAGTTTTTCCATTTTTTCTCTGAACCGTCGGACACCGTGATTGACGATGGAGTTATATCGCGGGACACTTTTTTTTTAATAAAGGAATTGTCAAAAACTGTCTGCTGTCGTTTTTACTTTTCTGACACTTTTTTTGGTGAATGGGTAGGGGTACCATGTACCCCTACATTGTACATCTACACTAAATGCAGAGTGTATAAAGCGTATTTATCGGCGTATAACACGCGCCGGCGTATAACATGCACCCCAAGTTTAGGAGGGAATTTTAAGGAAAAAAACTTTTTAAGGAAAAAAAACTTACTTTTAAATGCCCATCAATACAGACTTATCAGTGTCCATCTGCAGCCTTGTCAGTGTCCATCTGCATGCTTGTCCAGTGTCATCTGCAGCCTTGTCAGTGTCATTTGCAGCCTTGTCAGGGTCTACCTGCAGCCTTGTCAGTGACATTTGCAGCCTTGTCAGTGACATTTGCAGCCTTATCAGTGTCCACCTGCAGCCTTGTCAGTGTCATTTGCAGCCTTGCCCAGGCTGCAGTTTTGAAAATGGCGAGATACACAGAGTCGGCTCTTCTCCGCTCTCCTTGGCTCCTCTCGTAGTCCTGCCCAGACTGGGCGTGACTGTGAGCGGAGCCATATACATACATAGCCGAGTGTACTCGGCTAGGTTCGGCTAGCTCCGCTCACAGTCATGCCCAGTCTCTGTGTTATGTCCATCATAGGGCGGGACTGGGCCTGACTGTGAGCGGAGCTAGCCAAACCTAGCCGAGTACACTCGGCTATCTATGTGTATCGGCGGCTGGCTCGCTCTGCTCACAAACAGCAGGGGGGGGGGGGGGGAATCGTCGGGGATCGGCGTATAACACGCACTCACGATTTTCCCCTGATTTTAAGGGGAAAAAAGTGCGTTATACACCGATAAATATGGTGTGTATATATATATATATATATATATATATATATATATATATATGTATATACATACATACATACATACATACATATACACACACACACACACACACATACACATATACATATATACACACACACTACAGCAGACGCCAATAAGAAGCCACTGCACTGCGGTCTCGAATTTGCCGCTAACGCCCCATAATGTTCGGCATAATGTCGCTTACGTTCGACTCGAACATCGGGCTCATCCCTACTTTTGAGGTTAGTGAAACTTTTGAAAAAAGTAGGTATTGCTCAGAAAATTCTGTTGACTTATGCCACGTACACACAAGCGGAATTTCCGTCTGAAAAATCTTGGATGGTTTTTCCAACGGAATTCCGCTCAAGCTTGGCTTGCATACACACGGTCACACAAAAGTCAAGAATACGGTGACGTACAACACTACGACAAGCCGCAAAAATTAGGTTCAAAGCATCCGAGCATGTGTCGAATTGTTTCCGAGCATGCGTAGGAATTTTGCGTGTCAGAATTGGTACAGATGATCGGAATTTCCAATCAGAACTTTTTCCGACCGAAAAATTGAGAACATGCTCTCAATCTTTTGCTGGCTGGAATTCCGCCAGCAAAAGTCTGATGGAGCATACACACGGTCGCATTTTCAGACCAAAAGCTCTCATCAGACTTTTGCTGATGGAATTTCCGCTCATGTGTACAGGGCATAACTTGAACTTGGTATATGAAATAAAAAAATTTAATGGCACTGGCATGTGAAGCAGTAAATTTCAAATGTGGCACAGTATAAAGCATATTATGTTGAACTGTGGGTGCAAATCAGAATATAATGGCTACAGCACGTTGGTATAGAAGTTAACACACTGTTTATCTGCATCCACTTAAATGATACTTATACAGTACATTGTCCACATTCATTAGAACTATTTAGCATTAGCAATGCTCAGAGGTGCCTCAATAAGGCCCTTAATAAAATCACTTCCAGACACCGTGGCATTTTAAGGAGGGAAAGGTTTTTCCATGACACAATGACCTGTGCCCTCTAAGTCCACTACTGATTTTTGAAGAAGATGAGTCTCTAAACGTATACTTTTAATGTGATAATGATGTCCTTACGTATAAAACACAAACGCTGATGACCAATTTCCTAATGATGATGATACAGTTTTTGTTTTTTTTTGTCTTGTTCGTCCTTCAAAAAACAAAGAGTTTTCAATGCACCTATTTTTCCTAACAACACTCCGGCATTGGGGTTCATCCCCTTGTAGGTTGAATGACACTGAAGGGTTGATTTACTAAAGGCTAACAGTCTGTTTACTTTGCAAAGAAATGTTTCCCTTGATTAGTGAATGAGGTGAAAATTCACTTTACCAATACCCAATCAAGTGCATGGAAAATAAAAATATAACATTTTTTTGCTTGCAAATGATTGGATGATGGAAGCCAGCACCACTTCCCCACATTCACTAAGCAAAGAGAAAACTCCCATACAAAGTGCACAGCTTATTTGCCTTTAATAAATCAAGCACTGGCTTTCTGTGAGCACAGGCTGTCAAGGACAGACCCCTGGGGGGGGGGGGTCAGTACTGAGCCTGGGCCTATAGGAGAATGTTGCAGAGAATGTCACTTACATGCAGCACAAGAGTACCATTCTCTGCAGCACTGAGGGCAGCCAATGATGATAAAAGGAAGGACTCAAGTGACCAGCCAGAAGACAGCTGGAATTAGGGTTTGCATTTTACACTTTTTAAACACTTAAAGGGAGAGTAGGGGATTGCAACAACCTGGAGTTGGGCTTAAAAACATGATTTCCTATCCTCTACACAGCACTATACATATTCCATTCCTCTTTGCACTGACTTGCTGAATGAACTAGATTATCTTCAGGTGGAATTTATTCATTTTTATAGCTTTACATTTGTTTCACTCCTCAGATAAATACCAGGATAAAGCATTTTCTATGATTTGCCCCTCCTGAAATAAGCGATATTGAATTTTTGTCCTTTTATTATAATTTAATCAGAATTGTTTAAATCTGTGTTCATTTTATTTTTCAGATGTGTTTGAATAGGGGCATAGATTTTTCACATGGGACACATTAAGAGAAAGCAATTTAAACACTGGAATGCAGGCGTCTGCATGTTTTCTTAAATGCATAACATTTAATAAGTAGTGTAGTATATTAAAATTGCATTATAGAAAGTATGATGCTAAATAGATATTAGTCGTCTGAGTTTTGTTTTTAATATGTGTTGGTTGTATGCTAACATACACCATTAGGCAGAGCAGGTTTCAAAAATGGAAATGGATACTTTAAATGGAATGCAGATTAAATTACCCTGTTTGGCCATATGTACCTATTAGAACGTGTGGAATTTGTTATATTCCATATATTCCAGAGATGCTATACATTTAGTAGAAGAGTTACACTAATTCACTGTAAAATGTCTATGCTTGCATTAAATGAAGAATAATTACATTTGATGGTACTCTCAATCACAATGTCAAAAAAACTGACCTTTGGGCAAACAGCTAAATGTGATCATATGTCACCAGGCTGCTGACATCACATGCAAGGTTGTGGTGCCCAGCGGCAGACTCAGGGCTTTTGGATGTCTAATCAAAGAAGTTTTTTTACAGCTAAATAACCTACATAAAATATACTAAATGCACATTTAGTTTTATTAGAAGATTTTTGTTTAAAATTATATTCTGACAAATGGCTCTCTTTAAGGGTTACAGTTGTATTACCACCCAGTGGCCTATTTAGGGGAGTGCCGAGATGCTGTCCACATCTGGTAACAGCATTCTGGGAGTGCAGGTGGGCTGCCCAATGTCACAAGGGGTGGGCTCTCCGGGTGATGTTATCGGATGGCCATGCCCCATGGCTATATAAGAGTCGGCAGAGAGCGGGCGACAACAAAACAGATGAAGACATCAACAGAACAAGAGCTGCTTTTTTTTTTATTTCTTTTAGCGGGTAACAGGCGGCAAGGAAGAAGACAGCAGCGGGAAGAGGCTGCTTGAGGAGAAGACAGCAAGAAGAGACGCCAGGAAGGAGAAGACGGCAGGAAGAGACAGCTAGAGAAGACAGAGCTTTTAATAAAGGAATTGTCAAAAACTGGCTCTTGAGTTTTTATTATATTTTACTGTTTTTTTGGTGAATGGGGGGCGGCAGGATCTGGGGGCCCCCTTCTTAAAGGGGAGTTTCCAGATTCCGATAAGCCCCCCGCCCGCAGACCCAGACAACCACCGGCTAGAGTTGTCGGGAAGAGGCCCTTGTCCTCATCAACCTGGGGGCAAGGTGCTTTGGGGTGGGGGGCGCAGAGCCCCCTCTGCACCCCCCACCCCACAGAACCCACCCACCCATGTTGAGGGCCTGGTATGGTTCAGGAGGGGAGGGGCGCTTGCTCGTCCCCTCCCTTTCCTGACCTGCCAGGTGGCATGCTCAGATAAGGTTCTGGACCCCACACCATTTTGTTTAAATTTTGCCATGTAGGGGTGGATCCCCTCCGAATCCATACTAGACCTGAAGGGCCTGGTGTGGACCTGGAGGGAAACCATACGCTGTTTTTTTTGCTAATTTTTTTGCTGGCAAATATTTTTTTTTACATTCAGCTTTCAGCAGGAAACCCCGCTGACAGCTGATGACTCATCGACCCCCTGCTTAGCAATCAGCTATATACAGTGGTAAAATAAAAAACACAAAACGCAAAACACATCAAAAATCACATCAAAAATGCACCACTTGCGTTTCTAGTGCAGCTCCATTGAAGTCTATTACATGCAAAATGCAGACTGCAGTGGGAAAAAAATTCCCCAACCCTTTCCAAAAAACGCAACGCCACAAAACGCACAGATGTGAACTAGTACCATAGGAAACCATGTTAAACGGACTGTAGTGCATTTCTGCCAACTGCAAAACGCACTAAAAAACACCAAGGTGTGAACTTAGGGTAACGGGGGCAGTTCAGAGCCAAAAGAAGACTCCTGCTTGGCTCTGCTATTGTGACGCAGCTAAAAGGAAGACTTCCCTCTCTCTGAACTGCCACTACATCTGGTATGTAGAGGGAGGAGATCTTCGCTACAGGGGAGTTTGTAATAAGGGGTTAGGTTGTGGGACAGAGGGATTCTGCACTGGAGGGTCTGTAATTAAAGCATAGGGGTTAGGCTGAGATTGGGGCTGTGGTAGTGTATACTAAGAGAAATGCATAGGGGGGTTCTATAATAGAGAGGATGTGTACTGGGACGTGTGTGTACTGGGGATTGTCTGCACTGAGGGGTTAGGCTAGGAGGGGGGTCTGTACTGAGGGGGTCTATACTGGGCGTCAGTAATAAGCGATTTGGATGGACATGGGGGTGTGTCTACTCGGGGTCTGTACTGAGGGGTTAAGATGGGAGAGTGGGTCTGTACTGAGATGTTAGGCTAGGTAGTGACATCTGTACTGGGGACGCTGTACTGAAAGGTTAGGCTGCAATGGGGCTGCACTAGAGAGGGGCTGTACTGTGGAGACTATACTGGGGGATTAGGTTGAAAGGGGGGGTCTGTGCTGAGAGGTGAGGCTGGGAGGGGGGGGTCTGTACTGGGGGGGACTGTGTTGAGGGGGGTCTGTGCTGGGATTGTGTCTGTACTAAGTGGTTAGGCTGGGAAGGGGGTCTATACTGAGCTCAGAGTGGGGATTCTGGACCGTCGTGGAAGATCCATACTGGAGGTAGATTGGGGCTGTTAGTATATGTACTCTGAGGGATATGGGCTTGGAGGGGGGGTGGTTACTGGCAGTAGGGGGTAATTTTTGGTTGTATTCTGTACAGTGGCCTGTGCATTACACACTTATGAGCCCTGCACATGTGTGCTGTGTATACAGTGAGTAGGCTCATGTTTTATTTAACTGTGACCCTTTAAGCCCCTCCCACTGTTAGCACAACTTGGCCACACCCATAATTTGGTGCGGCGTGTTGCGATGTGTGCATTGCTTCATTTCCCTGGTCTCATGTGCCAGATATGCTAGGTACGCCACTATCATCACCTCATCGGCAGCCTCTTACAGGACAGAGAGGGAACAGCAACCTTCTGTTAAGTCATCAATTAACGCTCCTTTCTCCTCCTGTCAGCACATATGCCAGCATCAGAGCTTGATTAGTTCTTAATGCTGCCCATCCTACTTCCAGGCTGATTGTTGCTATGACAGGAGGCTGAAATTTAAAATAGAACTAAACTCTCACAAAAGAATACATAATTATATAGAACACTATTATTCAAAAGGATTGCATTTTGCTGTTTAAGAAATACAATCTCCTCTTCTTTTTTTCATGTTTTCTCTTGCTACATTGAGAACAACCTGTAGGCTCTTTGTATGAACTCTGTGTGAAAATTAGTGGAGATCACCAGAGTAACCATGCCTACTACATTGAGTTCCAGCTTCTATAAAGATCCCACAAGCATGACACATACATACTTACATTGATCCAAGCTGAACCAATGTAACTACGCAAAAATTGCCATACAAAGAATTCATCTATTAAAAACGGTCACGCAAACAAGGTGGATGGAGGAATCAACAACTTCCCCAACCCCCCACCGATTCCACCGCTGGGACTGTCAGAATACACTGATCAGTGGCTGCAGATCGACAAAAGTTTTCCAACATGTGTCTTTGATAGAAGTTAATCAAACTATCAAATTCTGTCAAGTGGGAATGGCCACACACTGATCAGAATTCAGCTGGTCCCTGTTGAACAGGCAGAATTTAAATAAGTGTATGGGCGGTTTAAGTGTTTTGGTTTAGATACACTTTAAAACCAGATGCTAGTTGTATGTAAAAATAAATTAAATTATTTTTAAATGAATCATTTATTTCTGGTTTAAAATTTCTGCCTGTCCATTTTTTTTTGTAATGCTTTAAATACATATGGCTGCTATGTACAAAACAGACTATTACCTGACTGTGAAGAAAACGTTTCAGAAACGTGGAAAAAATTTTGAAAAAGTATATTAAATTTGGCACCAGTTACCAGTTTCAATTAGTAGGACGTAATTTAATTATAAAGCTGTGTGTGGAATCTATTTTGGGAGTAGAAGGGAAAGATTGTTTTGTACTTTTCCAGTTCTGCCAGCAATTTTTGTCCTGTTACACAGCAGTTTCACTGCTCTAAATTTGTTACAGAGAGCTAAGGACAGTCTTCATACTCCAATGTAAACTCTAAAAAGGAGCTCTGGGAGGGGGAACTGAGTCACTGACAGCATGTCTTTAGTGTGTTTAATGTTGATCTACAGGATAAGCAAATATTGTCTAATTACTAGAGTTCCATGTATTCTCATTTAGGCTATGCACAGATTGAATCTTGGCGAGTTCAGCAGGAACCTAAAATTCGAACCGTTAATGGGCAAGCTGAATGTACCAAGTTGATTGATCGATCAACTTGGGTACAACCAGCCTTCTGGATTCTCTTGCAGTTATCTCTAGTGGCTTCTATAGCTGCTAGCAATAATCACTGTCTTCTTTTGGCGGGTATGGCTTCCCTTGCCTGTCCCACCCCACCCCTGCCAGGAGAAGACAATTGTTGATTCCCCTGTCAACAATGCCTGTGTTGATGGGGGAATCGTGGTTGCAGGAAAGAAATTTGCACAATGTATGGCCTGCCTTATTCTTGGTGTGCTTTGCGTATTTTTTCCAGATCTGTGAAACTTTTCACAAACACCTCAGTATAGCCCTCCTGCAACACAAACCCCTCAGTACAGATCCTGCCCAGCACTGACCGATCCCCCCAGCACAGACTGACCACCCCCTATACAGATCCCTCGGCACAGAGGAACCCCTAAGTACAGACTCCCCCTAGCACAGACCAACGCCCCCAACCCCAACACAGAACTTTTTGTACAGACCAACCCGCCCAGCACATACCCCTCAGCATAGACTGACCCTTCAGCACAGAAGGACCCCCCCAGTGAAAACCCTTCAGTACAGACACCACTACCTCCCAGTACAGACCCTACAGTACAGACTGGCACACCTAACATTCCTACATTCCCCCGTTCCCCCAGAAAGACCCCTTAGTACAGACACCTCTTCCCTCAGTACATAACCCCTCAGAACAGACACAACCCTCTATCCAGGACAAACAACCCAGTACTGCCCCACTCCCTAGTACAGACACACCCCATCCCCCCCCCCCCCAAGCACAGGAACCCCATCCCTAAGCTCACTCATTAGCTCATTGCATACAGCGAGAGCTCAGGGAAGGAGGGTGATAGATGGAGCAGGAGAGGAGACTTTCTTTCACTTGGAGCTCTACTGTCAGTAGGTGCAGACTCACAGGGGGTGCTGAGGCCCCATTACATTTTTCTTTAGTAGTGTATAGCACGGTGCAGCACCCTGCAAGTCTGCACCCTCTACACCAGTGGTTCTATGAATAGCGGAGAGGGCAGAAGGAGGCGGGCAGGCAGCAAAACTTTTCCCAGTAGCAGTCACTGCTGTTAACCTTTACAGCACCAGAAGACAGCTGCTCAGGGTAATATCCAGTGGCTATGAAGGAGGGATTGCAGTGAGGCATAAGCAGCCTGCAGGTAATGGGATACACACCAACACATACCTAAAGTGTCTAGAGCGCTATTAAGAAAAAAAAAATGCTTTAGCAATATGTAAATACCGTAATTAACTATATACAGATTCATTTTGAGCTTTCTGCCAAGCCCAGAAATCATCAGGTGCTGAAGACAATGTAGTGGCTTTTCAGCTATTTTGTTGTAGACACAGGACTAAAAAAGATCAGCTTGATGAAAGTAATGTGATATGTTTGTGTTAAAGCGTTTGTTAATCCAAAAAAAAAAAAAAAATCATATTCTGGTCTCTTAAAGCAGATTAAACAGCACAGCACTTGTGCAGTGTAATCTGCCCCCTCTAAACTGTAAAAAAAAACCCTGAATATGCAACTTTGCAACTTCCTGTATGGCCTCTCTAAACAGACCAAGATAACCAGGGCTGCTCCTCCCTGATCACCGTGGTCAAAGTGCCTCTCTCTGTGTTAGGCTGCCCTGCTCTGCTCTCCTCTCTCCCCCCCTCTCCCCCCTCTTTCCTGCCTGTCATCCCCCTCTCTGTCTCTGCCCAGCTCCACCCCCCCCCCCCACTGATATTACAGAGGGAAAAAAAAACTATAATTATCACTGTCAGCCCCTCTGTGTTAAGCATTTTTAAAAACAAGCACTGTAAATACCCATTTTACCCAAGTTGCTTGCTCTAGGGGCCCTCAGCAGGAGGGAGGGGCCAGGAGCACCAGTGGGGGACCCAAGAAGAGGAGGATCGGGGCTGTTCTGAGCAAAATCACTGCACAGAGCAGGTAAGTATGACATGCTTGTTATTTAAAAAAAACATTTCCTATAATATAACTTTAAATAATTTATAAACCCAACGTATAAAGTGGGGCCTTCATAACAGCCACAGCAGGAGGGCAAATTCAGGAACACAAGGACAGAGATCTTACCAATAGAGAAACTGTCAGGTGGTTAACTTTTTCACTATCTACCAAACAGTGAATTATCAGTTTTAGATGGACTGACATCTTTATTTGTCAACTTTAAGTTGCAAAAGAAATATGAAGAAGGAACATTCCTCTTTTTTTTTTTTTTGCTCACAAAGCTGGTTAGTTTGATCAACTGGCATCCAAGAGCTTTTTGTCAGTTTTATAGAGTACATTCTCAACACAAGTGTTTATTTTATTTAGCAACTGTTTTGAATGTACTCTACCCATCACATGACTGTCATGAAACTCATAACTATGAATGCAACCAGATGTCAAATCTCCAGGGATGAAATAGAATCTCAGATTTCATGCCATTTCTAGAAGCCATTTATTTAGTTTTAGAATGTACTCTGACCTACATTTTCATCCTTCAAATTAAACCCCAGGGTTTTCTCTGTGATGGACTTGTTGGGTAACCAACTCCACCTCAGTTGAGAATGTTATATAATAGTTCACTGAATTAGAAAACTAAGGAATGTGCAGACTGAACCTACAGAGACTAGATTCAAATAAACACATTTCAATTTCAAGGGAAACCATGAGAAGGATTTCCAAAAACTAGGGGTTACCTAAAGAGAGAAGAAAGCAGACAGTCCTTTTTTCGAGGCTTCATTTGATTGACAGCTCAAACGAAGTTATTTGATAATCGACAAACTACTGCTCTTATGGCTTAAAGAGTTCTGTAAACAACAAGCCTCTTTCAGCATCCTCAGGAAACGTGTAGCTCACACTAAATCTGAGGAAAGAGTAAGGAATTACCATTCCACTTTCACATGGGCACCATCCAAGTCAGGTGGAACAGATAAAGACCAATGAAGTGACATGTATTACATCTGTCACTTTCCTCAGTCAATGTGATGGGGGAAGAAGCTATACATGTTACATCATGCTGTGAACATCAGACTGACAACAATAATTTTAGTGCAATCCTTCATAATTACTTCTAAACTGATATCCTGTAAATTATGGGTGCCCAACCTGTGGCCCAAGGCCCGCATGTGGCCCAAGACTGCTATGGATTCGGCCCAACACAAAATCATAAACTTACTTAAAAATATAGATTTTTTTGTAAAAATGCATTTACATTTTGTGAACACGTGGCCGTCGAAAAATTGACAGTGTCTTTCTATTGGACTTTTATAAGTTTTTTATCTTCCCAAAAAAAAAATCTCACTTTTTACAATCATGCCTCATTCTTGACATTTATTGAACTAGATATTGATGCATTCGTTTATCAAAAACAGTGTCAAATATTGCACTAGTTTCATGTTGCCCTCTTTTACTTTTAGGCTACTTTCACACTGGGGCGATGGGGGAATCATCGGTAAAGCGCTGCTATTTTTCGCGGAGCTTTATCATCGTTTTAGCGGCGATATTGGGCCGCTAGCGGGGAGCTTTTAACCCCCACTAGCGGCCGAAAAAGAGTTAAAACTGCCCGCAAAGCGGCGCTTTGCTGGTGGTTTGGTGTACACACCGCTCCTACAGCTCTGCAAAGATGCGGCTTGCAGGACTTTTTTTACCGTCCTGCAAGCGCACTGCTCCAGTGTAAAAGCACTTGGTCTTTCACACTGGAGTGAGAGGAGAGGCTCGTTACAGGCGATATGCAGTCGCTATTTTTAGCACTATAGCGCCTGTAAAGCACCTCCAGTGTGAAAGCAGCCTTATAATAAAAAATATTACAAAAAATTAAAGTGTTACTAAACCCACAACAGTAAAGTCTGTCTGTATATGCAGAATAACATGCTTGTTATACTCACTGTGGAATTTAAGGGGTTAATCCTCTGTATTGTGTAAAAAGGCTCTTTGATCCTGTATGGACAGATCCTCCCCTCCTGCAGGGCCTCTCTTGGCAAGGCAGATAAGACACAGTGAGGGTAGTACTGCCGCACATGGTCAGTTATGTCTCTATTGCTGGAGAGAATATTTCCTTGTTGATCAGAGCTAGCCAGGTCACATGATATTGACATCGCACATGTGGATGTGTATACAGATCCTAAAGGACAGCCCAGTCCCTCTCTCCTCTTCCATGCCCAGTAACTAAAAAAGAACACAGTAGGTGGGATGTTACATCTTGATTGATGGATGATCTGCCTCCCATAACAGCATGAAGACACAGGCTGTAGTGGAAAGCTCCTTCTACCTGAACACTTAGCACTCAGGCAAACTCTGCCGTTTATAATGTGACCGTGGTATACAGATCAGCCAAAAAGGTATATAGTGGCAGTATTTTATTATAAAAAGAATATTTATAAGCTGTGGGCACTGTGGGGGTGGGGGTGGGGGGGTGCAGATGAACTATTTTCATTTTACTGGGTTTAGTAACACTTTAAGCTTTATTATTTTGATAAGTACACTAACTATATCCGTGATCATTACCTTGTGATCTGCCTGACTCTTCTGCTCATCAGCTATCCTTAGGCTTCATGTACACTTAAACTACTTTGACCGCCGGCTGCGGGAAAAGGCAAAACGATTTTGCGTGTTTTGCGGCCGGTGGTCAAAACGTTACTATCCTGAACGCGATTTTTCCACATTTAGGAGAGGGAGGAGCAGCTCCTAAATGATCCCAAAAGCCTATGTGTACATGGACACACGGGCTTTTATGTAGTTGAGTTTAGGAGCTTTGGCAAAAAACACCAAAAGTTCCTAAACTCAAGTTTAGGAGCTGCTAGTGTACATGGAGCCTTATGTCGCGTACACACGACTGGACATTCCGACATTAAAAACCGTGGATTTTTTTCCGAAGGATGTTGACTCAAACTTGTCTTGCATACACACGGGCACACAAATGTTGTCGGAAATTCTGGACGTGAGAACGTGGTGACGTACAAGACGTACGACGAGCCAAGAAAAAGGAAGTTCAATAGCCAGTGTGGCTCCTTCTGCTGGATTCCGAGCATGCGTGAGCTTTTGTGCGACAGTCTTTGTGTACACACGATCGGACTTTCCAACAACAAGTGAAGTTGGCTGAAAATTTGAGAACCTGCTTTCAAACATTTGTGGCCGGAAATTCCACCAGCAAATGTTCGATGGAGCATACACACGGTTGGACTTTCCGACAACGAGCTCACATCGAACATTTCCCGTCGGAAAGTCCGACCATGTGTACGCGGCATAATTGTTAGTGTAGCTTATGTGTGCCCCAAGACAATTCCTCTTCTGCCAATGTGGCCCAGGAAGGTCAAAAGGTTGGACACCTCTGCTGTAAAAGGCTTTTAAAGTAAGGCCTAAGGTCAATTTTCACAGGCGTGCACAATTTGACATATTGGGTATTTATTTACTCGGTGCAATCTCATCAAAATCTAATATTTTACCAAAAATTAGCTAATATATTGTGTTTGTGTGCACTTAAAAGTAACTTTAGTTCATTTTTTACTGAAAATTTGCATTTGATAAACATGTGCACCAATACGTGGCATAAGGAATTGAAACTACCACCATTTTATTCTCCAGGGCTTTTGTTTTCAGAAAATACAGTATACAGGCGGTCCTCAGGATACAAACAAGATAGGGTCTGTAGGTTTGTTCTAAAGTTGAATTTGTTTGTAAGTCGGAACAGGTAAATTTTTTCGGTGTAGCTCCAGTCAAAAAAATAATTTTTTTGTTTTTTGGATAGCATAGGGAAGGGTTAACACCTATATAACTTTTGTTTTGCTGTCTGTGTCCCTGTTCAGAAGATTTTACCTCACTTTCTATCCCTGTGACAATTGGATTTTGAAAATGTTGGATTGTTGTGGAAACAAGGATCGGTGATAAAGTTTCAGTGGAGACACCTTTTACCCATGATAACTCTTACAGGAGTGAATTTCACTTCCCTGGATTTTAAGAACCCCACGCCAAAATTAAAAAAAAAAGCCGCAGGGGTCCCCCTCCAAAATCCATACCAGATTCGTAGATCTGGTATGGATTATGAGGGGAACCCCACTCCAAAATGTTAAAAAAATGGCATGGAGGTCCCCCCAAAATCCATAACAGACCCTTATCCGATCATGCAGCCTGGCAGGCCAGGAAGGGGGGGAGGGAGCGAGCTGTTGATGGGGATTGATGGGGGCAAGGGCTTCTTCCCCACAACCCTAGGCCGTGGATGTGGGTGCCTGCGAGCAAGGGAAGCCCCTTTTAGCAACAACATTATACCCTTACTCATTCACCAAAAAAAGTGTCAAAAATAAATAAAAACACAGAGAACAAAAAAATTGTCCCCTGAGGTGAATCCAGCGGCAATCACGATAAACGCTGCCACCACCGAAAAAAAATAAAAGCTCTGTACCCGATGCTGGCTCCCATTGTCTGACAGCTCTCCCTTGCTAAAGGGGGCTTCCGATAAGCCCCCCACCCACAGATCCCCAGAACCACCATCCAGGATTGTGGGGAAGAGACCCTTGTCCCCATCAACATGGGGACAAGGTGCTCTTGACTAATCCCCCCCCTTTTTCCTGGCCCGCCAAACTGCATTCTCAGATAAGGGTCAGGTGTGGATTTTAGGGGTAACCCACGCACAGTTTTTTTTCTCAAGTTTTATTGCTGGCGATTCTTTTTTTTACATTCAGCTGTCAGCGGGGAACCCCACTGACAGCTAATGAGTCTTCAGTTGTTAACCACTTGACCTCCAGAAGGTATACCCCCCTTCATGACCAGGTCATTTTTTGCTATACAGCACTGCGGTAGTGACTATTGCACGATCATGCAACGCTGCACATAAATTTAATTTACGTCATTTTATTCCCACAAGTAGAGCTTTATTTTAGTTGTATTTAATTACCACTGGGTTTTTTTTTTTATTTTTTGCGCTATAAACAAAGACAGACAAAATACAATTTCCTGACAGACTCCATGGCAGCCTACGTGTGGGTTTACCCCGCCTCCTCTCCAATGCTATAGGACCCCATTCCCATAAATGAGTACTCACCACTAGCTACTGCGTTCCTTTTTTGTCCTCCTCCAAATGGACCTACACAAGATGTTCGCGTCCGGTCGGACGGATCCAGGATCATGGCATACCTTTTGCGGTGCAGCTCAGGGCCCAGCCACGGGCGGGCGAGTAGCGGGTAGAGGCTGATGTTTACCCTTTTGGTGGAAGGATGGTCGCCTCTGTATGCCGGACATCCAGGGACATCATCGGCTGGCAAGGTCGGAAGCTTAAAGTTTTTCTCCATGGCAGTTTTTTCTATGTTCTGTCCGTTTCCCCCCCTAGGTCTCCTGGCTCGGGCTATGACCGTGGCGGTCTTTGTTGGGACCGTTTTCCCCCTCATGGCGGCTGGAGCGCTTGTGCGTTCCAGCTCGCCTCAGCACTTCCAGGTTCGGCCGTCCGCACTGCTCGCGCATGCGCGGTAGCCTCCTCGGGTCCGAGGCTTGGCTGGCGCGTGCGCAGAGCAGCGGAACGCTCGGCAATCCGCACATGCGCAGTACGGTCACCATCCGACGGCGCAGGCGCGAGGTCGGGCGGTGACGTCATGGGCGGGGGATTTAAATTCGGCTCATGAACTCCTTCACAGTGGGAATGCCCTCACAGTGAGTAGGAGTGGAGCGTTTTTTCCCCATGTCCAGCCCTGGTCTGCTTTAGGTGAGTCCCTGATTAAACTTTTTGCTTATTAAAAAAAAAAAAAAGAGAAATTTTTTTTCTTTAAAGGGTTGAATGAGTTATATTTTTATGTCCAGGTATAAGAAGGGTTTTTTCTTCTGGACACACGCTGCAAGTGTACTTGTTTGTATTTATGGGGCAGAATGACCCTTTTTTACTGGTATCTTGGCCCGTCCAGGTCGCCTTTTTTCTGCAGACTAACCGTACTGTGTCGCTCTTCATATGGAAGTCATGGACAATTCACCGCCTTTAATTGGCCAGCCCTCACGCACAAGGTATGTGCTTATGAGGGGAGGGGTTGAGAGTCAGTCGCATTGTGAATTGCGTTATCTGATGTTGGTCTCGCCTTTTTTCCCCTCCCTACTGTGTTTTTTTCTCCTAGCCCTTCCAGATCGGACCCTCAGATCATGGTCCAGAATGACAGAGACCTTGCCAGGCCGCAACACCAGTCACCTTCAAGATCCAGGCGTGACTCTACGTCTGGAAACCACCACCAGGGGAGACGCTCTCATTCCTCCTCCAGACAGCGCTCTCATCGCCACGACAGCCGCTCTGATCGTAGAGCCTGCTGGGGATGTGGAACACGAGTTCCGGAGGGCAAGTCACTGTGTGACCGTTGCTATGCCCGGGCGACCAGGGAAAAAGAATCGGAGAACCAGCGTCTGGAAACTCTTGTCAAACGCGTGGTACAGCAGTCCCTGAAGGAGCTGGATCCTCCCCACACACTGAGCCAGTCTTCTACACTGTCTGGCCCCCTGGCCGATCAAGCCCGTGAAGACCCGGGCAATTCTCAGCCGTATGTGGCCTCCCTTGACTCCTCAGATGATGATCCTCAGGAAGAAGAGGAAGTCGGAGGTTTTGACTTCAGTATGGTGTCACCTTTAATTAAGGCAATCAAGGAGGCTCTTAAATGGGAGGACCCCTCTACTCCCCCGGCCAAGCAGAAGAAATTCTTCAAGCATTTGGGGAAAGAACGCGCAAGTTTTCCGCTCCTTTCTGAGCTAAAAGAAATCATTGATGAGGAATGGAGTAAGACGGACAGGAAGTCCTCTATGACAAAAAAGACCTCCAGATTATATCCTTTCAAGTCAGAAGAGGTGAAGTATCTGGAGAATGCTCCCCTTGTAGACACAGCTCTAATGCGTCTAGCTAAGCGTATTACACTTCCCTTGGAAGATGCAGTGTCCTTCAAGGATGGTCTTGAAAGAAGGATCGACCAAGACTTGAAGAGGATTTACGGGTTGGCCGGAACGGCCTGCAAACCTGCTTTTGCTCTGGCAGCCATGTCAAAAGCCATGGAGGCCTGGACGGAGAATGTGGATTCCTTCCTTAAAGGGGTTTCAGAGGAGCTAGCGGGAAGTTCAGCAGCTGCAGAATTAAAGCTAGCGGTGGTGTTCTTGGGGGAGGCATCCATTGATTTGATTCGCCTATTGGCGCGAATTATGCTGTCGTCGGTCACGGCCAAACGGGCCTTATGGTTACGTCCTTGGCTTGCTGACCCCGTTTTCAAACAAGCTTGGTGTAAAATTCCCTTCGAGGGATCTTCGCTGTTTGGCAATAAACTAGACGATGCCATAACACGAGCCACGGGTGGCAAGTCGGGGTTTCTCCCCCAGGACAGGCGCCTTCTTGGTCGGAAGAAACCGCAGTTCAGAAGACGCTCTCCGGAGCGCTCCAGGGAAGCCCGCTCCTACAAGCCCGGTAGGGACTTCAGGAAGAATTGGAGCAGGGGCCAGACATCTTTTCGCAAGTCCGCTAAAGGCCAGACATCCAGCGGCCGTGAACAGGCGAGGTCTTTTTGAGATTGCGCCCGCCCAGGCGGGTCGGGTAGGGGCACGGCTGCGCCTCTTCCGGCACGTCTGGGTGGCCTCGATCTCAGACTTTTGGGTAATAAAGACGGTCTCGACAGGTCACAGATGGACCTTCTCCAGTGCTCCGCCCCCCAGATTTGTCCCCACTCTTTTGCCCCGGTTGGAAGATCAAAAGCAAGTGCTTCTGTCCTATGTGGATCTCCTGAAATCTCAAGGAGCAGTGGTGTGCGTCCCGAGGGACGAGTGGTTTCAGGGAATATACTCCCCTTTCTTCCTGGTTCAAAAAAAAGAGTGGCTCTTGGCGCCCGGTCATAGACCTGACCTACCTCAACGAGTTTATAGAGCCAGGGAGATTCAAGATGGAAACGCTGTCGACTATTCAGCAAGCTATTCAGCCAGGCGATTGGATGATTTCCATCGACTTAAAGGACGCTTATTTTCACGTCCAGATAGAGGAAGGGTTTCACAAATACCTCCGCTTTCAAGTAGGGCAAGATCATCTTCAGTTTATCTGCCTCCCCTTCGGATTGACAACGTCCCCCCGGGTGTTTTCAAAAATTCTCTTGGCCACGGTGGCTCACATAAGACTGAAGGGGGTACGTCTTTACCACTACCTCGACGACCTCCTGGTGTTATCGCAAGCAGGGAACAGCTGCTGGCCCACCGAGAACAGGTGATCTCCACCCTTTCCAGTTTTGGGTGGCTCCTGAACTTGGCAAAAAGTCATCTAAAACCAGCGCAACGCCTAATATACCTAGGAGCTCAGTTCGACACTGTAAGAGGCACCATTTCCCTTCCACTACAGAAAATTCCGGTGGTACGGGACAGGATTTCTCGGGCTGTATATGCCTCACACCTAAAAGCCTCTCGGTGTCTGGAAATTATCGGCACGATGGTTTCTACGACGCCCATGGTCAAGTGGGCCTTGTGGAGGTTACGTCCCTTCCAGTCGGGGTTTCTGCAGCAGTGGAGAACAGGGGACAAGAATCAAGTCATCCGGGTGACTTCCTCAATGAGGAACAGCCTCTTTTGGTGGCTTCATCGCAAGAATCTCCTGGCATGTCATTCCATCGTTCCCATCTCCTGGGTCACGGTGACGACCGATGCCAGCGGGACGGTTGGGGGGCCCTCTGCGGCTCAAACCTCGCCCAAGGCAAGTGGGATTCCTGCCGTACAGTCCCAGGTTCGAACGTTCTGGAACTCAGGGCGGCCTGGTGTGCTCTACAGGCCTTCTCTCACCTACTGAAAGGGAAGTCAGTACTATTAAGAATGGACAACACAACGGCCGTCGCCTACGTGAAGAGGCAAGGGGGTACCCGGTGTCCCACTCTCCTTCGAGAAGTCGAGCCCATTCTTTCATGGGCGCAGAAGAATCTTTGCAATATCTCGGCAGTGTTCATTCCAGGAGTCCAGAATGCTCAAGCGGACTTCCTTTCACGCACCGAACTGGACAACAACGAGTGGTCTCTTCATATGGAGACGTTCAGATGGATCTCTTCACTAGGGATCAACCCCGAGGTAGATCTGTTCGCCTCTCGCCACAACTTCAAACTGGAGAAATTTTACACCAGAGGCCGTTGCAGTCAGGCTCTCGGGTCAGATGCACTGACGGACCTTTGGAAGTTCAGCAAGGCGTACGCCTACCCGCCGTTTCCAGTCATCCTGAGATTCCTGCAGAGACTCCGTTCAGAAACGGCCGAAGTGTTGATGATAGCTCCATACTGGCCGAACAGACCCTGGTTCCCTCTCCTTGTCCAACTCAGCTTCAGGGACCCGGTGCCTCTCCCTCTCAGGCCGGACCTTCTTTCTCAGGGGTCAGTCCTGCACCCGTGTCCAGCAGTGCTGAGACTGATGGTCTGGTTCTTGAGAGGGAGAGGCTAATCTCGCTGGGCTGCGCTCCTACAGTAATATAAACTCTCATGAGTTCAAGAAGATCCAGCACAAATAGAGTTTACGGTAGAATCTGGTCTAAATTTGTGGATTTTTGCTCATCTAGCGGCAGGTCTTTTAGGCACCCGGGGGTACAAGATATACTCAGCTTCCTTCAAACGGGCTTAGATCTACCATTATCCATCAGCTCGCTTAGGGTTCAGGTCTCTGCACTGTCGGCCTTCTCTGGGTCCTCCTGGGCAACTAATCCACTAATTCGACAATTTTTTCGTGGCGCCGCAAGGCTCAAGCCCCAAAGGAAATCCAGGTTCCCCAAATGGGACCTGCCACTTGTTCTGGACTCAATCTCCGGATTCAGTACTTCTGGGCCTTCCCCGCTCTCTATCAAGGACTTCTCAGCTAAAGTAGTCTTTCTAGTAGCCATCACATCTGCAAAAAGAGTTTCTGAGATTGGCTCTCTGGGTTGTGAAGAACCCTTCTTAACATTCTTCCCGGATCGGGTAGTCCTTATCCCAATGCTGGGTTCTAACCCAAAAGTGTCCTCGGTGTTCCATGATAATCAAGAGATAGTCTTGCCCACGTTTAGGTCTCTGGAGTCCTCTGAGATTCATCCTCTGGATGTAGGGGAAGCAATTAAAGAATATCTGAGAGTGACTTCTCCCTTCAGACGTTCTGACCATCTATTCATCTTACATTCGGGAAGTAACAAAGGAAAGAAAGCCTCAGTTAGGACACTCGCTACTTGGATTGTTCAAACTATTCAACAAGCATACAGGGCGAAGGGCTTGGCTCCTCCACAGGCGGTGACAGCTCACTCCACCAGGGGAATGGCAGCTTCGTGGGCGGCAGCTCGACATGTGGCCCCAGACACCATTTGCAAAGCAGCCTCGTGGGCCTCTATTAACACTTTCATGTCTCATTACTGTATTGAGCCTGCTTCATTATCCTCTGTAGACTTTGGTTTGAGAATCCTATCGGTTGATAGGACAAATTAAAAAATTTTTGTTTGATTCAGCATACCCACCCGTGTGGTCGGCTAGTTATTTCCCACACGTAGGCTGCCATGGAGTCTGTCAGGAAAAAGGAAAATTTATTATCAAATACTTACCGTAATTTTCCTTTCCTGATGGACTCCATGGCAGACGGAGTTCCCACCCATTGGTCAAAGAGTAGGCTAGTTACGGAACGCAGTAGCTAGTGGTGAGTACTCATTTATGGGAATTGGGTCCTATAGCATTGGAGAGGAGGCGGGGTAAACCCACACGTAGGCTGCCATGGAGTCCATCAGGAAAGGAAAATTACGGTAAGTATTTGATAATAAATTTTCCTTTATTTTTAACTTTTGCTATAAAACATATCGAATAAAAAAAAATGAAATAATCTAATTTCTTCATAAATGTAGGCCAATATGTATTCTGCTACATATTTTTGGTAAAAAAAAATCCCTATAAGCGTATATAGATTGGTTTGCGCAAAAGTTATAGTGTCTACAAACTATGGTGTATATATAGTGGAATCTTTATTTATTTATTTTCATAATAGTAATGATGGCGATCAGCGACTTATAGCCGGACTGCGATAAAATCTGACACTGACACTTTTGACACTTTGTGGGAAACAGTGATACTAACACAGTGATCAGTGCTAAAAATATGCACTGTCACTGTACTAATGACACTGGCTGGGAAAGGATTAAATATCTAGGGCGATCAAAGGGTTAAATGTGTGCCTAACCAGTGATTTTGTGTGTACTATGTGCTGCTTTTCAGGGAAACAAAATCCAGCACATCCCCGCTGACACAACAGAGCTCTGCCTTGTTTACATAGGCAGATTTCCGTCCAGTCTGTCTCCTTGCCGATTAGCAGGTGCCGGTCATCATCCATGGGCCAGCACCCGCTGATCAGCTTCTGCTGTGACTAATCAAAGCAGAAGCAGCACGCGTGGGCTTCCTGCCCTGCAGAGCAGAATAAAGTATATATACGTGATTTGGCTGCCCTGTAGCAGTAAAGCTACAAAGTAAAGCTACAATGGGCCGGTCGCCAAGTGGTTAAGGATGTGGCGGACGGTTTGCCAGGCCACTCCTTAACAACCAGCTATTTTTGAGGACACCGGCGGCCGCTTGCGCCTAAAACTTGTGTATCTGACTTGCCAATTCACATCAGAACCGTGTCTAAATCGCAGCTGAACAGTTACTTTGGAAATTCACACTGAAAACAGACATGAAAATCGCATCACATATGTGTGAACTCGGATGCTATGGCAAGTGCTCTACAGCTACATCGCCATGACACTAAAAATAGGTATCGGGAAGTACTTGAGAAAAAGTATCGGTACTCATACTCTTAAAAAACTGGTATCATTGCATCCCTAATTTTCTCTTTAAGTTGTTGCAAACCCTTTAGCCATAGGACGATAACATTTATAAAATTCTTTATATATGTTGTAAGAAATTTAAAAACAAGCATTAGGCACCCAATGGAGATTTGTCATGTCATCTGACATTTAAACTAAGAAGAATTTTCAACGTTGATTATCTGTTGATGATCAGTTTCATGCTACTTTGTGTTAGGCTCCAGTTTTCCAGGATATGGAACAAATGGCTGCGTTTAGATGTCTATAAGTGATTCTTTTTTTTATGCAGCGTGGGAGTTTGGACAGAGGCCACAATAGTTTAAAGATTAGCTAATAGTTTTCTGGCTAAAAATGAGCAGTTACAGTAACAGGGTCTTCCAGTAACTAGAACAAAACATATTATTTATTCTGTTTATGTTTAACAGACTAGAAATACTTTTTTTTTTTTTTTTCCTACATTACTTTTTGTTCTAGCAATGACGAATCTGACTCGGAGTTTTTCAACAGAATAATAATTTAGTAGAATTTAAGCTTCCAATTTGCTGATATATTAATATTTTTCAAACTAGACAAATATTAAGGTTAAAAATCTTAAAGTAGAACTAAAGGCAAAACTTTTTTCTCATTTTATATAAAGTAAGAGAAAGTTATGACTCCTCCACCACCATCTTATACAGGGATATAGGGTGGTGGCAGCTGGAGCATATTAGAGCGGTACTCCCTGGATTTCTTGGAATTACTCCATGGAGGGTCCATGACCATATTATGTTGCTCCATAGATTGTTGGCCTCTTCTGAGGATCATTGGTTTTTGGTTCACCCATCCATGTAGCTGGTTTGCCTTGCTTTTCCTTTTACATATTTAGATATGTTGTTTACAAATTTGACAGACAGATATACATAAATAAGCTATCTTCCTGAAGAAGCAAGCTCTTTCCTGTGAAACGCAATGAAGAATACAATCAAGATGTCATGAGTGTAATCTTATTCTGAAATTGCATAATGGAAAGTATCATTATGAAGGGTTAATGTAACCCACTGTGTAACTGTCTTTATGAAGTTTTTAAATTGTACAGTTTTTCACTATAGGTTTAACCCAGTCCCGTATTATGGCTTTTTATTGAATAATGGAATAAAATTGGATTTTTTTTTACATAGAAATTTTTCCTGGTTTGGTACCGTTAAAGTCCTATTTAGTTGTGTGATTTAGGGTTTTTTTCTTTATGAAAATGTAATTGTAAAGGATGTGGTACCATTAAATCTAAAAAACACAGAAGGAGGTCTTATTTTTCTTCATCCCTCCCCCAACTTTTATGATCTATGTAAATAAAAGCCCAACTTCAGCCAACTGTATTTCTCTTACATAAAATGAGGAACCTCTGACAGGTTTTTAGTGGTCTGTGTACCCATTGGGCAGATCTTCTTTCTCACTTCCCATTCCCTTAACTGGGTTTCAGAGGGAGTAAGTGAGTGGAAATCTCTGCACTGGGGACAGAGACAGCAAGACAACACAATTTCTTGCAGTACAGGGGGGAGAATTTAGAAATCATGTGAGGTTTTCATTGCTTCCTATACTTACACTAGATCTATGGCCTGCATTGAAGATGTGGGTCTCATTAATAGCAATCAAGCTGAACGTGCTGGTGCACTGTGGCACATTGGCTGGTTGCTTGCAGAGTGAGCACACATTCTAGGGCATGAACTTGTAGGTGGGGTACAGCATAGTGCGGCAGCAATTGTGATGAAAGCACTGGTATTGAAAAACTGCTAAGACAGTTTGTATTAAACCCGGTGGAAAGACAACCCCATTCGGGAACACTCACAGATCCAGCAGTGTGTAGAGAGCAGATTTCAGCCAAACTGATAGTGCCTGTTAGGAGGGGAAGAGTGTGGCCTGGTCCTCTGGTGCCCAAATGGAAATATAGTCAGAGAAGTTGCTAGCCCTATGCTTTCTCTCCTCATCAGAAACATGCCACTACTTCTGTCCCTACCAGGAGGAGTACCTGTCCCTACTCTACCCAAAATACACACCACGCCTGGGAGCCAGGGCTTTAAAAAGGCTCTGCCTGACCCAAGATGGCTGCTAGGGGCACATGGGGTGGCAGCATTCAATTGGATTGCTTCCCCCAGTGACCCAGGAAACAATAGGGGAACCATGTTCCTCTTGACTTTCTCTTCAACCACTATGCCGCTGTGGGAGAGTGTCATCTGCAGTGGAGAAAGTAGACTGCACCTGCCTAAAAACTCAGTGAGCGTTGTCACCCTAGGGGTGGATGTATCAGGGAAGGTTTTCTTTAATTCCCCCAAGAGGGAGCTGCTGCAAACACTGTCAAAATGTAGACCATTATGCCACTGGACTGCACCCCCAGGACTCTTAACTACCAAAGAACGACTGATGGTATTTTAAGGAGCTTTGCCAAACATGGAATATATGGATTCTGTGCTACTTCTTGTGGATATTTTTCCCAATCATAGACAATTGCCTCTAAAGGACTATAGCTGTTATTCAGGTATGATTACCTTATGAGCACTAAAGTACATTGCACAGGAATTCATGCAAGAAGTTGCTTGATAAAGAACTGTTCCTGTATGTCGCCTTTCTTCAGTAAAGTTATTGTTACCTGTTTAATGCCTGGTCTGAAGTTTCTATCTTAAGTGGTGTATTGCATCGCGTATCCAAAGAACAGGGCTTGTAATAAGGTGATTGTAGGTTAGAGTGGATACAGTACACTTTAGTCCAGCATGTAGTTTTGCTGTCTAGTGTAGGCTATATTGCTGTTGCTAGGGACAACTGTACCTGTGTTATTAGCTCCATGCAACCAACTAGCCAGGGAATGGGTGACCTGGTGTAGGGTATCAGTTACTCTGGTAGTGAAGGGCTGTTGCACTTGTCCCCTTCACTAGCAGCCAACTGCCTGCATTTTGCGACCAGACCTGTGGCACAGAGTACCTAGGGAGGAGCCCCTGATAGAGAGAGAGAGAGCAAGTGAGCACATATTTACAGAGTGAAGTTCAATTCCTATATCTTAGTAACTGTGGACATATCACTGGGAGTGAGGTGACAGGTATTGCTGAGTTGATGGATGCCGATGCAGGCTCTGCGACACTGGTTTCTAAATGCTGCGGCCCCGGGAGTTGGTGCACTTTAACTGTGGTAGTGTATAGTGTGCTTAGTGTTAACAGTACAGTCAGTTAGCCTGAGGTTGCAAAACTCTTCGTACATTATTACCTTCTTCGGTTCTGACTTGCTGTACTCACTTTTGTGAGGTACTGATATATATATATATATATATATATATATATATAAATATATATATATATACACACACATATACACACACACACAGTAGAGCAGTGGACCGTGGACAATATCAATAGGGCATGGGCTGATGTCAGTAGAGCAGAGATTGGTGTTAGTAGTTTATTTTTTTATTTTTTATTTTTACAATATGTTTTTACAATAATATATATATTTTTTAATTCTTTAGGAGCCCTATTGGGAGGCTTTGGTAAAATATCAGGAGTCTAAACAGAACCCTGATGTCTCATTTTTAGGACAGAGAATGGACTGATGACAGAGATTCCCCAGTCCCTTTCTCTGCAGCTAAGGGGCGGGGGAAATCTGTGCATCACAGGGTGAATAGGGTGTGCCCAGGCACTTTTGGCACACCCTGTGCGCAAGTCTACATGAAACCTAAAGCTGGCCATAGCCGTACGGTAGATTTTCCAACAAACATTTGTGAGAACATTTGATGACTTGATAAATGTCATTCACAACTACTTAGTTATTTTGTTTGCTTTTAAGATTCAATTTTGGCATGAAGGCAATTTTATTATCGAAATCCACATTCACTATTAGAAATTTGAGAAAAAAATTCCATCCTGCTTCTTCAAATTTTCTGGTTACTGTAGTTGAAAACAAACATTGATTTGACCCCAACAATTAAAAAAAAATCAAACGAATGTTCCAAAAACAAAAAAATTCTAACAAAATTTCACTAGTGTATGGCCATTAGTTAATAAAAAATAAAAATATATAGTGTTCCTCCTCACCCACAGTGACCTTCACCACCAAAAAAGGCGATAAGGAATGTGCAACAGCATTCTTTGCAAGGTCTAGTTCAGCATGACCTAATGACACTGATATTTACGTAATTCTAATCACAGGTTTGCCATAAATACTCAGGTTACTGCGTACAACATGGAATAAGTCATAAAACATAACATATGATTAAAGTAATGCTAAAGTGGAACAATGCTTATGTGCTTATCCCACTAGTCAACCTTTATAGAACAGTCATAAAGGGAGAAACATAAATGTCACAACAAAAACTTTACAGATCAAGACTAAATTATAACTCAGCTTATATAACAGAGGCACTGCTAAATAAATGATCTGTCAGTATGAATAAAAGAACTTCAGCGTTATTAGGTTCATAAAAACCTTCTCTATACTTAAAGTACAGTGCCTTGAAAAAGTATCCATACCCCTTGAAATTTTCCACATTTTGTCATGTTACAACCAAAAACTTAAATGTATTTTATTGGGGATTTATGTGATAGACCAACACAAAGTGGCACATAATTGTGAAGTGGAAGGAAAATGATAAATGGTTTTCAAAATTTTTTACAAATAAATATCTGAAAAGTGTGGCATGCATTTGTATTCAGCCCCCTTTACTGTGATACCCCTATAAAAATAATTAAAAAATATTAAGGGCTAATTCACATGGGTTCTCTGTTATGTTTGTGCCCACTAATAATGATTTTAGTGTATTTTTAGTAAAAATATTGTTTCAATATATTCGGGTGGGGGAGGGGGGGGGGCTGCCAGGTAGGCTGTACAGGGCCTCGGGATTTCTAACAGCACCCCTGCCTCCAGGACTCCTTGGTTTTGTTTACGCTGAATATAGTTCTTAATGACATGCTTTGGTTGCCCTGCTGCAGAATTTATTTGAGGCCAATCACACGCGATGCTATGGCATGATGGAAAAGTATCTGCCTGTATTTCTCAACATTGGGGACACCATTGATCAGGCAACGTTGATCCTGACTTCCATTTTAAGAAATGCAGCCCCAAACTTGCAAGAAACCTCCAATTCCACCATGCTTCACTGTTGCCCGCAGACACTCATTATTATACAGCTCTCCAGCCCTTAAGTGAACAAACTGCCTCCTGCTACAGCCAAATATTTCATATTTTGATTCATCAGTCCAGAGCACCTGCTGCCATTTTTCTGCACTCCAGCTCCTATGTTTTCATGCATGGTCGCTTAGCCTTGTTTTCATGTCAGAGGTATGGCTTTTTGGCCACAATTCTTTCATGAAGACCACTCCTGGCCAGACTTCTCTGGACAGTAGATGGGTGTACCTGGGTCCTACTGGTTTCCACCAGTTCTCTGCTGATGGCACTACTGGACATCTTTCGATGTCAAAGGGAAGTAAGCATAAGGACCGTCTATAGTACTCAACGTTGCCTGATGAATGGTGTCCTTAATGCTGAGAAATACAAGCAGATACTTTAACATCATTCCATACCATTAGGGAGGCATGGCCTCAAATGTATTCTGCAGCAGGACAATGATCCCAAACATACAGCCACTGTCATTAGGAGCTATGTTCAGTGTAAAGAAGAACAAGGAGTCCTGAAAGTTCTGATAAAAACAGTATTTGAACATCTGTGTTTTTGACAATAATGTCATTATTTTGTAGTGTGGTACTTCTCTGATGAAGAACATCATATAATACATGTTCGATACACGTGGGACTCCAGTTGAATTGGGCTGTGGTGATGTCATCTCAGTCTGCGGTATACAGCTGGTTGTACCACTGTATATTCAGTATTAACCTAACATTATTGATCCCTTTTATTCTTTCTCTTCTGTAAATGTGTGTAACACTATCTTTTTATAAATAAGGCCAATATTACTGGCCATTTTTTAATGAATGGTATTAATAAAAAGTGTTTTTATATAACTTCTTATGCTCGCATGTTTGGTTGACAACAAAATCCATAAGAGGTTCATAACAAATTCCAATTGGAGTCCTGGAAGTGATGGTTTGGCCCCCACAGACCCCTGATCTTAAAATACATCACTGAGGCTGTCTGAGATTACATGAAGAGACAGAAGGATTTGAGCCTTCATCTACAGAAGATCCGCGGTTAGTTCTCCATGTAATCCCAGACAGACTAGATGATGTTGCAGGACTCCTTGTTCTTCTTTACACTGAAGATAGCTCTTAATGACATTGGCTGCATGTTTGTGGTTGCTGTCCTGCTGCAGAATAGATTTGGGGCCAATCACATGCCTCCCTGATGGTATGGCATGATGGATAAGTATCTGCATGTATTTCTTAGCATTAAGGACACCACTGATCCTGACCAAATCTCCAACTCAATTTGCAGAAATGCAGCCCCAAACTTGCGGGGAACATCCACCATGCTTCACTGTTATTGTTGCCTGCAGACACTCATTATTGAACTGCTTCCCAGTCCTTCGCAAACATACTGCTTTTTGCTATAGTCAAATATATAAAATTTTGATTCATCAGTCCAGAGCACCTGCTTCCATTTTTCTGCACCACAGTTCCTATGTTTCCGTACATAATCGATTCACTTTGTTTCCATGTGCTATGTATATTTATCTAGTTATCTAGTATATTCCTTCCCTAAATAGGAAGTAGGAACACCAGTTCCAAATGTCCTCCAGCAAGGTCCAGTGAGGATTAAAGTCTTGGGGTTTATAGGATGATATTTCCCAACCCAATGACATCAGTGGCCTAAAATGGAAAACATATAGTATGTTTTCATATTAGGTGCTATCTTAATAAGAATTTGGGTAGTGATGTGACAACACACACAAGAGGATAGTAACTTCCCTTTTGCATGGTACAACGAATCCTATAGGTCCATCTCTTTTCACAAGGAATTTTATCATTCCTAAACTGTCAAGTATACAGAAATAGTATTAGTATGAAACTCAACATTTTATTTAAAAAAGCAGTCATACAGTACAAGTGACTTTTTTTTTTTCACAAATGGAAAAGTGACTTTAAATATAAAATGTAAGTGTGATTTAAAGTGCATATCTCTTTAAAAAACAGTTCAGATCCACGCTATAGCCGAATGACGGCTACAGCGCGGACCTGCTTTGCCGGTGTCTTGCCGAATAAGTTCCTTCAGCGGGTAGGTTCCCCCCCCTGTACTGCGCAGGCGCAGCGCCTGCGCAGTACGTACTACTGTCGGCCGCCGGAGATAGCCGAAGCTCAAATGCTTCAATCAGCTGTACACGGCGCCTGCGCTCTGGGTCCAGGTTCCTTCCCCACTATCCAAGTGGACCTAGAGGGGGAATCTAAAAGTGCCGAGCGCAGCGAGGCCGTGCCCGAAGCGTGGCGAGGGGCCCTCTTACAGGCGCCGTGTACAGCTGATTTTCAGCTGTTCCGCTTCGGCTATTTCCGCCGGCTTCTACTGCGCATGCGCAGTAGAGGGGGGAACCAATCCGCCGAGCGGAACTTTCTCGGCAGAACACCGGGACGACGTCTATTGACATAGTCCCGTGCCCGAGCGGCCTGCGCGCCCCCTACAGGGAGCGCTCGGCGCGCTCTGTGATCAGCGAGTCTATGAGACTCACCGGATCACAGATCGGAGTAAGGGGTCGATCCTGACCCCTTACCACGTGATCAGCTGTCAGCCAATGACAGCTGATCATGTCATGTCAACAGAGCCGGTAATCGGCTATATTTTCTCCTCGCGCTGACAGCGTGAGGAGAAAAAAAAAAAGCAGATCACCGGCAGCTGTGAGAGGGACATTAGTCCCGATCACGGTGAGCTGATGCCAGATCACCAGTGACCACCTGTGCCCCCTGCCAGTGCCACCTAGCAATAGGCAACAGTGCTACCTGTGCCCCACAGCACCACCCATCAGTGCAACCCATCAGTGCCCACAATCAGTGCCTCAACAACAGTAGTGTACATCAGTGCCACCTATCAGTGCCCATCAGTGCCACCCATCAGTGCCACCTATCAGTGCCACCTATCAGTGCCATCTATCAGTGGTACCTATCAGTGCCCATCAGTGCCACCCATCCGTGCCACCCATCCGTGCCACCCATCCGTGCCACCCATCAGGGCCCATCAGTGCTGCCTTATCTGTGCCCATCAGTGCCACCTTATCTGTGCATATCAGTGCCGCCTTATCTGTGCCTATCAGTGCCGCCTATCAGTACCCACCAGTGCAGCCTATCAGTGCCCACCAGTGCCACCTCATCAGTGCATATAAATGAAGGAGAAAAATTACCTGTTTGCAAAATTTTATAACAAACTATTAAACATGATTTTTTTTTTTCAAAATTTTCCATTTTTTTTGTTTGTTTAGCAAAAAATAAAAATCCCAGTTGTGATTAAATACCACCAAAAGAAAGCTCTATTTGTGGGAAAAAAATGATAAAAATGTCATTTGGGTACAGTGTTGTATGACCGCGCAATTGTCATTCGAAGTGCGTCAGCGCTGAAAGCTGAAAATTGGTCTGGGCAGGAGGGGGGTTTAGGTGCCCAGTAAGCAAGTGATTAAATGTGCATAAAAAAAAGTCCATGGGCAAGATCTTTAGAGATTTAAATCAAATTGTGCAATGAAAGTGTCAAAATCCACTCCAACACAGGTGTCTACTTCAGGGTGTCACAACAACCAATGTGTCCAAACGTCTTAACAGATACATAGGATCTCTAATTTATAAGAGATCAGCAGCACATGAGGTATAAGCATACTGAGGCCCGCACTCAGTGTGAATCATCCAGCGACCTTGGGTGTACTCAGCAAGGAAATCCAGACATGCCATGGAGGAAGGACAGTGGGCAAGCCAGTGTAGTATTCTGTATGACCGCATATATTTATTAAACGAGTAACACTCACAATGTCCAAGAGAGATCAGACTAATACAGTGCTTGGATACAGCCAATCGATGTGATGATGTCACTGGCCGAAGCTCTGCTGTATGCATTTTGTCACAACCCAGGCATCATCAGAGGATTTTTTTAATATAAAAAAAATATGATACGAGTGACTTTGCCTAGGCGGAGGTGATGTTATCAGTCTGCTGTATGCAAGAGGAATTGCACAGGCTCTACAATTGTTATCACTATATCATCTCTGAGCCAGAATCCCAGTCTAAAAAGTAGGTGCACGTGCTTTCCCTGGAGGATGCATGAAGAAAGATGGTGCCATCCTTCTGAAGGCAAATGCAGAAATAAGCATTATTAAGAGGAGTACCGATCTGTGTGAGAGGTATCAAATGCCCAAATGATGTAACATGCATGCACTTGACACAAAAAAATATATCTGATCCTAGGTCCACTTTACATTTGTCAGATTTCAAAGTTATGAGACAAGTGTTCTTGCATAATTTTAAATCATTTTTCTTGACAATTTCCTTCCATTTTCCAAGTAATTGACAAGACATTAAGAAAAACTTTACAGGACACAATTCACTTAATGGCCTAATTGCATATACTGTATATTTAACTTATTAACTTTAAAATGTTTTCAAAAGATGGAACGGTATGTTTGGCCTGGCACAGCAAAAAGTATCTTTTTATTGTACCAATTGGCAAACAATGGGACAATAGTTTTCTTTCACAGGTGCCCTCAGAAGAAACATCTTGAAATATAAAATTGTCTTCAAAGAAAAATGAAGCCCTTTATAGGCCCTCAGAATCTCCATTTGCTTGCAATTCAGTATATGAAAAATGATCATTCTGGTTAAACAGTGAGTAAAGAATTGCTCTGTGTGTCCTTCCAATAGCAATATTCACTTTCTTTACAAGAAAAATGGAAACACATTTTGATAGAGAAATCATTTGGCTCCTGGCCTTTCACTGTGTTAGAAAGTCTTTTTAAATGAATACAGAGATGTGTTCATGTCTTTAAACATTTTAATATACAAACATAAATGTGTACAGTGCTCTCAAAAGTGACATATGTGACAAAGCTATAACTAATACATAAATTAAAATAAACAAATTAAAAAAACAATATAACAAATAAATGAATGTGTCAAAACTTGTCCCAACAATGGGGGAAGTAACAAAGAGTGGTACAAGCACAAGCTTGCACAACTCATCAAAACATAAAAATGGAGCAGAAGCTGCTCTGACCCTTTCACACGATCGGACCGTTCAGGTCCGCCTGTCAGTTTTGACGGCGGACCTGAACGGGCGATCCATGTTAGCCTATGGAGCGTCGGATGTCAGCGGAGACATGTCCGCTGACATCCGACCCCGTCCGATCCGCTAAAAGCAGACGGATGGCCCTACGTCCAGGTCCGTCGCTGGCGGATCGGGTGAGATCTGACGAAAACGGACATGCTGTCCGTTTTCGTCCGATCCCTCCATAGGCGGCAGCGGCGCCTGACAAGCCCCTCCCCACTCAGTGAGCAGAGAGGGACCTGTCATCTGCCGGCTCAGCGGAGGTCAATAGACAGATCTCCCGCTGAGCCGGCGGACCGAGGTGGGCTCCATGGAAACGGAGTCCGCCTCACGTGAAAGGGGCCTAAAAAAAAAAAAGGCACAAGCCCCTTTAATTAGCACAGAGAATGGAGAGCTTGAGCTTCACAATTCAGCTCAGCTCACAGAAGGAGGGAAGATGAGGGTTTTTAACCCTGCAGTCTCTGCTTGTGTAGTGTATTCACTGCACAGGCAGAGAGCAAGATGTGAGATGTCTGCTGACCTCTCGTATGACAAGGTTACACCTGGCAGCAATCTGCAGCAATTTTCATTTATGAATTATTGCTAAATTCCCTTTGTTAATTAATGGCAGACCTGCACTTGTTTCTATTTCACTTTGAAATAGAAACTGGTGCAGGTGACGCTGATAGACCTGAAACAGGTAATGCCATGAACTCCACTTCTGACAGTTTCCTATGCCTTTGTAATGGTGCATGAAGTTTAGTTAGTTCCCCATCATTGGTCAAAAAAATGGCCCAAAATATAACATATGATATTCTGTAGATTACTTCTATATTAAGTAGTGACACAGAAACATCCAACTTGCGAACACCTTCTATGCATGTTGTACATTGTGTTGAGTCTACAGTAAAACACAACAATGTCCAGTGATTCCACCACCTCTGCGCAAACAGGGATCTCACCTTTGAGTGGCGGAGCTACATGCATGGCAGCTTCGATTTTCCAGTTGCAGGCAATGCTATTGACTCTTTCTTGAGTGCATCATATAGTTTTGTGATGTTTATCAGTGTGATTAGAAGCACTTATTCACATGAGTGGCTTTTGTTTTTACAGTTTTAATAAAATTTGTATGGTTTTATGCTACGTTGAGTTTTCCATTTTACTATGGCTTACAAGTGGTGAATTGTGAAGAGGAGATGTTTTAAAGTTGTAGTGTGCGCTTTAAATTCCTCCCTCTACTAAGCAGTGGTTGCTGTAATGAAAATATCTAAAGATGGGAAGATAGGATCAGAGAGTGGACGACCGTTTTAATTACCTTTTTGAAGTATAGGGGTCATTATGTCCTTGTGCGTTCCCTGCTTGCACGGAGGTGGTGGGATCACTAAACAATGGTTGCTGTGTTTTTCTGTAGACTCAACACAATGTGTAACACATATAGATGGCGCTTGCAAGTTGGATGTTTCTGAGTTACTAATGAATATAGAAGAAATCTACTGAATATTCCATATTATATTGTTGGGATAAGTTTTGACATATTCATTTATTGATGGTATAATTTTTTTAAATTTATTTATTTTATTTATTAATAATTGATTTGCCACATATTTTACTTTAGAGTGCACTCTATCGATTTCTGTTTTAAAATTACAAAGTACGTTTACAGACTTCAAGATCATTCAGATTACTTGGAGTAGGCTAGAAATAATTGAAATATTAATTAAATATTAATATATGGTTTTACAGTTTTACCATAGATACACTTTAGGCTGGGTTCACACTGTTGTGCGGAGTGGCTCACAGCAGGGGTCCGGTGCGTCCCTGTTCTCCATTTTACGATCGATTCAGGCCTGAATTTTTGGCTGAATTTGGATCTGAAAAGGACCAGAAGACGCACAGGGCTCTTCTGCAAACCGCTCCACAGCCGTCCCGGAGCTGTGTGAACCGGCTCCATTGAGAGCTAGTCATATAGTCACAGTCTCCTGACATGCAAATTGGATACGGGGAAACCCCGCATCAGTGTGAACCCAGCCTAAATGATTTATTTTAAAGCTGAACTACAGGAATTATCTTTATTACCAACTTAAATGGTATAGCTTGGCATGATATAATCACCAAAATCTCATATATGAAGGGCCGCCAATGCTGAAAACTGATAGTAGCCTGTGATACATACAGTGATGGCTACAAACTTCCAGAATGACTTAACACTGAACAACAGGGTATCACTCACTCTGCACCGCCACCACTCACAGAACACCTTGTATTTTTTTTTTCAATGAATGAAAAGGTGAGGAGGGGTGGGTGATGTAATGATCTACCCTTGCCCAATCTCAGGTCCAATATAACATAAAATCAAAAGAGGACAACAAGGGCTCACCATACATATTACAATGTGATCATACAGTCTCTGTACAACCAACTTTAGATTTACCAAAACGATCTAATATGAGGACCAGTCAATTTGTTTCCACTAAAGCAAGCCCTTGCACTACATAATTGCTGGTTGAGCTAAATAAGTTGGAGCCATCAGATGGTAGCATGTCTGGTGAATCCTATCCACAGTTATTGCTATAGTATTTGATAACGTGAACTTTTCTACTTGGCCCTTCTACAACTCTGATAGTCTTTTAATGTGATTGACTGTGGTAATGACCAACAGAGTGGCACAGGAATTGAGAGAGCTGAGCTCAGCTTTTAAAGGCAAAAGTCAAAATATTTTTGGCTGCCTATATATTTATTAAGGTAACTGCTGTTTTTTTTTAAATCCTGTCTCCAGAATTGGTGGTCAGAATGCAACCCTTACAGATGACTAAAAAGGTCATTGGTGTCATACCACTGGCTCTGCCAAGCGTCGGTGGCCCCAGAACTATGTAGGCACCATCAGATTGAATGTCATTCAGCCACAGCTCAAGGAACCCCTAGCAATCTCCGGAGGAACCCTGGCTGAGAATAGCTGATTTAGATGCTTGCCTGGAGTTCAGCTCTGAACCTCGTCTCCAGGGTAATCCCAATCCCCCTCCCCCTACTCCCCTCTAATCTCTAAACTCTCTTTTTATTTACTGAAAGCTGCGTTCAAGTGATGCTCAAGTCCTGATTCTTCTCGTTCCCTTTTATTTCAAGTGGAGTCTTTATTGGGTGTCAAAATTATTGCCTCCATAGCATGGACACTTTGTATTGGCTGTCCAGCAGTGAGGTCCTCCCAGGATCCAGAAGAGGAGTGATGTCAATGGAGGTTACCATAGGGGCCAGCAGCCTCATTTGCTGTCGTTCACACCCCTAAATGGCAGTGGTAAGAAACCTGGATGGCCATACTTAGGTGAGTATATCTGGCTTCACCATGGAAGAAAAGCAAAAAAGTCTTGCAGGATGGGTTGGAGGGGGTGGGAGTTTATTCATTATTTGCCAAAAGTGGAGCATTAATGGAGGCTGAGTGGCTAGCATTATTGTTTTGCAATGCTTGGGTCCAAGCTTCTGTTCATTGACATTCTCTTAACAAGAATTTTAGTGTTTTTAGAGAATAGACTTACGTTCCTTTTCCTTAGGGGACAGAGAATGGTTCTGTGTAATTTTTAAAGTGCTGCATAAAATGTTGGGTCTATATAAATATTGGAAATAGATAAATAAAAGGATTCCAGTTAATGGACATTTGAAGTTAAATGTTTTCAAACATGTCAAGTAAACTAGAACGAATATTCAGAACAAAGGGTGTCATACTTATGGTTTCAATTTACAGTCTCCACGCTATATTTTTTTTTTTAAGTGTGACTTTTCAACAGCTGATAAAAAGCAGGCACTGGGCATGCAACAAATCATGCAAATAACTGAGTGATGCTTTCCAAGCCAATCATTTAACTTTCATTTACAGCTCTCATTTCCTTTTTCCTTCCAAGCTTTCACTGATATATGGCCTCACTTCTCTCCCTTCTCTGGTTACTCTGCCATATATCAAAGCAGGGCCTTGTAAGTATACTGACCTCTGGAAGACAAGGTCCCAGCCCTACCACTTTTACTCTAGAAAGAATTCCTTTCTAATTAATATATCAAAATAACTGTGGGTGAGGGCAGTTCTTTAGGACAAACTCCCTAGAATATATTTAAATGGATGTCTAAGGTTGGGAGAGAAACGAGAGGTTAACACATAGCATTTGCACTTTATATACTTTAATTCATAACTTGTCTTTGATTAAACTATCCAGAGTTATATGATATTGCTAGGTCATTTCTTTCCTGCTATGTACTGATACTCTATGAAACACATCATATACTAATAAAGTAGGGACATGCAAGGAAAACATTTAGTTAAATTATGTATTAATTACATATTTATCAAATGTATATCAAATGCTGCCATTTAGCTTTATATTAACATCTTAAAATAACACAAGGAATTAGGTTAAAGCTGCAGCTGAGAAAAATCAGGTCTCTTGCCCTGCCAGACAGGGCTGGGTGGTTTAGCAGAACAATGTAAATTTTAGGTTTGGATGAACAGAAATACAAATCCTTTGTGACGTAAAACAGCCAGGCGTTTCCCTGGAGTTCAGCTTTAAGTGAATGCCATCACCGTGAATTACATTTATCATTGAATATATTTTAGGCACATGAAGGACCTCACTGGCAATACCCATTTATAATCTAATACCTAAAATAATGAGATGACACAGGTTACATACTTATAGGCATTAAATGGTGGTAACACCCTCTATCTATAAAAGCTGGAGTGCAAAAGAATGAAACCACTGCACACCAGAGGGATCAGTAGTATCCATGTTTATTGTGCAGGATATCCACAAAAATGACTTTGACAGTCCCCACCCTAGGACCACCATTCCAATGCATTTCATCCACTAGGGCTTAATTGTAGAGATTAGTCTCTATAATTAATCCCTAGTGGGTGAAACACATTAGTGGATGGTTCTAGGGAGGTGATTGTTAAAGTATTTTTTGTGGATATCATGCAAAATTAACATGAATACTAGTGATCCCTCCGGGGGGGAGGGGGGGGGGGGAGAGGGAAGAAGGGGGGGGGGGGGGGAAGTGGGAGGGGAAGGGAAAGGAGGAGAAATATGGAAAGGGGAGGGAGAGGGGAAGGGGAAGGGGGGAGGGGAGGGGAAAGGAAGATTGGGGGGACGGGGGTAGGGAAAGGGGGGGGGAAGAAGGATGAAGTGGATTAGAGAATTAGAAACAGCCCTCCACACATGGTGCACCTAGCTAAATATTGGTAGAAGGGTAACAAGATAAAACCCACCATTACTATAATAATGATAAAGAGTCAGTTGTTACTAGCACCCAGGCTGAGAAGTTAATCACCAGCGACCGTTTGAGATGACATTGTTGCATGAATAGGTAGATAGATCCCTTAGAATAAAGAGACTACTATTACATATACTGATATATACCAATGGTGTTATCCAGACGGTCCTACCAACAGGGGAGGACCGTCATGGTCGTTGTAGCAAAGTTGGGGAGTTTGGAAAAAAAGGGGATAGCAACTGTCAGGTACATAGGTCACTTACTGGGTGGTTTGGGGTGGAGGAACTTGACTGGCCTGATCTCAACCCGATAGAAAACCTTTGGGATGAATTAGAGTGGAGACTGCTAGCCAGGCCTTCTTGTCCACATCAGTGCCTGACCTCACAAATGTGCTTCTGGAAGAATGGTCAAACATTCCCATAGACACACTCCTAAACCTTGTGGACAGCCTTCCCAGAAGAGTTGAAGCTGTTATAGCTGCAAAGAATGGGCCAACTCAATATTGAACACTAGGAACTAAGACTGGGATGCCATTAAAGTTCATGTGCGTGTAAAGGCAGGTGTCCCAATACCTTTGACAATTTAAGGTATATTGGGGTAACTTGAATAACAGGAGTGGCTGAAACGTACCAATATTTTGTCAGAACTAATATTTAATAAATGTATATCTAGCTATATGGCTGTAGTTGAACTCAAAAGTAGCAGTACACAGGTCAACATTATTTCACAGTATTTCTTGATAAAGTAACATTGAACAATTCCACAGTCTTCCTAGTTCTGCTACCCAAAGGAAGCATGTAATACCACATAAAACAGTCAACGGTGGCCCGAAGAATTTTATTTCATCTGTACTTGTGATACAACTGCACAGGTCCAGCTTTAACCAAAAGAGTGCAGGGTTGTTTTAATGCACAGTTATCAGGATATACAGCAGTACTTTACTGTCTTTGTGGCTGATCTCTGCACCAAGCAACAATGATGCATTAGGAGATATCACATAAAGGAGGATGTTAACCATTGGAACCCTACCCACAGTTATGGTTTGTCTCCATGTAAAATTAGATGTACAATCAAAGGAAGGCTTGGAATAAAAAACATTGTTTTACAATATACTACCAACATCAGAGACAAAAGAATTGGAAGGTTGGAAATGTTATTATCCAATAAAGGAAATGAATGGGGGAAAAAAACCTGGTGCTACCCTTTTCTTTATGAACAGCACTAATGGGTTTGACCGCCATGCTCTGAATTGTATGGTGCATGTAAGGAAGTCTAGGGTATGATCATTTTCTTTACATTGACCAGATCCCTCCATAGCCAGCACTAAATATATCTGTTACGTGAAATATGGAGGCCTTTTTTAAAAGACATGACAATACAAATTTGCAAAGACTTTCTTTAACTTATTTTGTCTCATTGCTTTGCATGCTGTATAGCCAAAAATAGGTTATCCTGGAGCTGATCAGAAAAGGCAGGCTTGAAAATATGGTTGTATAATTGCTGATTTAAGGCATTTCATGTATCTATGCAGAGCCACTGATAAGGCAGTACAGCCAGCCCTCCTGTATTGGGCCCGGGTCTCCTCAGTTCAACAGGGAGGCTCTGGCACCTGCCTAGCAGGAGAGCTAGCAGTACTGCCTTATTGCTGACACTTTTGACTCTGGTGCAGTGCTGCCAGCTTCTACTTTCCCTTTCTTGCTCCAGCTGCATTGCAGGGGGATCGGTTCTGATATCTGCACCCCCTGCTGTCTGGGACCCCTGTGTGCCCCTTTCCCCCGCTGTGCTGCCGTTTTGCCTCCTCTCCCGCCAGCAGCTATTAAGGGTACACAGGCGAGTTATTTTAGGATGGTGAGCGGGTAGGCTCACTATCCTGAATGAACACACCAACCTGAATGAACACAGTGAGTGAGCGGTACCGCTCACCCACTATGGGGGTTCAGATATTGCCTCTGTGCTGCTATTCACTTGAATGGGTTTTATTCAACGGGGGGTATACTTTCTGCCATGGATGCAAAGCATAGCATATGCAGGCGTGGCATTTTAGCAAAAATATAATATTTGTTATTTTCAGAGGAGGGGGGCTCTGTCAGTTAGGCTGTAATTTCTATCAGCAGCCCTGTATCTATGTATTAAGCCTGGACATATATGGAAGGATTTGATCATTTTGAAATGATTGATGAGAACTAGGCTTTATATCCCTCATCAGCTGACACCTACAGTTTATTGCATGTCCATGACCCCTGTTACTGCTATAGTACTGTAGGATAAAAGCTTATCATCATTTATCAGCAGAAATTTGCAGCAAAGGCAGCTTATTTCCTACAGTGCCAATGCCTATGTTTCCCAGTATAACCATTATGGTGGGACCAAAAATGTTTTTGAAGTGTTTGTAGCGGGTACCAGATCCTCATATATCATCTAAGATATACAATCAACATTGGAAGAGACCAGAGTGCTGTGAAAGCCTGTCCCGTCCTGGCAGTCATGTTTATTAAGATTGCTGCTTCCTATAGTGCATTTTGGTATCAATACCATTTAACACTTGATTGATTTTTGAATGCTGCTACAACACTTTAGGAAGCATGTGAGGCGACACATATACTGAACCTGGGGAGGGCAGCTGAGTTGCATTCTGTGAGGAATACTTAAAGTGCATGCAAACCCTAACAACAGAACTTCTGCTATTTGCTCCTTTTGGGTCCAGAAATCCTAGCGTGTTATCTTAAAACTGAAATGTAATGTATGCATATTACACCTTCCCTTGTCCCCAATCCCTTCCCAGGTTGACATGCAATTAAAATGTTTCAATCAAATAATTTTGTTTTAAAAAAAAAAATGCCTCTTTTGAGATCCAGTGACTTCATCACTGGGTCTTTCTGCTGATTAAGGATGAGCTCTGGCGTGTTCGCAAGCTGCACGTGCCGAGCCCGCCAGGAAGTCGGCAATGCGCTACGCTAATCACAGGCAGTGAGACATTTCCCGATCCCTGCAGTCGCACATCGGGAAATGTCTCACTGCTTGTGATTAACGCTGTGCAGTGCTGAGTTCCTGGCTGGCTTGGCACGTGCAGCTTGCGTACACGCCGGAGCTCATCCTTACTGCCAATCTTTGTTTTGTTGTAAGATTGAATTTGGTGGGGGGAGAGGCTGAAGGCTCCTGCAAATTTCATAGCACCCTGTCTCAGATCATTTTTTCAAGAGCCTAACATTTATATAAAAGAACACATCCCATTTATAACTTTTATATAAATGTTATAACATATGTGGCATTGGGGATTGTTCAGCTCAGTGATAGATGTGTTTTTCTGTAGTGAGTCCACATCAGACAGGCATTTATAATCAAGGGCCTTGTAGCCCACGTTTAGTAAATGAACTAAAAAACAAAACAGTCCATAAATTCACTAAGGAATCCCACGCAGGGGTTTACAGATCATTCAAACAAAACTGAAAATGCAAGTCCACCTGGCTACTCTTTAACAGCACTGCTGTTATAGGTACTGGTAACTCAAAGCACCAGATCTTCCAGGCCCACGGTCTTGGGTGCACACATCTTTGGGCTCCTTAAAGCTTCAAGCCCCTCAATGCACACAACTTCTGGCTCCTTGGAGGCACACAGCCTCTGGTTCCTTGGACGCACACAGCTTTGAGGTTCTTAATACACACAGCATCTATCCTCACACAAAGACACTCTCTAGCAGCCACTGCTCCAACTCCACCTTCCTTCTTCTTCTGCTCTCACCAGCCTCTCATTATATGGGCTGTATACACCTGGGCACACACCCTACTGGCTGTCCACAAGACCCGGACACAGGGTTGGAGATCCCGTCCCACCCAAGACTCTGAAGGATCTCCAAACTACAGAGCCCCTTCCAGAAATAGCAAGAACCTGAGAAAACTGCCAGAGCAGTTTTCTTTGTTTCAAATCTACGCTCTGTAGCTCTGCAATCTGCCGATATGCAGACTCTGTGTCCACTTTAACCCCATTTTCATATTGACAGAGCCTCGCTCTGCCACACATAGCATTTATATAAAAGAACACATTCCTTTAGACGTGCATGTTCTTCCCTGCTTCAGGCTTTAGTTATGCAATCTGCTGATCAGTTGTTGATTTTACTCTAATACAGTGCAGTAAAGCAATTAATTAGCAGATTGCATAGCTAAAGTCTGCACCAGCCAACAGAGAGGAGCATGCACGTCTAAAGGAATGCTGTGAATATTTTCTTCCATTTAATGCTCAGGAACAGCAGTACAGTGACTCATACCAGCTCTGGCGATCACACCCTCACACATGACAAAGTGCTAAAAGCGATTGATGGCAGAGAAAGCTAATAGCTGTGAGAGGTGGGCCAAAAAAAGTCAGGAGTAAAGGGTAATCATTTTAATTGATCAGACAGGAAAAGGCAGCAGGCTCAAGATAGTTGCTGCAGGTTATATAATGGAGATGCAAGTTTGCAGGGAATTGAGAGTAATTAATTTCAACACAGGAGAGGACTTGTTAAAAAAAAAAAAAAAACAGTAGGTCTTGAGTTAAACTTTAAGCAGTGTTATTAGCACTGCCTGGCTCTCTTCTGCTAAACTACAGAACACCTCCCCCCAAATATTATCAAGATTGGGAGAGGATGATGTGTTGTGTTGTCCTATCACACTCCCCGTTAGAAGGTGACAACTCTGGTCTTCCAAAGATACAGTGTATCGATGAGCATTATCACTCTAGGTCAGAAAGTATGCTAGTAGTAGGATTGCCAGGTAAAAAAAAGTAAAAAAAAAAACAGGAAAAACAAATGCAGCCACCACATCCATGAACTGGTAAGCTGCTATGGGTTAGATTTGCGATTTGGGGTATACTTTTAGGTAGGAGCACCAAAGTTTTTAACTCTTTATACATTAAGAAGAATTGGTTGGTTTATTCCAGAGTATAGCTGTAGTTGGGTTAGTAAATAAGTGGTTAGCACTGTGGTCTTACAAATCTGTGGTCCTGGGGCCAGTTTTCACCGTGGTCAATATTTGCATGGAGCTTAATGTTCTTCTTCTGTTTGCATGGGTTTCCTCGCACAATCCAAAAACATGCTGGTATGTTAATTGACTTTTACACATAACTGGCTCTAAAATGTGTCTGGCAGGGTAACTGTGCTACGGTCATTAGGATATATGTTTCCCTAGGAGTGACTGATGTGACCGTCTCAGTATGTTCTGTCTGTAAAAACATTCCGGAATATATTTCGGAATAATTTAATAAAATAAGCCAGTTGTAATAGATGTCTTCATACAAAATGCATTGTTAAAAAAAATGTATTTAGTGTGTAGTTATTTGTTTAGTATAGTTATTTTGTATAATGCAGGATATGCATGGGCCATATTGAAAATCTTTGCAAGAGGTGATTGCACAATTGGAGGTAATTACTTCCATGCTGGGAGAAGTAGTCAGAATCACTCCAGGGGCACTGGTGGTAATATGAACCCCTACAAAAGACAGACCTATATCATATTTTAAGGAAAACAAAGTGTAGAAAATGAGGCCTATAGCACTTCTAACCTTTGTTCCCGGGTTAGCTGCCTCAGGAGACTGAAACATAAACATTACTGGCGATAGCTCATTAGGATGCTTAGTTGTACAAATATTTTCCTGCAAACAGCTTGTTTAGTATGGGTCCATTTGTACTGATTAATGTGTATTTAAACAGTAAGATGGTAGCATGAACAACACAAATTGTTCCAGTGTTATAATGTGCAAATGTATAGAATATTGTCTTAATGTGGTAAATGTTATATTTTCCTCATTAAATACTCCAAGCAAGAAGGTAAATGCACAGTTGAAATACTTTGATAGAAATCAATTTAAACGCACAGTGAGTTTTACAATTCTATTACTCCTGTAAGACAACACAGCAAGGTTAAAGCAGAACTACACTGCATCTGAGCACCACAAACCAAAAAAACTCTATTTAATTCATTTTTAACCACATCCCACTCGGCCTAGAGCAAAATGGCGGTCTGGCGGTGGTTTCGATATCCTGACTGGGCGACATATGACATTCAGCAGGATAAGCGGCCCAAGGGCACGAATTGCAGCGATCGGTAATGCGGTGTGTTGCTCTGACACACGGCATCTCCGATCTTGGTAAAGAGCCTATGATGTAGGCTCTTTACTATGTGACCAGCTGTGTCCAATCACAGCTGATAACATCGTAACCAGGAAGTGCCAGTTATCAGCTTTACCTCTATTCAAGCTGACAAGGTACAAGCAGAGGAGAGCTGATAAGTGTCTCTGAAGTGTCTCTCTGAAGGAACAACATACGCGTGCCATTCCTTCAGAGTTCTGTGCTGTAGACTCCCACGCACATGTGCGGGAATGGCGGCTCATCCATTCAAAGAACCAGAGCCTGCGAACCTGGAAGGAAGGCCAGGTGAAGATGGTAGCCCCTGTCAGCGTTGACAGCATGCCGCTGGAGGACTTAGTTTTAAGATAAGTTTTACATAATGTGCTAGCATGTGATACATACTAGCACATTATAACATTGCCTTGCAGGAGGAAAAGTTTTTTTTCCCCTTTTCCCCTTTTTTCCCCTTTGAGTTTACTACTTGAGTTTACTACTGCTTTAAGCATATCTAAAGCCAACAAAATAAGAAATATATTGCAGCGTTGCAGCCCTTATATGTGGTGGATGCATTCGTTTTCATCCAGTTTAAGAACATTTTCAGAGAATACAGAAAATAACCTGTTGATCTTGCCAGAAGTTCAGTACTTGTTACTTCCTGTGAGCTTAAAAGATAGCACAACAAACCTTATCTTTATTGTGTAAACCACTTGCTGTCCGCAGGCCAAATATATACAGCCTGGACTTTAACCTTTAACTTTGTATGATTATTTCAGATTTTTGCGTCTCAAAGCAGTACAATTGTTTTGCATAGAAATTTGGCGTTTTATATTGTAGGTCTGTAATTCTTAGGAATAACGCACTTATATCTGTCCACCAAGAGTCTAGTAGATATCCCGGGTATGATGAAGTTTGAAACACAAAATCATAAATTATAATATAATAAATAAATATAAATAATTTAAAAAAATAATAATATAATAATAATAAAATACATTTCCCAACGATTCACTATCGCTCAATTCTGCAAGTGTTCTAATTTACTATTGCTGTTTTCTAGCTGGTCTAAAGCCACTTTTGACGTAAAGGGACGGTTTTGGTTGCTATGGACAATCTCCAGTTTCCAAGCAGAAAGAACAGTATATATAATATAAAACTGCATGCAGGGCACTGGACAAAGCACTGGGGACAAAAGGGATGTAAAATGATTTCATACAGTACTGTAATCTGTAAGATTACAGTATTGTATGTGTTATGAATTTTACATTATTTGAATTTGCTGCCAGGCTCCGCCTCCCGTGCGTCGCGACGCTCGCAGGGAACGGAGCCCGGCACACAGAGGCTTCGGGCAGAGGACGGAGCCCGCAGACAGCGCGGGGGGACATCGCAGGATCCTGGGGACAAGGTAAGTACACTGCACCAGGATCCTGAGATGTAATCCCGAGTGTTGATCGGGGTTACCGATAATGGTGCTGAAATTTAACCCCGAGCCACACTCGGGAATACCGTCAGAGAGGCTACGTGGCTAAAACAAGGCCAGGGCTGCAGTAGCAATATTTTTTTTCAGCCAGCTCTGGCCTAGTCAGTAAAAGGGATCCAGGTGGCTGTAGAGCCGTCCAATTGCTTTTATTGCTTTGACAATTTGTTAGTCCACTTGTGGTAGCAATAACGTTAAATGAAAAATGGGTTATTTTTTATTATACTAAATGTAAAAAAAGGTTAAAAGCAAATGCTTGCACATATATATATATATATCTCCTAGATTGTAAGCTCTAACGAGCAGGGCCCTCTGATTCCTCCTGTATTGAATTGTATTGTACTTGTATTGTCTGCCCTAATGTTGTAAAGCGCTGCGTAAATTGACGGCGCTATATAAATCCTGTATAATAATAATAATAATAATAATAATAATAATAATAATATATCTAAACAGTGATCGCCCTACACATCTGGGGTATTGCCACAAATGTCAGAGTACGAGCAATAATTCTATGACCATCATTTATGGTTAACTCTCAAATAATGAGCTTTTAAAACATCCCTATATGGACAATTTTGTGTACTATAGTTTTTTGTCATTTCACAGGAGCAAGTCAAGACTTGACATGTTTGGTATCTATTTACTCGATGCAATATTTTATACTTTACTAAAAAAAAATAGGGTATTTTGTTCTGTTTGTGTGCACTACTAATTAATTTTAGTGTATATTTTCCTGACAAAATATATTTGATCAACTTCTGCATGCCACAAAAAAAAATGCAACTATCATCATTTTATTCTACAGGGTCCCTGTTTTCAGAAAAGACATATTTGTTTGAGGGTTTTAAGTTTCACCAAAAAATGCAGATTTTTATGTGTTTAAAATATTTTTAAAAAATGGTCTGGATAATAACCGGTCAAATAAACAAGAAAAAATGTAGTAGACAGAGCGCATTGATTCTTTTTTTTTTCTCTCTCATGAATAAGCAGTATTTACCTAGTTGTGTCGCTGAGCCAATTTTGAATACATTGTTATAATAAACACCAATAGCTCTGGTCTCAGTTTGCTGTGTGCAGTGTTACTAAATGTAGTCTTTTTTAAAAATCTACTAAACAGCTCGTAAAGGCCAAGTTTGGCTGAAAGAGGGAACTTCCATAATGGAACAGTCAGAATAAGAAATCTGCAGCTGGTCCCTGTGGTTACACACACAAGGGCTTAATGAACTGCATCATTGTTTATTTGCTGATAAGAACTGTGGTGGTCCTGGGACCACCACTGCTCCACCAAGCTTCTTAGCTGATGAAAAGAAAATACGGTACTAATGTCCTCCACCCACATTTTACGGCACCTGCCTAGTAAATGCCTATATACTGTAAATATTTATGTTTATTCATCATTTACATTTTAACTGCCATGTTACATACATACAATATAAAGGTATCCAAAACTTACATTTACATCCTGGCTACCAAAGGAAAAAATGTACATCTTAGAACCTGGAACAAATTGGTGGCTAGGTGCAGCAAGCACATAATAACAAAATCGATTAAGAGCTGCCACCTCTCTACACTGAAGATTTGCTCAGCCAACCTACCTTCACTTCCTATCTGTCAGTATCTAATTCTCGATAGCCCCTGTAATTTCTAATTTCCCAGGAAGCCACTGATACTGGAATGTTTCCATCCATGACTTCTGATTGTGTTGTAAGGCTTCCTTCACACTAGCCTTGTTGGAGCACTTTCAGGAGGCGATGCTGCCAACCCCTGATGCCTGTTTTTTTTTTTTTTTTTTTTTTTTTTTTACTTTTTTTTTTTTTGTTATTATTGCTGAATAGCAATTTAGCATTTTTATAGCACTGATCGCTGTATAAATGCCAATGGTCCCAAAATAGTGTCAAAAGTGTCCGATCTGTCTGCCCCAAATGTTGCAGTCACGATAAAAATCGCAGATCGCCGCCAATACTAATAAAGAAAAAAATTAACAATAAAAATGTCACAAATCTATCTCCTATTTTGTAGACACTATGGGGGTTATTTACGAAAGGCAACTCCACTTTGCACTACAAGTGCAAACTAGAAGTGCAAAGTGCACTTGAAATTGCACTGAAAGTGCACGTGGAAGTGCAGTCGCTGTAAATCTGAGGGGTAGATCTGAAATGAGGGGAAGCTCTGCTAATTTTATTATCCAATCACGTGCAAGCTAAAATGCAGTTTTTTTATTTTCCTTGCATGTCCCCCTCAGATCTACAGCGACTTTACTTCCAAGTGCACTTTCAGTGCAATTTCAAGTGCACTTTGCATTTATAGTTTGCACTTGTAGTGCAAAGTGGATATGCCTTTAGTAAATAACCCCCTATAACTTTTGCGCAAACCAATCAATATGCGCTTTTTGCAATTTTTTTTTTTTTTACCAAAAATATGTAGAAGAATACATATTGGCCTAAACTGAGGAAGAAATGTGTTTTTTTTTTTATATATTTTTGGGGATATTTATTAGAGCAAAAAGTAAAATATATTGCTTTTTCTTTCAAAATTGTCGCTCTTTTTTTGTTCATAGCACAAAAATAAAAATCGCAGAGGTGATCAAAAACCACCAAAAGAAAGCTCTCTTTGTGGGGAAAAAAAGACACAAATTTTGTTTGGGTACAAGGTGGCACAACCGCGCAATTGTCAGTTAAAACGACCCGGTGCCGTATCGCAAAAAAGGGCTTGGTCAGAAAGGGGGTATATCCTTCCAGTGCTGAAGTGGTTAAAATCAGATTTGAGAGAAAATCAACAGATATACAGAAGTTGTTTTCTAGACATAGTAAAAGGTTACATATGCTTCTTTCAATCAAGTATTCAGTCACAGGTGCTGCAGCTGCCTGAATACAATAGTCAGCAGGTTAGATTCCTCCATCCTCATTGTTTAGCATGGATGGGGGAATCAGTAGATTTTGTCTTATATGGTCCATGGGCTGAATGAAAGAAAACTAAAACTGTATGGCTAGCTTTATCAACTTGATTTAACCACCTCAATACTGGGAAGTTACACCCCCTTCCTGCCCAGGCCATTTTTCAGCTTTCAGCGCTGTCGCACTTTGAATGACGATTGTGCGGTCATGCAACACTGTACCTACATTACATTTTTTTATCTATTTCTTCGCACAACTAGATCTTCCTTTTGGTGGTATTTAATCACTGCTGGCATTTTTGTTTTTTACAAAAAAAAAGAAAAAAGACCGTAAATTTTGAAAAAAAGTTTTTCTTAGTTTCTGTCAGTAAATTCTGTAAATAAGTAATTTTTCTCCTTCACTGTCGTGTGCTGATGAGGCTGCACTGTTGAGGCGGCACTTATGGGCACTGATTAGGTGGCACTGATGAGGAGGCACTAATAGGCCACACTGATGGGCACTGATGAGCACTGATAGGCGGCACTGGTGGGCAATGATAGGTGGCACTGGTGGGCATTGATTGGCGGAAGTGGTGGGCACTGATAGGCAGCACTGATGGGTGGCGCTGATGGACAGCACTGATGGGCACTACTGATGGGCAGCACTGATGTGCATTGATGGGCAGCACTGATGAGCAGGAACTGATGAGCAGGTACTGATGGGCAGCACTGATGAGCAGGTACTGATGGGCACAGAAAGGCTGCCATCATTTATGGGCACTGATTGGTGGCACTGATAGGCACTGATTGGTGGCACTGATGGGCACTGCTGGGGCTTTCCTGTAATCAGGGCACTGATGATCAGTGCCCTGATTACCTGCCCAGGTCTCCCCCACGAGGAGATGCCGCTGATCGGCACTCCTCGCCACACACTCTGTCAGTGTGAGGCGAGAAGAGCCGATTCAGGGCACTTCCATATTTACATGTGATTGGACAAAGCTGATCACATGGTTAAAGAGCTGCAGCCATGGCTCTTTACAGAGACCAGAGTCCATTTATAAAATACCAGAGGCAAAGAAAACAAAAACAATATTAACCACTTGCCCCCCCCCCCATGTCAAATGATGGAGTCCCTCCATCATTTGACATGGGGTGGCGGCAAGTGGTTAATAATGTTTTTGTTTTCTTTGCCTCTGGTATTTTATAATTGGAACTTCACTCTCTCAATCAACATGAACTATTTTTAATCCGTATGCTGTTAGCATTAGTAAATAGATAGGAAGGTAAATTATTTTTACTTTTTTACATTTCTCCTGCTACTTTCTGGTTTCTGGCCCCAAGCCAAAATTATATCATGCATCCAAGGAGTCTTCATGGGTGTTTTTTTCTTCTTTCATCTGGAGGAGGAGAGGAGTAGTTTTCTCAGCTAAGCACACCCTCCTGCCTGCATGCCTGAGCTAAGGGCAGATGGATTCCAGAAAGTAAATGCTACATGAACCATCTGCCCTCTCAAAGATTTTTTTTTGCAAAATAAAGAATGGCGACATGTATGGATGGGTGAGTTTGCTTTACTAAAAATGAATAAATGGCGTATTTGGTTTGTGGTGAACAGATAAGTTGCACTTGAATTTGGGCACAGTAGTGTCGGTAGGGGATGTCAAGAAGAACCATAAAGTGCAGCGGCAGACACAGGCATCTGACACACCCATAAGTGTGTTAAATATAAATCGCTTGGCGTTGGCGCCTTTTGTCCCTTTAACGGTTTTCAGATGTAGGGAGGCGGGGCAGGATCTATGATCATGTGACCGCCACAATTGGCTGTAACAGTGGTCACATGATCGGAAAGCTCCCGATCCCAAGCAGCAATCGGGAGCTTTCCGTTAGCCACTGGTAACTGTGCCTGGAGCACGCAGGGCACGCACAGCTGTGTTTGCAATGTGGTATGCAAATATGCGGCCGCTCGGCGCCAAAGCCCACCCACCGAGAGGCCGCATATTTGCGTGCCGTGGGCGCCAACAGGTTTTCAGTAGTTTTTTTTAATTAATTTTCACTTGAAAGAGCAGTGATTTAACATCATTAAAAATGATGGGGGTTCTTTGAGGTATTTCCTCTGCAACAAGATCTCATCAATGGGTTCTGACATTCCATTGCAGGGTGATAGGAAGTTGTTTTTTTAAATTTTATATATATATATATATATATATATATATATATACAGTGTCTCACAAAAGTGAGTACACCCCTCACATTTTTGTAAAAGATATATATTCTATCTTTTCATGTGACAACACTGAAGAAATTACACATTGCTACACACTTTGTGTGTTAAATTTGGTATTATCGCTCTCACTCTCTCATACTAGTCACTGGAAGCTCAACATGGCAAAGAACTCTTTGAGGATCTGAAAAAAAAGAATTGTTGCTCTACCTAAAGATGGCCTATGCTATAAGAATATTGTCAAGACCCTGAAACCAAGCTGCAGCACGGTGGCCAAGACCATACAGTGGTTTAACAGGACAGAACAGGCCTCGCCATGGTCGAACAAAGAAGTTGAGTGCAAGTGCTCAGCATCATATCCAGAGGTTGTCTTTGGGAAATAGATGTATGAGTGCTTCCAGCATTGCTGCAGAGGTTAAAGGGGTGGGGGGGTCAGCCTGCCAGTGCTCAGACTATACGCCGCACACTGCATCAAACTGATCTGGATTGCTGTCGTCCCAGAAGGAAGCCTCTTCTAAAGATGATGCACAAGAAAGCCCACAAACAGTTTCCTGAAGACAAGCAGACTAATGACATGAATTACTTGAAACATGTCCTGTGGTCTGATGAGACAAAGATAAACTTATTTGGTTCAGATGGTGTCAAGCGTGTGTGGCGGCAACAAGGTGAGGAGTACAAAGACAAGTATGTCTTGCCTACAGTCAAGCATGGTGATGAGAGTGTCATGGTCTGGGGCTGTATGAGTGCTGCTGGCACTGGGGAGCTACAGTCTATTGAGGGAACCATGAATGCCAACATGTACTGTGACATACTGAAGCAGAGCATGATCCCCTCCCTTCGGAGACTGGGCCGCAGGGCAGTATTCCAACATGATAACAACCCCAAACACACCTCTAAGATGACCACTGCCGCGCTAAAGAAGCTGAGGGTAAAGGTGATGGACTGGCCAAGCATGTCTCCAGACCTAAACCCTATTAGGCATCTGTGGGGCATCATCAAATGGAAGGTGAAGGAACACAAGCTCTCTAACATCCACCAGCTACATGATGTCGTCATGGAGGAGTGGAAGAGGACACCAGTGGCAACCTGTGAAGCTCTGGTGAACTCCATGCCCAAGAGGGTTTAGGCAGTGCTAGAAAAAAATGGTGGCCACAAAAAATATAGACACTTTGGGCCCAGTTGAACATTTTCACTTAGGGGTGTACTAACTTTTGTTGCCAGAGGTTTAGACATTAATGGCTGTATGTTGAGTTTTGAGGGGACAGCAAATTTACACTGTTATACAAGCTGTACACTCATGTACTCACTTTTGTGAGATACTGTATATATATATATATATATATATATATATATATATAGTGATTCTGTACTTGCAAATATGCTGCAGAAATCTCCCTCCTCTGAGTCTGCATCCATTTTAACTGTGGGCAGCTGAAGCTGCTGCCTGTTCACTTCCTGGATTTACACAGACACACAGAGGCACACCTCCAGCCCTGCAGCTCTCATTGGCTCTCATTATGACTCACCCCCCATCCCTTCCTGGCAAACTTTCAGGAGAGTGAGAGAGAGAGCGCTGTGCATGATGTCACAAGCCTAGGCTAATGACCAGACAAGAAACAGGAAGTGGGCTGTGTAAGGTATTTACTGGCAGAACAAAAACAATTCTATCCAAAGCTAAAACAACAAGAGCAGAAGATTTAATAGATGGAAAGTTGAAAAAAATGACTAAAGTTCAGCTTTAAGTCATGTTTTCAAACAACGGCTGAGGTAGTGACTGGTGCTCTCACATTATATGCAACTCATGCTGCATGCTCAAACCATTTTGTGAATATGCAAATATGCCGTCTGTCTGTATAGGCTTAGCAAGCCCGCTTAGACCAATTATTACATTCACAAACAGTCAGGGATTAATCAACTTCTCTAAAGTGACAACACAATATTATTTTCATACCACATGTTCAAACATCATCCATTTTAAGGCCTTATGCACACAGGACATAAAACACTGCCTTTACAGATGCTTGATTTTTTTTTCAGCCTGTAAATGCGCCTCTATGTTAACCACTTAAGAATAGTTCCCTATAGCAAATATACTGCTACAGGGCAGCCATCCTTGGCAGAATCGCATATATTTTCATGATTCTACACCTCCGCCTAGGGGGTGCGCGCCACCGCCAGCGGGAAGCTTCTATGATGATTACTAACAGCAGAAGTCGAGCTGCAGGTGTTGGGCAATGGATGTCCATTAGCACCCACCAATCATTGGGCAGAGACACAGAACGGAGCTCTGCCTATGTAAACAAGGCAGGGCTGTCGTTCTGACACAAGGGAAGTGATAGTTTTTGTGTCCCAGCAAAGGGAATAAAATCCATCATTTAGCTTAGTAAAAGCAGCACACAGTTTACACAAAAACACTGGCTAGGCCCACAGTTAACCCTTTGATCGCCCTAGATGTTTAACCCCTTCCCAGTCAGTGTCATTAGTACAGTGACAGTGCATATTTTTAGCACTGATCACTGTAGTAGTGTCACTGGTTCCCACAAAGTGTCAAAAGTGTTAGTTAATGTCCGATTGTCCGCCGCAATATCACAGTCCCACTAGAAGTCGCTGATTGCCGCCATTACTAGTATAAAAAAATAAGTAAATAAAAAGTCCAGTATATATACTATTGTTTGTAGGCACTATAACTTTTGCGAAAACCAATCAATATACCATAAGGATTTTTTTACCAAAAAAATGTAGAATACATATTGGCCTACATTAATGAAGAAATTAGATTTTTTTAAAAATGTTTAGTAGATATTATTTATAGCAGAAAGTAAAAAAATATTGTCAGTCTTTTTTTGTTTATAGCACAAAAAATAAAAAACGCAGCGGTGATCAAATACCACCAAAAGAAAGCTCCATTTGTGTGAAAAAATGAATAAATACATTTTTTTTAAGTACAGTGTTGCATGACTGTGTGATTGTGAGTTAAAGTGTCTCAGTGCTGTATCGTAAAAAATTGCTTGGTCATGAAGGGGGTAAATCTTCCAGAGGTCAAATAGTTAATTAATATATCACATTACCGCGCTGAATAAAAACAAAAATAGTACCAAATCACAATGTGCTCAAATAACTGAATGCTAAATACAATTAACAATATATACAGAAAGTCCTATAGTGCATTAACCAAAAATCTCTGTAACTATATAGCATGTAAACATTATCATAAGTCCAAGTATGGTCTAAAAATTTGCACACCCACACAAATCTTCCAATGTAAGTGATCTTAACAGTAAGTGCCCTCCACCGCTCTCAGAAAATGCATTTACCAGAAGTGCATGCCCATCTTACAAAAGATTAGGCCAACATAGCTCAGATGTTCTCAACAAAGGTGGCCTTCACTTTAGGTTCCCCCTTTCTCCACAGCTTTCTCCTCCTCCAATTGCTCAGCTACTAGGACAGCTACTAGGACAGACACGTAGTATGATACCGTTTATCAGACTCTTTTAAACAAGGATAAAAATATACTCACAAATGATCTTTTGTATACAGACTTCAAACCATTAACACACATGGGTTTGGCAAAGCGAGAGAATGTACCGTTGGCCGCTAAACCTTTGCCCCTCACAATACATAAGCTGTCAGAAGGACACAGTCCAGTGCTGCTCCCAATGTTAGGCTCCACTCCCTACGCGTTTTGTCCACATTGACTTTCTCAAGGGACGATGCCTGATGCTGTAAGCACCGCCGGGATATATCCAAACTCAGTCCCTGCAGGATGGATCCCCAGAGTTGGGAGCTAGCTAAATTTGGCAGAAAACACAAAATCTGAGCAATAACCAACTCATATTGCATAGAGACATTGTAACAGAATGTAAGCCTAGATTCCAAACAAGCACTTTAAAGCACTACATGCCAATGCATCTACCTCAATAAATTTGAACAATGTATTTCATGAAGAAATGAATACACAACTCAGCTTAAAAAAATAAATAACAGATAATACATAATTATTGCATACATAATGCATAATATAAAGACCTAAAATAAACAACTAAATATAAGAATGAAAAGATGTTAAAATAAACAAAATAAAAATAATTATACACAATCAAATTTCTCATCAGATATCACTTCATAAATTCTCTATATATTATATTATAAATTATGTTAGCCTATGTGGCCATGCACACATATGCATTTATAGGCATATTAGAAAGGCGCTTTTAGAGGCTGAAAAAAAAAGACACCAGCAGCACGTTCAGGAGGGGCTCTTTTTGGCAGAAACTATGCTGATCGCGCCTAAAGGTGTGTAAATGCGTCTAAGAGCTTGATGTGTTCAGCGCTTGAATGTTCATTCATTCCAAAAACCAGAGTAAATTAATATTCTGGCCAATGGAATCAATAAATGCTCAAACGTGCCTAAATGAGCTTAAACAAGTGTGCAAAAAGCGGGCTTAAGGCATGTTTTCTAAGCTGCTCTTTTCCTGCTAGGAGCAAAGGTGTCCAGTGGGTATGAGGCCTAATGACGTAACTTTAGGGTAGTGTAAGGACAGGCCATCCATCTGTCAGGGACAGAAATTAGCGGCAGGAAAAGGTTCCAGACGAGTAGGGAAAGAGCAGGGACATGCCATCCTTCCTGGAAGCCTCCCCATTTGGGTATGGACCAGCCAGGCTGTATTGTGCCCCTCGAGATAGACGCTGTCGGTGCACCCAAGACCCACTGCTGTACACTTTGTTCCAACATTTTGTGAGTGTGCCCGGTCAGGATGTATTCTTCACCTGGGTAGCTGTGCTTTGCTGAAATATAAATTCAAAGCAGTTCTCTGGAACTGGACTCTTAATGTTTAGTGCCACTGCACCACACTGAGCCTCCCCACATATGTCTCAGACTGGTAACCTTATATAACTCACTTCAGGTGCAAGAGTGTAGCAGCTTAAAACTGGCAAAACAGAGAAAAGTTTTAGGACTAATTTGCAGCATTCCATTGCAGTGTGTTAATGCATGCATGCTATGGCATGTGTTAACGTGCATTGTGTTAAGGATACTTATTCATTATAAAAAGCTGCTTAAAGAAACTTGGGTGCACTGCCCCTTCAAATTCTAAAGTGCTAATGTGCATACAATAAAGTTACATCATATAATGATAACATACCCTAAGAAGGTACTAACAGTGAAAACTCTGTGCATACAATATAGTTACATATAGTAGGTGAGGTCAAAAAAAGACACAAGTCCATCAAGTCCAACCCATGTGTGTGATTATATATCAGTATTACATTGTATATCCCTGTATGTTGTGGTCGTTCAGGTGCTTATCTAATAGTTTCTTGAAACTATCGATGCCCCCCCCCCCGCTGAGATCACCACCTGTCGAAGGGAATTCCACAACTGTGCCGCTCTTACAGTAAAGAACCCTTTACGCAGTTTAAGGTTAAACTACAATAAAACTAAAAAATGTGCTTTTACCTTCAAATGATACTTAAAAGTGCCAAAAAACACTCAAACCATAAAAACATCCCGGGGAACCACAAACTCACAGAGTCTTCATCAGCAAGCCAGCTGTGGTAGACTTTAAATGTTCCAGTAGGAAATGAATTCAATCATAAATTGGACTTAAAATAAACCCAAACCAACAATCAAGTTTTATTTGTCTCCACTTTAGTAACAATGACTTCGGGTTTTTGCAGCTTGATGGTAATTTTACAGGCTAGCACAGTGATCATGGCCGAAAAGAGGTGGCAAGGGGCAGTAATAAATTTCCCCCATCTGAGGGCCACTACTAAGAAAAGTAGACCTATTGGATAGTCATAAGCAATATATCTAACTATAGTCACAGTACACAGCACTTCTTCAAGCACCCAAATAATGTGTATATACTGTATTTTATGTATTGTATAAATAAATAATAAATAAATATTTTCAATTTCCCACTGCAAGTGCAGGCAGCATCAGTCATGCCGCGTACACACGGGTGGACTGTTCGACCAGACTGGTCCGACGGACTTTCCAACGGACTTTCCGACGGACTTTCAAACGAACGGACTCGCCTACACACGATCAACTAAATTCCGACAGATTCGTACGTGATGACGTACGACCGGACTAAAATAAGGAAGTTGATAGCCATTTGCCAATAGCTGCCCTAGCCTCGGTTTTAGTCCGTCGGACTAGCATACAGACGAGTGGATTTTTCGACTGAACTCAAGTCCGTCGGAAAGATTTGAAACATGTTTCATTTCTAGATCCGTCAGACTTTTGGGAAAAAAAGTCCGCTGGAGCCCACACACGATCGAATTGTCCGCCGGAGTCCGGTCCGCCGGACCAAGTCTGCCGGAAAGTCCACTCGTGTGTACGCGGCATTACACCAACATTCATTTAACAGAGAATTTTTGGAAACACAAGTCCTCATAAATTTTATACAGAGAACATTTTTTTCTTATACCAGTTTCAGACAATATTCTACCTCAGAGGACTTTGGATGATAAATGATCTATTGTGCACAATGTCATATGAACCAAAATTATCCCCTTCCTCCATCCATATAGGAAGCTTGCTTATATGCTTTGGACTAGTTTGTAATCAGCACAGTACTGGCTATAGAGCCAAATGTTACATACATTTACTACAAATTCAAAGTGCAGTCTTCCTTTAATTAAATTTGTCAGAGTATAAATAGCACAAGAAGAAAGAAGCAAGAAAGAAGAAAAGAAACTTCTGAATGTGACATGTTATTAGTTATTTGTCATCCAGCATACAAAGAAATAGAGTTTAAAGCAAAATTTCTGAAACAATATAAAAAAACGTTAAAGCAAAAAGCAAAAAAAAACCACAATGTGCAATTATAGCTGGAAAGAAAAGAAAGGCACATATTCAATAACAATGAGTTACATAAAACCCCGTAAAGAATAATACAATATCAATTTGGTTATTTCATGCAATCAATAGGCTTAGTAAATATATTGTTTTAATAAAACAAATCAATAGAACAATAAAACATATGCTGGAGTAGGGATTACTATTAAATGTCGTTCAAGCAGTTTTATCAGCTTTTAACTATTTTCAGATAAAGTATACATCATGTTCATGCTCATCCATCCTCTACAGCAGGTTTTAATAACATCGGCTTACTAGCCTTTGAGAATGTCTTACAATGAAATACAATACACATCACTAAGGAGTTTTTTTTCCCAGAAATAAAAGGAAAAGGTGGAGTAAAATCTTTCATCAGATTTTTTTGCTCACATTCTGCTCCAAATTATTACCCATGGGAGCTTTTCCATCAATTTATGATTTTAAAATCTATGTCAACCTTCGCCTCTATTCATCCTGTCCCTACTCTTCTGAATGGCTGCTAGAATGTCCTTCAGTGGTATAGTCATGCTATCTGCTCATGAGAGAAGCTGGCATTGCATGGATTGTATAGGATTTTTTTTTCACGTAAGGTATTTTTAAATCCCATCCAAAGTTGATGCTATATGCCACATTAGTTAAGTTGAGACCATTTTCATCATGCCTTTTTCTCTTTTAAAATCTCAAACATTTTTATTACAGTATATTGCCCCCCACCCCATCTCCCCTACACCCCAAGCAGCTATACTCCCCAAGTTGTTTATTATTGAGTGGCCATAGACAGCCCAATAAATAAATTATATGCTTCTAATTTCAACTATTTCTTGTAACTATTGAGCCATTAATGAACTTCTAGGAGATTAGAGTTAGTGCCTCCGATGGTCTACCCAAATTGACGATAAATCTCCATGTTAGTGGATTTGCTTGTTTTTACTGCTAAAGGGCAGAGGAAAATCAAAGTACTGTCAAAATAGGGAAAATACAGCAGCATGTCCTGCTGCTCGGGCCACACATTCGCAGGTGGACAGACATCTCCTGATATGGTTCTCAATGGATATCTGACAGTATTTAGCTACCCTGACTGATGCTAAGAAAGTGTAAGGTAAACCAGATTCCTAGCACCAGAAAACCAGTGCAGGCTTATAAGCAAAAGATTGCCGCTCCAATCTCTCAAATCCGTATCAAGACACCCGCCCTAATGGAACTCACAGGTGCTGGCTCTGCACAAGCTTGAGGAAAGCAAAAAGTCCTGGACGGCCGCACACCATAGAAGGCATCTTTATTGATATGAAGAAATAAAATCCAAATGCAGTCACCTCATGTACAGGGAGGATGTACAGGGGTTCCTCCCTGTACATGAGGTGACTGCATTTGGATTTTATTTCTTCATATCAATAAAGATGCCTTCTATGGTGTGCGGCTGTCCAGGATTTTTTTCTTTCCTCAGTGCAGGCTTATGCTTGTATTTCTGCACATGTGCATTGCTCACATGCACATGCACACGCATACCAATTAGCGTGCGCACTTGACATCCAGTGGCCTATAAAACTGGCCTGCCACCATGAGCATTTGCTGAATGGTCTTCAACTCGCACCTGTATTCCTGAGACCCCATTCATTGAATTTGCTTTCCTGTTTATGATGCGGCTTTCTCCTGGACTTCGCTTTTGCTCCTGCATTAACCTTGTTCACTTGATCTCTGGGACCTCGGTCTGTTTACTAGATGCATCTTTGCCTGCTGATTCTGTACTGCACTGCCCGGCTGTTACCGACCTTGGCCTGCTTCCTGGACTTGCTCTGCCTGCTGACTTGGTTCCTTTTACCCAGCTGCCACTGGTCGCTGTCTGTATACCAGCTCTGCTACCATCTCCTGCTCTGGTGCCTTCAGTATCCTGTCCTGAGGACTGCGACCCCCAGCTTTATCCACCTAAGGAGCTAACTTTGCCAGTAGGCTACTCCGGCACTTGTGCCACTCCGTGCCCTCACACTCTCACCAGTCATCACCAGGCTGTTGATAGAAAGTATACCTTTAAATGCACTGACCGGTCCTGTATTACAATATGACTTAAAGTGATACTAAAGGTTATTTGTTTTGTCTTAAAATAAAAAAGAGGTTACGCTTACCTGCTCTATTGCACAGAGCGGTCACTTACGTCCTCTTTCCCCCACCGGCGCTGTCCTATCCCTCTTCCTCTGAGTGACCCCTTATCAAGCCAGCTGCTAAGGGGGCACCCATGAAGGTGCACTCCTGAGCCGGGATGTGTGCGTCCATAGACATGCACACAGCACCAGAAAAGCACTCCGCTCCCTTTTCTCCTGCTGCCCCTGGTGTCTCCTGTGAGACCAGGAAGAAAGGATAGTGGTGTTGCAGCTGGGACTGGTGGGAGGAGTCAAGTAAGTGTTCAGGATCGGGGGGGACAGGTAGTTAGGTGTTTTTTAACTTAAAGTGGAGTTCCACCCAAAAGTGGAACTCTCGCTTATATGCTTACCCCCCCCCCCCCGGTGCCAAATTTGGCACCTTTCAGGGGGGAGGGGGGGAACGGGGGACCTAATTTTGTCATGTCCCCTTCCCCACTTCTGGAGACAGGCCGCGGCCCAATCTCTCGGAAGTTCGGCCCCCCTCCTCCTTTCCCCGCCGCCGGGCCAATTAGTAAGCACAGTCTACTTTGCTCATGCACAGTAGGGAACCAGGAGTGAAGCTGAAAGTCTTCACTGCCTGATTCCCTTACCAGAAATGGCGATGGCAGCACCCGGGAGTTGATCCAAAGATCAGCTGGGGTGCCGACATTGCGGGCTCCCTGAACAGGTGAGTGCCCTAATATTAAAAGTCAGCAGCTACAGTATTTGTAGCTGCTGACTTTTAATTTTTTTTCACCCAGGCTGGACCTCCTCTTTAATAGAGAGAATGCAGCAGGGAGGAGTACACCAATCATCAGGGGAACAAAGAATAAGGTAAGTATTTCTTTTTCATCATCTCCTAGTTAGAGCATTTATCCCTTGCAGTGCAGAGAGGGGGCCACTGCAAGGGTTCGGGTTTAACTTTACTGCGTAAATTAAAGTTACCGTGTTGCTAACCATACTAAATAAATATTTGTTTAAAAAAAGTCTTCAGATTATGCACTTAAACACATGAATAAAGGTTCTATTTGATTTTAATTATATCAGTATGACACCAGTAGCAAAGCTACCATATGAGCCCCAGGGGTAGGATGGGGCACAAGTGAGCTTGAGGTGTGGACCCTGTAAGTCAAATAAATATTGCTGGCATGGGAAAGCTTTCAGGAACCATTGCCAATTTTCAAGTAATAGTATAGCAATATAATGGCATAATGGCATTTTTGAAAGCCTCCCTGTGCCAGCCTTTACAGAACTGTAGCAATAACAAAAAAAAAGCCCATTAGAAGTTAAAAAAAAAACAAAATTAGCTGCTGCTGCAATATCCACCTTTAAGCCAGCGATTTCCCCCACACTACTTTTTTGCAGTCTAATGACCAGCCTCATTCAACCTACTTCCCCTGAGCTCAGGTTGTATTGGTCCCATGTCAGCATGTTACTGGACAGTGAATTGAGAAGCATCAAAGTCATTCCTCTGTGAGTTGGCTTTCTCCTCCTATCAGCATGCTTCTTGTCTTGTCTAAACTTATTGGCTCATTGTACTACATCCTCCTCTTACTCTCCAGCCCTCCTGTAGAGAGACTGCAAGCAGCTGATGCCAGGTTACATTAAGATACTTACACTTGCATTTGAAAATACTGTATTTATTGGCGTATAACACTCACTTTTTCACCGTGAAAATCGGGTGCAAATAGCGTGTGCGTGTTATACGCCAATACCTGAATTTTAGCTGCCTCTGAGGGGACAGGGATGGGGGCGGGATGAGCGCCGTCAGATTACATTCAGTGAGAATCTCCTGTTTACTTGGCGGCCTCTGTAATAGAAAGTCCCGTCTCCTGGACCACCATTGGGCCACTGTTCTGTCTATCATAGGAGATTCTCACTGTATGTAATCTGTCGGCGCTTGTCCCGCCCCCCTCCCTGTCCCCTCTAGGCTGCAGATGGGCATCGATCAGGCTGCATTGATGGCAGTGGTGAGGCTGCTGCATTGATGGCAGTGGTGAGGCTGCTGAATTGATGGCAGTGGCAAGGCTGCTACATTGATGGCAATTGTGAGGCTGCATTGATGTAGACTAATGAGGCTGCATTGATGGCACTTGTGAGGCTGCAGATGGGCATTGATCAGGCTGCATTGATGGCAATGGTGAGGCTGCAGATGGGCACTGACCCTTATTTTGCTTCAAAGTTCCTTATTAAAAATTTAAGTTTTTTTCCTGAAACTTCCCTCTTAAAATGAATGTGCGTGTTATACGCCTGTGCGTGTTATACGCCGATAAATACGGTATATTTAATGATGTATTAATGATTACATAGCAGCATTGAGTTGCGCCTTTTATACCTGCCTAGAGTTTAGCTTTAAAATATAAACTTGACTTTTCCTAATAGGGGCAGTTTCCAGTTATTTTTAGGCACCCACTTCTCCTACAAACTCACATCATCTCTTAGTTATCTTTCTGCAAACCTCAACAGAAAGCCCTGTTCCATATCAGTCTATCTTGGTACTTACCACAAGGACCTTCCTGGCACTGGGCACTTGTGCACCAAGCACTGCATTGTGGGTAGAAGAGAGGTCATATGTTCTGTTACACCTGGAAGTATTGGGTATTTCCAAGGGCTGAAGCTGGTGCATTGGGGGTGTATAGGAAAGATGTTAGATCTACTGCCATTTCTCGTATGTACAGTTTTCCATAAAATTCTCAGTATTCATTGTTTGGAAACACCAGTACTATTAGACTAGCTAGCTGCATTCCTCCTCTCCCAGTATTGCCTGACACCTGATAAATCTGTGTTTTTTACTACATAAAGCAGGAAATTTAATTTGATCCCTGCGTGCCAGGGATACACAATGTAATTTTCTTAATGAAAGAGGCATTAAAAATTGGAAGTTGCTGAGCCTCATAAGGTTTATGCTCCAAGCATGGTCTCAGACTACTAATTCCTGTCAAACACCCCACCAGGAAAGCTGTCACATCTGTGAAATAGCTGCCAGCACATTTGCGTGTTACCTTCCTGGTGCTCGAGAATTTTATTGCAAAGTGCAAGCCAAGCAGAAATAAAACCATGTGACACCAGGAAGCATTCCCTTCTAAACTCATTACTCCTCAGGAGGAGGTCACATTTACATAGATGAGTATGGACTGCCGAGCTGAATCTACTTTCTTTTACATATATGCTCGAAAATGGGAGTCTGTTGTTCAGATTTATAAAAGCATTTTGCAGAAAGCAAAAAAATATAATTTTTTTAAATTGTATTTCTGTAAAATCATAATGTGATTTTGAAACATTCCCTTTCCATCATATTTATATAGGCGGGAAGAGAACGTGTCTCGTTACCGTTTACACAATATCCGTTCAGTCGGAAAGAAAGATCTCGCTACAAGGTCAAAGTTAAAGCACCTCTATTAAGGATTGCAGTTCACAGTCTGCTTAGGATTCCCATTGGTGCAGTTTAAAATAATGACCAGTGTAACAGTGCAGCAATTCAAATTCTGATATTGACCCACTTGCCTAATTTACTTGAACCGTATGTTAGTATCCCTCCATTATCAGTCAGTGAACCAGCATCATTATTTATATAATTTAAACCCAGGTGCCCTTTCGCAAACTCTCCAAGAAACTATGATTAGTATATAGCTGTAAGCACAATGTAAAAAATAATTAGCAAGTATAATTTAAGATCTCCAAAAAGTTCTACAAAAACACTGATAGCTCAAATAGAACTAAACTGCTTTACTCCTCTATCCCTTAAAAAATGGGATTTAGATGCCACAGCAACTACCTGGAAGGGCATACAACAAGCATCCAAAGGGATCCACATAGATGCCTTATTATCACTCCCACTTCTTTCCCTGCAACTCCTATCTCCTGACCTGCCGATCCAACATTGGACCACAGCAGGAATTACAACAATGTGTCCTGTTTCAGCAACAACAACTCCAAAGTTTTCAGCAACCTCTTACAACCTACTCAGCAAAGACTTCCACATCTTCCTCAGGGTTCGACATGTTCTATCTATGCTAACCACCACTAAGGAAACAATTTGCAAAGACTTAAGGCCCGTACACTAGGATACGAAAATGGGATGGAAAATTCGTACGACCAGCTGTTTGCCGATTTTCGGATTGTTAATACGGTGCTTTCGAAAGCCGATTTCGCTTTTTTGTCAGACAAAAGCTGGATGTGCAGACTATAACATTTTTGTCGGATGTGAACTCAACGTCCGATTTTCGCTTCATTAATATGGTTTTTGTACAAAAAAAAATGTAAGAGCAACACTACGCATGCTCAGAAATGAAAGAGTACATACAAAACTATTCAACACATTACGTCACTTATGACGTCTTCTGTCATGCGAAAATTTTCGTATTGTCAGTAACCTCTTCACTTTCGACATAAGACTAGCATGCCACAAACCAGACATTCGATCATCCGAAAATCTAATGCCGCGTACACACGAGCGGACTTTACCGCAGACTTTGCCCGGCCGACTTCTCGACAGACTTTATGACAGACTTTCCGAATGAACAGACTTTCCTACACACGATCCACCAAAGTCCGTCGAATTCGTACGTGATTACGTATGACCGGACTAAAACAAAGAAGTTTATAGCCAGTAGCCAATAGCTGCTCTAGCGTGGCTTTTTGTCCGTCGAACTAGCATACAGACGAGCGGACTTTTCGACCGGACTCGAGTTCGACGGATAGATTTAAAACATGTTTCAAATCTAAGTCCGTCCAACTTTTGAGCAAACAACGTCCGCTGGAGCCCACACACGATCGAATTGTCCGTCGAAATCCCGTCCGCCGGGCAAAGTCTGCCGTAAAGTCCGGCCGTGTGTACGCGGCATAAGTGTGTGTACGAGGCTTTACTCTCATTCTACACTCAGCCATCCACTAAGACTAAAGGAATCTCATACATCTACAATCTCCTCTCTCGGCCAACACCCACTTGTAAACTGCCCAGTGTGGTCTTCTGGGAATCAAAATTACAGATCTTTCTTCCTTCTGAGGTTTGGTACCGCACCCCCTGCTACCCTCTCCAAAAATGTATCCCATTGGGAAACCCTCATGAAAATCTTTCGTAAATGGTACTATACGCCTGATAAACTTGCCCATATTTTTCCATCCCAATCATCGAACTGCTGCAGGAATTGTGATACTACTGGCGACATTTTACATTTTTGGTGGGGTTGTTCCATCATAGCCTCCTTCTAAAAGGAGACGTTTCCACCTTAAATGCTGACATCACCGACACTCCACAAAAGTTGACTCTGGAAATGGCACTCTTTGGTCTAGATCTCTCCCTTCTTCCCACTATAACACACATCCTGATAGCAGCAGGTATAACCCTAGCGCGTGCATGGAAGGATGCACTTTCACCATCTTTCTCCTCCCTCATTTCTACCATTAATGACCATTGTCACATTGAATTTCTCTTTGCCAAAGCTCATTTGCAAAGTGACAAATTTCTCAAACACTGGTCTCCCTGGTTAGCCAATCATAGAAGTATTAAACTACCATAACTGAACATTATATCCTATGTACTGGACCCACTCACACCAACACTCTCTCTATCCAATAAGCACAGGACCAAAGCAAATCTATTATGTTTTCTTGTTTATGATATACCTTTGAGCTACCATATTCCCCCCACATTTTAAAGCTGGAATCTGCTATCCTCTTCAATCTTTAAGTTTTCTTCTCCCCTTTTACCTACTCCCCCTTATATTTTATTTTTGTATCACCTTAACACCCCTCACGGGGGTCTGGTGTTGAGGTAACATGACAACTCAAGTATGTACACCCTATCACAAACGGCATATTCATGTTGCAACTTGCTAGATATCAATTTACTGTTCTATGTTGTAATTCACTTAGTTTCCAATGCATTTGCCTTCTTTGTATTTGCTTTTATTACATTAATAAAATCTTTAACTACTTACAGGCCACCCACCGCAGTTGTGCATCAGCTATTTAAAGAGGAATACCGTTGTTATGGCAGTAGATAGCTGCCATAGCCCCGGTATCCTCTTTAAGAGTGGGCGGTCCACTTTCAGATAAAAGTGGTCTCAGCAGCGGATTCGCCGCAAGATCACTTTTATCGGGGGTGGGAGAGGACCCCCCTCCCTCCGAGCTCCGGATGTCTCCGCCACTTACCGGAGCCATCGGTAGTGGCGGATACGATCGGGTCCTCTTCCCTCACAGGCTGGATGCCGAGTGAGGGAAAGATGGCCCCGCTCAGCTCCACACCATTGGATGGCGGAAGCGTCACTTACGCCCAATGGTTTTAAAGGGGAATTTTTTTTTTTATTATTGCATTTTAGTGTAATTATGAGATCTGAGGTCTTTTTGACCCCAGATCTCACATTTAAGAGGTCCTGTCATGCTTTTTTTTCTATTACAAGGGATGTCTACATTTGTCCCATAGCCAAAGGTGGTGCCCTCCGAACCACGCCCCTCGTGCGTTCTTCGGACACAGCGGATCACAGATCGTGTTAAAGAGCCAATCATAGTGTCCCTTTACCACGTGATCAGCTGTTTCCAATCACAGCTGATCACAGTGTAAACAGACTTGCCGGTTATTGACAGTACTTTCCTTACTCGCTGTCCCAGCGCGAGGAAAGGAGAGCCTGTAACTGTCAATCCTGACAGGGAATATGTATAGATATAGATATAGATATAGATATATAGGATAGGGAATAGAATGATGGACTTTAAAAGCACGTATAAAGGTAATATATTTTATTGATCTACATTAAAATTCATAACATCATACAAAAACAATAACATTATAAAATAATAGGTAGGACTCAATGTGGTTCCCCTGGAGGGTCTAATAATAAATACTTCCTGTGTGACAATTCTTTTGACATGCCCACACATATACTCCTCTCAGAGTGGGTTCCACTTGTCCTCCGTGGGAATATGTACACACATAATTAGGGCAATGATCATCAGTGCCCTGATTATCAGTGCAGCCCCATCAGTGCCCAATCAATGCCCATCAGTGCTGCCTATCAGTGCTGCCCATCAGTGCTCTTCCATACTGCCCATCAGTGCTGCCCATTAGTGCCTCCTCATCAGTGACGCCTATCAGTGCCACCCATCAGTGCCGCCTATCAGTGCCCATTGGTGCTGCCTATCAGTGCCGCCTATTAGTGCAGCCATATGAGTGTCGTCTCATCAGTGCCCATTAGTGCAGCCTCATCAGCGTACATCAGTAAAGGAAAAAAATTACTTATTTGCAAAAGATTTTAACAGACTACAAAAAAAGGAATTTTATTCAAAATTTTCTGTATTTTTTTGCACACTGTTCAGTTGCTGTTGCACATGCCTGTTTTGATGATCATAATATTAAAAAGATATAACTATACTTTCATTTTCAGGAGAAAAATGCAAAGTGCATGGAATGTGCAAGTTGTGCAATACTATAAGAAACCAAACTAACCACATCAGAGAACAATGAGCAGTGCATGTATTAGATATGCAGAGTATAGTCATTCTTCAGAAGTCACCAGAATGTGTGGAATCCATACAGAGCCAGTACCTAAAATGAATCCTAAGTCAGCACAATGTTATCATTCCAAGCACAGTCTCCAGCATTAGACAACACCTCACGCCATCATGTCATTTTTAACTTTGATGTATGTGATGTAATACAGTGAGTCAGTCATTGTTGTATGCCCAAGTACAGACAGAAAGGATTAAACTTATATTTTTCTGTCTATCACCTGTTTTAGTGGTCCTTTGATTACACGCGGCCTGTCTCGTATTCAGCATGAGCCACCAGATGGTTCTTTACTATGCAGGGACAGCTGCGGCTCTTTTGTCTCTGTCTCCACATAACCAAAATTATACTGGAATGCAAGGCGTGATATCGTGTCTTTGTATACAGCACACTTCTTGTGTTTCACATCAAGCATAAAACAAAAATAAATTACTGGAATATGAAATGCAATAATACCACCACCAAACACTTTTGTCTAACAGAATGTTAGAAAACGTAGCTCTAAAATGCATAGAGAAATGTAAAGTTTATCTGAACATAAAAACAAAAATGTAATATATTACAGCTTTACAGTCCATATGTATGTGGATGTTGCATTGGTTTTTTTCTGTTTTTTTTTTTTTTTACTTTATTTTTTACATGGTAATCCTGCGAATAACACACTTCATGTCGCTCTGTGGCTGTTTGAATTCCAGCCTGTGTCAAAACCATGGTTATCTTCACAGAAATGAGTGGTTGCATTAATTCGTTTGGAGGAAACCACGGTGACAACGACAACTAAAAAAAATATAACTGCTTTGCGGAAAAAAAAAAAAAATTGTTTGCCCTCTTTCCACTGGCATAATGCACATATGCTTATACACAGCAGGCAGGCCTTCAAGTGTTACTAAACTCAGGATCCTGCATTCACTATATCTGGTCTCCCATAGTACACAGAACATGAAAATGCAACTATTTTATTAAATACCTTTTCTAATCAGCAGTATATAGCAGTCTTGTGACTTCTATCAGTGTCTAGCCGAGCACTGGTGTAAGCTTGTAAAAGGAATTTTCATTCTCCTCTGACTGTCCTATGACTGCAGGACCTCTGGCTATCTGTCTGGACAGTGCTGATTGGCCATGTGCTGATCACATGCATCCTACCAAGAAAAAAAAAAACTTTCTAGCAATACACACCAAACTGAGCATGTGCAGAGTGCCCCCAAAGCTCTGTTCTATCAGGGGATGGATTGGGGACAGTGGAAGCAGGGGAGGATCAGAGAAGATAGGATCAAACAGCCTTTTTACACAATGCACATGGTTTACCCCTTAGGTTACACAGTGATTATAACAAGCATGCTTTACTGCATATACAGACTGATTTTACTTGTATGGGTTTAGTAACACTTTAATGCTTTCTGTATGAATATATGAGTCAGCAGGCTATACTGTTTTGACCAACATCTCCCAGTCACTGCCAGGGCTCCTGATCATGTAATTGCTACAATAGCCAATCACAGCCATCACATGATCAGGAAGTCCGCCACTGCCTCATATCTTTTAAAACCCCTTAAAGGGCTATCAGCAGCTGGCGCCAAGGCTTTTAAAAGCTTCAATTACACAGTGAATAAGTCAGAGGAGTGGCTCACCCCCCTTCTCGGTTCCCTCTCCAGGCAGATACTTATCCATGGGCGTGTGATTGGCCCCAAATCTATTCTGCAGCAGGACAGCAACCCGGACATACATCCAATGTCACTAAGAACTATCTTCAGCATAAAAAAGAACAAGGAGTCCTGGAAGTGATGGTTTGGCCCCCACAGAGCCCTGATCTCAACATTATCAAATCTGTCTGGGTTTACATGCAGAGACAAAAGGATGTGAAGCAGCCTACATCCACAGAAGTTTTCCAAGATGTTTGGAACAACTTACCTGCTGAGTTCCCTCAAAAACTGTGTGCAAGTGTACCTAGAAGAATTGATGCTACTTTGAAGGCAAAGGGTGGTCACACCAAATATTGATTAAAAAAAAATATATATATATATTAACACTTCTATTTCTAAAATCATTCCTAATTTTCAACATTTTTTCACACCTGCCTAAAACGTTTGCTATATATATATATATATATATAATATATATATATATATATATATATATATATATATATATATATATATATATATATATATTTATTTATATATATATATATATATATATATATATATATTTATATATATATATTTATTTATTATAATAAAGGTAGAAAAGAAATTGAGATGTCAGGGTTAATTTAAGTGAATGTGGCATTCATTTTATATTAAAACACATTCACTAGGAAGATTTATCTACAATGAATCTTTAGTGAATACCATAATAAATATGCCCTTGGTTTCCCCACCCAGCTTGTTTACAGAACACATGTTCTATGTTGTAAAACAACAGAACAAACCAAGTTACCTGGAATCATTCACTTAACACCATGCTCCATCTGCAGCCAATTTAAAGGTTTTTTAACTAGTACTGATGGCTCAAAGACCCATAAATATTCGCCATAGCATTCAACTCATTTTAGATCAAATAAAATACTGGTGTGTATTTGTTCAGCCTCATTATAAGCTAGTGGTGGCATTTCATAAGGGAGAATTTAAAATCTATTCACCTTGTTAAAAATAAGAACTGCCCATTTTTGAATACTTTATATTTTTATTATAATACATTTACTGTATATGGAAGACTTGTAAGTGTCCTTAATTGCTTAGTGCAGTTTACTTTTTTGGGTGATTCTTGGGTGATCTCAGTATTTTGTGCACTTACTCATCTTACAAGCACGAATCGCAGGATTAAGTATTACCCTGTCTGCCAAGTGCTCCAGTATGCCACAAACAACACATTTATTGCAGACTGCTAAATCAATGGAGATGATTACATATAGCAACAGTTAGTATAGAAAACATAGTATATATATACTGATCAGCTTTTAGGTATTATTCAGATAAGCTTTACAGTAAATGTAGTACTAAGTATACATGTGTCATTAACCACTTCGGACCAGCCGCCGCAGTTGTACTGCGGCAGGTCGGTCCGGCTGCGTGAAGCATCGTAGCTATACGTCGCGCACGCGCCCCTCCCCCCCTGCGCCGGCCGTGACGATCGGATTCAATCTAGAACTGATCAATATCCAGGCCCAGGCCAATGGTATCTGGCCTGGACATGGTGATCAGTCCTGGCGAATGAGATCCTTCCCCTGTCTGTGTAAATGTAAACACTGACAGGGGAAGTGATGGCATCTCTCCTTGTATCAGTCTTTTCCGTTCCAGATCGAGGAGAGAGAGCATTTAATAGTAAGTTCATCAACACTACAATGACACCAGTCCACGTAGGTACACTTGCCACCCCCTGTCACTGTGTCACCCAGTGCAGCATTCAGATTTTTTTTTTGATCACTGTACTGGTCAGGCCCGGATTGGCCATAGGGCAAACCAGGCACTGGACCGGCGGGCTGCGGCCGCCAGGTTGCAAGTCCGTGCAGGGCACAAGGCTCTTTGAGCCCGCGCTGCTCATGCAGCCTCTCCGCAGCCGCGGTGGAGCTAGATGCGAAGCCTTCGGCCTTCTGCGGCCGCCCGTATAGGTCAGACGTCGGTGCCAAGGGGCGTGACTGCGAAGGGGAGGAGCCAGTGCAGACATCTGCTGCTAACAACTTGAAGCCAGATAACAGAAAACATGAGTGCAGCCCCGAGCTCTCCTCCACCCCCCTTTAACCTGGATAGGAGGAGCGGTGGGGGGCGGCTGCATATTGAAGAATCATTCTCTCCATCTTCCTCCTGCAGTATCGGAATGCCTACGAGAGGTAGAGAAGCAGGAGACTGCAGGAGGAAGATGGAGAGAATGATTGTTCTATATGCAGCTACCCTCCACCACTTCTCCTATCCTGCTTATTTCTGCTGCTCCCCCAGTGCTCTCCACCTCCCCCATGCTCTCTGCCACCCCCCCAGTGCTCTTCACTTCCCCCATGCTCTCAGCCACCCCCGTGCTCTCCACCTCCCCCATGCTCTCTGTCACCCCCGCAGTGCTCTCCACCTCCCCCATGCTCTCTGCCACCCCCCCAGTGCTCCCCCATGCTCTCTGCCACCCCCCCCCAGTGCTCTCCACCTCCCCCATGCTCTCTGCCACCCCCCCAGTGCTCTCCACCTCCCCCATGCTCTCTGCCACCCCCCCAGTGCTCTCCACCTCCCCCATGCTCTCTGCCACCCCCCCAGTGCTCTCCACCTCCCCCATGCTCTCTGCCGCCCCCTCAGTGCTCTCCACACCACCCATACTCTTTGCCTCCTCATGCTCTTTGCCACCCCCCAGTGCACTCCACCTCCCTCATGCTCTCTGCCACCCCTCAGTGCCCTCCATACCCCCATGCTATTTGCCATGCCCCCAGTGCTCTCCACCTCCCCATGTTATTTGCCACCCCCCAGTGCTCTCCACCTCCCCCATGCTTTCTGCCACCCCCCCAGTGCTCTCCACCTCCCCCATGCTCTCTGCCACCTCCCCAGTATTCTCCACCTTCCCCATGCTCTCTGCCACCCCCCCCCCAGTGCTCTCCACCTCCCCCATGCTCTCTGCCACCCCCCTCAGTGCTCTCCACACCACCCATACTCTTTGCCTCCTCGTGCTCTTTGCCACACCCTCAGTGCTCTCCACCACCCCAATGCTCTCTGCCACCCCCGCAATGCTCTCCACCTCCCCCATGCTATTTGCCACGCCCCCAGTGCTGTCCACCTCCCCCATGTTATTTGCCACCCCCCCAGTACTCTCCACCTCCCCCATGCTCTCTGCCACCCCCCCGTGCTCTCCACCGCCCCCATGCTCTCTGCCACCCCCCCAGTGCTCTCCACCTCCCCCATGCTCTCTGCCACCCCCCCAGTCCTCTCCACCTCCACCATGCTATTTGCCACCCCCCAGTGCTCTCCACCTCCCCCATGCTATTTGCCACCCCCCAGTGCTCTCCACCTCCCCCATGCTCTCTGCCGCCGCCCCCAGTGCTCTCCACCTCCCCCATGCTCTCTGCCACCCCCCCCAGTGCTCTCCACCTCCCCCATGCTATTTGCCACCCTCCCAGTGCTCTCCACCTCCCCCATGCTATTTGCCACCCCCCAGTACTCTCCACCTCCCCCATGCTCTCTGCCACCCCCCCCCCTGTGCTCTCCACCGCCCCATGCTCTCTGCCACCCCCCCCAGTGCTCTCCACCTCCCCCATGCTCTCTGCCACCCCCCCAGTGCTCCCCCCAGTGCTCTCCACCTCCCCCATGCTCTCTGCCACCCCCCCAGTGCTCTCCACCTCCCCCATGCTCTCTGCCACCCCCCCAGTGCTCTCCACCACCCCCATGCTCTCTGCCACCCCCCCAGTGCTCTCCACCTTCCCCATGCTCTCTGCCGCCCCCCCAGTGCTCTCCACACCACCCATACTCTTTGCCTCCTCATGCTCTTTGCCACCCCCCCAGTGCTCTCCACCTCCCTCATGCTCTCTGCCACCCCCCAGTGCCCTCCATACCCCCATGCTATTTGCCACGCCCCCAGTGCTCTCCACCTCCCCATGTTATTTGCCACCCCCCAGTGCTCTCCACCTCCCCCATGCTCTCTGCCACCTCCCCAGTGCTCTCCACCTCCCCCATGCTCTCTGCCACCCCCCCAGTGCTCTCCACCTTCCCCATGCTCTCTGCCACCCCCCCAGTGCTCTCCACCTCCCCCATGCTCTCTGCCACCCCCCTCAGTGCTCTCCACACCACCCATACTCTTTGCCTCCTCGTGCTCTTTGCCACCCCCCAGTGCTCTCCACCACCCCATGCTCTCTGCCACCCCCCCAGTGCTCTCCACCTCCCCTATGCTATTTGCCATGCCCCCAGTGCTCTCCACCTCCCCCATGTTATTTGCCACCCCCCAGTACTCTCCACCTCCCCCATGCTCTCTGCAACCCCCCCGTGCTCTCCACCGCCCCCATGCTCTCTGCCACCCCCCCAGTGCTCTCCACCTCCCCCATGCTCTCTGCCACCCCCCTCAGTGCTCTCCACACCTCCCATACTCTTTGCCTCCTCATGCTCTTTGCCACCCCCCCCAGTGCTCTCCACCTTCCCCATGCTCTCTGCCACCCCCCCAGTGCTCTCCACCTCCACCATGCTATTTGCCACCCCCCAGTGCTCTCCACCTCCCCCATGCTATTTGCCAACCCCCAGTGCTCTCCACCTCCCCCATGCTCTCTGCCGCCGCCCCCAGTGCTCTCCACCTTCCCCATGCTCTCTTCCACCCCCCCAGTGCTTTCCACCACCCCCATGCTCTCTTCCTCCCCCCCAGTGCTCTCCACCTCCCCCATGCTCTCTGCCACCCCCCCGGGGCTCTCCACCACCCCCATGCTATTTGCCACCCCCCCAGTGCTCTCCACCTCCCCCATGCTCTCTGCCACCCCCGTGCTCTCCGCCACCACCAATGCACTCCACTTCCCCCCTGTGCTCTCCACATCCTCCCATGCTCTCTGCTGCCCCATCATGTTTTCCGCTGCCCCCCTGTGCTCTCCACCTCCCCTCATGCTCTCCGCCACCCTTCCTGTGCTCTCCATCTCCCCCCATGCTCTCCACCGCCCTCCCTGTGCTCTCCACCTCCCCCCATGCTCTCCGCTGCCCTCCCCGTGCTCTCCACCAGCCCCCCTGTGCTCTCCACCTCCCCCCTTTGCTCTCCACCTTCCCCCCCATGCTCTCCGCTGCCCTCTATGTGCTCGCCACCCCCCATGCGCTCTTCACATCCCCCCATGTTCTCCGCCGCCCTCCCTGTGCTCTCCACCTCCCCCCATGCTCTCAGCTGCCCTCCCTGTGCTCTCCACCTCCTCCTGCTCTCCACCAGCCCCCCCTGTGCTCTCCACCTCCCACCATGTGCTCTTCACATCTCCCCCATGCTCTCCACCAGCCCCCCTGTGCTCTCCACCTTCCCCCCATGCTCTCCGCCGCCCTTCCTGTGCTCTCCACCTCCCCCCATGCTCTCCACCTCCCCTCATGCTCTCCGCTGCCTCTTGTGCTCTTCTCTTCCTCCTTGTTCTCTCGCCCCACCCCATGTTCTCAAGGTTCTTTCCTGTGCTCTTCATCCCCCATGCTCTTTCCTGGTCCCACCTCACCCCCCCCCCCCCCCACACACTAGGGCTGGGAGATTTTCTTAAAAAAAAAAAATCTGCGATTTTCCTAAAAAAAACTAGATTCACAATTTGAATCAAGTTTTTTTTTTTGTGGACACCGTGCCGGTCCTGAGGAGCTACGGGCACGAGTTTTTAGGCGAGGCCACGGCTTTGGCCTAGTCCTCGGCGTCCGGTCTTGCGGACTAAGCTGAAGCCGCAGACTAGGCTGAAGCCGCGCCCTTGCCTAAAAACTCCTGGTGAAAAAAAAATTTGAAAAAAATCAATTTGCTTAAATTTTGAATCGATTTGACCTCTCAACTCAATTCAAGATTTAAATCGATTTTTTCCCCAGCCCTACCCCACACCTCTGCTGGGTTCTCCCCTCCCCTCTCTCAGGGAATCTGTCAGGGTGGAGAGTGGGGAAGGGGCCGGTTAACATATCATGGGCTGCTCAATCCAAAATGCCCGGGCCTATTTTTTGTCCCAGTCCGGGCCTGGTACTGGTGTCATTAGTGACAAAAATCAGCGTTAGGGTAATTAGTATTATGCCCAGGCAGACCCCTCATAATAAAGGTTTAACCCCTTGATCACCCCCTGTCACCAGTGATCACTGTAAAAGTGTCACGGGTGACGCAGGTTAGCTAGTTTATTTTTTATAGCGTCAGGGCACTCGCCGTATTTTACCTAAATAAAGGTTTAACCCCCTGATCACCCAGCGGGTGATCAAAGTTAGGTTTTAGCGTCAGATAGGGTCTGCGTCACCCCAGGCAGCGTCATATTAGTGCCAGTAGTGCTAACACCCAGGCATGCACCATACACCTCCCTTAGTAGTATAGTGTCTGAACAGATCGATATCTGATCTGATCAGATATATACTAGCGTCCCCAGCAGTTCAGAGTTCCCAAAAACGCAGTGTTAGCGGGATCAGCCCAGATACCTGCTAGCACCTGCGTTTAGCCCCTCCGCCCAGCCCAGCCCACCCAAGTGCAGTATCGATCGATCACTGTCACTTACAAAAACACATAACTGCAGCGTTCGCAGAGTCAGGCCTTATCCCTGCGAATGCTAACAGTTTTTTTTGCAGCGTTTGAAACAGTCGCTGACAGTCGGGAGCTTTTTTTCCTGTGTGTCTCACTAGTGTACCAGTAAATTTAGAGACCAAAATATCAAATCGAAGGTACACTAGTGAAGAGGCCTACTCGTTTCTGAGCATGACAGATAGTGAAGAGGAAGTCACTCATCTGTCAGATTCAGGCTCAGAATATGAGCCTATAGACAGCAGCGGCACCCTGACAGATAGCTCTGATGACTGAATTGTGATCCCTGCCAAGGTCAGGCGTACCCGACCCCGTTCTTCTGCTGTTGTTGAGGTGCAAGAACCGCAGGGCTGTCCTTTGGAGCAGAGAGCCAGTATTAGTGCTGATAATCCTTCTGGTGAACTGGCAAGCACCAGCAGCTTAGTACATCCTACAGCACTGCAGTAACACTTGGTGACGTGGCGAGTCCCATAAGTGCAGTTCAAGCTGGCGAGGTGGCTAGCACGAGTAGTGTCCCATTGCCATCAAGAAGAAGACAAACACAGGCCTGTCGAGCCCATAGTGCCCTTCCTGCTACATTTGCCAATCCTAATTGGGAACCCACCAGTTCTGCAGCACCCGTACTTCCCCCATTCACTGGCCAACCTGGAATTCAGGTGGAAACAGTTGATTTTACGTCACTTGATTTTTATTTGCTGTTTTTCACCGAAGATCTCTATAGATACATTGTGGACCAAAGCAATTTGTATGCTGGTCAATTCATCGCCGCTAATCCCCAGCTGACCCTTGCCAGAGATTGGAAACCAATTACGCTTCCTGGGCCTATCTCTCCTCATGGACATAACTAAAAAGAGTGGGTTGCGGTCATATTGGTCCACTGACCCAATTCACCATATACCCATGTTCTCTGCCTCCATGACCAGGACACGATACAAGCAGATCTTGTGGTTCATGCACTTCAGCGACAATGAACTCTGTCGTCCTCAGGGTGACTCTGGATTTGATCGGCTCTACAAAATTCGGCCCCTCGTAAACCACTTCAACCAACAGTTTGCAGCCTTGTTTGCTCCTGATCAAGTTGTCTGCGTTGATGATTCCCTGATTACGTTTTCTGGCCGCTTTTCTATCAAACAATATCTTCCCAGCAAGCGTGCTGGGAAGGGGTCAAGATGTATAAGCTCTGTGACATGGCAACAGGCTACACATATAGTTTTTTGGTTTACGAGGGAAAAGATAGTCACGTAGAGCTGGAGAACTGCCCAGACTACATAAGGAGAGCTGGTAAGTTTGTGTGGGACTTGGTGTCACCTTTATTCAGAAAGGGGTACCACTTGTACGTGGATGATTATTACACAAGCGTGCCATTTTTTAGTCACCTTTTTGATTATGGAATTGGCGCATGTGGCACCATGCAATCTAATCGCTGGGGCTTCCCCCAACGGCTTGTAGAATCCTGGCTTAGACGGGGGAGAGAGCCTGCTTGAAGCGTAATAATTTGTTAGCAGTGAAGTGGAGGGATTCACAGAATGTTTTCGTTTTGTCCTCGCTTCACGCAGACACAACAGTCCAAATTCCTACAGCGACTGGTGTTGTGGAGAAACCCCTCTGTGTCCACGAATACAAACTTAATATGGGAGGGGTGGACCTCAACGACCAGTTGTTGGCGCCGTACCTAATTGCCCGTAAGGCCAGACGCTGGTACAAAAAAGTGTCTGTATATTTATTTTTATTGGCTCTGCTGAACGCTTTTGTGCTATACATTAGATCCTTCCTTAAATTCCAGGAAGAGATTGTGACAGCCCTTCTGTTTCCAGACCGTGCTTTGGCCCACCTTCCCAACGCAAATGCAGTTAGCCGGCTGCATGAGAGGCATTTTTCTTATGTCCTCCCTGGTACCCCTACCCAAAGAACACCCCAAAGAAGATGTCGTGTCTGCAGAAAATGCAGTTTTAGGCGTGAAACACCGCTTTTATTGTCCCTCCTGTCCTGACCAACCTGGTCTCTGCATTGGTGACTGTTTCAAACGCTTCAAACGCTACCACACACTAGTTGAGTATTAGCGTAGGGTACAGCACTACATAGTCCTAGGCACATGTACACAGGGTCTCAAAAGATGTGATGGCCATCACATTTTGAGAGACCCTAATCTGCAATGTTCAGTTTACATTTTTTTTTAGTTTTTTATAAAAGTGAAAAAAGTGAAAAAAAATAAACACACAAAAACACAAAAAAATATAAAATAAAAAATCCAAATAGCTTGAAGTGTCTTCTTTCCAAAATGGGGTCATTTGGGGGGGGTTGTGCTATCTTGTCATTTCATTTCTCCCCGCATTTCATGGCCTCTGAAACTGTGATAGGTAGTGAGGAAGTGAATAAGCTATGACTAAGCACTCTTCGTAGTGCAAAACGCGTAAGCTTTGTTCCATTTTGCTGTGACCTGTATTTTGGATGACACTTTATTGAATAAAGGCATACAAATTTTTTTTGGAGTGCGGCTGTCCAGAGTTTCCTTCAATGATTAACTGCTACAGCATTGCCAGGACCTGGACTTCTAGACTGGAGGAGATGCCCTTTACTTTGATCTGACCCACCTGGAGCGGTGATACTCTCTCCCTAGTGAGGATATGAAATCACCATTTTACGCCGTTAGAAAGCCTGAAGGCGGTGCTTGGTTTTCAGGGCTAGGCTCCAAAAAAGTCTCACACATGTGGTGTCCCTGTACTCAGGAGAAGCCGCAGAATGTATTTTGGGGTGTAATTTCACATATGCCCATGGCATGTTTTGAGCAATAGATCATTTAGTGACAACTTTGTACAAAAAAAAAAAATTAATTTTCCCGTAACTTGTGGCAAAATATAAAATATTCCACGGACTCAACATGCCTATCAGCAAATAGCTTGGGGTGTCTACTTTCCAAAATGGGGACATTTGGGGGGTTTTGTGCTATCTTGACATTTTATGGCCTTCGAAACTGTGATAAGTAATGAGGAGTAAAATCAGAAATTTACACCCTTAGAAATCCTGAAGGCGGTGATTGGTTTTCGGGGTCCTGTATGCGGCTAGGCTCCCAAAAAGTCTCACACATGAGGTATCCCTCAGGAGAAGCAGCAGAATGTATTTTGGGGTGTAATTCTACATATAACCATAGCATGTTTGAGCAATATTCATTTAGTGACAACTTTGTGTAATTGTTTTTTTTTTTTTGTCATTTTTCAATCACTTGTGACAAAAAAATAAAATATTCAATGGGCTCAACATGCCTCTCAGCAATTTCCTTGGAGTGTCTACAATCCCAAAATGGGGTCATTTGGGGAGAGTTTGTACTGCCCTGCCATTTTAGCACCTCAAGAAATGAGATAGGTAGTCATAAACTAAAAGCTGCGTAAATTCCAGAAAATGTACCCTAGTTTGTAGACGCTATAGGTTTGCGCAAACCAATAAATATACGCTTATTGACATTTTTTTACCAAAGACAGGTGGCTGAATACATTTGGCCTAAATATATGACTAAAATTGAGTTTATTAATTTTTTTTTATAACAAAAAGTAGAAAACATCTTTTTTTTTCAAAATTTCCGGTCTTTTTCCGTTTATAATGCAAAAAATAAAAATCGCAGAGGCAATAAAATACCATCAAAAGAAAGCTCTATTTGTGGGAAAAAAAAGACACAAATTTTGTTTGGGTACAGCATTGCATGACCGCGCAATTACCAGTTAAAGCAGCGCAGTGCCAAATTGTAAAAAGTGCTCCGGTCATTGAGCAGCCAAATCCTCCAGGGCTGAAGTCATTAATGCATCCACATGTAATGCTTTTATTGCTTGGATTTGATTCACCAAGGGCTCAGTGGATCCTGTTTCAAATTTGACAAACCCATACTTAGTGACCAAACCCAGTGAAATTTATGAAGGGTGAATAATGTTAGTAAATTCTGGGCATTTTTAGAACAAATGGCAAACTACTGTTAAAAAGGCATGGGAAGCTTGACACTTCCACTGGGGAAATATATATATTTTTTTTTACAATGAATTTGACTTAAATACAGCAGCAGCACCCCAATCTAATTAATTTCAGTTTGAAAAAATATCTTTTTTCTTAGTAGTTTTAGTAGCACCACATGCTTTTTCCTCAAAAGTGAACAGGCTCACTTTGACCAGCAGGTAGAAGTTGGACAGTAGTTCGCTGAGACTGTCAGTTCTCTCTGGTTCAAAACTGTCCTGTTACTGGTCAATTTCTATCAAATTCTTAAGAGACACTTGGAAAAGCCCAGTGATAGACCTAGCTTTAATGACGCAAAAGCTAACCTGGATCATGCCCCATGAAAAATGGTTAGTGTCCTATGAGACAAACAACCCATGTTTAAAAAGATAGAGACCCCTTGGCTTTCTTACCTACAGGTACTGGACACTCAGGGTTGACATTGGATCCGTGGTAGGGTGGGTTCCTGGACAGGTTTGGTCCCACTCCTCTGCACTTTTCTCTGGTTTTCTTCCTTTTCTTTTCCTTACTTGCTTTTTCTATCTCCTTCCCCAGGTGCAATATTGGTCCTTTAGTCGGACCCTTTATTTCTACTTAAGGTTTTTGACCAAGTTTTATATGCAACAATTTATCTTAAAGGACACGATATTGATATATTTGATTTTTCCCAATTACTGTATTTATTGGCGTATAACACACACTTTTTCACCCTGAAAATCGGGTGCAAATAGTGTGTGCATGTTATACGCCAATACTGTAATTTCGGCTGCCTAGGAGGGAAAGGGGAGGGAGGCGGGACGAGAGCCGTCGGATTAGATACAGCCAGAATCTCCTGTTTACTCAGCGGCTTCTGTAATAGGAAGTCCCGTCTCCTGGGCCGGCATTGGACCAGTGTTCTGTCTATCATAGAACTTTGTATTAACGAAGCCGCTGAGTAAACAGGAGATTCTTGTTGTATGTAATTTGATGGCGCTTGTCCCTGTCCCCTCTGAGGCAGCAGTAATCTGAGGTAAGGCTGCAGATGGGCACTGATCAGGCTGCATTCATAGCAATGGTGAGGCTGCAGATGGGCATTGATCAAGCTGCAATGATGGGCAATTGTGAGACTGCAGATGGACTTTGATCAAGCTGCATTGATGAGCAATTGTGAGGCTGTAGATGTGCATTGATCAGGCTGCATTGATGGGCAATTGTGAGGCTGCAGATGGGCATTGATCAAGCTGCATTGATGGGCAATTGTGAGGCTGCAGATGGGCATTGATCAAGCTGCATTGATGGGCAATTGTAAGGCTGCAGATGGACATTGATCAAGCTGCATTTATGGGCAATAGCGAGGCTGCAGATGGGCAATGGTGAGGCTGTGGTAGAGTGGGCGAGCTTGGGGTGCTTGACCCCTCTGCTGAGCCTACAATGTTGGCCTGAAGTAAGGCCAATCGATTGTTTGGTCTCTTCTTGGCATATAGCCGAACATGTAATGCTATACGGGACTCTTCACGGTTGACCACATTGGTGCAGTTCCTGGTACCTACTGATAGACTTTCCATATGTAGCCCCCTGTAGTTGAGGCAGGGAGCTCATCACAAATTTACTTGCCAGGAGTAGTTATCCTGGTTGATTAATAGAGATCTATTACTTTCTCCCTAAGTTTGGCCTTCTGGCACTTTTCTCTTCTACCACTAGGTGGTCGGGTACTTGGTGGTACTAGATATGAGAAGGGCAACCCAAGGTCAGGTTATGGGTATGTAGGGTATCCCAGCCAATGAACAGGGGGTTTTCTTGAATCCCTTGGCCTGCTGGGAGAACCTACAGTGGGGAGATCAAGTATTTGATACACTGCAGATTTGGGTACTTTTCAACTGTGAGAGACGGAATCTAAAACAAAAATCCAGAAAATCACATTGTATGATTTTTAAGTAATTAATTAGCATTTTATTGCATGCCATAAGTACTTGATACATCAGAAAAGCAGAACTTAATATTTGGTACAGAAACCTTTGTTTGCAATTACAGAGATCATACGTTTCCTGGAGTTCTTGACCAGGTTTGCACACACTGCAGCAGTGATTTTGGCCCACTCCTCCATACAGACCTTCTCCAGATCCTTCGGTTTCAGGGCTGCCGCTGGGCAATACGGATTTTCAGCTCCCTCCAAAGATTTTCTATTGGGTTCAGGTCTGGAGACTGGTTAGGCCACTCCAGGACATTGAGATGCTTCTTACTTAGCCACTCCTTAGTTGCCATGGCTGTGTGTTTCGGGTCGTTGTCATGCTGGAAGACCCAGCCACGACCCATCTTCAATGCTCTTACTGAGGGAAGGAGGTTGTTGGCCAAGATCTCGTGATACATGGCCCCATCCATCCTGCCCTCAATACGGTGCAGTCGTCCTGTCCCCTTTGCAGAAAAGCAGCCCCAAAGAATGATGTTTCCACCTCCATACTTCACAGTTGGGATGGTGTTCTTATGGTTGAACTCATCCTTCTTCCTCCAAACATGGCGAGTGGAGTTTAGACCAAAAAGCTCTATTTTTGTCTCATCAGACCACATGACCTTCTCCCATTCCTCCTCTGTATCATCCAGATGGTCATTGGCAAACTTCAAACAGGCCTGGACATGCGCTGGCTTGAGCAGGAAGACCTTGCGTGCACTGCAGGATTTTAATCCATAACGGCGTAGTGTGTTACTAATGGTTTTCTTTGAGACTGTGGTCCCAGCTCTCTTCAGATCATTGACCAGGTCCTGCCGTGTAGTTCTGGGCTGATCCCTTACCTTCCTCATTAATGCCCTACGAGGTGAGATCTTGCATGGAGCCCCAGACCGAAGGAGATTGACCGTCACCTTGAACTTCTTCCATTTTCTAATAATTGCGCCAACAGTTGTTGCCTTCTCACCAAGCTGCTTGCCTATTGTCCTGTAGCCCATCCCAGCCTTGTGCAGGTCTACAATTTTATCCCTCTCTGGTCTTGGCCATTGTGGAGAGGTTGGAGTCTGTTTGATTGAGTGTGTGGACAGGTGTCTTTTATACAGGTAACGAGTTCAAACAGGTGCAGTTAATACAGGTAATGAGTGGAGAACAGGAGGGCTTCTTAAAGAAAAAATAACAGGTCTGTGAGAGCCGGAATTCTTACTGGTTGGTAGGCGATCAAATACTTATGTCATGCAATAAAATGCAAATTAATTATTTAAAAATCATACAATGTGATTTACTGGCTTTTCGTTTTAGATTCCGTCACTCACACTTTTGAAGAGTATCTATGAAAAAATTACAGACCTCTACATGCTTTGTAAGTAGGAAAACCTGCAAAATCGTCAGTGTATCAAATACTTGTTCTCCCCACTGTATATATTCAGGTGGAGTCAGATGTTCTGTGCCACCTAGACGGCTGTCTGGGTAGACGTGTGTTGTATTGCTCAGGCTGCTAGGCTGGAGATGAGGCCTATCCCGGGCACATCTGGCTGCTAGGCTGTCTGAGGGCCTATCCAGAAGCAATAGAGCAGCGCAGGGTTGGGACTGCGGCTTGCAGTCCAACCAAAAGTGACAGTTCTGCCGGCCGGAGAACCGGACGTAGTCGGAGGTAGAGGGGAAGCTGTTGCCAGGGACCACAGTGAGTAACTGAAGCAAGTACCCGAACAGCATTCTCACCAACCGGGAACGGTAAAGAATCGGGAAACTTCAGTGGGAATCAAGCCAGGGACCCAGCCAGTGGAGGTGATGCTTGCAGAGCAGCCTTGTGTGTCAAGCTAGGGACCGAGCAGGCCAGCATGGGTGAAGCTTGAGAGGTATTTAGAGTGCCAAGCTAGGGACCCAGCAGAGAAGCAGGGGTGACGCTTGAGGAAGATACCACCGTGAAGATTGAAGGAGCTCAAGGGATTCAGTGACAGTGAATCAGAGGGTCTAGTGAAAGACCGGGAGCTCAGTGTATGGAAGTACTACAAGGAGAAGTTGTAGTGAAGCTGAAAGAACTGTTACGCTTTGTGTTAGGAACTGTTAAAGACTGTTGCCATAGGGGACAGCATTCCTGCACGTGCAGATGTGGCTTCTTGCTGGAGGCCTTTCCCTGCACGGCGGATTTCCTATTGAAGTCTCAGAGTCTGCTAATTGAATTTGCAACTACCTAAGGGTGTCTTTCCCCCAAAAATACAAAAAGGACTGTTAAGAGGAATAAAACCTCTTTTACATCCAAGAAGTGTCTGGCGCCCAATGACTTTCACCATCTTTTCACCCACTATGCCTCACAACCCACTACATACAGAAGGATGTCAGCTATCTCTGGCCCTGGAGGTTCTCATTAGACCGAAGGAGGCTGGAGACCTTGCTACACATGGGTTCCTGGCTAAAGTCCCTATCCATTAAATATGCTATTGTCGCCATCTTCTTGTTCACTGATTTTGATAACGGTGTCATTTTGCACTTTTCTTTGTTACATTATAAAATGTTTTACTGTCATTTTAAAACCGAATAAAAAGATGGAAACAGAAATTCTTAAGAGACTTACTTGTTAATACAGCTGCATAAAAAATGGCCAGCATCAAAACATTTTTATGTTGGGGAATTTGTTGAAATAAACAAGGGAAAGCGTACAGGCAGTTATTTTGCTACTAAAATTATGAGACCGCAGATGACACAAGGTTAGTCCCAATTTTACTAGAGACAATAATGTCACAGCCAGGAGGCAAGTCCTTGATGACTCTCAGTGGAAGTAGGCTAAATGATCTACAGTACTTGTCATTCAACCTAGGGGACTAAGGATTGATTCACACCTCTGCATTTTCAGTGCTTCTTGCATTTTTCAGATTTGCTCTACGGAACGTGTTCCATAGGAAACCATGTGCTGTTAAATGGGCTGTAGTGCAAATCTGCAAAATGCAAAAAGCACTAAAAATGCATAGGTGTGAATCAAGCCTCAGAACGGCTAGTGGTAAAAAAGAAGCACTATGAGGGATAGCTGTGGATTAAAGGTGCGTATTGTAGTAACATTCTGTTTTTATAGTTTGTCTTTTAATGAACCAGTATTTATTTATTTTTCCTGCTGAAGTTCTTAATTACTGCTACTAATGACCGCTTATTATGGTTTCGTAGAAAATAAGTGTGCCTGAAGCATACTGCAAGAGTCTTCAGCTCCAACATTGTTGCTTGATAGAGATCACAATTCCTTATATTCATTAATAGCAACCCCACAGAAATATCTTAAGCAGGTGGGCTTTTAGTTTGTGAGGGCAGTGGCAAGGACAATGCAGGGAAGTGGAAAATACTTTAATCGCATCATTTTTTTTCCCTTTTCTTAAACAGAAAATGATGCATTTCCACAACAGCCTTATACATAATCGTTAAAAACTAGAAGGAAGTGTCTTTATTGCCAGCAGTAATGAACCAGGTGATTCCTTATGCTTTCGTAAATATGACTTTGATAAATGACAGTTGCATTCTAAATAGACTACTTCTCATTTTTCCTCTGTTTTTAGAAAATAACATCCAATACATCTTTGTAGAATTGCACAGGGTTTATTGGTTAATAAAACATGGTACACTGGTTTGTGGAAGCTAATATGAAGCTCATTTTTTTTATAGTGCTAATAGCCTTCATGTTTCTACACTTCAGGATCAGTTGACTACATAATCATTTTGATGTGTTATATACTGCACCCACAAATGAGTCATTAGGTCTGTTTGTAAAAGAAAACTCATAATTTACTGAGAAAATTGCTTTATAGTGCAATTTACTAATAGACTCCTAGCCATTCTCATAAAAAAAACTATTCAGATTACAGGAGCAAATAGGAATCTTTTCAAACAGATCTAAATAGTCCAATGGCAATATTAATGTTGATGCATGTATTTCTCAATATATGTAAATGGTTCATAAATAAAGGAAACAATAATATAAAGATTTATGTAGTGTCAAAATTTTCATAAACACTGTGACTCTTGTAACTGAAAGTTGTCTGTGTGTGCACATCGTACTTTGCACAACCCAGTAATGTATTTGACTTTGGCATCCTTAGTAGGTGATAGGACATTTGCACCCTTTAAATTTGTCAGTGTTTTTCTGTATGTAGGCAACAGTGTATCATCTCTCTTGTCCTTAATCTACCTCTTCTCAATCATCAAGGGATATGTTCCCAGTTTACATGCTTGTGGGGTTAGCCTTGTCACTTGAGAAAAAGTAACTGCTCCAGCATACTGAACCACACAGAATTTTTTTTTCTAGAAATGGTCCCTTTATCATTTTATGTTTTTATAACACACAGGAGCATCGATATTAACACATTTTTTTCTTTTACATATTTTCTTTATTTATGACTAAAAATATGTTTAAAGATATTGTTTTCAAAGTAAATATGAAAGTTTGCAAAAAAGTATAATGGAGGTTAGAAATAGTCCCTTTATCATTCTTTCTCTTTATGAAAAATCCAGCTTAGCCACTAATGATCAGCTGCATTTTAAGGAAAATTGTTTGTTTAAAAAAAATAGTAAATAATTAAAAAAAAAGTTTTTATAACACACAGGAGCATTAATATTAACACATGTTTTTCTTTTACATATTTCCTTTATTTTTGACTACAACTATTGTTTTCAAAGTAAATATGAAAGTTTGCAAATCAGTGTAATGGAGGTTATTTACTAAAGATAGAGAGTGCAAAATCTGGTGAAATTCTGCACAGAAACCAGCTTCCAGGTTCTATTGCCAAAGCTTAATTGAACAAGCTGAAGTTAGAAGCTGATTGGCTACCTTGCACAGCTGCACCAGATTCTGAGTGCTCCAGTTTTAGTAAATCCCCCCTTATGTATCCCAACAACCACCCCAAAACGTAGCCTCATTTACTCTCACCTCCTGTTTAAAAAAGCACTTTGTTTACAGACCTCAGTAGCTCAAGCTGAAATTGAAAAACACTAGTAAAACAGATATAAAACATACAAGTTTTCTCATAAACTTCTAAACCTAGAAAAAAGATACTTTAAATTTGACACAATATATTAGATTTTCCATATAAACGTGCAAGTTCCACATCTCCCAAAGATACCAGGTGAGTATGTTAGTTATATCAGCCAATGCTGGAGGACATCAGTACGGGGAGGTTGATTTACTAAAGGCAAATATACTGTACACTGCAAGTGCACTTTACAACACACTTTTTGCATCAGATAAGCCTATAATAAGGCTTACCTGTAGCTACCCTGGATATCTCCTAAACCTGTATGGTTTAGGAGATATCCCCTGTCATCGCAGCTCCAGGCAAACACAAGGTCGTAGCCCGCGATACACGGAAGTAACTCTGGGAGACATGTCACCGGTCACAGCAGTGTACGAGGAGGGCTGCGGGGGCATCGATCTCAGGTAAGTAATTCATAATAAGCTAGTATGCTATCCATACTAGCTCATTATGCCTTTGTCTTGCAGGGGTTTTTTTTCTTGGGTTTACAACCACTTTAAGTGCATTTGCTCTAGCTCTGAGGAGAGGCTCTGAAATGAGGGGAAGCTCTGCTGGTTTCTATCATCCAATCATGTACAAAAAAAATGCTGTTTTTTCATTTTTCTTGCATGTGATTAAATATTTTTTTCAAAGTGAAACTTTACATCATTTACTAAGCTCTGGTGCAAGTGGTCTTGCAGTGCACAGTTCATTTTCCTTAAAGCCGTCTCCACCCGCAAATGTATTATTTTTTTTTAAAGTCAGCAGCTACAAACACTGTAGCTGCTGACTTTTAATAAGGACACTTACCGTCCAGGAAGCCTGCGATGTCGGCCCCCTGAGGCTGATCCATCCATCAGATCGGGTGCAGGCGCCTCCATTCTAATTAAGGGAAACAGGTAGTGGAGCCTTACGGCTTCACTGCCCATTTCCTACTGCGCATGCGCTAGTCACGCGGAGCTTTGTGAGTGGCCAGCTGTCTTCTGGGACACACACAGGTCCCAGAAGACAGCGGGGGGGCGGGGCTCACCGCACAAGAGAATATGACGTCCTGCACCATGGACCGGATGGATCGGAAGTACAGGCTGTACTTCATAAAAAGGTACTATACCAAAAACGAGGGGTGGAGAGGTAATCTTTCCTTTAAGACCACCTCTCAAACGTGGGTGGAACTCTGCTTTAAGTAAACCAACCCCTTAATGTTAGATTTGGACATTATTTAAACTGTTGCAGATCACCATATTTTATTATGTTACAGTTAGCCACAAGTTTGCAGGGCATTTAGAGGTCTAAATTCTTGTTAGCCAGGGCAATGAATACTTGAATTGTGAGAGAAACATAACTGCAGAATTTACAAAAGAACAGAATAAATTGAGTATGCTTAAATACAAGCTGGAGAACACATAGGTTCCAGAAGCAGCTCACATAAAAGAACCACCGTTCCAGTTAATGGTTTACATGCATATGCTGTTCATAACTTAACATAAACCAGGTATGGGAATATGCTAGATAAACTTTGTATCTAATTTAATAGCAGACATCTGCAAGGGCGTACATCGTGTACCTTTAGAAGCATGCTGTAGTGTGCAGTGATCACTAAAAATGCAAGTTGCTCTATCATGCTAATCTTGTTTTCTCTAGAGAAAGTTAAGTACCAGCAAACCCTCCCTTTCTTGCACCTTACTATAGGACAAATATGAGGTGCAGTAGATAGCACAGGGTGGACTTAAATAGGCTTGGGCATCTGCGGTATCTTCAATAAAATAATTGGTGGCTTAGTGGACATAACTTCTGTGTGCCCTTTCACATCAGACAAAGCAGAGCAAAAAAGCAATGGGTTGGAAGGCATAAAAAATCCTGTACCTTAACAGTAAGTACTGGGCCTTTTAATGTGCAAGTGGAGTAAAGCAGTCTTGCCGCTTCAACCTTCATTGGCTCTTTGTTTTCACAGGTTGTAATGTCATGTCACATAAACAATTCCAGGACTTCATATTCTCTTCCACCAAGTACTCTTCTCATTTTTCTTACAGTTGCCCTTGGCATTGTGAAGGTCTGCAGTGGAAAAATAGTGCTTTATGTAGTGGCCCACCAATTAGGATGATTAGCACTTCCACCCCAATTACTCCCTGTGTTGTTAGCTGTCAGCCATGCATTATAGGCTGAGCCACAAACCACTTGAAGTGACAGGTGCACACATAAGTAGCAGTGAAATAAACATGGCTCACTTCTATTTTCAGCCAAAAGAAAAAAACAAAAAGATGGGACACTTCTAAGAGTATCAGTAAATCCAGATCTTGAAAGTGAATCACCTTTGCAGGTGATTGAGAAAACACAAAATGTGTATCACGACAAACAGGTTTGGATTTTAATTATCTATGTTATATGGATTCCAAAATGCATTTACAGTAATCTTCAATCACTAGTAGATATAAGGATATAACATCTAAGTGTACGGCAGCACAGTGGCTAAATTAGAGAAAATGTATAAGCGGCGCTCACTCAACAAAAGAACTACAAGTACAAATAACAAATATAAAGTGCAAATTACACGTGCAATAAGAAAAGTCCAAAAGTGTAACTTCAATAGTCCAATAATCTACAAAAACAGTAATGTATAAAGTGCAAAAAAGAGCAATGTGCAGATTGTGCAAAATAGCTTCAAAGTCCAATGATGAACATTCCAAAATAAAGTGCAATATTTCAAAGGCAATAAAGGGGAACTTCAATTAATATTTGGTAAAATTCTCCTCCGCACACATCCATGATCCACCACAGGTGTGCCCCAGCCTCTCACCTCAAAGAAAGATCCCAATGGGTCTTATGGCGTTTCTGGTCACTGCAGACCATTGACAAATCCTCTCTTTGTAATATCCCATAGAGTTGCGGTATATGGAAATGGCAATGGATTAAGATAAACTGGTATTCCTTCTGAGTAGATATAATCTCCTTAAACTTCTCCAATCTCCACTATTAAACACTCACAAGAAAGGGAAACACAATCTCCATAGTGTAGTAATTCAAATAAAACACATTTATTCAATAGAAGTAACTCACATAAAATTTCACAGTAGTCAGCATCGATCTATTAATAAACTTCCGGTCTCAGCCGCGACCAGAAGTAGAAAGTCACTCGGCCCCTTCCCGACGCGTTGCGTCACAGATCATGTGATTTTCTCAAGGGTTAAGAAGTGGCTAAGTGGTTAGCCTTTCCGCCTAGCAGCACTAGGGTCATCTGAGAAAATCCCAATCACGACACTACCTGCATGGAGTTTGCATGCTCCCCCTGTGCTTGCGTGGGTTTCCTCTGGGTTCTCCAGCTTCCTTCCATCCCCCAAGGACATGCTGATAGGTTAACTCGCTTCTGTCTAAACTGGCCCTAATATGTATTAACATGAGTTAGAGACCTTAGATTGTAAGCTCCTTGATAGCAGAATTGATGGGAATGTATAATATACTGTAAATGCAATGCATAAATTGACAGTGCTATATAAGTACCTGAAATAAATAGATAAGTGTAGCTACATTTAACAGCATAGATGAAGAACCAACAGGTACCTGTAGATGCTTTCTGTTGCTTATCTGAAGGAAAGTACAGGTGCCTGTAGATACTTTTTGTTGCTTATCTGAAGGAAGATCCTTGCTGTTGCCTTGCTGAAGATACCTGCAGGTGCCCGTAGATGCCTGTTATTGCCTATTATAAGGTATGCACAGGTACCTGCAGATAATTGTTGTTGCTTATCAGAAAGTATGTGCAAATGATGTCCTATTGCCTGTCTGAAGGAAATCTGTAGGTAGTGCCTACGTATTGGAAGGTATGTATAGATACCTGAGTATGCTTTCTGTTGCCTATCCAGAAACACCCACAGGAACCTGTAGATGCTTATTGTTGCCTATCTGAAGCTAAGTGTGGTTACCTGTTATCTGATGCTTTCTATTGCCTATTTGAAGGTACTTGCAATTACTCACTATATACAATAGGGGGAAATTCAATAAAGCTGCCGCACCACTTTTCTGGTGTTAATCCCTCTGGATATCGTGTTGGTCCAAATTTATGAAGCATCTGCGACACCTTTGGTTCTGTCAGCGACTTGTGCGCAAAATCCAGGTAGTTCTAAAATGTACCACTTTTACATTATGGTGAAATCAATGCACCAAATTCAAAATAAAATATGGACAGTTCATATCTTACGAAAGTGGAGCTTAAGACCAACTTTTGGCGTACATAGAGACCCTGGTACAGACAGATTTTGCCAGAGTGTCTTGCTAGCATTCTAAAAGTGATGCAACGTGCCAAATTCAAGTGCAATTTCCAGACACGCACATGAATTTGGTGCACACTGCACCACTTTTAGAATGCACGCAAGACACTTTCGCAAAATTTGTCTGCGCCACTCTTTATGAATTCTAGGGAAACAGTTTAACATTTAGTTTAGCCCAGCACACAAATTGCTGCAAGTCAGTAGAATTTATACAAAGTACACACAACACCTGGAAGGCCTTACATAGCCCCAGGTCATCTCCGACATACAACTACTGTAATCCAGATTGTTTAGTAATCTTTCTTGGATGAGTGCAGCAATAAAAGGTAACACAAAAACAATTTTAATCATTACTGGAATACAGGTTCTTGTTTGCTCATAAATTGAGGATTATCTACTACAGCATTACTGTTAGTTTCATTTACCTAGAAAATAGAGCGGAGGAGAAACCAAACAGCCACAAATAAGCAGGTCAGCTCTATATTGAAAATGAAAATTTAACATATAAAGGAATATGTGATTATTTCAGATAATAACAGTAAGAATCTATTAGAGATGGGTCTTTCAATGTAACTGAAAGGATTATAAACCAATTGCACTTATGGCACATTGAAATGAAATAGTAGTGCAGATAAAAACAATTCTTCAAAGGAATCCCCATTCAGCACACTGGCTTTAGATGGATTAAATGTAATGAGTTTATAATCTGTTCATTACATGTAGGATGCTGAACATGTACCTCTATAACTATAACCCAATCTGATTCTAGCACACCTTACCTAAATAAAATTGAATCATTACTATGCTGTTTATCAAATTATAAAACAAAAATATCTCCCTAATTTATATTGGATTTTCTTATGTAGTTTAAAGCATTCTATTAATGCTGTACTCCAGTCAGAAAAAAAAGCACTGATTCATGCAGTATGTGTTAATTAAAATGTTAATTAAAGTATTACTAATCCCAGAACCCTGCATTCACTATATCTGCTCTCCCAAAGTACACAGAACACGCATTGCGCTGCAAATATTTTAGTAAATATAAACTGCTAAATACCTTTTCTCATCAGCAGTATATAGCAGTCTTGTGACTTCTATCAGTGTCTGGCCGAGCACTTGTTAAAGCTTGTAGGAGGAGTTTTCATTCTACTCTGGCTATCCTATGAGACTGCAGGACCCCTGACCCTCTGTCTGGACAGTGCTGAATGGCCCTGTGCTGATCACTTGCACTCTCCCAAGAAACTCTCCCACAATGCAGAGGATTAACCCCTTAGGTTCCACAGTGTCGCAAGGATCTGCTCCCAGCAGATGGCCTGCAACCATCACACAGGATTATGAACCTTATTTCCGTAGGTGTATGGAATAAACTGTGGCTGGCAACTGTGTTTTATGGGGAGACTGAGTGATCATTCCACAGACCCTTCGGAGACACATTTTGGACTTGCTACATACTGGTCATCCCGGGGGCACACGTATGAAACAAAAGGCCTGAGGCTATGTGTGGTGGCCAAACCTAGACTCAGATATCACGACATATGTGAATGCTTGTGCCGGATGTGCACAAACTGCAAGAGACCCTCCTCGAGGGTGCGTCCAGCCCTGGACTTGGCCCGCGGTCTCTTGGTTTCGCCTACACTTGGACTTTGCAGGCCCGATCAGAGGACATACTTTCTTGATCATAGTGGACACTCATTCAGAGTGGCCTGAGGTCATTCCTGTTATTCAGTCAATGACTAAGGTAACGGTTTCCATACTGTTACATCTCGCTGCTATGTTTGGATACGCCATAGAAATCGTCATGGACAACGATGCACAATTCACCAGTCAGGAGTTTCAGCGTTTCCTGACTGCCCAAAACATCAAGTAGAAATTGACAACACCTTACCACCTGGCTACAAATGGTCAAGCAGAACGATTTGTGCAGACTTTCAAACGCTATTTCAAAGCTACAGTGGCTGCAAGTAAACAACAGTCCCTATCACCCCAGCAGCTGGACTCCTTTGTTTCTGCGTACAGAAACACACCACATGCAACCACTGGGAAAACTCCAGCGGAACTCCTTCTGGGTTGGCAGCCATGGACTGTTTTGGCCATGCTCCGCCCTCAAACAGTCGAGGAACATGTACTGCAGTCCCAAGACAAGATGGTTAGACACAATGAGCTCCCCCCGATTCACAGCCCATCAAAAGGTATGGGCCCGATCTTATGGGGCTTCCAACATCCGTTGGCTTCCTGCTGTCATTGCAGAGACTTTGGGACCCAAGTTGTATAGGGTCTGCCTGAAAGATGGTTCCATTTGAAGACGACATGCGGACCAACTGGGTCCTCGTTCTCAACTGCCCGAATCCCTGACGCCGGCTGAACCACCGGTGTGGCAAGGATCTGCTCCCAGCGGATCAGGATGCACTGGGGCTGATGATTGGGGTGACTCTGAACTTTTGAGCTCAGCTCCAAAAGAGCCCTTCAGCCCTTGGCCCCAACAATGCCCATTCCAGCCAGCTCTGTTTTCTCCGGTCCCGAGTTGCTGGGTGCCCGCCCTCCAGGACACTGTCGTCCTCCTGACCAGTTTCAGCTGCATGACCGGTTACAAGACTTTCGCCGGGGCCGCTGAAAGTGATCCAATGCCATTTTATCCCTGCAGCTGTCCCTGGAAGCTTGGTCTCACATCTGGATGTGGGAGAAGTCCTGTGAATCTTCTGTGTTTGGAGGACTGTTATTGGTCAGTTATTAGTTAATGTTTTGTGCCTGTTTTTGTTTTGTTGTGACTTTTTTTTTTTAGGGATGGATGGAAGGTGTTATACCTGAAGGGTTCCGCATGTGCTGTTACTTTAAGGCTGGCTCCACCTAGGAGTGATGACAAGGGTCAAGGGGTATAGTAACCATCTTAGGGCACACGCAAGAGAGCATAATAAGATATACCTGTTCTGAGATGCCTGTTGGAATGTACAGTGAGTACTGAAATAAACATCAGTTGTTTCAGACCAGAGTCTTGTGTCTCTCACAACTCAGAGAATATAACAAAGATTGCCAAGACCCTGAAACTGAGCTGCAGCACAGCACGGTGTCCAAGACCATACAGTGGTTTAACAGGACAGGTTCCACTCAGAATAAGCCTCGCCATGGTCGACCAAATAAGTTGAGTGCACATGCTCAGCGTCATATCCAGAGGTTGTCTTTGGGAAATAGACGTATGAGTGCTGCCAGCATTCCGTAGAGGTTGAAGGGGTCAGCCTGTCAGTGCTCAGACCATACGCCGCACACTGTATCAAATTGGTCTGCATGGCTGTCGTCCCAGAACAAAGCCTCTTCTAAAGATGATGCACAAGAAAGACCGCAGACAGTTTGCTGAAGACAAGCAGACTATGGACATGGATTACTGGGACCAAGATAAACTTATTTGGTTCAGATGGTGTCAAGCGTGTGTGGCGGTAACCAAATGAGGAGTACAAAGACAAATGTGTCTTGCCTACAGTCGAACATGGTGGTGGGAGTGTCATAGTCTGGGGCTGCATGAGTGCTGCCGGCACTGGGGAGTTACAGTTCATCGAGGGAACCATGCATGCCAACATGTACTGTGACATACTGAAGCAGAGAATGATCCCCTCCCTTCAGACAATCACTGCCTTGCTAAAGAAGCTGAGGGTAAAGATAATGGACTGGCCAAGCATGTCTCTATACCTAAACCCTATTGAGCATCTGTGGCGCATCCTCAAATGGAAGGTGGAGGAGCACTAGGTCTTTAACATCCACCAGCTCCATGATGTCGTCATGGAGGAGTGGAAGAGGACTCCAACCTGTGAAGCTCTGGTGAACTCCATGCCCAAGAGGCTTAAGACAGTGCTGGAAAATAATGGTAACCACACAAAATATTGACACTTTGGGCCCAATTTGGACATTTTCACTTAGGGGTGTCCTCACTTTGCTGCCAGCGGTTTAGACATTAATGGCTGTGTGTTAAGGTATTTTGAGGGGACAGCAAATGTACACTGTTATACAAGCTGTACACTCACTACTTTACATTGTAGCAAAGTGTCATTTCTTCAGTGTTGTCACATGAAGAGATAAAATATTTACAAAAATGTGAGGGGTGTACTCTCTTTTGTGAGATACTGTAAGTATTCGCAGCCTTTGTGATGACAATCAAAATTGAACTCAGGTGCATCCTGTTTCCACTGATCCTCCATGAGATGTTTCTACAACTTGATTGGAGTCCACCTATGGTAAATTCAGTTGATTAGACATGATTTGGAAAGTCACAAACCAGTCTATATTAGGTCCTACAGTTAACAGTGCATGTCAGAGTACAAAGCAAGTCATGAAGTCCAAAGAATTGTCTGTAGACCTCCGAGACAGGATTGTATCAAGGCACAGATCTGGGGAAGAATACAGAAAACTTTCTGCAGCATTGAAGGTCCCAATGAGCACAATGGCCTCCATCATCCATAAGTGGAAGAAGTTTGGAACCACCAGGACTCTTCCTAGAGCAGGCCGCCCGGCCAAAATGAGTGATGAGGGAGAAGGACCTTATGCAGCGAGGTGACCAAGAACCCGATGGTCACTCTTACAGAGCAAAGCTTCTCTGCTCTTCCTAGAGCAGGCCACCTGGCCAAACTGAGCGATCGGGGGAGAAGGACCATATTCAGGGAGGTGACCAAGAACCCAATGGTCACTCTTACAGAGCTCCAGCGCTTTTTTGTGGAGAGAGGAGAACCTTCCAGAAGAACAACCATCTCAGCAGCACTCCACCAATCAGGCCTGTATAGTAGAGTGGCCAGAGGGAATCCACTCCTCAGTAAAAGGCACATGACAGCCCACCTGGAGTTTGTATACCTGGAGTTTGCCTGAAGAACTCTCAGACCATGAGAAACAAAATTCTTTTGCCTGATAAAACAAAGATTAAACTCTTTGGCCTGAATGGCAAGCGTCCTGTCTGAAGGAAACCAGGCACCGCTCATCACCTGCCCAATACTATCCCTACAGTGAAGCACGGTGGTGGCAGCATCATGCTGTGGGGGTGTTTCTTGGCAGCAGTAACTGGGAGACTAGTCAGGATCGAGGGAAAGATGAATGCAGCAATGTACAGAGACATTCTTAATGAAAACCTGTTCCAGAGCGCACTGGACCTCAGACTGGGGCGAAGGTTCATCTTCCAACAGGACAATGACCCTAAGGACACAGCCAAGATAACAAAGTAGTGGCTATGGGATAGCAAAAAATGGCTGTGCACCAATGCACCCCATCCAACCTGATGGAGCTTGAGAGGTCCTGCAGAGAAGAATGTGAGAAACTGCCCAAAAATAGGTGTGTCAAGCTTGTAGCATCACACTCAAAAAGACTTGAGGTTGTAATTGATGCCAAAGGAGCTTCGACAAAGTATTGAGCAAAGGCTGCGAATACTTATGTACATGTGATTTTTTTTCGTTTTTTATTTTTCATAAATTTGCAAAGATTTCAAACAAACTTCTTTCATGTTGTTATTATGTGGTATTGATTGTAGAAGTTTGAGGAAAATAATGAATTTAATCCATTTTGGAATAAGGCTGTAACATAACAAAATGGGGAAAAAGTAAAGTGCTGTGAATACTTTCCGGATGCACTGTACATTCACATCAGTCCCTGCCCTCAAGGAGCTTACAGTCTAATGTCCCTACATCACATTCATACATACACATAGTAGGACCAATTTAGACAGGAACCAATTAACCTACCAGCATGTCTTTGGGGCATCAAAGGAAAGCTACAGTGCCGGCACTATACAAGTACCCGTAAAAAATAAATAAATAATAAAGAAATCACTGATAGTGAGGCAATACCCATTTTCAAAAGGGGGTCAGGAATGACACCCTATATATTTCTTTTGGTTGTGGCTTTCTTTACACATAGGACATAACTTCCACCTATCTTGCCAGAACTGATAGAGCATCAGAACAACGAAATTGAGCATTTTATTGTGAACAAAACACAGTTCAAAAATATGTGATTTATTAATCATATCAGTAGTAGAAATAAAAGAAATGACATTTAAAAAGACAATGTCCCCACCCAATCATAACCTCATCTGACAGACAGTAGGAGAAGTGAATTCCTATGTCAAATCTCTCATTTCCCATACTGCTGTGACTGACAGGTCTTTTGGATTGTCAGCATTGAATGCGGTTATAGATTTTTTTATTAAAGTTTCAAAAGATATCAGAGGAAATTGTGTAATAAAGTGACAGTATTCATGCACGACAGCTTTCCTCCTTTTCTGTTTGACATGTAGAGCCTATTATTCAGATGATATGAAGAATGTCTTACAAAAATGACAACTGTTCTGCTTCATCAAAAGAACCCTGTAATCATTAAAGAATTTTCTTGTTCGAGTTGTAAAGAATAAGTCTAGTGTGAAGTACTGAATGCCATCCAGCTATAAAACTGTGTTTTGAAGAAAAAAAATGTTATCATCAGAAAAGAAATTGAGTCCTCGTAAGAATGTTCTTGTCAAAAGATAGAGTTGGAAAGAAGAAGCTTGAGTTATAAAATGATCTACAGGAAGAACTCCTCCTGTTGTAATAGGACCCTCCTGTAGGCAGCTGTCTTTGACTAGTTCCCACTTGGCATCTTCCTCCTGACCTGTGTTCATCGTAATTAGGAATGTATCTGGTCTAGGTGCTATTTTATATTAGCTATTGTGCTGGAGGTGTCACCAGGCTAAAAAACTGCTACACTTAAGCTTCATACACACGATCGGATTTTCCGCAGACAAAACCTTTGACTTTTGTCCAAAAGGCGTTGGCTAGGAACTTGTCTTGCATACAAACGGCAAGGAATTGTCGGCCAACAAACACGAACGTAGTGACGTACTACGTGGTTCTTCAGCTCTTTAGCGCTACCTTTTGGGCTCCTTCTGCTAATTTCATGTTAGTAGAAGTTTGGTGAGTGTTGATTTGCACTTTTTCATTTTGCACTTTTCAGTTTGCACTTTTCAGTTCGTTTCTGAACAGCCGTTCATCAACCAGCCATGTTGCGGAATCGGAGGAGATAATGTGTTATTTAATATTGGCCTTGGAGTTATTGCTTTGGCCCAAGTCCAGTCCAGGAACAGGAGGAGGAGGATTTCTTGGACCAAAAATTAGTTGCTTTATTAATCGTGACCAATTATGTCATATGCCTTTGCTGCGGGAGCTCCAGGAGAATAATCCAGATGATTTTCGGAATTATTTCCGAATGACAGACCCCTGCTTTCACCAACTCTTGCCATTGTTGACCCCTTATATTAAGAAGCAGGACACATGCATGAGGCTTTTATTTTATTTTTTGGTTAAATAATGATTTGATTTGTTATATTTTCTATATTTTTGGATGCATAGAATGCACTTTTTGGTTAAGTTCTGTTGGCAGATAGCATGTCTAATTTTATTTGTTTTCTTTTTTTAATGCACAATAAAAAAAAATGTGGTGAATAATAATTGCTAAGTGTTTTACTTCTAATGACAATTTGGGAGTAGGCAGTTACATTTTAAAAAATACAATGTAAAATTAATAAGGGACACCAACATAGTTGTATCTTTGATCTTACAAACTACGGGATAATGGTGTTGTGGTAACTTACACCAAAAAAAAAAAAAAAACAACAAGCATAATAATATTATTCTTGATATCACTAGAACAAAAAAGCCTTTGAAAATTTGTTTGCAATAACTTCATCAGTATCACCAGCAAAGCAGCTTCATTATTCAAGAAGAAGAGAATGTGGGGGGGTGCACATTGCAGGGGCTTCTATCCTTAAGGCTTCTATCTCTAAGTGATTCTTTCTACAAGTGATATGCACTTCATTCTCTGCCTCACCTGATCATTCCTTCTGTCTCTTTACAGGTATGTGTCAGCTCATCCACATCTTCCACCGTTAACTGAAATTGGAATCTGCCTGCTGTCTCTGTGTGTGTGTGTCTCTGGTATGTGTCAGCTCATCCACATCTTCCACCGTTAACTGAAATTGGAATCTGCCTGCTGTCTCTGTGTGTGTGTGTCTCTGGTATGTGTCAGCTCATCCACATCTTCCACCGTTAACTGAAATTGGAATCTGCCTGCTGTCTCTGTGTGTGTGTGTCTCTGGTATGTGTCAGCTCATCCACATCTTCCACCGTTAACTGAAATTGGAATCTGCCTGCTGTCTCTGTGTGTGTGTGTCTCTGGTATGTGTCAGCTCATCCACATCTTCCACCGTTAACTGAAATTGGAATCTGCCTGCTGTCTCTGTGTGTGTGTGTCTCTGGTATGTGTCAGCTCATCCACATCTTCCACCGTTAACTGAAATTGGAATCTGCCTGCTGTCTCTGTGTGTGTGTGTCTCTGGTATGTGTCAGCTCATCCACATCTTCCACCGTTAACTGAAATTGGAATCTGCCTGCTGTCTCTGTGTGTGTGTGTCTCTGGTATGTGTCAGCTCATCCACATCTTCCACCGTTAACTGAAATTGGAATCTGCCTGCTGTCTCTGTGTGTGTGTGTCTCTGGTATGTGGCCTTCTCTATCTGTTGCCCTGTGTGAACAACCATGACATTATTTGTTTTTCTGGACTGTCTTACCTAAGTTTTATGTGTTGATCTTGTCTTGGCCTCTTGCTATTCTGACTTTTGAAGCAAAAAGTTCACTTTGATTGCCAGGCACTCTTATAGTCACTCATGATTAATTAACGAACTTCAACCCCACCCCTATAACAGTATATATTTGAGCATCCTTAAGGGGTCAGCACATTGCTGGGGGGTGCACATTGCAGGGGCTTCTATCCTTAAGGCTTCTATCTCTAAGTGATTCTTTCTACAAGTGATATGCACTTCATTCTCTGCACTTCAGCGATTGCACGAAGCAAACAATTACAGCAATCTGCACTGGAAAGCAGCTAACAGACTACAGGTGACCCTGTCTCTCTCTTAAGCTCTCCTTCCACTCTGTAACATGCACTCTCTACCACTACTTCTGACACTCCTGACCTCTCTCCTCAAACTCTCTTACCTTCACCCCCCCTCTCCACCCGCCTGCTTATACATATCACCCTGCCTTCTGTCTTCCCCCTACTACTGCTCTTACCAACTCTCGCTCATTCTACATCCATACACTGATAAAACCTCCAGTACTCTGAAACATGCCCCTTCACATAAATCACAGTCCCACATTACCTCCCTCACCCTCCTGCTTCTCCTAATCTCTGGTGACATATCCCCAAACCCTGGGCCACCATCATCTGTCATTGCCCATTGCTCCCATCCCCCTACACCCTCTGGCAGGAGCCGCAACCCACAGAACTTGGTCTCTATTCCTCTTTCCAATACCAGCCCCCCCTTTTCCTGTGCCCTGTGGAATGCACGTTCTGTCTGCAACAAACTCACCGCCCTCCACGACCTCTTCATCACAAATTCCTTTAACCTACTTGCCATTACTGAAACCTGGCTTCATGAATCGGATACTATTTCTCCTGCTTCCCTCTCCCATGGGGGCCTTCTCTGGACTCACTCCCCCAGACCAAGTGGACGGAAGGGAGGTGGAGTGGGAATCCTTCTAGCTCCATGCAGCACCTATCAGGTTCTTCACCCACCTCCCTCTCTGATACTCTCCTCTTTTGAGGCACACTGCATTCGTCTTTTCTCTCCCATTTCTCTAAGAATTGCTGTCATCTACCGGCCCCCTGGACCGGTATCAGCCTTTCTTGATGACTTCTCTGCCTGGCTACCCTACTTTCTCTCTTCTGAAATCCCCACAATTATTCTTGGGGACTTCAACATCCCTGTCAACACTAACACTACTATTACTTCTAAACTTCTCAGTCTAACCTCATCGCTTGACCTGAAGCAATGGATACAGGCTCCTACCCACTCCAATGGCAACACCCTTGACCTTGCCTTCTCCTATCTGTGCACTCCGTGCAACCTTTCCAACAATCCACTCCCACTCTCTGATCACCACCTTATTAGTTTTGCTCTCTCCTTGTCTTCCACCTCTTCTCCCTCCAACCGCCTAACAGTTACACGCAGAAACCTTCGCCACCTCAACCCTTCTCTTCTCTACTCTGCTACTGATCACCTCTATGACAAAATCTCCCCCCTGTCCTGTCCCAACCTAGCTACTTTCGCTTACAACAGCTCACTGTCTTCCTCCCTAGACAAGCTGGCCCCCCTCACTACACGCAGAATTAGGCCCCGACTGCTACAACCCTGGCAAACAGATGACACCAGAAGTCTCAGAAAACGTAGCCGCGCTCTTGAGCGCCTGTGGCATAAGACTAAGACCCAGGAAGACTTCACACAATATAAATCTGCCCTCCTAAAATACTACTCCTGCCTTCACACTGCCAAACAGACCTACTTTATCACACTCATTAACACCTTCTCATCCAGTCCACGTCAACTCTTCTCTACCTTCAACACTCTACTCTGTCCTCCACTGCCTCCACCCACCAACTCACTCACTGCCCAGGAGATTGCCAATCACTTCAAAACTAAGATTGATACAATTCATGAGGAGATCGCCAATGCGCAAAAACCTCCCCCATGCAACACTCCATGTCCACAGATACAATCATTACTTCCCTCATTCAACCCTGCTACTACTACTGAGGTTGCTAAACTTTTATCTAGCACTCATCTAACCACTTGCCCCCTGGATCCTGTTCCCTCGCAAATGCTACGCTCACCCTCTGACTCGATTCTACGCTCTCTAACTCACATTTTCAACCTCTCCCTCTCTTGTGGCATCTTCCCAAACTCCCTAAAACATGCGCTAGTCACCCCCATACTAAAAAAGCCCTCACTGGATCCCACCAATCTCAACAACTTACGTCCCATCTCCTTACTCTCCTTCTCCTCCAAACTTCTTGAAAGACTGGTCTACAACCGATTAAGCGACCATCTGACCATGAATAAACTTCTTGATCCCCTTCAGTCCGGTTTTCGCCCTCAACACTCCACGGAAACTGCTCTCCTTAAACTCTCAAATGACCTACTAATGGCTAAAGCCAATGGACACTATTCTGTACTACTTCTCCTGGACCTCTCTGCTGCCTTTGACACAGTGGACCACCCCCTCCTCCTCAAAAAACTCCACTCCTTTGGTCTCCGTGACTGTACTCTTCGCTGGTTCTCATCCTACCTATCCCACCGCTCCTTCAGTGTCACTTACAACTCTACTTCCTCTTCTCCTCTTCCTTTTTCCGTCGGGGTCCCCCAAGGTTCTGTTCTCGGACCTCTCCTTTTCTCAATCTACACCACCTCCCTGGGTCAATTGATTGCCTCCCACGGCTTTAAATATCATCTCTACGCTGATGACACCCAAATCTATCTCTCCACCCCCCAGCTCTCTCCATCTGTCTCCTCACGCATTACCAACTTATTAGCAGACATATCAGCCTGGATGTCACATCACTTTCTCAAACTCAACCTATCCAAAACCGAGCTCATGATATTTCCTCCCTCAGGTGCCACTTCCCCTGATCTCCCTGTCAAGATCAACGGCTCAACTATCAACCCATCTCCCCACGCCAAGGTCCTAGGTGTAATCCTGGACTCTGAACTAACCTTTCGACCCCACATTCTATCACTATCCAAAGCTTGCCGCCTCTGTCTTCGCAACATCTCCAAGATACGCCCCTTCCTAACCAATGACACCACAAAGCTTCTAATCCACTCCCTGGTCATCTCCCGCCTTGACTACTGCAACTCCCTCCTCATTGGTTTACCTCTAAATAGGCTATCCCCACTTCAGTCCATCATGAACGCTGCGGCCAGGCTCATCCACCACACAAACCGCTCAGCGTCTGCTACACCCCTCTGCCAATCCCTCCATTGGCTGCCACTCAGTCACCGAATTAAATTCAAGATACTAACTATAACTTACAAAGCCATCCACAACCTGGCCCCTAGCTACATCTCTAACCTAGTCACAAAATACCAACCTAATCGTTCTCTTCGCTCCTCCCAAGACCTCCTGCTCTCAAACTCCCTTGTCACCTCATCCCATGCTCGCCTTCAGGACTTCTCCAGAGCCTCCCCCATCCTCTGGAATGCTCTTCCCCAATCCGTCCGATTTTCTCCTACCTTATCCACTTTCAGACGATCCCTGAAAACTCATCTCTTCAGAGAAGCCTATCTGGCCCCCACCTAACAACTGTACATTTATCTTCTCAATCAGCACATCACCCACAGCTATTACCTCTTGCATCTCTTAACCTTCCCTCTTAGATTGTAAGCTCTAAGTGAGCAGGGCCCTCTGATTCCTACTGTATCAAATTGTATTGTATTTGTACTGTCTACCCTCAAGTTGTAAAGCGCTACGTAAACTGTTGGCGCTATATAAATATTGTATAATAATAATAATAATAATGTGCGCTGCATTTCGGGATTTCATAATTTGCCATGTCACGAATGTTAATTCTCCATTACGAACGCTAGTTTACAAGACTGACCGCTTCTGGCTCGTCCTTGCTTCTGAGCATGCGTGTTTGTACTTTGGACTTTTGTCTGATGGACTTGTGTACACACGCTCGGAAAATCTGACAACAGACATTTGTCCGCAGAAAATTTTAAAGCCTGCCATACAACATTTGTCCACGGAAAATCCGACAACAATTCTTCGATGGAGCATACAAACGGTCGGATTTTCTGACAACAGCCTGTCATCACACAATTCGCGTCGGAAAATGTCATCGTGTGTACGAGGCTCAACACTGCCTAATCAAAAGGTTGCAATTAGTCCTTTTTGAATCATAAAGCAGAGTTCCACCCATAAAATGTACTTTACAGCAATAAACAGCATGGGCAGCACAGTGGTGTAGTGGTTAGCACTTTCACCTAGCAGCAAAAAGGGTCGCTGGTTCGAATTCCAACCACGGCAACATCTGCCTGGAGTTTGCATGTTCTCCCTGTGCCTGTGTGGGTTTCCTCCAGGTACTCCGGGTCCCTCCCACACTCTAAAAGAAATGCTGGTAGGTTAATCGGATCCTGTCTAAATTAGCCTTAGTATGTATGAATGTGAGTTAGGGACCTTAGATTGTAAGCTCCTTGAGGGCAGGGACTGATGTGAATGTACATTGTATATGTAAAGCGCTGCATAAATTGATGGTGCTATATAAGTACCTGAAATAAATAAATTATCCTTCAGCAATAACATTTGAAACTTTTTTTTTTAACCGCTTCAGCCCCGGAAGATTTTACCCCCTTCCTGACCAGAGCATTTTTTGCAATTCGGCACTTTGCCGCTTTAACTGACAATTGTGTGGTCGTGCAACGTTGCACCCAAACAAAATTGACGTCCTTTTCTTTTGGTGGTATTTGATCACCTCTGCCGTTTTTATTTTTTGCACTATAAATAAAAAAAGAGCAACAATTTAGAAAAAAAACGCAATATTTTTTACTTTTTGCTATAATAAATATTCCCCAAAAATATATTAAAAAAAATGTTTTCCCCAGTTTAGGCCGATATGTATTCTTCTACATATTTTTGGTAAAAAAAATCGCAATAAGCGTATATTGATTGGTTTGCGAAAAAGTTATAGAGTCTACAAAATAGGGGATAGGTTTAAAGCATTTTTATTAAAATTTTTTTTTTTTACTAGTAATGGCGGCGATCTGAGATTTTTATCGGGACTGCGACATTATGATGGACACATCGGACACTTTTGACACATTTTTGGGACCATTGGCATTTATACAGCAATCAGGGCTATAAAAATACACTGATTACTGTAAAAATGTCACTGGTAGGGAAGGGGTTAAACACTAGGGGGCGATCAAGGGGTTAACTGTGTTCCCTCTCTGTGTTCTAACTGAAGGGGAGAGGGGACTGACTAGGGGAGATGACAGATCACTGTTCATACTCTGTATGAACACAGGATCAGTCTCTTCTTTCCTCAGAGAACGGGAAACTGTGTGTTTACACACACAGATCCCGGTTCTCAGTGTGTCAACAGCGATTGTGGGAGCCCGGCGGTGATCGTGACTGCCGGGCACTCGCATCGGCTCTGGGGGTGAGCAGCGGGCGAGCTAGTGGCTTAGTGGCCATAACGTTGTTTCGCCCAGCTGTACTATTCTGCCGCAGTAAAACTGCGGCGGCTGGTCTGCAAGTGGTTAACTCACCCTTCTGCACTGTTGCTATGCGGCCCCTTGTAATCCGCCACTTCCTCTCCGTGGCGATTGACGTAATTTCCCTCGGCGCCTGTGCTCGCTATTGCTCCTGGGAAATGTGTGTCATTCTTTCCCAGTGAGCAGCGCCAACGGCTATTATCGCGTTATTTGGAACCCGAAAGTGATGCAAGCGTGTCTTCTGCTTATCTTGGTTGCCATCACAATGGGGCGGGCACTTCCGAGGCCGACGCCGGTTGTGTTGGCAACCTGGGACGTTTACTGCGCCGTCTGGTGTGCTTACTGCGTACGGGCGGTGCATGCTGGTTTTTCAGCAGCACTGTATCCTGGGAGTTTATCCTTGTGGGCTTCACCTGCCCACAAACAAGATGGGAATGGCCAAACAGGACAAATATAAGGTTCTTTTTTTCATTAAATATGAACAATAGTGGCGCAATTTACCAGGCTAATGAGTGCAACATTAGTATACTATGATTATAACAGATGGATTTGAAAAAAAAATTACTATATGTCGTTGGAACTCCACTTTAAGAGTCTTGTCCTCTTTAGGTTCTTCTGCTATTCTGGCAATAACTCCAGACTGACCTTGGTTCATGTCTGCTTCATGCCTTGACCTTCTTTCTGTAATATGACTCCATCTGCCTTTTCCTCTGTCAACCTTTTCCTGCCTTACAACGCTGCCTGATGAGACCTTCACCTGTTTATGGACCAGGCTCTTGCCTGGCAATTCAATATTTTGGTTGGTTGCTTGCAATTCAGTATTTTGGTTGGCTGCCATTCAACTTGCTGGGTTTTCTTGGAGGAAATGACCTGGGAGAGGCATACTGCACCCATCAAAATCCTCTTAAAGGGATTCACTGGTGAATGCCAGACACTCCTTACACTCAGTTCCATATAGTATCTCAAACCTGCCACTGCTGACAGGGAGGATCCCATCACTGTGCACTTTTACCATATGCCCTTGGGATTGGGGCTTGCTGATAGTTGCATGTGTTTTGGCCAGAAATGTCTCATGTGATTTAAATACTAATTAGAAATTTCCTCCAAGAGATAGTGCTGTCAAACAGTTTCAATGTAATGTATTTTAGTCACAGCCCCCCCTCCCCCCAAGTTGCTTCCCTTAATCAGGGACACATAAACATGGCCTAGGACTGTCTGGCTTTGACCATATAAGGTGATTACCACAAATCTGTACCTTACCTACCTTTTCCAAATCAGAGAGACCCTGGATCTAAGTAATCATATACATTTCTGATTAAAGAGATCATTGGGTCAAGCTGTAGGCATTGCCAGACCTGGGCATTTAGGGCATGTCTCTTGACAGGTGCCCAGTATCAAGCAACAGCTCTATAGGCAGGCAGCATGGGCCAAGTGATATTTTATTTCATGGTGCCGACATAGTTTAACAGTCAGTGTCACTCAGCAAAGGTGGGGGGCAGTACTGCAGGACCTGTACAGGTTTTCACTCAGATATATAACCATTGAACACCAATTTATCCATTATTCAGCTTCAACTGACCAGCAACAGAAGAGGGCACTCATCATTGGCCATCAGCTAAAAGGGTACCTTCACTGCTATATGTAACCATGTCAGACAGACATTGTAATAATATAAGTATTCTGTAAACCTTTCATGTATCTAATTACAGATTGGATTAACCTGGAAAACACGTTTACATATAGCTTGGGCACATAGCATAATTTGTGGAATTTTCAATGTTTCTAAAGGTCTTAACTAATTTAAAAATATGTTAGAAAATGAAATTAGAAAGATAATAAAAACTCAGCATCAACCAATTTATAAATATATATATATTTTTAATACTACAGTGAATAATTAGTAGGGGGGTTTAAAAAAAAAAAATCAAAGTGCATTTGAAGCCCAAACTTTTTTTTAAAGTGGAATGTAGTAGGGAAGGTTTGGAGCCCCTTTCAGTTTTTGTCGCCGACTCTGTTATTAATCTCTCTATTCATCTTGGTGATAATTATCACTGGGACTTAAAGTGAATGAAAATCCAAAATTATAATTTGGCACCAAAACAGCAATAGAAGGTTTCAAAATCTTCAACTTAGGATATTTGTTCTGATGACAGCTGCCTAAGGGGACAATTTCTTTACTTTGAAGAACTTTACTCTTACTTTCTGTTATATCTGTAGGACAGGAAGTGAAAGGAAAGCTCTCCAATGACAGACAAAAATATTGACAGGAATTCCCAATTCAAACCAAAAAAAAAATGTTTTAATTTTAGATATACCCTAAAGACGGAGTGGTTCTGATTTTGGTAACCTCATCCTGCCTACAAAATGATATAAATTAATGAGTACAGTTATTACAATAAATAGAGCACTCTAAGCAGGTCATATGCTTTTGTGTGGGCCTTGCAGAGATCACATGAATGTGAGATCACCTGATTCCACTGAAGATGACTTGATCTCAGGTCTATAGGAATAATATATAGCAAATTCATTTTTTGGTTTCATTTCTCTAGAAACCAAGATATGCATTTTGTGATTAGACATTGCACCATCATTTTTACGTACAAGATTATAGTGACTCAAAACAGTTATCTGCCTTCATTTACCAAGGAACACAGGAAACGTGTTGTGTTTGACACCTTTCCTCTACATCTGCTGCAATCATGAAATACATATGCGTCTTTGTGCCCATTAAACTTTTCCTGTTTCCTCTCCAATGGCTGCTGTACATACTGTACATATCTGCATTGCAGCACCCATGATCCTTGTGTAAAAGGATGGACGCTTCCTCCTTGAACTCTGTGGGAAAGCCTGAGCCAACAGCTGCAATAATAAAATTGAGATTATACAAAGAAGCAAAGATTGTATATTTAAAATTCCAGACTTTGGTGTCAGAAGCATAAAAGGTTTATGTTGCACTATATTTCAATAACCACTCTTGTGCAGCTAAGCTTACTTTATTTTTACTATATGCTAATGTAGGAATAATGAGTTATTAAAATATAGTTGTTAAAAATAGATTCTTTATTAGATAATTTGAGATATCATAGACACATAGCGGTTAAAATATGAGCTCTGGTAGGGGGATATGATACCATTTCAAATACAAAGAATGCAAACACAAATTATACACAGCGTTGTATATCAGAATGTCTGTTGTATAAAGTGGCTGACGCGTTTCGACCCATACAATCAAGGTCTTCTTCAAGGGCTTGGTTTGCTGTTGAAAAATTGTATTTAGCTTTTTAAATATCGAACAGTAAGTAATGAGCAATTTTATAGAAAACATAAGGTATAATTACCAGTGGAAGGTATAAATGAAAGGATCTTCTAACCAGAATTCCTTTAAAATCAGTCAGATGGTCCCATGTGTTCTTTGGCCGCTCAATACTCCGAGGAGGAATATTGTTCCACTTTATATGGCTTATAAGGAGTCACACTTTAGGGCACCCCCAGGGGCAAATCCCCAAATATATCAGTATATCATATATTAGGGAAAACAAATGTAATTCTAAATGATCAATTGATGGTCAGATTAATCTCCAATGAGCACTGTACATGTAGCCTTATAGTGATACCACAGTATTAGTTGTTAATACCAAAATGAATAAATTCGTAATGTGTATCTATTATTCAAATAGGGTTATGTTGAGACAATGTGAGTGGTGGTGTATAATGAAAAGAATGGGAAATGATGGATGATTGTGTAGTGACGTGGATGTGTGATATATGCGAGCCAAGGTGGAAAGATGTGGGTGATTAAAAAGATGATTATGCATGTGTGTGTGTGGGAGGGTTTGGTGTGTGTTAACGAGAGTGTGCGGTGAAGGCGAAAGGAAAAAACAAAACAAACAAAAACAAAAAACAAAGATACAAAGCAGTAAAGGGGACAAAAAATCCAAATAAAAAGATATGATGATTAAAAAGGCGAGTGTGCATGTGTATGTGAGTGGATGTGGTATATATAATGAGAGAGTGCTGTGGAAAGAAAATAAACAAGCAATGAAAGAAGTGAACCAAAACAGGTGAAAATGAGAAAAAAAAGAAAAGGAAAGAAAAGAAAAAAGGGGCTATTTAGTGACAAGGGGATCGTGAGTGAGTAGAAAAAGTGAGCATGAAAAATGTGTGTTAATTTGTGTGTGATTAAAAAATAGTGTTTAGGCAGTTATTATGTGTGGGTACATAAAGCTGTATAAGTGATCGTTAATATGAACTTAAATACCCTAATACTTTATATATCGGACCTAAATTTACTTCGATTTACCTTAATGGTGATGTTGGTAAGAGGCACTATCAAGGGCGTGTTGATTAATGCCAGACTATGGTTTGCACAGAGAGTATGTGGCTCTGTGGGTAAACAAGAAAGAACCAAACAGATCTGTTACAAAAAATTAAACAATTTGTTAGATGTAGTTTTAACCTGCCATTAGGCAGGTAGGGTAAGTTGATAGCTAGACTAATATGTATTAAGTACTTACATTGGCGAATTAATGACCATCCACTCTGGGATGCTCGGGATCATCTCAAGATCCACATGCATCCTGGGATTTTTACAGTGCTATTTGTTAATAAAGTGGCTTGTAATGAGCCGCAGGTGCCTTCCTCCCAACCCCTACCTTTCCCGCCATAGGAGTCCTTGCCGCTGATGCGGCGTTCCTCGTGGGGCTCCCTTGGTGTCCCGGAAGGCGGAATTTCACCAGCCACCAGCAAACAAGTTGCTCCCTCCAGTGGCCGAAAATGAATTTGGCCACCTAGTGGAGCATATTGGGAGCACAGAATTCTATGCTCCCCTTTCTTGCCGGGAAGTCATATAGGGAAGAGAACCTCCACCGAAGAGACAGTCGTGGCCACCGGAACACCATGGGAAAACAATAAAGGAAATGTCCATAAAGAACACAGTACAATGAAGTTATAAATGCAAATGCAGTTTAACAATTGATACAACAGCAATATGTGTGTGTCAGGGCTGGCTCAGCCCTTCCTTCTCTGAGCTGGCCGCTCAGCTGTCGGCTAATTGCCAGCTCTCATCTCTCTCCACAGTTAACCTGCTGTTGTGGATCTGCTTGTCAGTCCCGCCAATTTAAACTCCAGCTCACTTCATTCCTGCCTTTGCCTTTGTCACATCACAAGAAACCATCTCCTGCGTTCCTGTTTAAAGCTTTGCTGACATCCCTTCTGGCTCCTTATCCTGCTTGCTGTTCCTCTACTTGGATCCCTGACTTCTGGCTTGGCTGATTACCTGATCCAGTTACTGGACTCTGGCTATGCTTTGACTACGCTTACTCTATTTACCTTTTTATTTTTATTAATAAACAATTGTGATTTTACTGTACTTCTGTCTCGATCTGGTTCATGGTTTCTCACAGTGTGTAAACCAATGTTGTATTTTTAAATTTTTTAATTTCTATTTTCTATGTGATTCTTTGCAGTGCAATTTGAGCCCTTTATTTTGTATGGCTCATATCGCACCGCACCCGCACAAAAGGTGCAGACACATGTTCACACTCATGCAATCCGATTAAGCCAATCACACTGCATTTTTAAAATCGTTTTTGGGGTGTCGTTAACTTAAAATAAATTGACACTCACAGCGGTTCGCATGAATGGAGTGCGATTGTGATGCGGGATGGGAACCACACAGGAATCACTGCGAATCTTGCACCGCATCAGTTTGAACCGGTGTTCTATCAGATTACTGCTACCCATCAGAAAATGCCACAAAAGTGATGTTCCAACGGAAAAATAGTTACTGCGCATGCACTATGCATTCCCACATGTGTACTATGGCGCTGTACGTTCCAAACCCTCATGATCTGACGGGTAGTGGGAATCTGATAGAACACCCATGCGGATATCTTACTACACCAAGCTACAACTTGAATTTCAGAGTAATTTTAGCAAAAAAGTAAGCGTATATAAATAAATATAGTATATTGACATCTGTGATGAAGTTTTCATGTTAAATTTTGAAAGCAGCTGGACGCCAGCAGTAGGAAGGTGGGGGAGGCCATGTTGGTACAACCCGCACTGCTCAGTGCTAAACCTTTAGGTTTCCCCGCATCCAATTCACACAGCAGGAGATTGTGACCGGCTCTCTATGGAGCCAGTTCATATATCTCCGAAAGCGGCTCCGGTGCAATTTGCACAGGAGCCCTGTGCGTCTTTTGGTCTGTTTCAGATCCGAATTCAGCCAAAAATATAAGGATGCACCTGACTCCTGCTGTGAGCCGCTGCGTGCTCATATGTGAACCCAGCCTTAAGCCTCATACACGCGATCGGATTTTTGGCCGGGAATTGTGTGATGACAGACTATTTGCCTAAAATCCGACCGTTAATACGCTCCATCAGACAATTGTTGTCCAACTTTCTGCCAACAAATGTTGGATGGCAAGTTAGCCAATTTTGGGTGGACAGCGGTCCATTGTCAGATTTTCGTATCGTGTGTACACAAGTCCGTCACACAAAAGTCTAAAGCACAGACACGCATGCTCGGAATCAATGCTCACCAAACACGACATTAGCAGAAGGTGCCCAAAGGGTGGCGCTCAAGAGCTGAAATTCCACATAGTACGTCTAGTATGTCACTACGTTCGTGTTTGTTGGCTGACAATTGTGTGCTGTTAGTATGCAAGACAAAATCCAGGCACACGCCCTTCGAACAAAAGTCTGACGCTCTGTCTGCCAACAATCCGATCCTGTGTACGAGGCTTTAGGCTTTAAAAATTCCAAACAGCATCACAGATATCAATATACTATATTTATTTATATACGCTCACTTTATTGCTAATATTACTCTGAAATTAAAGACGTAGCTGGGTGTAGTAAGATGTCCGCATGGTAGTTCTATCAGATTACCGCTATCCATCAGATCATGAGGGTTTGGAACGCATAGCGGCGTGGAACGAATGTTGGAACGCATAGCGCATGCGCAGTAAGTATTTTTTGTCGGAACATCACTTCCGTTGCATTTTCTGATGGGTAAGGGTAGTCTGATAGAACGCTGGCACTTATAGAAAGTCTTTACATGTGTGATTAGCTTTACTAATTGAGTGGCAGCAGACGTGATAGAATCAGAAGGTTAAAAGCCTGTAGTGTCATCTGATTCCCATGCAGTAAATGTTGCAGTCATTAGTTACTCGCACTGTAGCTCCATGTCTGCCCACATGAGTCATGGTTTGTTTGTATCATTGAAAGCTTCAAGCAGTCACGCAACTGTGTTTAATGACACACTTAATTTTATTTTATTTTTGTTTGGAGGGAGCATTAAGCAATTAATCATCCATTGCCGTGTCAGTTAACAAGAGTTTGTCTATGTGTATGTGACACAGTAGGGGAAATTTGATAACATAACATAAGCAATACTCAAGCGTTGATATACGAGTATTTGGGTAGTAAAAATATCTTGTCCTTGCTCTCAGACAATATTATCTGGTCTATACCTACGTAGTAAATGCAATGATGCCAAGATCCTGAAAGGATCGCTAAATATTGTATTCTGGTAACTCTTTGTGGATAATACATTTAATGAGATACTCAGTATATTATTTTTTATATCACATGCCTTTATTTTATATCTTTTTTTCTGCACTTACAAGCAGACTGAGCTGTCCAGCAAAACTGACAGTACCAAGGGTTGGGACAAGCTAATACTAACAAGACGCTTTCAATTTTTAGGATTGGATTTAAACCAACCAAATAAAAGATGATTATTATAATCTACTCTGGCTATGTTAGAGTTTGCCTCTTTGAATATAATTAGAGTTAAGAATAATTATGTACAAGCCTCTGGGTCGTACTACTCATCTTAATTCCCTGCGCTGTTTACTTAAATCTGAACACCAATCAAAAAACAACATTTACATTTTACGTAAATACTATAATAATATATACATATGAAGTTAAAGTGTTACTAAACCCAGGACCCTGGATTCACTATATCTGGTCTCCCACAGTACACAGAACATGGAAATGCAATCGTTTTAGTAAATATAAACTGCTAAATACCGCTCATCAGCAGTATATAGCAGTCTTGTGACTTGTATGAGTGTCTGGTTAAAGCTTATAGAAGAAGTTTTCATACCGCACTGAGCCGTCCTATCAGGATCTAGGACCCCTGATCCTCTGTCTGGAAAGTGCTGATTGACCCTGTGCTGAGTACACATGCACTCTCCCAAGAAAAGAAAATTCTCTATAAAATACATACCTAACTGAGCATGTGCAGCCTGACTCCAATAACTCTGTCTTATTCAGACCTGTTCTGGAGTCAGTGGAAGAAGAGGAGGATCTGTGCATACAGGATCAAACAGCCTTTTTACACAATGCGGAAGATTAACCCCTTAGGTTCCACAGTGAGTATAACAAACATACTTTACTGCATATACAGACTGATTTTACTGTTCTAGGCATAGTAACACTTTAAGTAGTGTATTGATCAGTTCTTCATTAATAAAAAGTTCACTAGCATACTTCCTGACACAAAAATTCATAACTGTGTTGAATCTATAGATCTAATACACCCATACATCAATTTTATCTGACAGTCTAAATTCCTTATAACATAGTGGTTTGGAAAGGAATATTCAGGGGACTTTGAAGCCTTCCCTCCCCATCTAGTATCCCTGCCTCCCCATCTCAATCCTTTAATCCCACCCTATTGCACCGCATTACTACTAAGCACATTAAAACATATGTGCATTTATTTCATCATGCTGTCATTCATTTTGAATGGCACCCAATGGCGCACATACAGTAAACAAAAACAAATTAATAGATGCTTTAATTCAACGCTCCTCAATACAACAAGCAACGTGATTTCATAAATACGTATTATGATACCACACTCAGGTTTGAAACTTAATGAAAGAAAAATTCCACTATGTATGATCACTAGTTCATTCATTCGTTTTGTCCTGATCTCATTGTTGCACATGTCTATACTGTACAGGTTTACTGTCCAGTTCATAAAAAATGTCTGAAATCACCTGTACTATGCATATGTACCTGTAGGCTCGGTTCACACTTAATACCTGTGCATCCTGGTTCATCGTTTCAGGTCCGATTTCAGCCCCAATTTTTGGCTAAATTCGGACCCGAAGCAGATCAAAAGACACACAGGGCTACTGGGCAAATTCGCACTGGAGCTGCATCGAATATATGTGAACAGGCTCCATAGAGAGTCTCAATCTCTTGCTATTGCGAATTGGATGCAGAGATACCGTATCCAATTCGCAATAGTGTGAACCCAGCCTTATAGAGAAAACGGAAGATGTTGGATGTGGCTGGCAGTGCTAGATAAAAATTGCTAATAGCCAACCAACTGGGGGTAGTAATTCAAAATTGTTGAAAACACAACACATAATAGTATATCTGAAGGCCAAACTCCAAGACTGGGCTACGTGGAGGACAGCAGAGGATACAGGACTAGAGGTCCAGACAAGGCTAAGAATATTGGGACCAAGTTTCCATATGAGTAAACATACAGCAATGCTTGTATACATACTCCTAACAAATAGCAAGGGTAGCTACATCCAGGTAGAAACATTAGGATGGAACAGGGCAAGGGGACACACTGAAAGACGTTCAACCAAATGGAGAGCCAGACTAAGCAAGATGAGAGGATCAAATCAATTTTTTCTTCTGTTTGTTAAGGGCCTTGATGCCCAATGTCAGTAGTGTGCCCCATTACGTAAAGGAATTGTAAATTGTGTTTTAAGTTGGCACATATTTTGAGTTACTGTTGCTGCATTTACTTTAACATTTTTATATGACTTTCAGGCCTCATGTACACTGGACTTTAAAATGACGTTATAAAAATGCCAGTGGCTTTGCATTTAGTTTTTCAAAATTTTTGCAATAGCATTTTAAGCAATTATTTGTTATTTGCGTTTTTTTTTTTTAATTATTCTTTTTTTTTTTCATGGATCAAAAACGTTAAACACTGGTGAGCTGCGTTTTTGGGCGTTTATCTGGGTTTTTCAGCGTTTTTTGACATTAGAAGATTTTTATAACTGAAAAACTCCTCTCAGAACCCTCTCAGAACCCACTAGTTTTGGGGTTTTTTTACAGCCAAAAAAACGCACCAGCCAAAAAAATTTTATAACAGCCTATGTGTGCATGGACACATAGGTTAATATGATGGGGAGTTTACTGACTGTAGAAAAAAACATCTGAAGCCAAAAACAGCAGCTGTAAAAATGTCCAAAAAAATCCAGTGTGCATGAGGCCTCACAGTTTTCCAAACTTTATCTTCAATACTTTTGTTATTGCAATAAAGTCCATCTTTTGCAAACATAAATAAATAAATAAATACATTTATAGAATAATAAACCCATATTTAAAATAACAAAAATGTGCTTTTATTATTTTTATGGAAATGAGCCTTCAAAGCATTGTAACCACTATCAGTGGATCACAGGTATAATGTAATGCACAGGCTTCTGCAGACTGTGTGCCCATCTCCTTTTCTGTACCTTTTTAGGACTTTCAGTTATTGAGCTGGAGGAAGTGTCAATGGGCTGCAAAGGCAGTAATCATGGCACTCGTGTCCCAAGTCCGTCTGCCGTAGTGGCAGGTGGGAGTTGTAGTTCATTCATATACAGATTTCTGTGAATAAATGACATTGCATAGTCTAAAAGGTGGAGTTAGCCTTTAAATACAGAAACGTATGTATTCACCAGCATATATATATATATATATTGGGGATGCACCGATATATCCACCACCGGAAATGATCGTCCGAAAATAAGGGGCCGATAATAGCATGCTGCGTCCTATTGACTTCAATGCATAACCGATTCCATTGACTTCAATGCAAAATTGTGTCCTATTGATTTCAATGCAAAATCACGTCCCCGTGACTTCAATGCAAAATTGCATCCTTTTAACTTCAATGCAAAAACGGTCCTTATTGACTGCACTGCAAAATCGTGTCCTATTGAATTCAATGCAAAATTTGCATCCTATTGACTTCAATGCAAAAACGCCTCATTTGACTTCAATGTAAAATCGCATCCCATTGACTTCAATGCAAAATCCTGTCCCATTGACTTCAGTGCTAAACAACCCCCTATTGACTTTGATGCAAAATTGCATCCCATTGACTTCGATGCAAAAACACCAGCCACATTAATTACATTAAAAACTGTCCATTTTGGTTTCGGTTTTGGTTTTCGGCCAAGTGCAACCTGAACTTTTGGTTGTGGTTCAGAATTTTCATTTTAGTGCACCACTATATATAGATATATATATCTACATATCTATATAGAGATATATATATATATAGAGATATATATATCTCTATATAGATATAGAGATATATATATCTATATATATATAGATATTGATATATACTGTGTATATATATATATCTATATAGCTATATCTATATAGCTATATAGATATAAATATATATAGATAGATATACAGAAATATAAACAGTATACAGTATATAAAATTATGAATTATACACAGAGACCAGGTTTTTAAAACATTAACATAATAAAAGTAATTGCATCAACTGATCTCGCTTACATGTTTACCAAATATAATTGAAATGACCATCCCTTTAAAAATATTACTTTCAAATACAGTGAAAGAGTTAATGTCTGCCAACAAGCTTTACATTTATGAAAAATTATTCACGCTGTATGCGTTCATTCTCTTGCTTTGATCACAGTCTTTGAAACAGGTGGGATGCACTACAGACACACAACTGTGAAATGTGTGGATCAAAGCACTTGTAATTACTCCAAAGGTGCTTCTTTTTTATGGATTTCACTGACTGCTTGTTATCAGTCCGGTCAGGAGAAAAATCGTACGGTATGTCATCTTTATGTGAACCTAGTACAAACAACAGTATTTGACTGACACTTTAGGAAGCTGAGATACATTTTATAGACAAGCTGAGATGATAGACAGACAAATTAAAGGCTTTCCTTTTACCTTCTGTTTAACTTTAACAGAAGACTTGTGTTTTTTTGGATAATACATTTACTGAGCAAGTTCTGGTACATCAATACATTTTGTACGAAGTACACATTCAGATGATACAAATATACACATCCATTCATTTAAAAATGAAGCGAATGTAAGCTCTAACGAGCAGGGCTCTCTAAATCCTCCCGTATTGAATTGTATTGTAATTGTACTGTCTGTCCTCATGTTGTAAATTGCTGCGCAAACTGTTGGCGCCATGTATAATAATAATAAAATAATAATGCAAAATTATTTTTCTGATATAGAAATAATAAAAACTGTACAGAGAAACCAATAAAACTAAACATGGACAAAACATTAGGCTGCTTTGTTACTGGCCCCCGAAAAGCAATTTGCAGTAGATCATTTTTCAGAGGATAGTAAAAAGTGGTTTGCAGGTTCAAGAAATAATGCTGCTGCCTCCTGATGCCTGTTTTTTTATTGCTGAATGTAAATTTTTCATTGTTAGACCACATTGCAATTGCAAGCAGGGTGGTGGCTGGAGTGTGGGGGGGGGGGGGGGGGTGGCTGTAAAAACACAGGTCAAATGTCCACTGGCCACCCATGTGAGAGGATCCTAAGGCCAGTCATACAAGGTTTGAATCTTGGCAGGATTTGAACCATTAATGGACAGGCTGAATGTACGATTGATCAACTTGGGTACTACCAGCCTGGCGGATTCGCTTGCGATTATCACAAGTGGCTGCTATAGCCAGTAGCAATATTTTAGATTGTAAGCTCTAACAAGCAGGGCCCTCTGGTTCCTCCTGCATTGTATTGTAACTGTACTGTCTGCCCTCGCGTTGTAAAGCGCCGCGCAAACTATTGGCGCTATATAAATCCTGTATAATAATAATATTCACTGTCTTCTCCTGCCGGGGATGGGTTCCCCACCTGCCAATGTCTCAGCAGGAAGGATTCCCCTGTCATCACTGTCTGTGTTGATAGGGGGATCGTGCAAATTTCCTTCCTGCAACCTGTGGTTACAGGAAAGAAATTAACACCATCTATGGCCTGCCTTACTCTGTGGTAGAATAAGATTTTAATTTAGAACAGGGGTCTCCAAGGGCCAGATGTGGCCCTTTGCTATCTTTTATCCGGCCCTTGGGGCACTATTCCTCCCACTGATATGAGACACTATTCCTCCCACTGATACCAAAAAAAGGCCAATATTTCTTCCACTGATATTAATGATGGGATACTACCTTCTACTAATAGGGGCCCTACTCTTCCTACTGACCACCAACATTGAGGCCATATTTATTTTCACTGATGCTGGGCCTGGGACATTTTCTGCCCCCGCTGGCCACAATCCGGCCCTCCTAAAGTCTGAAGGGCAATAAACGGGCCCTTTGTTTGAAAAGTTTGGAGACCCCTGATTTAGAACACTAAGTGCCTCCACATAAGGCTTGTGCTTACATCAAAATGATTCCTTCAGTGCATTAAACATGGCAAATGGCATACGTACATACCAGAGTGGTATAATATCTATGTTTGTTTTACCTAGAAAAGAGTCGTTTTCCTCATTCTTTGTTTTTCTGCACTGGCTCACATGTTTTACCCAACAAAATAAAAGTAACAAATCAATGCAGCTCTGTATTCACTGATATATCATCAAATATATTTTTTAAATGCAATTTTTTTAGGTGCCTGAATTTGACTTGATATCAAACTCTTGTAATCCTCTGTAAAGCAGAGCTCAAACTGTGGGAGGGAGAAGTAACACAAGGAGACAATCAGTTGTGCTGCAGTGCAAATGGAATTATGATAAGAGGAAAGAGCAGAGTATTGGAGAGATGAGCTCATCAGTTTGCTGCTACTCCTTTCACTGTCCAGTCACAAGCTGGGTTAAGGATAAGACCTGTTAGACCCCCTTGATATGGGGTGGATTGTGTTCTGATCAGCACAGGATCCGTTCACAGATCCCCTGCTGATTAGAGCAGAGCTGGCAGATGACACACCAGCTTCTGCACAGTGAACACAGACTCACCCACTCTGCACTCGGTGGCCGGGTTCAAACAGACTATCCTGCAATCCGGTCTGCCTACACAGAAGAGAAAGGATCCCCTTCTGTTTGTTTTTAGCGAACCAGATCAGAACGGAGGTGTACACGGACACAAGTAGAGATGAATGGACCTTCCGATCAGGTCCGTCTGAAAAACTGACAGACGGACCTGATCACAACAGTCGTGTGAAAGGGGCCTTAGTGTAACTCAGGGGTGCTCAACCTTTTGAAGAGTGAGGGTCACTTAAGGGACTTAGTAACTGGTCACGGGCCACAATGAGTGGATCAGGAGGATCACAGGTCCGTGTCTGCTTTGCATATGCAGAGCAGACTCAGGCACAGTCCACTCTACCCTATGTGCCCTCCGATCCTCTCAGATGGAAGAGGAATGATCCCCTTCTGTTTTGTTGTTTTTTTAGAGGATTGGATTGGAGGTAGGCGGGTGTAAACGGACACAAGTGCCACTCCATAGAGGTGAATGGAGAGTTCGATTTGGTTAGACCGATCGCGTAAAGGGGCCTATGGCTTCTGATGCGCTGAGGTTTACCCACACCGCAGGTACAGCACAATGCACCTGTTGCTTTCCTGCAGGTTAGCTGCACTTTGCCATAGACCCTGCTCAGAGCAGGTAACCCTCAATTGCACTGCGCTGCACCTGGGGATCAGTTTGAAAGCAGCCCAGTAACAACTGCAGAACAGATATGCCCATACATACACTGTGATTTTAGTAATAAACTTACCTTTAATAACAGTCTTCCTTTCAGGTATTCAGTGCATTTGGTATCCCTCTACCTGTGACAGGAGTTGACGCTATACAGAAAGCAACGGTTTATGCTGCTTTACTCTGCAGCCGATTGCTTCCTCTACTGCCAGCTTCATTCACAAACATTGATGCTCTGGGATGGCGAGTCAGCAACCTGTGATCTGGGTTAGCCAACCCACCATCCCAGAGCAAGAGGTCGCGGGCCACATCAGAGAGCTCTGCGGGCCACATGTGGCACCCAGACCACTGGTTGGGCAACCCTGGTGTAACTGAACTATTTATAAAAACAAAAGAAACACTAGGTCTTTTGCCCTGCCAGACAAATAGGTGCTATTTGTCAGAGCACTGCAATGCTCTGCACAAGATTGGATGGATATGAATATACATTTTTTGGTAGGTAAATCAGAGCGGTCTGAAAATAGTATATGCTTCTCTCTTACACAAGTTAGTAAACATAAGTGTTAGGAGGGGGTAGAGAGTATTTTTAAGATTAGTTAGGGTAATACTGGAATTCTACTTCTAATGGACTGATCATTTTTCAACACATACTCACGTAAGTCTAATGTAGAACATTATACATACATACAGCAGAAACTGAAATCATACATATGAGATGTCAATACATATACTAGCTTCATCTAATGGGGTGACAGCGAAACTGATGTTCACTCTTTCACAATCCTAATTGCTACAACCCTCACCTATGATACTAAGCACATAATAGAGAATGTGTGACCATAAAAATTGGCTACACATAGAACTGGCCCAACATTCGGCCCAAGTGTACTAGGCTTAAGAAATAGTGGTACCTAACATTTTTATGCAAGGTCCATTTTAAGAAGGGTGGCTGAATGCTTCAAACACAGAGCTCTGTCTAGTGTTTGATCTAGAAACCTCTCTATTTATTAAAATCAAAATATTGAAGAGCAATCTAAAAATTTGACAATTGCATCAAAAATGACTTTAAGATAAACACATCAATTACAGCTTCAAATAAAAATACAGTACAAAGGTTCATTTTAAATCGTAAATATTATATCAATTAGTTTGTAATTAATTAGGAATAGGATATTGGTTTACAATTAGTAAGTGATTCTACGATTTATTTAATCAACATGTAATTATTAGGAAATTAAAGTCAAGGAATAACAGACTGATTCCTGATGTCATGGCATGACCTTGTAAGGTGGGAGTTTTTACACACAAGTACTGTGTGTTCAAAAGACTTGTCAAAGTCTTGATAGAGATTACAGAAACATTAGGAATGGGAGTTGTGAATTGCCCTTTGCTCAGCAAATCTAACAAGGCAGTCCTTGGGAAATCAGGAAACTCAGGAAACAAGCTGATGGCTCCCTCCCAGTCTGTGGCCACATCATTTGATTATATTCCTGCCCTGCCCTCACTGGTCGGAAGTCTTCACTGTCTTTTAGTACTGCCAGTATTTTACAGCAAAACGTCACAAAGTGTCATTATATCAAAACACAATTTCCATAAATGCAGTCGAGCAAATTAGAAAATTACCGTATTTCTTTGCAAATGTAGCTGTTGCCTAATTGGATTGTTAAGAGTCCATAATATTTCGGCTCACTTATGAAAACAAATAAGCCTAATATAAGTGTTTATATGGAAAATGATTGCACATATTTGACTGTTTCTGCAGTAAAGTATAAATCCTTAGTCACAGCTTCATATGCGGCCAAAGGAATATATTGGAGTGATATAGCTTTTGAAAGGAATTAATGTAGCACTATGGCCTCCTATTAAAAGTATGATCTGTAGCAATTAATTATAAGTGCATCTGCTTACAGTTTTCTAGCTCTGTAAAAGTTCCGCAAATACATGTTGATCCTGCCAGTGAAGTCCACCTAATGCAGCTTCCCGTGATGGTATGGCAACAATGCTGCACTGCTCCTGATTTCAGAGCAGAGTTGCTACCCTCATGTAGGCTGTGCCTGCTTGTAGTACAGTGGGATGAGAAGAGCGTGCAGGTGGTATGGCTATTAGCATTGTCACAGTAGCTTGGAAAGCCGAGACATCAGCTGAAATCTACCAACAATTGGAAAGCAATCCTGCCCCTTGTCAGTGAAAATTAATATCAGCTGGTTCAGTCTCTACTGATGGCCTATAAAAAGGTGTCTTATTACCAAAGTGTCACACAAGAAACATCCAATGCAGGGTAAAAGCAAAGAGCTCTCCCAAGACCTTTGCAACCTTATGGTTGCAAAACATACCAAAACATTGGTTACAGAAGGATTTCTAAACTTTTAAATGTTCCAATGAGCACTGTTGGGGTCATTACCTGGAAGTGCAAAGAACATAATTTCACCATAAACTGGCCATGACCAGGTGCTCCTCACAAGACTTCTGACAGAGGAGTGAAAAGAATTATTAGAGTTGTCCAAGAACCAAGGACTCAACTTGTGGAGAGAAATACCTGAAATTAACAGGTACAATTGTTTAAAAGAAAACAATAAGTAATGCACTCAACCGCCATGGCCTGTATGCACACTCACCATGCAAGAAAAAGCATTTTGACGCTTGTTTAAAGTTTACTGCACAACATTTAAACAAGCCTGTGAAACACTGGGAGAATATAATCTGGTCAGATGAGACCAAAATTGAACTCTTTGGCTGCCATAATACACACCATGTTTGGAGGTCAAATGACCCTGCACATCGACCCAAAAACACCATACCAACAGTGAAGTCTGGAGGTGGGAACATCATGGTGTGGGGCTTTTTTTCAGTATACAGTACTGGAAAACTTAATTTGATTGAAAGAAAGTATGAATGGAAAAATGTACCAAGACATTCTTGATAAAAATCTGCTGGCATCTACCAGGATGATGAAGATGAAACGAGCATAGACATTTCAGCAGGACAATGATCCCAAACACAAGCCAAGGAAACTCTCAATTGGTTTCAAAGAAAGAAAATAAATTCATTTTTTTCTGAGTTGGCGGGAGGCATGATTGATGATGGATTTACATTGAGGGACATTATCTTTTTTTTTTTTTTTAAATAAAGGAATTGTCAAAAACTTGTCTCTTGTTTTTATTACTTTTTTGACACTTCTTTGGTGAATGAGTAGGGGTACTATGTACCCGATACTCATTCACATGGGGGGTAAGCAGTGGCTCTGTGTATGGGACTGATGTCCCTCTGACATTAGCCAGTAATCTGCTTTTTTTTTCTCCTCACACTGTCAGCGCGAGGAAAAAAAAAGCCTATTACAATCTTCTGTTTACATCATATGATCAGCTGACATCTGACCCTGTGATAAGGAGCCGGCAATTAAGGCCCGCGCCTTAGCCGTCTTTAGGCTATAGCGCGGGCAGGAGTTGGTTAAATACAGGGATACAATATGTTTTTTCAAGGGTAACAGGACAAAGAAACAGTATGTAAATTACCGTTTTTAGAAGGTATGCGTATCCCTTTAAAAAAATGGCACTGTACATGTGTGTGCCAAAAACACAACAAAATAAAAGCTAAAAATGTAAAATGGTTATAAACGATCACCTTGTAAAACAGCTCATTCTGTTTAAAATAGAAATGAAAGGCAAAACATTTGTGTATTGATATGACCACGGTTTGTTCTCCTGTTTAGTGTGGTCAGTTTTTAATAGGAAAGCAGAGGGACTAGCAGGAACACCAGGGGTTTCACATAAAGGAAGCAATACAACGAGAACAGGAGACTTTCTCATACAAGTGCATGGTACAGCAGGCACATAATAGAAATATAAAATGTTGTTGTAACAAACACTTTAAAAGCTGTCTCTGTTTCTAGTGTTGTTTACTTTCAGCTTAAATTTACATTTCAAAGTTTGTCCATTTAGATTAAATGTGTCATATTTTTTAATTGTCTTTTCCTATGCCACTCAACCCAGTTTTTAGCAGATGTCCTTGTTGCCTGTCAACTTAGAGTGAACCTTTCTTCCCCCATGCATGTAAACTTAGTAATTTAAAATTCCACTCAACCAGTTGTTTCAAATGCACTACTTTTTCCCCACAAATGTACAGCCTAAGGTGACTTAACAGTGTTGTTACTGACATGTAAAGCTTAACTATGTAGTGATCAGCTAAGCTATCATCTCTATCTCTAAGAACACTTCCTAGACCCTGACATACTATATGCAGAGAGCAGTGACACATTACTCTAACAGGACAGGCAAAGGTGTCTTTGACATGCAGAATGTGGCCTCATCTTTAAACCCCTTTCACACTGAGGCACTTTGCAGGCGCGATATCATCAAAAATAGCACCTGCAAAGCACCCTGAAACAGTGGCTCCATTCACTCCAGTGTGAAAGCCCTCGGGCTTTCACACTGGAACGGTGCGCTGGCAGGGCATCAGAAAAAGTCCTGCCAGCAGCTTCTTTGGAGTGCATTAAGAGCGGTGAACTCACTGCTCCTAAAGTGCCCCTGCCCATTGAATACAATAGGGGAAGCGCTGCTATACTGCCGGCAAAGCGCCGCTGCAGCGGTGTTTGCGGGCAGATTTAACCCCTTTTTGGCCACTAACGGGGCGGTTTTAAACACCCTGGGCGCCGCTTTACTGCTGCTGCTCAGTGTGATAGAGGTCTTATGCTATAGGAGAGGAAAGATGGTGGTGCCCAAGGGGGCACTAACTTTTCACACAGCTTTCACTAAGGGTATTCCCTGCTCATGCATTTGTTCATGAAACCTTGCATTGCCAAGGTTTTTGACAAGTTTAATTTAAGGAATATATATATATATATATATATATATATATATATATATATATATATATATATATATAAATAGTGGTCCAGAAGATCCCAGGTCGCAGTTACACAGTTGGTTGAGCAACTGCATGTAAATCTCAGTAGTTAGAAACTGATCTGCCCAGGGTTTCCAGATCACCCAAAAGTTTTTCATAGTGTCTAAAAGCTTAGCCTCAGTCTTCTCATGAAGCATCACCTGGGTAATTCTGGATCTGGCCTTTGCTATGCTAAAGCCTCGTACACATGATCGGATTGTTGGCAGACAAATCGTCACACTTTTGTCCGAAGGGCATGTGCCAGGAGCTTGTCTTGCATACAAACGGTACACAATTTTCGGCCAACAAACACGAACGTAGTGACATACTACGTGGAATTTCAGCTCTTGAGCGCCACCCTTTGGGCATCTTCTGCTAATGTCGTGTTTGGTGAGCATTGATTCCGAGCATGCGTGTTTGTACTTTGGATTTTTGTGTGAAGGACTTTGGATACACACTATACGAAAATCTGACAACAGACCATTGTCTGCTGAAAATTTACTAGCCTGCCATCCAACATTTGTTGGCGGAAAGTTGGACAACAATTGTTTGAAGGAGCGTACTAACAGTCAGATTTTAGGCCAACAGTCTGTCATCACACAATTCCCTGCCGAAAATACGATCGTGTGTATGAGGCTTAAGAGTATGACTTTTCCAGGCTTGGCTATTTTCTGCTTTGTGGCCATAAGAACAAGTTAAAATTGGCCACCATTTCAAATTGTGGTTTAGTAAGGCCAGGAAGCTTTAGGAAATGCCTTCTTTGGGTCCAGTTATTGTTCTCTAAGGTCTTGCCAGGTCGTGGTCCCTGACAAAATACTTTCAATTCTGTTTAGCTGCTTTTGAGATTTGTACAACACTGCCACATAGCATAGCCAGGAGGCTGACTAGACTTTTCTTTGTGAATGCCTCCAATCCCCTTGCCTACAGATCAGACAATGACTGTGCATTACCATACTGATAAGATAACCTCTTTGATCTCAGGCTGTACAATGCAACTGAACTGGGTCACATTACTGGCCCTCCTTCACTCAATGTGACTTTTGTTGTGCAGGAGATTATAGGAAGCTAAAATAAATACAGATTTTAAATACTTATAATTAAAGAACATTTAGGCTCTGTTTCCACTACTGCGAGTTGTTGTGCGACTTGACACATGTCAAGTCGCATGACAAGTCAAAATCCATGTATTTCAATGGTCCCCGTTCTAATTAGTGTGACTCAAGTCCCAGCGACTCCAAAAAAGGTTCTTGTACTACTTTGGTGCAACTTGTTCTCCCATGGTTCTCACCAGTCGCATGACATCGCATCAAAAATCGCATCGCAAAGTTGAGCTGTAAATTGCGTGACTTTGGGGTCACAATAGTGTTAACCAAACCTTAACATTTTTAATAAACACATTCACGAATTTAAATGCATTTTAATGTTTGCTTGGACAGCTTTAAACTTCAGTCTTCATCTTACAGTAATTTAGTAACAAAGGCATTGGTTATTAGTACTTGGAGGCCTTACTTTCCAATTAACATTCAGATAAGTAACCAAAGACCTGGCATTCAAATAAGATATTTGTTTTACTGTCTTGGTTCTCCCTGCTGCACCTGCTCACGCCATAAACTTTGAATTAGCCTCACTCATCTCAAACACTCAGTGCCTGAGACATCTAAGAACTCCTGCATCTTTCATCTCGTCTGCTGCCAAGCTCTGCTGCTTCCATTGCCTAAACTAACACAGAAATAGTAATCCCTTGACTTCGGTAAGGCTATTTTTTTGCTTTCCACGTTTTGTTATGTACAGCAGACACCATTATTATAGGGGATTGGCAATTCTCCAGGCTGACATGTCTTTGTGTTTTATCCCTTTTCTCTATTGATCTAGATTTTGATTTGTTTTCTATTTAATTTCTAAATCCGCATCTCAGTGAATGAAAATAATCTTCATTGGCTAGTGTAGGGAATGCATTGAATTCCCCAGGTAAAACAAATTATTGTGTAAGTATTAAAAAAATGTTTATACTGCTGTACCTAACGCTATTCAAAAGAGGCACAAAACAGGACATTTAGTTACTATATGCCACATAAATTATATGGTAGTATAGGAATAGGATGAATAGGGGTTGAAGCAGGAACATGTTCTGAAAGCAGTGGGTCTGTCTGCAAGACCACAATTTTGGCCCAATTGATCAAGAAAAAAAATGCAGCATGTGCAGCTTACTTATCAGTGAAAAGTAGGTGTGGTTTTAGTGCATTAAATATTGGGTATGGCTTAAAGGGTTGTGGTTAAATAGAATCTGAGACAATCTGCATAGTACAGAAAGAGGTAGTGTTACATAGGGAATGTACAACACGGTGTACAGAATGAGATAATGCAGAATAGGAAATGTACAGCACAGTGTACAGAATAAGATGGTGCAGAATATGAAATGTACAGCATGTGTGGCCCTCCGTGCATTCACATACATTGAATCCGGCCCTTAAGTGGAAAAAGGTTGCTGACCCCTGGTGTATGGAATGAGTTGGTACAGAATACGAAATGTACAGCACAGTGTACAGAAAGCGTTGGTGCAGAATAGGGAAAGTACAGCACAGTATACAGAATAGTTTGGTGCAGAATCAGGGATGTAAAGCACAGTGTACAAAATGAGTTGCTGCAGAATAAGGAAAAGCGAAATCCCCTTCATGTTATGCAATGTGTAATAGCACGTTTGGTCCACCCTCCTTGGGGCCCATGTGCCTGGCACACACTGTACAAATGGAGGTTACGCCAGTGGTGTATTTTGGTTTTGTGCTGCCCTAGGCAAGACTAAAATCGGGCACCATTTCCCCATCTAAATTTGTCCCACCCCTTCCTGTTTAAGATCCACCTCTTCATCTGTAAATCCTGTTTAAGCTCCACCTCTTCCTATTAGAGCTCCACCTCTTCCTCTCTGTACATGAAAAGCGAGTAACAAGTGCATATATTTTGTTGTTTTATGTACTATTACAAATGTTGTATATATTTTAAATTCAACCATTTTTACTTTATTTTAACAATTAGCAATATTTTAAACTTAAATGCAACTTGTTGAATCTGAGAGGATGTCATTCAGTATAGTTTCATATACAAAGCCACGTGCTTTCTATTATTTTAATACATATTATTATCCAGTTCTGAGCTGCTCTTTGGATGTACCTGTGAGAATCATGTGCTCCTTTATCTGACAGAGCGATACAACAAATAAAAACAACTACGAAATATGTAATATTTAAGAGAATGTGGTAGTAATCATACAAAGCTAAAAACAAAGACAGCTTCTTTACAGTACTTAGCAGGTGTGTTTCAAGGCCACAAAAATTATAGCAATATGCCTAATGGGAATGACCCACTCACCAATCTTGCTGAACACCAAAAGCCACATGGCTGCGTGCTTTCAGGGGCCGCCCCCTTCTTTAGAGCCAAATAAATAAAACTATAAACACTTCTAACTTAAAGCGGGGTTCCACCCAAATTTTGAACAATATCTGTATGTATTCTCTTCCTTGCCTAGATGCTGACATGCCGTTTAAAAAAATTTAAATCGCCGTAATTACCTTTTATTTTTCTATTCTTCTTTGCACTTCCTGGTTCTCCTCCCGTGGGAGAAGCGTGTTTCTAGCCTCTCCCAGACTCCTGGGAGCTAGTCTCAGGCTTCCCAGGATGCCACTGAGCATGTGCGGGAACGAGCGGTGAATGCTGGGAGCACAGCATTCACCACATCCAGGAAATAAATGCTTGTGGGCTTCAAATGCCCACAATGAAGATGGAAACCACGTGCAGTGAATGATATAAGTTATTCTTTCCGACGAAATCTGACACAGGCGGACATATTACACACAATATGTGAGTATGTAATGCTGAGAAGAAAAGTTTGTGAATGAACTCAAAAAAAAAACAAAAAACGATAGATAGGTGGACCCTCGCTTTAAATAGGTGCAAACTGTCGAATGTTAAACTAAAGATTTTATGTGGAATATCTCGTTCAAACTTGTAAATTAAAGTAACTTTCGCCAAACTCTCTGTGTGGCAAAGTTGTTAATAAGCTCATCATAGTCCAAACAGCCAGAGAGTTTAATCTTTCCCTCCCCCCATTCTGGATCTCAAGTAGCTTTTCACGCACATCAAAGTTGAAAAAGAACGCTCAGCTGAGCAGTTAGTTGCTGCTGTGCACAAAAACATTCTTAGAGCAATGTCCACATTTGCTCTCTCTCTTATCACTTGGGACATAGCTAGAACAGAGGTATGTTCTGTAGAAGAACTTATGAGGTATGAACGAAAGTGGAGACACTCATCAACAAACAAAACTCCTTGCCAGCAGGCAGACTGGTGGATGGCCCCCTGGGGAGGTACAGAAGAACATGGCATACAGCTTTGAGGCATAGAGAGGCTGTACAGGGTAGGGCACGCTGTGACCTGTAGGTCGGGAGTCAGGACATTTACAAATGTAAAGCGGGTGCCACGGCAAACTGTTCTTGTCACTCTCAGGGTCTGATGAGGAAGCTGCAGCCGTTCACAATGACCAGCTATGGCTTTCTCATCAGACCCTGAGACATGATTCGTCCAAGTGCCACATATTAGGAGCTTCTCTGCAGTTCTCATAGTGTTCCTTCTGCCTGGGGGCGGCGCCGCCCCCTCAAAAATGCCGCCCAAGGCAATTGCCTTATTTGCCTTGCAGTAGATACATCCCTGGGTTACACCACTGGGTTGGAGCCAGCAGCAGCCATCACATTAAGGCAGAGTTACTCTAACACACCCTCCGTCACATCTGAATGTTTCACAAACTTACTGTTAAGATAGCGGAAACATCACATCAGCCTGTTTACAAATTGTGCAATGTTTCAAGAATTCTGTATAGTGACGTAACTGGTAAGCATCCACGACATACAATGGAAACAATGACCACCACTATGCTAGTGAAGAAATTGAACCACAATCTCCGTAAACACCCGAGGCCAGAGTAAAATTTCTTCATAACAGCTGTTATGATGAAAATCATAGGGTATATTCACATCTCCGTGTTTTTCATTTGTTGTGATTGCATCGATCCATTTCAAATTCATTTTAAGGGTATTTAACACACACTTTACATATGTTACCTGTAGCCGAGTGCTAGGCTGCAAGGACTAAGCCGTGGCATTATCAGTAGATACCTGTACACTGGGAGCAAACAAACAAGCTGGACTTCAATGAGCTACAGACTCCCATCAGCAGAGAAAGTGGGAGTACCAACAGCATCCAGTAGAAGGTGAAGATGGCCATAGTGGATGATGGGAGTTGAAGTCCAGACAAAAAAATTATTGTGGTCCCTCATTACCCAATGGACTACATCTCCCAGAAGGGGTTGGTACTTCACTGTCTTTTACTGCAGGAAGCAGAAGTGTACACATCCCCCAGAGTCAGATCTGCTTGCGACTAGCCTCAGTCATACCACTGTGGGACCACAGAGAGAGCATTGGAGAGCGCAGAGACTGGGACTGGGTTACCACTGCTGAGAGCTTAGTACTACACTTACACTAAAGCAGTACAACGCTGAACTGGGGCAGAGGATTTTTTTGTCACTCAGTGGGATTTCCATGCTGGGTCACTGAGTTTGGTGAGAAGACCTTGCGGCCATGACCTATAGCCACTATTGTCGGTACTGCCTGCTGGCCTTGCTGTGACTGTTCCCATGTGCACCTCTAGCATGATTGTGCCCCAATGTTAGCAGGCTGAAGATCAAGGACTAAAATCTACCCGTTTACAGTTGCCACATAGAGACCTTTGCTAGTAGCTTAGTGATGATGTACAACTGAGGGGTATCACACAGGCTTAGTCATTTTCTTTGGGTGCACCCTAAGTAGGTGCAATATTCTTATTCACAGCACAGTTAATGTTTATATTCTCTATCTACCACTGATCTTACTGATTTATGTGTTAATTCCAGTCTAGTGGTACAGAACTCAATTTAAGTTTCTTTGGTATAGTGAATACACTGTCTAGCAAGCTATGTCTAAAACCTACCTTCGGCAAGTTTATTTGTGTTCAAACCACTATTTTCTCTAACCCATGCCAATACATTGAGTTCCTTTATCACTAAACTGTCTTGTGTTCATTTCCTGGTATTAGCTTGCTATCAAGTCAAAGGTATTTTTCCTTGCGACTCTTTAAGTGTTTGCGGTGATTTCCAATAAACAAGGTGTTCCCAAGGGGCTGAGGGTTTTATCAAAGTCAGGGAGCAGAACAGAGAACCCAAGATACCAAGCGGCTCCTTCAGGAGTTGGCGCTACATACCATTTATCCCTATAGATGATGTGCTTTGCTGGAAATAGCATGAATGATGCAGCAAGAACAATTTTTCTTAGTGCACCATACTAAATACTCATATATGTGAAAGTAACCTAAAGCCGCTGTAAAACTTTACTTCAGAGTTTAATGTCACTAGGCAGTCTTCTAGAGAAACAGGTGTCATTACATGAGGAGGCTAGAGGTAACATGAGAGGTGGCGCTACCCCGCGTCTAAATGCAAAAACTCCGGCAGGTCTTCCTCCCCCCAGGAAAAATCTAGGGGTTATCAGGCTTCTCTACCTAGTCTAAGCTCCCGATATCCCCCCCAACCCCTCATCCTCGCCCCATTCATTAGCCACAGCACCCCAATACTTCCTGTGTTATAACAAAACCAAGTCATCAAAAAAAAAAAAAAAAAAGTGCCAGAAACCATAGGGAAAAAAGGAAAAACCATTTGAGATAATCTAAGGGGCAAAATCTAGGGAGAATTGCACTTTATCCCTCCCTCCCTCATAATTACCCATTCGGGCCCGTTATGGGCATTTTCTATCCTTGAGCAAATTCAATATACCAAAATTACTTTGAGAGAAGTGAAGTGGGGGGGGGGGGGGGTTGGGGTGGCAGGAAACAAAAGCCCATGAAGGGCTCATTCCATTCCTCAACTATCTATTTTACATACTATGGGATTTCCTCCACTGCTCCCTCTCTTCCCTCCTCCAATACATATTTGTTACCCACATAACCTATGTAAACCAAAGACTGTTTGAACTCAAACCAGCTTTTCCAAGTTCTATAGAATTTTGAATAGGAATCATTTTGTAAATGTATCAGTTCTTCCATTAATCTGGTTCTATCTACCTATCTGAACCATTCCAACATAGTTGGTATTTTCTTTGATTTCCAATATTTCTGGATCAATACCTTAGCTGCATTCAACAAAAAAAGGAATAATAGACATTTTGTATTTTTTCCTTGTATCGCTTGTAGCCTGAAATAGGCATTGCCCCAGGAAGACGACAGATTTGTCGAAACGGCGTAGGGAGGAGCGACGTGCTGACGTCACCACCATACATCGCTGATCCTGGAAGCTACGGGCAGCAGCTGCGAGCCGGCCGGCATATATTGTTTTATACGTGATTTGAAGCTTTCACATTGTAAGTGTATTTCTTACTTTTCTTCTTAATAAATGTTAATTGTATTACGCTATGGAGCTTTCTCTTTTGCATTTGTCCTTGGGATCTGAGCGCTAATACACCATTCAGTGGACCCCTTGAGCGGTGACCTGTGGAGACATATTCCTAATAGAGACCCAGTGGCTGGGGGATACAGCCACTTGCTCGTACGATCTCTATAACATAAGATCCAATGATCTGGTAAGGGGCTGATTGTTTTGAGGTGGAGGAATTTTCCTATCATTACGCTCCTCAGGGTGACAACATTGCATGCCTCACATCGTTTGAAGAGTGGTGTTTTCTCTCCCTTTTTTATGAAAGACTTTCTCAGCAAGAACCTTTGTCTGTATGGACTTTGCTCATTCTGCTTGGTTTTTGATTGTCCATATCCTAAGGATTAACTGTATAGGTTTAATCTGTGAGATTCAAGTTTTATTATTTGTTAGCAATATAGTTTTTTTTTTTCTTTCTTCATTGTTTTTTATTGCACAAGGGTGTTACAGTTGTGGTCATACAAATGAATCATGATCACACTCACTTAATAGTAGCAGCGCAGCCTTTCCTATATGTAGTAATTTAAGTGGGGGTTGTCTCACATTTATGGTTGCAGCAGCACCAATAAATCTTTTGTTTTCACAGACGCACATTTAATTTATACTGATTATATTGAGGGATAGCGCAGTATTTTTTTATTTTGGAATTGCTAAGGATCTTGCCCAATTTCGGAATTACTGATCATCTTAATTATATTTAAAACTTTCTCCCAGTATAAGTGAAACCTTGGACACTGCCACCAAATGTAGGCATACGTTCCCTCACCCCCACGCTCTCTCCAGCACTCAAATGACAGTGCTGAATTAACCTTGTGTAGTTTGGATGGAACATAATACCACCTAGTCAACAGTAAGGCCCCTTTCACACTGGGGTGGGAGGTGCGTCGGCTATTATTAGCGACACTTTACCGTCGTTTTAGCGGCGGTATTCGGCCGGTTTTATCCCCCGCTAGCGGCTGAAAAAGGGTTAAAACCGCCCACAAAGCACCGCTACAGCGGCGCTACAGCGGCGCTACAGCGGCGCTATGCCGGCGGTATAGCCACGCTGCTCCATTGATTTCAATGTGTAGGAGCGGTGAAGGAGCGCTGTATACACCGATCCTTCAACGCTCCAAAGATGCGGTTTGCAGGAGTTTTTTTTCCCTTCTGCCAGCGCACCTCTCCAGTGTGAAAGCCCTTGGGCTTTCACACTGGAGACACAGCAGCGGCGGTTTCAGGTCGGTTTGCAGGCGCTATTTTAAGCGCAATAGCGCCTGCAACACGGCCCAGTGTGAAAGGGGCCTTAATAGTTCATTTATTTTATCCTCATATCTATTGAGGTAAACTATACACAATCTATAACTTTACACTTTAGAGCTTCAGCGTAAGGTAGGTTTAATTCATGCTCCCATCCACTCAAGAGACATGAGGGCCCGGGGTCCAGGAAAGATACACTATATTACCAAAAGTATTGGGACACCTGCCTTTACACTCACATGAACTTTAATGGCATCCCAGTCTTAGTCCGTAGTGTTCAATATTGAACTTGCCCACCCTTTGCAGGGTCTGTAGGGTTCAATATTGAGTTGGCCCACCCTTTGCAGCTATAACAGCTTCAACTCTTCTGGGAATGCTGTCCACAAAGTTTAGGAGTAAGTCTATGGGAATGTTTTACCATTCTTCCAGAAGTGAGGTCAGGCACTGATGTTGGATGAGAAGGCCTGCCTCGCAATCTCCGCTCTACTTCATTCCAAAGGCATTCTATTGGGTTGAGGTCAGGACTCTGTGCAGGCCAGTTAAGTTCCTCCACCCCAAATTCACTCATCAATGTCTTTAAGGACCATGCTTTGTGCACTGCTCCAAATCATTTGGTGGAGGGGGATTATGGTGTGGGGTTGTTTTTCAGGGGTTGGGCTTGGCTCCTTAGTTCCAATAAAGGGAAATATTAAGGCGTCAGCATACCTAGACTTTTTGGACCATTTCATGCTCCCAATTTTGTGGGAACAGTTTGTGGATGGCCCCTTCCTGTTCCAACATGACTGCGCACCAGTGCACAAAGCAAGGTCCATAAAGACATGGATGAGCGAGTTTGAGGTGGAGGAACTTGACTGGCCGGCATAGAGTCTTGACCTCAACCCGATATAACACCTTTGGGATGAATTAGAGCGGAGATTGCGAGCCAGGCCTTCTTGTCCAACATTAGTGCCTGACCTCACTTCTGGAAGAATGGTAAAACATTCACATAGACACACTCCTAAACCTTGTGGACAGCATTCCCAGAAGAGTTGAAGCTGTTATAGCTGCAAAGGGTGGGCCAACTCAATATTGAACCCTACAGACTAAGACTGGGAGGCCATTAAAGTTCATGTGTGGTAATACAACCCCTGGCAAAAATTATGTAATCACCAGTCCCTGAGGATGTTCCTTCAGTTGTTTATTGTTGTAGAAAAAAAGCAGATCACAGACATGGCCAAAAACTAAAGGCATTTCAAATGACAAATTTCTGGCTTTAAGAAACACTAAAAGAAATCAAGAAAAATTATTGTTGTGTCCAGTAACAGTTAGATTTATAGAACAAGCACAGGGAATAAATTATGGAATCACTCAATTCTGAGGAAAAAATTATGGAATCACCCTGTAAATTTTTATTACAAACACTAACACCTGCATCAGATTAAATCTGCTTGTTAATATGTAGGTAAAGAGGGTAAATCATCACGCAGTGTTGCACAAGATGTTGGTTGTTCACAGTCGGCTGTGTCTAAAACATGGACCAAATACAAACAACATGGGAAAGTGGTTAAAGGCAAGCATACTGGCCCAAGGAAGACCAAGGAAGACATCAAAGCGTCAAGACAGAAAACTTAAAGCAATATGCCTTGAAAACAGAAAATGTACAACAAAACAAATGAGGAACAAATGGGAGGAAACTGGAGTCAACATCTGTGACCGAACTGTAAGAAACCGCCTAAAGGAAATGGGATTTACATACAGAAAAGCTAAAAGAAAGCCATCTCTAACACCTAAACACAAAAAAACAAGGTTACAATGGGCTAAGGAAAGGCAATCGTGGACTGTGGATGATTGGATGAAAGACATATTCAGTGATGAATCTCGAATCTGCATTGGACAAGGTGATGATGCTGGAACTTTTGTTTGGTGCCGCTCCAATGAGATTTATGCAGACGACTGTCTGAAGAAAACATGCAAATTTCCTCAGCCAATTATGATATGGGGCTGCATGTCAGGTAAAGGCACTGGGGAGATGCCTGTCATTAAATCTTCAATAAATGCACAGGTTTACATTGAAATTTTGGACACTTTTCTTATCCCATCTATTGAAAGGATGTTTGGGGATGATGAAATCATTTATCAAGATGATAATGCATCTTGCCATAGAGCAAAAACTGTGAAAAAATTCCTTGAAGAAAGACACATAAGGTCAATGTCATGCAAACAGTCCGGATCTCAATCCAATTGAAAATCTGTGGTGGAAGTTAAAGAAAATGGTCCATGACAAGGCTCCAACCTGCAAAGATGATTTGGCAACAGCAATCAGAGAAGGCTGGAGCCAGATTGATGAAGAGTACTGATTATCACTCATTAAGTCAATGCCTCAGAGACTGCAAGCAGTTATAAAAGCCAGAGATGGTGCAACAAAGTACTAGTGATGTGTTGGAGTGTTATTTTGTTTGTTTTTCATGATTCCATAATTTTTTTCTTTACCTACATACTAACAAGCAGATTTAATCTGATGCAGGTGTTAGTGTTTGTAATGAAAATTTACAGGGTGATTCCTCAGAATTGAGTGATTCCATAATTTATTCCCTGTGCTTGTTCTATAAATCTAACTGTTACTGGCCACCACAATTATTTTTCTTGATTTCTTTTAGTGTTTCTTAAAGCCAGAAAGTTGCCATTTGAAATGCCTTTAGTTTTTGGCCATGTCTGTGATCTGCTTTTTTTCTACAACAATAAACAACTGAAGGAACATCCTCAGGGACTGGTGATTCCATAATTTTTGCCAGGGGTTGTATAGTGTATTAGCATCTTACACATTTTTGAAATGCCATGTCTCGTTATCCCCCTGCTCTATCCAGTGGATTGAGCTCACGAACTGAGCGGAGAGGTTTTGGCAAAGAGTCCATGAAATGCGGTATACATGTGTTTATAGGTGTGAGAGTGTAAAGCACATGTTCTTAGATGCAGATATTTGGATCCTGTGTTACGGATCTGAATGCAGTGCATGTTTACTCACCTGTGTGAATGGCATCATTGAAAATAATGCAGGTGTGTTCAGGTACGTAATCAAAAAGCACTTGTATATATGTTTTTTTACAGCCGTGTGAACGGAGCCATTCACACAGATATGTAAACATGCACTGCAGTCAGATCCGTAACACAGAATCCAAGGCTTCATTCACGCATACATACTTACATTGTTCTAAGCTGGACCAATGTAACTATGCAATACAAGCCATGCCTGAAATTTAGCTTTGAATAATTTTGGGGTTATCACCTCAACCACATTTATATACAAATATGTTTTCGTATGTTGTTATACACTTCCCACAAGGTTAATGGAGCTATGTTTCCATCACATCGAATTTACATTTGTTTTGAAAACGACCGAAAGTTAACTCTGCATCTGTAATAACATTATGCTAATTTAGGCCACCACAACCAAAAGGAATACAATACTTGTTTACTGTAATTCTAATGACAAGACCCCTGCTATGGCAGGAAATATTTTTAGAAAAATCTGAATGTAATTAGAGCAGCTGATGAGACAAAACGGATATTTGTCTAGAACAGCAGCCAAACAGTACATTTATTGCGACTTCAGGACTTAGTTTGCTGTGCAGCTTTCTTCAGAACAATAAACTTTCCCAGCCGAATTCTGAAAACATTGGAAAAGTACAGGAACTCTGAGCACTGTGTCCAAAAACAAACCAAAGGAAGCTACTGGGTTTTATCTGATGTCTCAGTTACTCAGTGAGAGTGAACTGCTACTTGAGATAAACACCCATTTACTGTGCACTGTGCTGGTCATATTTCTGATAGGGAGGTCAGACATTCATGTACAATCCAAACACCCCCAGACGTTGGCAATGCATCCCTAAACTAGGCTTAGGCAGGCCATAGACGGTGCAAAATTATTTTCTGCAACCACCGGAAGCTGTTGGTACGGTGATTATCACTAGCGGCTATCAATCAACTTGGTACATTTAGCTTGTCCATTAATTCTTCGAATCCCGACCGGTTCCTGCTGAGCTGGCCGAGATTCAAATCTTGTATGGCCGGCCTTATGGAGAAAAGCCAATATACCAAAAACTGCACTTAGTGATAAGCAAATAAAATGAAATAATTCAAACCATGAATAATGAAACAGTAGCACTCACACACACAGATATTTGAAAACTCCAAACTGAAATAGCATATATACAAAAAATGTATTGTACTATTTACAATAAAACCTAAAATATCAGTGTAAACCAATAATCAAAAAAGTTCCAAAGCAATCATGCAAGAAAGTCCACTGTGATCAAATACACTTTTGCCAACTTTTCACCACATCCAGTGCTCATACCACCGCCTGTGTCTCCTCACCAAAAAGTAAGACCTTATTGCAAAGGAGGTTCTACAGAGCTTTCAATTAACGGTCACTTATCCAAGCCAGTTCCGCCGAATAAGTTTCGTCCCAAAAGATGTTTCTGCGTTCCTGCCCGAGGCCAGCATAAGGAGATTCAGTATTGTTTGTTGCTTTTGCCATCTTTAGGGATTGAGTCAGTCATCCAGCCTGAGATCATTTGAAAGCTCTGTAGGACCTCCTTTGCAATGAGGTCTTACTTTCTGGTAAGGAGACACAGGTGGTGATTCAAGCACTAGATGTGGTGAAAAGTGTATTTCATCACAGTGGACTTTCTTGCATGATTACTTTTGGACTTTTTTGGTTATTGGTTTACACTGATATTTTATGTTTTACAGTAAACAGGGCAACACATTTTTTTGTATGTATGCAGAAAGGCGGTGGACCTGCCACAGACACCTCTGGCAGCTACCACCTCTCATAAAACTTAAAGCCTTTAGGTACACAATGCATATTAGCTCAATAGAAATGTATGTCAAAGCAAAATATATATATAAAAAAATATACAGTACATCTCTGAAATGCATGCACATTACGCCCTTTAAGTGCATGAGTATCAGTGCTGTTTATAAACATCACCGATATCAAGGGATTTTAAACACACTCCTGAATGCTTTAGCAGCCAGGAGCATGTGTCATTGACAGCTTGCAGGTGGAAGTGATTTACTTCTACAAGCACTGGACATGCCACCAACCCCTGCACAACCCCCAAGGCTTGTATCTTCACTGTCCAACCTGCAGGCCCGAGGTTGGCTTGGTGTGTGTCACTGGCTAGAGTGGAGGGAGCTCGGTAAACAGTTCTCTGGTCCTCCCTCCAATGAATGAACTGGGAAGTGACATGTATTACATCACTGCCTAGTTCACAGTTGTCATTTGACAGTATTGGCCGAGTAAGCAGCTAATGAAACTCAATCTGTGCTTCAGTAACTGCAGTGGAGTGCAGGGGTGACACCAGCCCCCCCCAAATCCCATGTACAATCATATACATAAACACATACATCAAGGAGTCTATGCATGCAAACGCCAATTGCGCTACACGTTATATAACGCCATGAACACTAAGATGAGAGCAATAATTCTTGGCCATTATTCACAATCAACTTTATACCGATGACCCGTAAGAGTTTTTTAAGCATTGCTGATGGACAATTTTGGTTACTGAAGTTTGTTGCCGTTTCACTGGCACAAATAATTTTAATGCTTGACATGTTGGGTATCTATTTACTTTTCGCAACTTCATATTTTGTACTTTACCAATAATTCGTTAATAAATTGCATTTTTCTGCACTGAAATTGACTTTATCAAACCCATATTTTTAGTAAAAAATACACTAAACATGTGTGCTAATATCATATGTGGAATTGCAACACAGAAAATATCCCATTGATCCCAGCAGAAATGCACTCAGCTCCTGGTTTCCTGTTGTGGACTGAATTTGCAAAGAAGACTGCCAGCCCTGCCCAATCGACTTTTGCCAAACTATAGAATGACATCCCCCTTATTGCCACAACATAGAGTGAGGAAGAGCAAATAAAGGAAGTTCATTGTTAGGATTTAAATACACTTAAAATATGTTCATTTAAAGTGTATGTAAACCGTTTCAATGATCTTCTCTTATTTGCTCCCATTGGTCTGTCAAATATTTTGTTACACCTGTTTAATGAGTGCACAAAAGGCAAAGCAACAGGTTACCTTTAATATACCTCAGGGGTTCTTCTACTTACAGAGATCCTCCACTAAAGCAACCCAGGGCTTACACAAGGCTTCTTCTTTTTTTCCCCTGCAGAGCAATAGAACTCCAGGGGAGTAAAACGAAGGTAAATATGCAATGCAGAGGCTGCTATTAAAGTGAATGTATTGAATTGACCTGCATGGATAAAGCGCAGGTGCACTTTAAGCTTAAGTCTGATTTTAATCATTCAATGAACCATAAGAAAGCATGTGTATGGTTAAGAATGTCAGCTGAAAAATGAAAAGGTCATCGTCATCTCTTGCAAAAAGATTTCCATAGAAATTCATTGGACTACAACTACATTGGACAATAAAGATTATTGTTTTTAAAATTAGGTCAAATACGGAAACGTTCAGAAGACCTCCTTCAATGTTGCACAATAAGGTGCTATAGCCATAATGATGACTATTTTGCAGTATGATAAACTGCTTCCCTTGCATTCTCCATATTTAACCATAAATATGGTACTCGTTGTGCAGTGCAATCCTGGTTCCTCATTTTCCACAAGTTGCTGAAATGGCCTTTCCTTGACCACTTCTGCCGATTATTTGATACAGCTATGCTTGCCTGTTGCTAACTTTTACTGCCATTCAGCTTGACAATGCCATACTAAGGTTTCAGTGTCATCAACATCCCATTATCTGCACTCATGCTACTCCTTCATCCTTACATTCCATGTCCTCCAACCTGGGGGTGATTAGACTGGAACAATAATAAGAGAGTCCCACTCTGTCTTCTTTAACCCTACATTCAGGTATGTGACAAACATATTCATCAATCTGTAAATAACTTTTTTTTAACTTTATAAACTTTATTGAAACATTTTTAATTTAACATCTTTAACATACAAGCAATCATTTCCCCCTCCCCCCCCCCCCCCCTCCGTTTTACATGTGCATATACCGAGGAAAGTTGAAAACATATTCTCATTAAGATTCTCGGATGTTTATTATGTAGTTATCCCATCTTCTTCCCTTCCTTCCTCCATGACCACCCCCCCACCTTCTCCACTCCAGCTGCCCGACCCACCCCGCATCATCTCAATCCTCTCATTCAATCTAACCACACTCATCCACCCCCTCTGCCCGACTTCTCTCCATTCACTCTCTGTCACACTTTCCTCCCATTTAGAAATATCACATCCTATCTACTTAATCCTTATTCATTACCTTTTTGGTATTGGTACCACTAACCCTCCCAACCCCTCTGCCCACCTTATCTTTCCTTCTTTATACTGATGGTTCCTTTCTCGTTTCATCTTTCACATTATTCTAAGGAGGGTATCTATTCACATACCACAAGGGTTTCCAAATCTCTTCGTATTTCTTTATACGGCCTTGTCTAACATACACCGTTTTTTCCTTCCATATTGTCTCATTCATGCCGCGTTTCCACTCTCTACTAGTTGGGGGTAGCACTGATTGCCATCTTTGTGTTATCAATTTCCTTGCCTGGAATAGGCATCTAAGGATTGCAACCTGGGTACATCCGGGGTTTCCCTCCCCCTCTACATGACCCAACACACATAACCTTAAGTCCAGATTCAGAGACCTCCTGAATACCAGGATTATGGTTCTGGATACCTCCTTCCAATACCGGTATATCTTTGGACACCTCCAAAACATATGAATTAAATCCCCTTCTATTTCCCCACACCTGGGGCAGCTGGCATCTGGTCTACGGCCAAACAAGAAAAGCTTTTGAGGGGTATAATATGCTCTGTATAAGAGAAATAGATGTGACGTCCTTTGTGAAGGGGAGAGTGAAACCAATGGGCCTAGTTCCTGTATTCTACTCCACTGCGCTTCAGTTTTAGTCCCTACATCTTGTTCCCATCTCCTCCTACTCGGTGAGGCTTCTGTCCCTTCCTGGCTCCCCTTATATATATGTGGGTATAGACTAGAGATTAAGCCTTTTAGAGTTTTTGCATTGATAACTTTCTGGAGCAATGGTATCTTGCTCCATTTCAGTGTCCTCTCTCTAAATTGTTCTCCTAGAGCATGCCTAATCTGTAGGTACTTGAAGAAGGACTTATTCGGTATAGCATATTGTTCTCTCAATTCCTGAAAGAATTTCAGAGTACCATCTTTATATAACTGAATAATTAAATTTATTCCACACCTCTCCCATTCCTTAATTGTCCCCATCTTTTGGATTTCTCCCAGATTTCTGTTCTCCCAAAGGAGGGCATACTCTGTGAATCCCCTATACCTCAGCAATATCTTCGCTGTATCTCATACTCTTACTATCAGACTTAGCGTGGGGAATCTACGTAACTTTACATATGACCTTAGTGGCAACACTAGATAGCAGAATTTAGTAATATGGAATCCATATCTACTGTAACTTGGAAGAGAGTGTGCTATATGCAGAACTTAGCTTTTGAGTGCTACTGTGCTACAGCTGGGCTTTTATTGTACTGCCTGCAGTAATCAAATTGGTTGCTAAAGATTACTTTTGTAGTCAGTCTCAAGACAAACGTATCTAGTCAATGAAGGATATATTTATGCACTGAATTCTGCAGGAGACTATGTCACTGGGTAATCATGTTAAACTGTAAAATCCCATATATAAGTAGCTTACATCTGTTAAGATGGATCATCAGCAATCAACTAAAATTAGCAACATGGTCAAATATATTTCACAATAAAATGAAAAATGTTCAGTGTTTTAAATTATTGATCACTGAGCACGATGAACTTCCTAATTGCACTAATGTTTTATGATTATTAATACTGTTATATGGAGAGATGTTGTAAATACCATGCAGATAGAATTGTTGCTGCTATGGTTATACACTACCTACATTGTCAAACAATGAACAATTTGCTGAAGAGTTGTGGTTAAGAATGGTTAATGTTTTATTTGACAAAGAGGAGCTCAAAATACAAACAATTGGTGGGACTGATAAGAATATTTTTTTCCATTTATACGTTCCATTATGCTCTGCCCATATAAGCCAACTGCAGTTCCCCTTATAGATTGGGGCTAGCCAATAGTTCTCCAATTATGGGACCCAAGGTACTGTCTTTTAATTTTGAAGAAGGAGTTTGTTTCCTGAACCTCATCGTGGGGATTTTTTGGTTGCAGAAATTTAGTTTTTAGCACATTGGATCCCAGTGCAGAAAAGCGAAGTATGCAAATAAATGGTTAATGTGTACATAAAGGGATGGCTAGTTAGCACAGTCAATTTACATATACATTGTACATTCACATTGGTCCCTACCCTCAAGGAGCTTACAATCTAAGGTCCCTAACTCACATTCATATACTAGGGCCAATTTAGATAGAAGCCAATTAACCTACCAGCATGTCTTTGGAGTGTGGGAGTAAACTAGAGTACCCGGAGGAAACCCACACAGGCACATGGAGAACATGCAAACTCCAGGCAGGTAGTGTTGTGGGTGGGATTTGAACCAGTGACCCTTTTTACTGCTAGGCAAGAGTGCTACCCACTACACCACTGTGCCACCCAGTTATAGAGACAGTTAGTATTATGGTTACAAGGACAAAAAAAATGGAGGACCAATAGTAAGGTTACAGGTAAGGTTGGAATTAGAGTTATAGGACAGTTGGGATTACAGGGACAGTTATTTATATAGTACATAAAGGGTTAGTGTTAAGCCAGCCATACATGGACTGAAATTGGCCGAATTTCAATAAATGTAAAGGCTATCCAGTTGTACACAAGCCAATTTATCGATCGACTTGTGTACAACCTGCCTGTTGGGTTTTTCCCAAATGATCCGTGCTGACAGTTATAGCCGGCAACACTGATTATTGTATTCTGCTGGCAGTGAAGGCTTCCCGCCAGCAGAATACAATAGTTTAGCAGGAGCGACTCCCCCACCCACATTGAATGTGTGGATGGGGGAATCGGTTCATTTTTTTGTTCAACCAGTTGAACAAAAAAATAATTATTCATGTATGGTCTGCTTTAGGGTTACAGAAAAGGTTGGTGTTAGGGTTACAGGGATAGTTAGCTTAATAGTTACAGAGAGGGACAGTGGACGGGTGGTAGTGGTAGGATGACAGAAAGACAGTTAATTTGATAGTTATATGGATGAATAGTGTTAGAATTTCAGAGAATGGTTGATTACTTTAATCATTAATTGAACAGTTAGTGGTAGAGATGCAGAAAGCATTACTAGTAAGGTGTACAAGGAGGGTTAGTGTTAGGGATACAGGCAGATTAGTGTTCGGGTTACATAGAAGGTTAGTTTTAGTGTTACAGGGATGGTGAGTGGTAAAGTTAGAGGGTTAGTGTTGAGTTTACTGATATAATTAGTTTCAGTGTCAGGTGAACAGTTAGTGATAGACATACAGGGAGGTTTAGTGTTAGGATTATAGGTAGTCAAACCCACTGTTCCTAATGCACTATTCCAAATGCACAGGTTCCTAAAAGTGGCTGTGAGTGTAAGTGGGTGCTGTAGCGACCACCGGCTGGAACTCAAAGACATGCAAAAAAGTATGTCACCAACACGTCAAAGATTCAAAGGGTCCAGAGCTTTATTTAGCAATCACATCATAGATACAGAGGTAACGTTTTGAAGCCACGCAAGACCCCTTTATTAGACATCAGATTGTCACATGCCTGATGAAGGGGTACTGCATGGCTCCAAAAATAACATCTGTATTTATGATGTGATTGCTGAATAAAGCTTTGGGCCCATTCTGGAGATCCTTGGTATGCTGGTGACATACTTTTCACTAGGATTATAGAGAGGGTTAGTGTTAAAGATACAGGGAGGGTTAATGTTGGAGTTAGAATGTGAGATGGGAGATATTGTACAAAAAGAGAAAAAAGGCACAACTCCAAAAAAGTCAATAATGGAAATAACAGGGTATCCCCAAATCTCCCACTAGGGAGACACAGGCATATATGGGATGTGCTTAAAGACAACAATATTTATTATACAGGTTAAAATCAGAGAGTGCAGTATAAAAACATGTGTAAAAATGCTGCCAAATTTGGGCAACAGAGCCAAAGGCAATAGTGGGATCAACGCGATTCATCCAAATGATCCGGATTCACATGGTGTTCACAATATATTAACCCTACAAAACAGATGGAGCGGAAGGTTGATGGGGAGAATAGCTCACAGTAAATATACCAACAGGATGATATCAAGAGAGTTGATAGTTTTCCTTACACAGGAGGATAGCTCAATTTAAACCCTGTAGGTCAGGATAAGGTGAAGGGAGGGGGTGAAAATCACAGCAATAGATAGAAACCCCACCAGCCAACCATAAGGGTCACAAAAATTGCCAGCCCTGCATACAGCCAGAATAACAAGTGCCACTGAATGACGTTGCCATTTTTTAATCCAGGCTGATTCAGCGGCACTTGTTGCTACAGGGGGTCCCCGAGTTACGAACCTCCGACTTGCGGACGACTCCTACTTCCGAACGGGAGGCAGCGTCAGCGGGCACATCAGAAAACAGCGGAAAACGACGTTGAAAAACATCGGAAAACATCCAAAAACGACGTCTCTGCCGTTCTGCGGATGCGCTCCCGACAGGGACAGAACAAATCCGACTTCAGAACAAACAGGCAGTCCCTGGCTGTATGTAGGACTGGTGCTTTTTCTGGGGTTTCCATCTATGGTTGTAAATTTCATCCCCTCCCTTCACATTATCCCGACGTAAGGGGTTTAAATTGGGCTATCCTCCTGTGTAAGGAAAACTATCAACTCTCTTGATATCATCCTGTTGGTATATTTACTGTGAGCTAATCTCCCCATCAACCTTCCACTCCATCTGCTTTTTTGGGTTAATATATTGTGAACACCAAGTGGATCCTAAAGAAGCCCAATTTGGATGAAACGCATCGATCCCACCAATGCCTTTGGCTCTGTTGATTGTGTAACAAATTTGGCAGCATTTTTTCATGTTTTTAAACTGCACTCTCTAATTTTAACCTGTGTATAATAAATATTGTTGTTTTTAAGCACGTTGCTTTTTTGTGTACTATTTTGCTAGGCACGCTAAAAATCCCCTATATGCCCGTGTCTCACCTAGTGGGAGATTCAGGGATACCCTGTTATTAATGTTAAAGAAAGGGTTCATGTCGGGGATTAGAGGAACATTTAGTTTAGAGTTACAAGTGTGGTTAGTGTTAGAATTACAGGGAGAATTACTGTGATGCCCCGTACACACGGTCGGACTTTGTTCGGACATTCCGACAACAAAATCCATGGATTTTTTCCCGACGGATGTTGGCTCAAACTTGTCTTGCATACACACGGTCACACAAAGTTGTCGGAAAATCCGATCATTCTGAACGCGGTGACGTAAAACACGTACGTCGGGACTATAAACGGGGCAGTGGCCAATAGCTTTCATCTCTTTATTTATTCTGAGCATGCGTGGCACTTTGTCCGTCGGATCTGTGTACACACGATCGGAATTTCCGACAACGGATTTTGTTGTCGGAAAATTTTATATCCTGCTCTCAAACTTTGTGTGTCGGAAAATCTGATGGAAAATGTGTGATGGAGCCCACACACGGTCGGAATTTCCGACAACAAGGTCCTATCACACATTTTCCATCGGAAAATCCGACCGTGTGTACGGGGCATTAGTGTTACAGGGAAGGTTAGTGAAAAGGTGACTTAGGGTAGGGAACCACTTTCTGTGCTGAAAGCTACCAGTGCAAGTCTCCAAGTGCCAAAAGCTAACATACCTTCTTATTCGGTCCCTTGTGACTCTGGAAACATAGACATTGGCTTTATACTTTATACTGGCTTCTTTTATTTTTAAAGACTGAGTTTCTGTTGCCTGCACCTTGGTGCTGTTATCTTTTGGTGCAGAAAGGATGGCTTTAGTCATGTCAGATCTAACTCAATGTAAATTAATGTGTCAACCAGTTAAAATGATCCTCTATTTTATACTCTGATATCAGCTAAAATGCTTTCTTTTCCATAAATGTGACATTTGGAGACTACACATTTTGGATCCATTATATGCAAAAGTAAGAGGTCAGGCTTATTCCCATATGTGTAGAGAAATGTGTAGCAAGGCAATACTGTCAGGAATAATGAGTCACAGTATGAGAGAGATAACTCATAAAGGTGTCTTAACTGGATAGCCAAAGGCCCTCCAAGCCCCCCTGCTGTGACTGTCTGATATGACAATACCACATAAGCCTGCTGGATGGCATTAGCAAGACAGATGAAAGGAGCACAGGTGGCAGTGGGTGAAGGGGAGCACCCTACTGGGAAGTAGACAGTAGGAATCCTTGAAGTATGTGGAATAAATCATCCCAGTATAAAACTATTTTATTATGACTCTTGATTAATGCAGGGAAGAAAAGAGATGAAAAAAAGGTCAGGTTCACTGTCTTATCTGTTCTTTAGCTATGTCAGACGATTATAAAAATCTGTTTTACATTTAAGTAAAAGCTTAATTGTTGGATGCTTTCTTAACAAAACAAAAGCTTAGGAAGTTACCTATTATTTCTTTACTTTTTTCTAAAATGAGAACATGACACAAATATATGCAGATCTGTCCAGTAATGTTTCATTACTTAGTAAAAAATAATGAGATCTTTTGGCTTTGGAAGCAAAATATCAATATAAATAATTTACCTTTTTCCTTATCACTTCATTACAAACATGCTTTAAAAACCTTACCAGTCTAGCTAATGACAACAGCGGCAAAAATGAACACATATCGCCATCATGGTACACCAGACTTATTCAACAAGACAGTGCAAGGTGTAATAAAAATGTATTACATCTGAACTTTAGGCAAGACCTTAATACACTGATAGACTACATATAAGGTAGCTATTTTTACTTGCCAAAATATTTGTATTTCTAGCCATCAGTGTTAATTTTTTCTACTAAAATATTTTCGTCTACTAAATTAATACTATTTTAGTCTACTAAAATACAACAAAAACTAAAATGGAAATGGAATTTTAGTCAAAAGACTAAAATACGACTAAAACTAAAATGGCATTTTAGTCAAAACGCTATGACTAAATAAAACAAAATTGAAATTTAATGTCAAAATTAACACTGCATTACCACATAAGAATATGTAGGGGAAAAAGCAATATATTTGTTTGTTTATGAAACTTGGTTTTATTTATAAAGACGTTATATATATCACAATGGCTAAATCTGTGTCTGTGGTGCATGTTCAAACCTAATACCATAAATAATATGTTATTAGATTTTTACTCTAGGAGTATATAATGAGTTTGTCAATTCTAAAGAAATGCTTAAATGATTGCATTACAATTTACCACTTCAGCGCTGGAAGATTTGGCTGCTTAATGACCAGGCCATTTTTTGCAATACGGCACTGTGTCCCTTTAACTGACAATTGCGCAGTCGTGCCACACTGTACCCAAACAAAATTAACGTCCTTTTTTTCCCACAAATAGAGCTTTCTTTTGGTGGTATTTGATCACCTCTGCAGTTTTTTTATACTTTGCGCTATAAACAAAAGAAGAGAGACAATTAAAAAAAAAACAGAATATCTTTTACTTTTTGCTATAAAATAATATTCCACGTTTAAAAAAAAAAACAAACAATTTTTTTCCTCAGTTTACAAATTGAACACTTTTGACACATTTTTGAGACCATTGACAATTATACAGTGATCAGTGCTATAAAAATGCACTGATTTCTGTATAAATGTCACTGGCAGGGAAGGGGTTAACACTAGGGGGCGATCAAGAGGTTTACTGTGTTCCCTAGGTGTGTTCTAACTGTAGGGGAGATGGGGCTGACTAGGGGAGGAGACAGATTGGTGTTCATACCTAGTATGAACACACGATCTGTCTCCTCTCCCCTGAGAGAACCAGGATTTGTTTGTTTACACACACAGATCCCGGTTCTCACTCTATCACAAGTGATCGCGGGTGCCGGGCACTCACAGCGTCTTAAAGGGCTGACATACAGTTATGGCGGCTCGCCCAGGGGAGCCATTCTGCCGCAGTAAAACTGCGGTGGCCGGTTGGGAACCAGTTAACTAAACCCATTAGATTTTAGACCAGTGTTTTTCAACCAGGGTTCCGTGGAACCGTTCTGCCACAATCTGCCATTCATCACAAGCAGATGAACAATGGATTGCATCCCCGCATAGCTAACAGGCTGCAGTGAAGAGATAACTGACATCCCTGTCCCACGCCGATCACAGCCACCCCCCCAGGTGCCTGCATGTGAATGTGTGACATCACTCAGGAGGGACGAGAGTGGAGAGAGGGATGAAATCAAGCTTTCCAGCAGCATTCTGAACATTCCGGACATTCCAGCGGCATTCCGGGCATTGCAGTGACATTCCAGGCATTCCAGCAGCTTCCCTGAGCTACTCTGCATGAGGAAAATTACTAAAGATGCCAGTATTGCGCCCACCAATTTCCTCCTGGCCTCCTATACTGTTCCCTCCTGGCCCACCTGAACTATACTGTTCCCTCCTGGCCCCCCTATACTGTTCCCACCTGGCCCCCTGAACTATACTGTTCCCTCCTGACCCCCTAAACTGTTTCCTCCTGCCCCCTGAACTATATTGTTGCCTCCTGGCCCCCCTGAACTATACTGTTCCCTCCTAGCCCCCCTATACTGTTCCCTCCTGGCCCCTCTGAATTATACTATTCCCTCCTGACCCCCCTATACTGTTTCCTCCTGGCCCCCCTGAACTATACCATTCCCTTCAGGACCCCTTATACTGTTCCCCCCTGGTCCCCCTGAACTATACTGTTCACTCCTGGCCCCCCTTGACTGTTTCCTCCTGGCCCTGCTGAACTATACTGTTCCCTCCTGGCCCCCTATACTGTTCCCTCCTGGCCCCCCCTGAACTATACTGTTCCCTCCTGACCCCCTATACTGTTCCCTCCTGGCCCCCCTATACTGTTTGCTCCTGGCCCCCCTGAACTATACTGTTCCCTCCTGGCCCCATATACTGTTCCCTCCTGGCCCCCATATACAGTTCCCTCCTGGCCTGCCAGAACTGGAAACTGTGCAAATAAATTGGGGTTCATAAATTTTTTATTCCTGTAAAAACAAGCATGTTGATTTGTCAGCTCTGTGTTAAATCGTACAATTAAAAAAAACAAAAAAAACAACAGAAAATAATAGCTAATTAGTTGTATTATTATTTGCAGATCAGTGTGAAAAATCTAAATACTTTGTTTAGAAAGATTTGCACATCACTAGTTACCTAAATACTAAGAGCATAATATTCCAATAAAGTTATTTGCCACTTGACTGTTCACTAACTACAGATGATAAATATTTTTTTCAAAAGAGCGTTAGACTTGTTCAGCTCATTTACTGGACTTTCTGTGTACAAATGCTTCTACAACAGTCCTGAATCATTCTTCAAGTCAAGCATGCTAAAACAAAATAGCAGAGAGCGAAGCCCCATGACGCAAACTTCAGTAGAAGAGCTGATGATCATTTATGATACCATTCAACCAATGTGGTAACTTGTTGACATAAGCTATGTTTATGGAAACTGTAAAATCTGTGATATAGATTGTAAGCTGTGACGAGCAAGGCCCTCTGGTTCCTCCTGTATTGAATTGTATTGTAACTTCTCTGTCTGCCCTCATGTTGTAAAGCGCTGCTCAAAGGGTTGCTGCTATATAAATCCTGAATAATAATAATAATAATAATATATAAATAGGTCTAAAGCTTAGTATTGTATGTTGATTTAATTTAAAGAGATATACCATGTGCAAAAATGTAATTTTTCATTTTTCATATTTTGGGGGTGTAAAAGTGTAATGCAAGAAGCAGAACATTTTACTTGCATACACTTTTTCCTGAATATAAACAAAAAAAAGACTTGCATACACTTTTTCCTATAGGAGAAAATAAAAGTGAAAACAATAACTAACAATAAGGATGAAGGCAATTTATGCAAAATCAACCAGTAACCACGTTGTCATGTCAGCATTCTCCCAACTTTAAAATCACTATTCTGAAAAGGGGCCCACCAGGAAGAGCAATGTAAAAGTAATTAGCCATGCAATGACCAAACAGCCACTCCACACTACCCCATGATCACCCACTTGTGAACTAAGACATTCCATTCAGTCACTACTTAAGCCATTTAATTTAGGAGCCACAGACAAGGGTATCAACCTAGCCTAAATGCCCGAATGTATCTAAAAACCATGGAGGTATCATTGCACTGAAGCTGTACTAAAAGACAATGATGGATCAATGGCCCAGGTCATCATCTCCTTACCTAATTTTGCTGAGAGGTCAAACTTAGAGAAATAACAGACAATCCATTTTAAGAGGGAAAAGAAGAAAAATAATTGCGCTACAAAAAATCTAAATGTGATGAAAAAGCAGCGATATCTAAAATGTGACACAAACACAAAACGTAAGCAAGAGAAAAAATGGGATGATTCGCGCTATGTGAAAGAGTGAATGTGTGGCTAAATAGTCACATCAAAACCACTAAATGCAACCTGTGTAAGGGAATATATAAACCATATGTGCAATAATATGTTACAATCAGTGCAAAATAAATAAATAAATAAATAAATAAAAATGAAGTCCAAACAGAATGAATCTGTTAGAAAATCGTTCTCACATAAAATCTCTTGTGAATGATTAAAAGTGATCCATAAAAAGAACCCAAAAATAGTGAAATGGCAATCACGGGTTTTTCAACTGCATGGAGCCTCAGATGTATGGAACCAATCAGTGCAAACAAATCACAATCAGTGCAAGCAAATGAAAAAATAAAGTCCAAACAAAATGAATCTATTAGAAAATCATTGTGAATAATTAAAAATAGTCCATAAGGAGAACCCGCAAATAGTGAGATAGCAATCACGGGTTTTTCAACCGCATGTGGCCTCAGCTGTATAGAACCACCACCGACAGTAAGAGCCTGGCCGCTTACCAGAACTCCATGACCCCCCGTTACAGAGGGTCTAGAAGGGCTTTTGTGATCCTAGTGGTCCGAACTTTCCAGGAGCGAAGATGGAAATGGAAACTGGAAGGGACATCAGGTGTTGGAATGGAGATGGGTGGGTCCACAAGAAGGGGGCTCAGCCCTCAGCAAAGCAATGTCATCATAGAAGAAAAGAAGAGGAGGGCTCCCATAGTGTAAAATCCGATAGCAATTTATTTTAAAAAAAGTATAAACACTCACATGTAAAATAGGACAATCAGCATCATCAGATAGAAGAACAAACTGTGGCACCGGCCGGATGACCACAGATAGCTCGTCCCGCTAGATGCACAGCGACAGTGGGAGGCGGCGCGACGATACCGCCCAGCCCTACGCTGCGCCTCGCAAAAAAACGCGGCCCTCCTCTTCTTTTCTTCTATGATGACATTGCTTTGCTGAGGGCTGAGCCCCCTTCTTGTGGACCCACCTATCTCCATTCCAACACCTGATGTCCCTTCCAGTTTCCATTTCCATCTTCGCTCCTGGAAAGTTCGGACCACTAGGATCACAAAAGCCCTTCTAGACCCTCTGTAACGGGGGGTCATGGAGTTCTGGTAAGCGGCCAGGCTCTTACTGTCGGTGGTGGTTCTATACAGCTGAGGCCACATGCGGTTGAAAAACCCGTGATTGCTATCTCACTATTTTCGGGTTCTCCTTATGGACTATTTTTAATTATTCACAATGATTTTCTAATAGATTCATTTTGTTTGGACTTTATTTTTTCATTTGCTTGCACTGATTGTGATTTGTTTGCACTGATTGGTTCCATACATCTGAGGCTCCATGCAGTTGAAAAACCCGTGATTGCCATTTCACTATTTTTGGGTTCTTTTTATGGATCACTTTTAATCATTCACAAGAGATTTTATGTGAGAACGATTTTCTAACAGATTCAATCTGTTTGGACTTCATTTTTATTTATTTATTTATTTATTTTTTTTTGCACTGATTGTAACATATTATTGCACATATGGTTTATATATTCCCTTACACAGGTTGCATTTAGTGGTTTTGATGTGACTATTTAGCCACACATTCACTCTTTCACATAGCGCGAATCATCCCATTTTTTCTCTCAATCCATTTTAAGAATTTTAAGAATTGTACTCTTTCAACAAGTGCCCAGATTACTTACGAGAAAACATTGCTGTTCATTGTGAAAAAAAAAAAAAAACATCGCTGTTCAGTGTCAAAGAAGTGGGAACGGGTGTGTTTTGTTTTGAATCCTTATTGTTCCAGAATATTTGCTTTTAGGAGACTTGCAGAGCTCCTGAGTTCTCAATCATCACAATAAAAAAAGCCAAACACTGCACCCCCATCTCTAATTTACAGCTGCAGGCTCAGGATCCAGGAAGCACCTTGGGCTATATAACAAGTTTTTCAGAGCATGCAGGAAATAGGAGCCTAATTATTATAAATGCAGAGTCAAGGCCTGGGTAGATCATTACAGATGGTGGAAGTAAGTGGTTGAGACAGATCAAGACCTCATTAGAAGGAGAAAGAGAATTTATGAATCCAACTTTCATCATAACATACTATTTCAACACCATCCATCACTTACATTTCAAAATAATTTTCTTCGGGACTTTATACATAAGGAAGGATACAGAAAGGTGTGTTAAAAACTACCAAAGGACTGAAAGCAAAACAATGCCACTATATAGCCTACCATATACGTGGGCGTTAATATAATATTATGCACATTTTGGTTTTTTTCAGGTTTACTTAAACAAGAGCTACACTGTTGCACAGCATGTGGCACCATACTGATTTAGAAATTATTATTGAATTATTATTATTGAATTCTAATACTTTATATACATTTTAGGAATTATATGTGATAAATATTTATTAAAAATACATTCATGATAGTAAAAGTAGTCAAACAGTACACCATGGAGATTAAATTCAATGAAATAAATAAGCATGATAAGGAATTTTATGGGGAAACTACAAGATCTAAGTAAATTAAACTCTAGAATGTATGTTGATGTCAGATGTGATTGTCCACATTAGGTCAAATATGCACTGATTTTAACAGTGGGATTCATAAGGGCATCTCTGCATATATAACACATGTAACTTTGAAGAGGATGGTCTACAGAAGCAGAACACCATGCCAGGTTTCACTTTTGAACAGGAAAGAACAGGACAATAAGACATCAGTAGACACAGGGTCATCAAAATAGAAGCATTGAAGTTGCGTGCCATAATATGTTACAAAATACCTTGTTAGTTCAGATAAAAGCTACAAATAGCAGCAATAATCACACAGGGGCTTGTCATGGTGTCTTAAAACATTGTAATCTATTTGCAGATGCCATGTATAATGCACTTGAACATTTTGTATGTCTACAATGTTCACATTTAATTTTCTAGCATCACACCTTCTCATTTTCCTGTCTGTGAATCTTCTGTGTTGAAAACATTCCACTGTGCGTTCTTTTCCTTCAATTTTAACAGGCTCTAAATGTAAAATAATGTAGGACTATGTGGAATTATGGGGATTAAGACACACTTGAGGATCCCAGATGGCACACGGAATGGTGGTCAGACTACTGAACGGATTATTTCAGTAAAAGTTGGCCATACTGACTGTATATTAGAAAAGGATTGAGTTCAGAGTATTAACATACTTAATTCTCTTGAAGAAATCACTATTTGCTTAACCCTAAGTGATTCTGACATTACTGACCACACATCATAGCACACAAACTTAACATAAGTAATCTCCTGCTTAAAGGACTTGTAAACCTAAATACAAGTTATTGTATTTAAAAGGGATACTCACAACATTCACATTTTCACAATTCATATTCACAAACAGCACATATAAAAACTCCTGCGCAATAATCAAAGTGATATATATTTTCATTGTATTTAATATTTCTGTTATACGTTTGTCAAGATAAACTAGTACAGGGATGTGAATGCAGTCTTAAGAAGCCTATATATGAGCAGATTAGACTACATAAAATTTCTGTTGTCTTAGGAAACGGAATGCAGCAGATCTGGCTGTCCACAGTGAAAACTAAAATCAGACAGACGTGGGTATTCAACATTGGTTCCCAAAACATGCAGGGAACAATGGAATCTAGATATACAGAAGTATACCCGTATTAGACAGACCCATGCACAATGATATGTTCTTATCCTGGTCAGTTTATAAAGATGACATGCGTAAGCCAACATGTAGGTGGAGGTTCATACACATGCCAGTCATTAGGAAGTCAACAAATATCTACACATAAACAGTTCATATACAGTATGGGTACCTTTACCATTTTGTAATTAAAAACAAAATTATTGTGTCTGACACAAATCTCTGACGTTGTGTTTGGTGATCATAGAAGTGTGGATGTATCACTAAGGGCAATGTACCCAACTTTTTCTGCACTGCAAGCATGTCAAAATCCACTAAAATATTCTCTCTGATACAGATGACAGATAGGACATGAACTGAGGGAACATCATAGAACGATTGTCTGTTTAGTGCACATATGACCTTGGGGCTTTCTATAACCATTGGGTCTTGTTGGCCACCCTTTGTCTTGGAAAATGAAGATAGACTGTCCTTTTCCATTGTATTGTTTGCTTTTAGGATAATTATGGCTCCTTAAGATGTAGCTTAAAATAATACCTGCTGCTTTCCTGTCAATGGGTCATCCAGCAAAACTATCTTTTATTTTAGGTTGAGAGTAATAATAGAAAAACTTAATGAAATAATACATCCACTGTTCCATTTTGTTTTTAATGATCATCAGCCCATATCTATAAAAGAAAAAAAAATGTTGTGTTTTGGGACTTTATATGAGGCATTGACCTAAGTAGGTCATATGCCTCCAGCCCATATCTATACTGAAGTCCCCACTATGAGTTCACTGTGTGTTCAATACAATTTTGGTAAAGGAAACTGCACCACTTACAAATAGATTTGCCAGATAACATCAAGGGCAGCAGTAGATTGCACTCCTATCCCCCTGCACATACAATACAATGTTAAAAGCCCTGGATTGTATGTGATGTCCCTGAGGAACAGCCCACAGCTCAGATAGCAGGAGAGAGAGGAGGAAAGCACTAAAGCCATCCAGAGCTGGTCCAAGGTAAGTGTTTTTGGCTACCCCTAGACTTAAAGGGGTTGTAAAGGTTCTTTTTTTTTTTTTTAAATAACAAACATGTTATACTTACCTCCCCTGTGCAAGGGTTTTGCACAGAGTGGCCCTGATCCTCCTCTTCTGGGGTCCCCCAGTGAAGACCTGCATTCCAAGGGGACACCCGTGCGGGCACACTCCCTAGTCCTGCTGCTGCGCCCATTGACAGCAGGACTCAGCCCCGCCCCCCGGCTCCCATGTCACTGGATTTGATTGACAGCAGCAGGAGCCAATGGTGGCTGCTGCTATCACTCTATCCAATGAGGACCCAAAACAGCAGCTGGAGCTGCTGGGCTCGTTCTCGTCGATGGAAAGATCGGGGTCAGTGTAAGTAAAAGGGGGGCTCTGGGGTGCAGCTACACTACTGAAGGTTTTTCACCTTAATGCATACAACCCCTTTAACAAGCATTTAAAGGGGTCATGTCAGCGCTTACTGAGCTTCAAAGAGGACAAATTGTTGGTGCCTGCTTAGCTGTGCCTCTGTGACTGAAGTTACCAATTTATTTGCATGAGGTACAGTATCAAAGAATATGACAGCAAATGCCGTCTGATAAGCATAAGCATGGTCGACATGGTCAACTGACTGAAAGAGACAAAAGTGCATTGCTCAGGATTGTGACCCGGATTTTTGCATAAAGAGTGAAGAGTGGTATCAGATTTCATTATCCACCATACAAGACTTATATTTGTCAATTCCCAGGAGAATTCAGACAGTCTTGGATGTCAAAGGTGGTCCAACACCATATTAGATAACAATTTTGTTCTTGTACCATACTTGTTTCCATAATTTTATCCAATCCCTGTAGGTAATTTGTACATCTTACACCCCCAATTCCCATAAGCTTCCTGTATCTAGTACACTTTAATCAAACTCTGTACCTAAATACACCACCCATTGCAGCTGTTCTCCCACATCCAAATCTATTCCCCACTTCTAGCATCCCCTACTGGCCATAAGCCTACACTGTTATTCAACAGCTTTCTGTCTGTACACCTCAGTAAAGATTGGGCAGCCATAATCACATATGTACAATGTTAGTATCATATTTGGATGGGTTATAGCTTTACGTTTCCCAGATCCCATTGGTAATTAAGTAAAGTTAGAGATATTAGGCCCTCTAATAATCTTACATATAAATAGTGGGATAGTAGCAGGGGGCCAGCAACAGATGTGATTTCTGCAAACTCTGTCTATTCTTACTTGTGTTTGGTGCAGGACTCTGGAATGTTCACTGCATTAGCATTACAATCAAACAAAATAACACTTCATTTTCACCTTCTCCAGGTACCAGCTCCCATTCACACCCTTCCATTTTTTGACAAACATCTCAAGTGGTTTGCATCTGCTCCCAAGTGGTTTAAAGGCTTTCAAAATAAGTGGAATAGAACTGGTGAGCCACAGTCTACTAAACTTTGCTTAAGCAGCAAAGGAGATCTTTACAGCAATCCTTTGTAATTCCTCTAGTTTGTCTAGTTTGTCAAAGAGCATGTCTCACTTTTTGCTGCTGAGGTTCATCCTGCTGACCCCCAGTCACTGCAGGACACAATAGTAATCAGAACACAGTAGTAATAAAGGGGTATTGGAAAGAACCACATCCGCAAAGTTTTAGCAAATTGGCCAAAAAATATAAAGTTACTTTCCTAACAGGGTACTGCAGATGTAATTTTTGTGACCTCTTGGCAGGGTCACTTTATGATTGCCTTCCAATAAATATGTTTTGATCTATGTTTTGCATACTAATTTTGAATTAAAGTGTAGGTAAAACTTTTTTTATTCTAATTAGAGTAGGGAAAGTTTAGACATTCTGTCAAGCTTTTGTTTCTGTGTACCCACTGGCGAAATTCACCCCTTCATTTGTACTAGTGATCATTGTCACCAAAACAGAAAGGGTAAGTCCAAAATTGTAGAGGTGTCCCCAAAACAAGAGGTAAGGCAAATCTCCGAACTTGCATACCTGTTATGGGGACAACTGTCTAATAAGTAAAGTAATTTTCCTAATGGTACACAGACAGCAAAAAAATTACCTGGCAGCAGTTTTAACTTATTCATACTCTAAACTCCTATTCATACTCTAAAGCAAACAAACAAAATAAGATTTTTCCAGATTGCCCATTTGTTCCCTTTTTTAATCTCACTAAAAAAAATAGGTTTGTAGCATCTAAAGATGCTGATGTGGTGCAGTTTCCATAGGTACAAATGGAAATAATGCCCAGTACACCACTAAATAGAACGTTTGTGATGGATCAGCAATTTACAATTTGAAAATAGGCCTCATGGGCTTTGCAGCAATTTGTCACCTAATAGTTAGGATGTCATTACCCATTGTGTTTCTGACATATGGAAAAACAGGAGGAGAGTGGTACTGAGTGCTAAAAGGCACACGTATCCTTCACAGCTAGCATGCTTGGACTGCTCGTTTGCCATAAAAGAAAAAGATCACAGTACACAGTCAATTAACAAATGTGGTATGAAGTACATTTTTTTATGTTTGTAGACAAGTATTAATAATGCATTTACAGTAAAGTTGTTTTTTATGTATAAGTTTTTTAACCTTTATGTATTTCATTTGTGAGCTTTAATAAAAATGTATGTGTTTTGTGTTATGGCAATGCTTTAGTTGGATTATCCTATAGAACATGTTTGGATAAAAGTATATTGGAGTTGAGCCTTTAGCAGGTTTTTATTTATTTTTTTTTGGTGTTCATATTGCCATAAAGTATACATTTGGATATGTAAAATATAAATAACCTCTCACAGCAAGACATTAGGGGTCATTTACTATAGCGCCGCGGCGCTAATTAGCACTAATCACTCTAATTATCGCTAAAACGGTATTCACTATAGCGCTGGTGAAAAAAGACTCCCAAAATCGAATTTACTATAGCTCCCTGAAAACAAATAGTGGCCAAACCCTTTCTCTGCTAAAACCTGGAGTAGTGCACATGGAAATAATGTTTAGAGCATGATATAATTGCCTAAATGGTACTGAAATATGTGGTATATTGTTTAAAGATAATCTGCTTTTAACTGTGTAAAAAAATTATTTCTACACTGATATATCTTTAAAAGTCTGAGAAGAGATAAATTCCCTGTTTCTGTACTAGGTGCCAGCACAACTGAGCATGCTCAGACATGAAAGCTACTCTCATTTTAATTCCCATGGCTTTTTTTTTTACACTGCGCTATAGTAAATACCAAAATTAGCGCTGGGCTAAAATGCGTTTTTGAGAGTGAAAATAAATACTTTTAATGTTGAGATGAAATGTATCTTTCTCAGAAATACATTTTCCTTGCAACAATGTTGCTTCTTCTTCATCTATTTTGTTTTTAAGAATGCTAGAATGTGGAATGTTTTGATGTTTTGGTAAAATATATTTTTCTCTGTCACTTTCACTTGTTACTCTCCATCACACAAAAATCTTTACCCAAACTCACACAGGGGTCTTTACAAACCACAAACAATACCATTGCTGATGCAAATTTAAAATGAGTCACAATTTTGTGTGTTTTTTATTATTTCCAAATAATCCTAATTTGAGCCCAAAAAAATGTGATATGTCTACCAACATCAAAAATCAAAATGTAATTCCCGAAAATCAGAGGGTAACATCACTATTCTACACTCACCCACCAAGAACCACCAAATATCACAGAATAACTCTTGAGTAATGTAATTCCACCACCTATATGTCCAAAGAAATGCAGTATATGTGTATTTATGTGTAGGAGGTTTCCACATGTGGCAGGTCCATGGCTTAGAGGTTCGAACTTCTGATTAGCATCTTTGAGGGTCTGGGTGCAAATCCCAAACATGCTGCTTCATGTAGAGAAGTTGTCTCATCTCCCTATGTTGTTAAACATAACTCCTGACTCAGGCCCTAAAACTATGTCTAAATGTAGTATTTATGTGTGGGAGGGTTCCACCACCATTGTAAATCTTGCCAGATATGCTATCTAGCCAAAAGTATTGGGACACCTGCCTTTACACACACATGAACTTTAATGGCAGCCCAGTCTTAGTCCATGGGGTTAAAATTTGATTTGGCCCACCCTTTGCAGCTATAACAGCTTCTGGGAAGGTGGTGAAGGCTGTCCACAAGGTTTAAGTGTGTCTATGAAAATGTTTGACCATTCTTCCAGATATATATTTGTGAGGCCAGGCACTGATGTTGGATGAGAAGGCTTGGCTCGCAGTCTCTGCTTTAATTCAGCCAAAAGGTGTTCTATCAGGTTGAGGTCAGGACTCTGTGCAGGCCAGTCAAGTTCCTCCACACCAAACTCCATCATCCATGTCTTTATGGACTTTGCTTTGTGCACTGGTGTGCAGTCATGTTGGAACAGGAAGGGGCCATCCCCAAACTGTTCCCACAATGTTGGGAGCATGAAATTGTCCAAAATGTCTTGGTATGCTGATGCCTTAAGAGTTCCCTTCACTGGAACTAAGAGGCCAAGCCCAACCCCTGAAAAACAATCCTACATCATAATCCCCCCTCCGCCAAATGATTTGGACCAGTGCACAAAGCAAGGTCCATAAAGAAATGGATGAGTGAGTTTGGGTGGAGGAACTTGAGTGGCCTGCACAGTGTCCTGACCTCAACACAACAGAACACCTTGGGGATGGATTAGAGTGGAGACTGTAAGAAAGGCCTTCTTGTCCAACATCAGTGCCTGACCGCACAAATGCACTTCTGGAAAAATAGACAAAAACTCCCATAGACACACTCCTAAACCTTGTGGACAGCCTTCCCAGAAGAGTTGAAGCTGTTATAGCTGCAATGGGTGGGCCAAATCAATTTTAAACCCTATGGATTAAGACTAGGATGCCATTACAGTTCATGTGCGTATAAAGGCATATGTCCCAATACTTAGGCCAATATATTGTATATTGCTTTTGACACTGAGCATGGCTATTGATTTAGGGCTGGTTCACACCACAGAGATGCAGACTACATGTTTGAGGCTACCTCCTGGCTAAGTGGGTAGCAATTCCATCTAGCAGCACTGCGGTTGCTGGTTCAATTCTCCAACATGCTAATGCTTTTGTTGAAGTTTATATGTTCTCCCTGTGTGAATTTCTCACCACAATCCAAAGACATGCTGGCATTTTATTTGTCTCCTGTCAAAATAGTCTCTAATGTAAGAAAGTTAGTTTTGGACTTTAGATTGGAAGCTCATTGCAGCCAGGGATTGATTTTAATGTTTGTTAGTACTAATCATGCCCAGGGACTTGGACATTTAAAATTGTAGGGTTTACACTGCACAGGTACATATGCTTAGAAATCGGTTGCTTTGTTTATGTGCATGCAAATGGACTTCGATCTTTGGCCTGTAGTTGGAGATTTTATGCACATAGCCAAGGGCTAACACAGTTGCAAATAGTATTATGTGTTCCTACTCATCAGGTGCAATCACTTTAGACATACATGAAGAGACAGATTGAAAGATACTGGTGGACGTGTACTTCTATTGGACATGTGTTAGTGTGCTAACAATACAACCTATCTTATATAAAGGACTGCAGAAGGGGGGGTTCATTTGGACTGAGAATAGGCCAGGTTTTTTGCTGTGATTTGTGGGGGAGAAGGTATGATATTGTGCATAATGACAAACGCCCCACTAGGGCTGTTTGTTTGCTGAAATTCTTGTGCATTCTTTCTATCAGAAGTGGGTTTATGTGGTCATGCTGTCAATGTTGTGTGTGTATTGTTCCTGTCTGACCATGCATTCATGGTTTGGGAGCATCTACTGACCTTCTACTCTTTGATTTCATTGCTTAATCATGTACACAGAAATGCAGCTTCCAGCAGAACATGGTCACCAATATATGTGTGTGGAATGTGGGGTGGTGGTGGGTGTTATATTTTGAATATGTGCCTTCTTTAATATTATGTTGGAATGCTTTGTAAGAATAATGACTAAGTATGTTTAAATAATCTTATGCCCCGTACACACGGTTGGACTTTGTTCGGACATTCCGACAACGAAATCCTAGGATTTTTTCCAACGGATGTTGGCTCAAACTTGTCTTGCATACACACGGTCACACAAAGTTGTTGGAAAATCCGATTGTTCTAAACGCGGTGACGTAAAACACATACGTCGGGACTATAAACGGGGCAGTGGCCAATAGCTTTCATCTCTTTATTTATTCTGAGCATGCCTGGCACTTTGTCCGTCGGATTTGTGTACACACGATCGGAATTTCCAACAACGGATTTTGTTGTCGGAAAATTTTATATCCTGCTCTCAAACTTTGTGTGTCGGAAAATCCAATGGAAAATGTGTGATGGAGCCTACACACGGTCAGAATTTCCGACAACAAGGTCCTATCACACATTTTCCATCGGAAAATCCGACCGTGTGTACAGGGCATTACAGATAAAAATGTGATGTTGGTTGGTGGGTGAGTAGTTGTAGGAGTAGTTGTGGGTGAGTAGTAGTAGTAGTAGTACTATGAAATGTGTTGCCTGTTATACACTGAAATCCACTCTAAGGTTTAGACAAATTTTAGATTGTAAGCTCCTATGAGCAGGACTCTTAAAACCCAATTGCTAACTGTTTTGCTAAATGTAGCACCATATATCCTGTAGAATATTTTTTTATGCTAATAAATGAATGTACATAATTTTGTTTCTGCTGGCAAAATAAAAGTACATTATTGAGTTTGTTTGTTGTTTTATTCTCTTTTCTTTCTTCTTTTTAATTCGTTTTTGGGGGGGGGGGGGTGGTTTTGGGGAAGTGCAATATCTTACTTATACCCATAGAAATATATATAATATCATATAATATTATAATACATTTATAATAATGTTCTATATATAGAATATATAGAAAAAGATATAATTGTGCACCAAAAAAAAACGAATCTCTTCAGCACACCTGCAAGTAAATGATAAAGGTGTTTAGGTGGAGTCTTTGTATACAACAGCTGTGGAGAATTGAAAGTAATGAATTCAGCTGGTGGATAGACAGTATGTGTGAGCCCTGGTTCACATTAGTGCGATTTGGCATGCAATTTGACATGTCAAATCGCATGCCAAATCAGCGGCAATTGCACCGTTCTAATCGGTGCGGCGCCGCAATTTCCAAAAGTAGTTTCTGTACTACTTTTGGCAACTTCAAGGTGCGATTTTTATTGACATCTGTGCAGAAACCTGCACAGATGTCTCTGAAATTCCCCCCACAGTCAGGACTGACATACGGGAATGAAATCGTGTGAGTTCGGCTGAACTCGCACAATTTCATTCACGCTGTCAGTGTGAACCAGGGCTCAAACTGGGCCTTTGTCTTTATAATTCACCTGCTGCAATCCCAGGGACACCATTTCTTCTCAAACTCCCTTAAGTTTGCCTTCAAATATCGTTAAGTGTAGAAATACAGATTTGCATATCTGCAAATAAACGAAAATAAAACATTCTAATCGTGGTTGCAATCAAATATTTACAGCTGCGATCAAAAGAGCGTGGTTTCACATTCTAATCTGGAAATGAGTCATTGTAATCACCCAGAACTTCCTGTGCTAGTCAGGATCTCCATCTAGGTGGACATGGCGAGGTACCTCTATAGCAAAGAGGAGGTGCTGTTCATTTGCCGGGTAAGTGTAGGATATGTACTTGTGCTTACTCAATGTGGGGGTGGATGTGGTAGTTAGATTTGGTGTGATTTGTTTATTTGGCATTACCACACATTTGCTTCTGGCCCATGTGCACACATCACTTTCCTGCATTTGTTCTGCTGATGTAAATCAGTAAGGGCTATGCAAATATAAATAAGAGCTCCTTTTTATTAAAATATATGTGACTTGTTTCACACTTGGGTGACTTTTGCAGCAAATTTGGACCTCTGAGTTGCATGACAATTTGTACCCCATGATTCTCAATGATAACGATTCATATCTGTGCTACTTCAAGTTGCAACAACTTCAAAGTAGTCCCTGTACTACTTTGGTGTGACTTTCATGTGACTTGAGGTACATAGGGTGCAATATTACACAGGCATTCCCAGAAGTTGGGGCCAAGTTGCAGCAGCAAAGTGGCGGAAAAATAATGTGACTTTCAGGTTGCAGCAGTGTGAATGATATTCATGGATAAAACCTTAGAATTAGGCCCTATTCTCACTTGTGCATCCAGCAAATGGGTCAAATTCGTCCCTGCACTACTTTGGTTTGACTTTGATGCAACTTGAGGTACATACCGCATGATTACACAGGCATTGGTCGCACAAGTGCAAATGTTCCTAATTCAAAGGTGTTATCAATGAATCCCATTAGGTTGCTTTTGCGATGCGATTTTTGGTGTGTTTTGCAGTTCTTATTTTAACACTGTATATAGCTGGTTGCTAACCGAGGAGCCGGGAAGCCAGCCGCCGCATCCTTAACAATCAAGGAGTCATCACCTGTCAGCGGCTTCCCCACTGAAAGTAAAAAAAATGCTAGCAAAAAAAAATCTTGAAAAAAACAGTGTGGGGTTCCCCCCCGGTCTATACCAGGCCTTTTGGGTCCAGTATGGATTCAGAGAGGACCCCCCCCCACGTCATTGTTTTTTTAAAATGGCGTGGGGTTCCCCCTAGGTCTATACCAGGCCCTTCGGGTCTAGAATGGACCCGAAGGGGACCCCCCATGCCAAAAGTAAAAAAAAATGGCGTGGGCCCCCCCAAAATCCATACCAAACCCTTATCCGAGCAAGCAGCCCGGCAAGTCAGGAAAGGGAGGGAACGAGCAAGCGCCCCCCCCTCCTGTACCATACCAGGCTGCATGCCCTCAACATGGGAAGGGTGGGTGCTTTGGGGCAGGCGGGCTCTGCACCTCCCCCACCCCAAAGCACCTTGCCCCCATGTTGATGGGGACAAGGGCCTCATCCCCACAACCCTTTGCCCATTTTTTTTAATAAAGGGGACAAGCTCTCCGTGTGACATCATCGGATGGTCACACCCCATGGCTGTGTAAGAGACGCCAGACAGTGGTTGACAACACAATGGAGGAAGACGGTGGCGAGGAAGAACACAGCAGCGGGAGAAGTAGGTGGCGACGGGAGAGATGGCAGCAGGAGATGATGGCAACAGAAGATGGCGGCAAGAGAGACAGCACCAGGAGAAGATGGCAGCGGGAGACACGGCTCAGAGCTATTTTACAATAAAGGAATTGGCAAAAACCAGCTATTGTCTTTTGTCATATTTCACTGCTTTTTTTGGTGAATGGATAGGGGTACAATGCATGGTTGGTACCATAACATTAATGCCTCAAATGCAAAACATTATTGTATAGAATGAAAAGAATCAAACATTAGTAATAGTATTTTCTATGTATGATTGTGCTCAGCGTCATAGCGTAGTGGTATGCCCTGGGTTTGAATCCCACCAATGGTATCACCTCCTGAAAACGTGCATTGTACTAAGCAGCATAATTAGCAAATGCACATCAGTTTGGTTTATTCCATAATTTTAACTCTTCAAATGCATGCAATGGTATGTAATTATTCAATAATATTATGGTGTGGAATTCCAAAAATCCAGCTATTCAAAAATCAAGGGAAAAAACAGCATAGGGTCCCCCCCCCCAGTAAATACCAGGCCCTTTGGATCTGGCATGGACTTTAAAGGGAACCCCACGCCAAAATGTAAAAAAAAAACATGGTGTGGGGTCCCCCCAAAATCCATACCAGGCCCTTATCCGAGCAGGCATGAAAGGGGAGGGACGAGCAAGCGGTACTCCCCTCCTGAACCATACCAGGCTGCTTGCCCCCAAAAGCACCTTGTCCCCATGTTGATGGGGACAAGGGCCTCATCCCCACAACCCTTGCCCAGTGATTGTGGGGGTCTGCGGGCGGGGGGGCTTATCAGAATCTGGAAGCCCCCTTTCACAAGGGGGCCCCCAGATCCCGGCCTCCCTATGTGAATGGGTTTTGGGTACATTGTACCCCTACCCAATCACCAAAAAAGTAGTGAAATGTGACAAAAGACAATAGCCAGTGTTTGACAATTCCTTTTTTAAAAATGTCTTCTACTTCCCCCCGCTTCTTCCTCCATCTTCCTCCGGTCTTCCATCATTCTTCTCCTTCTTCCTCCAGCTTCTTTTTCCGCTGCTTCTTCCTCCGGTCTTCTCCATCTTCCTCCGGCTTCTTTTTCCCCCACTTTTTTCTCTATTTTCCTCCGGTCTTCTCAATCTTTCTCCGGCTTCTTCTTCCCCCGCTTCTGCCTCCAGTCTTTCTCCACCGCCGCTCCCGCCACCGACCTGCTGAACATGAAAATAACGACCCTCATCTGACGCTGCAACCAGCTGATCTGTCCCCTTCCATAGCGCACATTTCATACATAACTGTGGAGCGTGGCTACCGGATGCCGTCTGCCGGAGACCCCACCCCCTTGTGACATCACTGACCCATCAAGCTTTAGGCGGTGAAGTCACAAGGGGCGGGGTCTCGGAATTACGTTATTCACCCCATCGCAGCATCGGAGGAGGTTAGTTTTTTTAATCTTCAACGGGAACAACGGCAGCAGCGGTGGACAAAGAAGACTGGAGGACAAAGTGGGGGAAGAAGAAGCCGGAGGAAGATGGATAAGACCGGAGGAAGATGGAGGAAGAAGCTGGAGAAGAAGAAGCCAGGGGAAGGTGGGTAAGGCCAGAGGAAGATGGAGGAAGAAGCAGGGGGGAAGAAGAAGACATTTTTAATAAAGGAATTGTCAAAAACTGGCTATTGTCTTTTGTCACATTTCGCTGCTTTTTTTGGTGAATGGGTAGTGGTACAATGTACCCGATACCCATTCACATTGGGGGGGGTGGGATCTGGGGACCCCAGATTCCGATAAGCCCCATGCCTGCAGACCCCCACAACCACCAGGCAAGGATTGTGGGGATGAGGCCCTTATCCCCATCAACATGGGGGCAAGGTGCTTTGGGGGGGACCCCAAAGCACCCTCCCCATGTTGCGGGCAAGCGGCCTGGTATGGTTCAGGAGGGGGGGCGCTTGCTTGTCTCCTCCCCCTTTCCTGGCCTGCCATGGTTGCTTGCTCGCATAAAGGTCTGGTATGGATTTTGGGGGGGACCCCCACACCATTTTTTTTTACATTTTGAAGTGGAGTCCCCCTTAATATCCATACCAGACTCAAAGGGCCTGGTATGGACTGGTAGAGGAAACCAATGCCATTTTTTCATTGATTTTTATTCTATATTGCAGCGATCCAGCAATACATTACAGCCGCAAGCAATTTTGGATTAAATTTTTTCCTTTAGAAATGTCATTTTGCTGCAGTACAGTAATAAACACGTGAAAGATACGCTACTTTACAGGCAGACTAAGGGGACCCCCCAGGCACAATATTTAAAGGAATTTTTTGTTTTTATTGTTTCACTTTAAACATTAATAAAATCACTGCTCCTGAAAAAACGTCCATTTAAAAAAAAATCCATTGATATTGTCCCCTGGGGCGGTACCCGGGTGCCCATACACTTTTTATGGCAAAGAACTTGCATACAAGCCTTTAGTGAGAACTTTGGATTTCGCAGGTTTGAGCCCCATTGACTTCCAATATTCCTGCACATGCCAATCTGACAGGCATGTTCGCCGGCAATAGCGCATATTTTCTTTCCAAATACTTATTCTTTAGCACTTTGGAAATAATTTTCTATGATCAATGGCATTCAAATGTGTAATAAGAAAAAACATCAGTTAATGAACAACTGTCATTTTCTAATTTCTTACTAATTCAAGTTACCTCAGTGGCTTTCTCATGCTTTATACAATTTGGTCATGCAGACCAATGTGGATTTCTGTGTTCATATAATAGAGCATTTTTTTCCCAGGTGTGCCAATCTCTTGCTATTGTTAACAATGTAGAAGGACATGATCTAAATCCAAAACTTGTAGTTTTTGGATAGAGTGGGGAAGGGTTACTTAGCCTGACAATTTTTTGTGTCCATCTATGATGCTGGTAGGGAAATTCCATAAAATCCATAATTTGGAGAATGTCACGGGGACAATGATACAAAAATACATTTTTAAATAGAGACTGTTGCAGTGACAACTGTCCAAATCTGTCCATACTGTACACTGGTAGATTTTTATAGGAAGGTTTATACAAAATATCTCAGTACATTCGATAATGCCATCAGATACCTGACAAATGTTGTTCCAAAGTACTAGTTTGGTTTGCTTTAACACTCAATTTTGCAATGAATGGAATTTCCTGAATGAAAACCACATACAATGTGAAATTCATTCATTTGAGAAAAAAAATCTATCCTGCTCTTTCAAATGTTGTCATCATTACAGTCAAAAATGATAATTTGATCCCAATAAAAGTGTAAAAATCATCTGAATGTTCCAAAAATTTTATTTTTCCAATGAAATCTTAATAATGTATGACCTTAAGAAAAGATTTCCTGTAATTGCTGGGGATTTTTGCTTTAACATTTGCTTTAACATTCAATTTTGCACTTAATGGAATTTCCTGAATGAAAACCACATACAATGTGAAATTCATTCATTTGAGAAAAAAAAATCTATCCTGCTCTTTCAAATGTTGTCATCATTACAGTCAAAAATGATAATTTGGTCCCAATAAAAGTGTAAAAATCATCTGAACATTCCAAAAATTTTATTTTTCCAATGAAATCTTAATAATGTATGACCTTAAGAAAAGATTTCCTGTAATTGTTGGGAATTTTTTTCTCCCTCTGTTGTATCAATAGGACAGGAAATGGAGGGAAATCCCCTCAATGGGACACAGGTTACAATTAGAATGCTTAATGGAGTATCCTAGGGTAGCTATAAAAATAATTATTCATGATATGCATATGATTATTGTAATGCAAAAAGCTCCAAATAATAATGTGTTCGATACAGAAAAACAAACAGACAAAACAACATTAAACAACAGAGGGGGGTTTTGAATGTTGATATTCAAAAGTAGATAAGCAGTTATTCATTATGAAAGTAAATAAGCAAGTGCATATAGCCTGATATTCTGTAAAGCCACTATATTCTAGGGAGATGTTGCAAGCCATTGTAGTCACCATCCAAAAATGCCTTCCCAAAAATACTTCCCTACCAACATGTGGCCAATATTTTGCCAAAACGATAGCACACAGGCTATTAGATATTTTTCCTAACCTAATCTAATCAGGTCAGATTTGATAAGGTATGTCAGGGTTCAGATAGGACATAAAGGCTACTTAATCTAATCAAATAAGCTAAAATGTCCAGGACGCCATCTCTGCCTTTACCTTGGATGTAGAGAAGGCATTCACTAGGGTACACTGCTTTTAAACACAAGTGACCTATAAAAAATGTAAAATTACTGGTCCAATCCTATGACCCATTATGTCTCTTTACTCCAACCCCTTTGTGAAAGTACACTCACAGGATGTTATCTACAGAATTTACTAATCCCTAAAGACACAAGACAAGCCGGCCATTTTTCCATGATCACGGAAGCCTTAGCTCAATCAATTAGAACCTGACAAAACTGGAGACAATTAGGAACACAAGACCATTAAATAGGTTTATTTGCTGATGATGTGGTCCTGATGGTGTTAAATCCCACAAAGTCCTTAACGAACATTCAAAAACTGTTATGCCCCATACACATGGTCGGACATTGATCGGACATTCCGACAACAAAATCCTAGGATTTTTTCTGACCGATGTTGGCTCAAACTTGTTTTGCGTACACACGGTTGCACAAAGTTGTTTGAATTTCCGATCGCCAACCACACGGTCATGTATACCACGTACATGGAGACTAGAAAAGGCCAGTTCAGAACCAAGTGCGGCACCCTTTGGGCTCCTTTTGCTAATCTCATGTTAGTAAAAGTTTGGTGAGAGACGATTCGCGCTTTTTCAGACTCGTGGCTTTCAGATCGTTTTCTGCGGTTCAGTTTGTGCTTGTGGGTTTGTATCTGCTCTTCAGTGCGTGCAGTCAGTTCGTATTGGAGTTTTCTGTGCGATCTTGCCCGCTCGTTGCTAGTTTTCAGGTTGCTCTTCACAGGCCTTGCTGTTCTTCAGTGCGTTCTGTTACTTCGTTCTGAGCAGCCGACCGTTTTCTAGCCATGTTGCGTATACATACTCCTTGTAGAGTTCGTGCTGTACGGGGGCTTGGTGTTGGGGTCCTGACCTTGACACAAGTCCAGTCCATAAACAGGGTAGGGAGGAGTTCATGGACCAAGAATTGGTTGCTTCAGTGTGACCAGTTCTCTCATATGCCTTTGCTCCGTGAGATCCGTGAGAATAATCCTGATGATTTCAGGAATTTTCTCAGGATGACGGACCCCGTATTTCACCGTCTGCTGGCTTTGCTGACCCCCTATATCAGCAGGCAGGATACCTGCATGAGGCAAGCCATCACTCCGGAGCAGAGGCTCGTCACTACCCTGCGGTACTTGGTGACAGGGAGAAGCCTGCAGGACTTGAAGTTCTCAACAGGCATCTCCCCCCAGGCTCTGGGGATCATTATCCCAGAGACCTGTTCTGCCATCATCCAGGTCCTGCAGAAGGAGTATATGAAGGTAAGATTTTTATCCTTTAATATCACATTTTATTGTATTGAATGTTTGCTAATATATTGTATTTCTTTCCTCATTCCCTAATTACCATGATTGTAATATGCTGTGAATGTCCCCTTTGTCCTCATGCATGCTGGATTTTTATGTAATTATTTTTTGTCCTTCATACATATTTGCCTTCACTTACCTCCCCAGCATGCTCTCCTGCCCTATATTCACCTCATGTAGTCACTTAACAATGTATTTTATCAGCTCTATAGTAGTGTTTTACCCCAAACAACCCCTAAAATGTTTAGAAATGTGATTTGTGCTTTAAATTCAGGCAGAGTGCCAGAGGCTTTTTTTTGTAGTGTCCCCAAATCATTTTTATTAACCCTCCCTCCCCCCAACTGCTAAGTCAGCTGATCCCAATTCTCTATCTATCCTCAATCATCTATCTGCTGACTTTGCCAAACCCATACACACTATACCCACCTCTTTTGTGGTCAGATGTATGGATGAATTCCCCAAAGCGTGTAGTGCAAGGGCCTGCCTGTAAACCTTCAAATGGTAATGTTTAAAGTTTTTGTATACTATTATTATCTTGATAGGTAATAGCATAATGTCCAAATGTGCTCAAATGTGTACAGTGTGTATTTATATCTTTGTATTATGACACTTCTTATGCCCCGTACACACGGTCGGACTTTGTTCGGACATTCCGACAACAAAATCCTAGGATTTTTTCCGACGGATGTTGGCTCAAACTTGTTTTGCCTACACACGGTCGCACAAAGTTGTCGGAATTTCCGATCGCCAACAACGCGGTGACGTACACCACGTACGACGAGACTAGAAAAGGCCGGTTCAGAACCAAGCGCGGCACCCTTTGGGCTCCTTTTGCTAATCTCGTGTTAGTAAAAGTTTGGTGAGAGACGATTCGCGCTTTTTCAGACTCGTGGCTTTCAGATCGTTTTCTGCCGTTCAGTTTGTGCTTGTGGGTTTGTATCTGCTCTTCAGTGCGTGCAGTCAGTTCGTATCAGAGTTTTCTGTGTGATCTTGCCTGCTCGTTGCTGTTTTTTAGGTCGTTCTTCAGTGCGTTCTGTTACTTCGTTCTGAGCAGCCGACCGTTTTCTAGCCATGTTTCGTATGCGTACTCCTCGTAGAGTTCGTGCTGTGCGGGGGCTTGGTGTTGGGGTCCTGACCTTGACACAAGTCCAGTCCATGAACAGGGTGGGGAGGAGTTCATGGACCAAGAATTGGTTGCTTCAGCGTGACCAGTTCTGTCATATGCCTTTGCTCCGTGAGATCCGTGAGAATAATCCTGATGATTTCAGGAACTTTCTCAGGATGACGGACCCCGTGTTTCACCGTCTGTTGGCTTCGCTGACCCCCTATATCAGCAGGCAGGATACCTGCATGAGGCAAGCCATCACTCCGGAGCAGAGGTTGGTCGCTACCTTGCGGTATTTGGCCACAGGGAGAAGTCTGCAGGACTTGAAGTTCTCGACAGGCATCTCCCCCCAGGCTCTGGGGATCATTATCCCAGAGACCTGTTCTGCCATCATCCAGGTCCTGCAGAAGGAGTATATGAAGGTAAGATTTTTATCCTTTTATATCCCATTTTATTGTATTTAATGTTTGATAATATATTGTATTTCTTCCCTCATTCCCTAATTACCATGATTGTAACCACTTGACGACCGCCTCACGCCGATTTACGTCGGCAAGGTGGCACGGACAGGCAAAATCACGTACATGTACGTGATTTGCCTTCCGCGGGTGGGGGGTCTGATCGGACCCCCCCCCCGGTGCCCGAGGCGGTCGTCTTTTCTCCCACGGCGATCGGAGATGAGGGGGAGGCCATCCGTTCGTGGCCCCCCCCTCGCGATCGCCGCCGGCCAATGAGAACATTCCTTTGCTGCTGTATGCTAAACAGCAGCAAAGGAAATGATGTCATCTCTCCTCGGCTCGGTAATTTCCGTTCCGGCCGAGGAGAGAAGACAAGTGAGTGAGTGCACAACACACACACACACAGTAGAACATGCCAGGCACACAAAACACCCCGATCCCCCCCCCGATCGCCCCCCCGATCCCCCCCCAATCACCCCCCCCCCCCCCCCTGTCACAAACTGACACCAGCAGTTTTTTTTTTTTTTTTTTTTTTCTGATTACTGTATTGGTGTCAGTTTGTGACAGTTACAGTGTTGGGACAGTTACTGTTACCCCCCTTTAGGTCTAGGATACCCCCCTAACCCCCCCTAATAAAGTTTTAACCCCTTGATCACCCCCCGTCACCAGTGTCGCTAAGCGATCATTTTTCTGATCGCTGTATTAGTGTCGCTGGTGACGCTAGTTAGTGAGGTAAATATTTAGGTTCGCCGTCAGCGTTTTATAGCGACAGGGACCCCCATATACTATCTAATAAATGTTTTAACCCCTTGATTGCCCCCTAGTTAACCCTTTCACCACTGATCACCGTATAACTGTTACGGGTGACGCTGGTTAGTTTGTTTATTTTTTATAGTGTCAGGGCACCCGCCGTTTATTACCGAATAAAGGTTTAGCCCCCCGGTCGCCCGGCGGTGATATGCGTCGCCCCAGGCAGCGTCAGATTAGCGCCAGTACCGCTAACACCCACGCACGCAGCATACGCCTCCCTTAGTGGTATAGTATCTGAACGGATCAATATCTGATCTGATCAGATCTATACTAGCGTCCCCAGCAGTTTAGGGTTCCCAAAAACGCAGTGTTAGTGGGATCAGCCCAGATACCTGCTAGCACCTGCGTTTTGTCCCTCCGCCCGGCCCACCCAAGTGCAGTATCGATCGATCACTGTCACTTACAAAACACTAAACGCATAACTGCAGCGTTCGCAGAGTCAGGCCTGATCCCTGCGATCGCTAACAGTTTTTTTGGTAGCATTTTGGTGAGCTGGCAAGCACCAGCCCCAGGCTGCGCCAGATTAGCGCCAGTACCACTGACACCCACGCACGTACCATACACCTCCCTTAGTGGTATAGTATGTGAACGGATCAATATCTGGTCCGATCAGATCTATACTAGCGTCCCCAGCAGTTTAGGGTTCCCAAAAACGCAGTGTTAGCGGGATCAGCCCAGATACCTGCTAGCACCTGCGTTGTGCCCCTCCGCCCGGCCCAGCCCAGCCCAGTCCACCCAAGTGCAGTATCGATCGATCACTGTCACTTACAAGGCACTAAACGCATAACTGCAGCGTTCGCAGAGTCAGGCCTGATCCCTGCGATCGCTAACAGTTTTTTTGGTAGCATTTTGGTGAACTAGCAAGCACCGGCCCCAGGCAGCGTCAGGTTAGCGCCAGTACCGCTAACACCCACGCATGCAGCATACGCCTCCCTTAGTGGTATAGTATCTGTACGGATCAATATCTGATCCGATCAGATCTATACTAGCGTCCCCAGCAGTTTAGGGTTCCCAAAAACGCAGTGTTAGCGGGATCAGCCCAGATACCTGCTAGCACCTGCGTTTTGCCCCTCCGCCCGGCCCAGCCCAGCCCACCCAAGTGCAGTATCGATCGATCACTGTCACTTACAAAACACTAAACGCATGACTGCAGCGTTTGCAGAGTCAGGCCTGATCCCTGCGATCGCTAACAGTTTTTTTGGAAGCTTTTTATTGAACTGGCAAGCACCAGCGGCCTAGTACACCCCGGTCGTAGTCAAACCAGCGCTGCAGTAACACTTGGTGACGTGGCGAGTCCCATAAGTGCAGTTCAAGCTGGTGAGGTGGCAAGCACAAGTAGTGTCCCGCTGCCACCAAAAAGACAAACACAGGCCCGTCATGCCCATAGTGCCCTTCCTGCTGCATTCGCCAATCCTAATTGGGAACACACCGCTTCTGCAGCGCCCGTACTTCCCCCATTCACATCCCCAACCAAATGCAGTCGGCTGCATGAGAGGCATTTTTATGTCCTCCCGAGTACCCCTACCCAACGAACCCCCCCAAAAAGATGTCGTGTCTGCAGCAAGCGCGGATATAGGCGTGACACCCGCTATTATTGTCCCTCCTGTCCTGACAATCCTGGTCTTTGCATTGGTGAATGTTTTGAACGCTACCATGCACTAGTTATTAGCGTAGGGTACAGCATTGCACAGACTAGGCACACTTTCACAGGGTCTCCCAAGATGCCATCGCATTTTGAGAGACCCGAACCTGGAACCGGTTACAGTTATAAAAGTTAGTTACAAAAAAAGTGTAAAAAAAAATATATATATATAAAATAAAAAAAAATAGTTGTCGTTTTATTGTTCTCTCTCTCTATTCTCTCTCTCTATTGTTCTGCTCTTTTTTTACTGTATTCTATTCTGCAATGTTTTATTGTTATTGTTATTGTTATTATGTTTTATCATGTTTGTTTTTCAGGTATGTAATTATTTATACTTTACTGTTTACTGTGCTTTATTGTTAACCATTGTTAACCATTTTTTTGTCTTCAGGTACGCCATTCACGACTTTGAATGGTTATACCAGAATGATGCCTGCAGGTTTAGGTATCATCTTGGTATCATTCTTTTCAGCCAGCGGTCGGCTTTCATGTAAAAGCAATCCTAGTGGCTAATTAGCCTCTAGACTGCTTTTACAAGCCGTGGGAGGGAATGCCCCCCCCCCACACCGTCTTCCGTGTTTTTCTCTGGCTCTCCTGTCTCAACAGGGAACCTGAGAATGCAGCCGGTGATTCAGCCAGCTGACCATAGAGCTGATCAGAGACCAGAGTGGCTCCAAACATCTCTATGGCCTAAGAAACCGGAAGCTACGATCATTTTATGACTTAGATTTCGCCGGATGTAAATAGCGCCATTGGGAAATTGGGGAAGCATTTTATCACACCGATCTTGGTGTCATCAGATGCTTTGAGGGCAGAGGAGAGATCTAGGGTCTAATAGACCCCAATTTTTTCAAAAAAGAGTACCTGTCACTACCTATTGCTATCATAGGGGATATTTGCATTCCCCGAGATAACAATAAAAATGATTAAAAAAAAAAAAAAAATGAAAGGAACAGTTTAAAAATAAGATAAAAAAGCAAAAAAATAATAAAGAAAAAAAAAAAAAAAAAAAAAAAAAAAAGCACCCCTGTCGCCCCCTGCTCTCGCGCTAAGGCGAACGCAAACGGCGGTCTGTCGTCAAATGTAAACAGCAATTGCACCATGCATGTGAGGTATCGCCGCGAAGGTCAGATCGAGGGCAGTAATTTTTGCAGTAGACCTCCTCTGTAAATCTAAAGTGGTAACCTGTAAAGGCTTTTAAAGGCTTTTAAAAATGTATTTATTTTGTTGCCACTGCACGTTTGTGCGCAATTTTAAAGCATGTCATGTTTGGTATCCATGTACTCGGCCTAAGATCATCTTTTTTATTTCATCAAACATTTGGGCAATATAGTGTGTTTTAGTGCATTAAAATTTTAAAAAGTGTGTTTTTTCCCCAAAAAATGCGTTTGAAAAATCGCTGCGCAAATACTGTGTGAAAAAAAAAATTAAACACCCACCATTTTAATCTGTAGGGCATTTGCTTTAAAAAAATATATAATGTTTGGGGGTTCAAAGTAATTTTTTTGCAAAAAAAAATAACTTTTTCATGTAAACAATGAGTGTCAGAAAGGGCTTTGTCTTCAAGTGGTTAGAAGAGTTGGTGATGTGTGACATAAGCTTCTAAATGTTGTGCATAAAATGCCAGGACAGTTCAAAACCCCCCCAAATGACCCCATTTTGGAAAGTAGACACCCCAAGCTATTTGCTGAGAGGCATGTCGAGTCCATGGAATATTTTATATTGCGACACAAGTTGCGGGAAAGAGACAAATTTTTTTTTTTTTTTTTTTTTTTTGCACAAAGTTGTCACTAAATGATATATTGCTCAAACATGCCATGGGAATATGTGAAATTACACCCCAAAATACATTCTGCTGCTTCTCCTGAGTACGGGGATACCACATGTGTGAGACTTTTTGGGAGCCTAGCCGCGTACGGGACCCCGAAAACCAAGCACCGCCTTCAGGCTTTCTAAGGGCGTGAATTTTTGATTTCACTCTTCACTGCCTATCACAGTTTCGGAGGCCATGGAAAGCCCAGGTGGCACAAAATCCCCCCAAATGACCCCATTTTGGAAAGTAGACACCCAAATCTATTTGCTGAGAGGTATAGTGAGTATTTTGCAGACCTCACTTTTTGTCACAAAGTTTTGAAAATTGAAAAAAGAAAAAAAAAAAAGTTTTTTCTTGTCTTTCTTCATTTTCAAAAACAAATGAGAGCTGCAAAATACTCACCATGCCTCTCAGCAAATAGCTTGGGGTGTCTACTTTCCAAAATGGGGTCATTTGGGGGGGGTTTGTGCCACCTGGGCATTCCATGGCCTCCGAAACTGTGATAGGCAGTGAAGAGTGAAATCAAAAATTTTCACCCTTGGAAATCCTGAAGGCGGTGCTTGGTTTTCGGGGCCCCGTACGCGGCTAGGCTCCCAAAAAGTCCCACACATGTGGTATCCCCATACTCAGGAGAAGCAGCTAAATGTATTTTGGGGTGCAATTCCACATATGCCCATGCCCTGTGTGAGCAATATATCATTTAGTGACAACTTTGTGCAAAAAAAAAAAAAGTGTCACTTTCCCGCAACTTGTGTCAAAATATAAAATATTCCATGGACTCAATATGCCTCTCAGCAAATAGCTTGGGGTGTCTACTTTCCAAAATGGGGTCATTTGGGGGGGGTTTTGTGCCACCTGGGCATTCCATGGCCTCTGAAACTGTGATAGGCAGTGAAGAGTGAAATCAAAAATTTACACCCTTAGAAATCCTGAAGGCGGTGCTTGGTTTTCGGGGCCCCGTACGCGGCTAAGCTCTCAAAAAGTCCCACACATGTGGTATCCCCATACTCAGGAGAAGCAGCTGAATGTATTTTGGGGTGCAATTCCACATAGGCCCATGGCCTGTGTGAGCAATATATCATTTAGTGACAACTTTTTGTAAATATTTTTTTTTGTCATTATTCAATCACTTGGGACAAAAAAAAAAAATATTCAATGGGTTCAACATGCCTCTCAGCAATTTCCTTGGGGTGTCTACTTTCCAAAATGGGGTCATTTGGGGGGGGGTTTGTACTGCCCTGCCATTTTAGCACCTCAAGAAATGACATAGGCAGTCATAAACTAAAAGCTGTGTAAATTACAGAAAATGTACCCTAGTTTGTAGACGCTATAACTTTTGCGCAAACCAATAAATATATGCTTATTGACATTTTTTTTACCAAAGACATGTGGCCGAATACATTTTGGCCTAAATGTATGACTAAAATTTAGTTTATTGGATTTTTTTTATAACAAAAAGTAGAAAATATCATTTTTTTTCTAAATTTTCAGTCTTTTTCCGTTTATAGCGCAAAAAATAAAAACTGCAGAGGTGATCAAATACCATCAAAAGAAAGCTCTATTTGTGGGAAGAAAAGGACGCAAATTTCGTTTAGGTACAGCATTGCATGACCGCCCAATTAGCAGTTAAAGCGACGCAGTGCCAAATTGGAAAAAGACCTCTGGTCCTTAGGCAGCATAATGGTCCGGGGCTCAAGTGGGTAATATGCTGTGAATGTCCCCTTTGTTCTCATGCATGCTGGATTTTTCAGTAATTATTATTTTAGGTCCTTCATACATATATGCCCTTCAATAACCTCTCCAGCATGGTGTCTCCTGCCCTATATTCACCTCATGTAGTCACTTAACAATGTATTTTATCAGCTCCATAGTAGTGCTTTACCCCAAACACCCCCTAAAATGTTTGGAAATGTTATTTTTGATTTAAATTCAGGCAGAGTGGCAGAGGCTTTTTTTTGTGGTGTCCCCAAATTTTTTGTAACCCTCCCTCCCCCAACTGCTAAGTCAGCTGATCCCAATTCTCTATCCTCAATCATCTATCTGCTGACTTTGCCAAACCCATACACACTATACCCACCTCTTTACTGGTCAGATGTATGGATGAATTCCCCAAAGCATGTAGTGCAAGGGCCTGCCTGTATACTTTCCAATGGTACTGTTTAAAGTTTTTGTATCCTATTATTATCTTGATAGGTAATAGCAGAATGTCCAAATGTCCTCAAATGTGTACAGTGTGTATTTATATCTTTGTATTATGACACTTCTTACCTGTCCAGTGGGCTGCCAATAGTGTAACTAAGGAGGGGCTGTTCCAAGTAATACCCATTATTTAGGCATTCATCTCTCAATGAAGTGGAGAGGGTTACCTGTCCAAGATCCCCCCCCCCTATAATGTTAGAAATGGCCCATGAGAGGGGGGGGGGGAATATGATAGGTGTACCTTATACTTTGGTGTTGTAAAATTCCCCTTAATAAATGTTATCTGGATGTTGGCCAAGAATGTTTGTGTCTAATCTGCTTTCCATGTTTATGTGCAAAAATACAATTTTTTTTTGGTTTTCCTCAACAGTTTCCTTCTACGCCACAGGAATGGCAGACTGTGGCCTTCCACTTTGCCCAGCGGTGGGACTTTTCTAACTGCGGAGGGGCAATTGATGGGAAACACGTCCACATCGTCCCACCACCCAACTCGGGGTCGTACTATTATAATTACAATAGTATTGTGATGTTGGCAGTGGTGTTGGCTAATTACAACTTCCTGTATGTGGACGTGGGGAAGAATGGCCGGATGTCCGATGGTGGGGTCATCGCCCAGACGAAGTTTTACAGGCGTCTCCAGAATGGCAGCTTGGACTTGCCACCTCCAGAAGACAATGTGGAAGGACTCCCATTCATCTTCGTTGCGGATGAAGCACTTGCGCTGGGGGACCATCTTATGCGGCCATTCCCGATGAGGACCCTCACCCCGGAACAGAGGGTTTTTAATTACCGGCTGGCCAGAGCCAGAAGAGTGGTGGAGAACACATTTGGAATCATGGCCAGCCGGTTCCGCCTATTTCTGACACCCATCCATATGGCGGAGTATAAACTTAATCATATAATCCTGGCGTGCTGTGTTCTTAATAACTTTTTACGCCAACATTCTGCCAACTATGCTGGCTCAGTTGGGCCTGAGGCCGGAATTCTACATGGAACGACCCTGACGGTGCTTGAAAGTGGCCGTCCTGGCTTGCCCTCCCTGAGTGCCCGTGATGTCCGGTTAAGATACCTTGAGTTCTTTGCGGGTAGGGGGCCATCAATATGCCAGACAATTTGTGAAGCCTTTATCAAATTAAAAAAAAAAAGCTAATCTTTGGTGACATTTACTGCTTCTGTTTGTTTTAGCTGACCCTGACAGCAATGTGTGGAGTCCTGAAAATGGCGTGATTGTGTAACCTTATACAAAGCACTGTTGGGTGTTATTTATTAAAGGCGTAGACATTTTGCACTACAAGTGCACTTGAAACTGCACTGAAACTGCACTTGTAGTGCAAAGAGGATTTGCCCTTAGGAAACAACCCCCATTTTCACAGAAAGCAGCAATTACATCACCACAAAAGTGTTGTAGCGTTGAGACAATAATCCACACATTCTTGATAACAATCTTTTTAATACCTGCACAATCACATGTGCATTTAGAAAAGGTAAACAACAGAAAAGGGGGACACTCAAAGGAGCAAAGACACAGAAGGCTGCGCACCCCAAAATATATATATGAAAAACGGAAAACCCCCTAACGGGGCTTTACTGCAGCCAATATTGTAATATGATCCAATTCCAAATAAGGTAGATAGACAAAAGGTTATGTTGATATAAAGCGAGTTTTACTTAATGACATATACAAGTCAGGACATGAACTAGAATGTAACATAGGTCAGGAAGCAATGTACAGTACAGTCAACCATGGGCAACAGGAGTAAAACAGCATAAATTGTTAAGTCGTGAGATCCTGACGCGTTTCGACCCCAGTGGGTCATCTTCAGAGGATAGATGGTTTAACAACTGTAGGGATGTAAACATACATCAAAAAATCTTTCAAAACAAAACAAAACGGAACCAAACAATATATATATATCTGCATGAACAAGTCCATATATTATAACATTACCAGTCAAAATTGCTCATAAATAATTGTAGACGGCCAAAATGTAAGGGAGTTGCCCTCTCACGTATCTCCAATTTCCCAGGCGGTGGGTCGGTCCCCCAAGAGAGCAGAAATCGCGCACACATACCTTACGAGGGATCACACAATGAATGACCCCCAAGTTGTGGAGGGGAGGAGGGGCATGCACCGCACCTGTAGGGGTAATAAAGTACTAAATATAATATATATATATATATAAGACTTTCGGGTCAAAAAGTTTTGACCCCTCGGGCAATGAGGGGAAGTATCGTATTACCATAATTTTATACCATAATTTTTAATTTTTAAAGATATTGACAGGTTCAGGTTGGGAGTGGGTCCATAGATGCAGCATGCGGAGAACAAGAAAACAAAGTGAAAGTGATATGAAGAAAAAGTGGGGGGGGGGGAGGAAACCAGGGAGAAGAGAAGGGGAGGGAAGAGGAGGAAAAGCCGTGGGGTATGAAGTGTAAATAGAAAGGAAAGAGAAGGAAAGAGAGGCCCTGAGGGGGCCGTGCAACAAGAGTGACGTAAAGCAAAAACATGGAAGGTGGCAGAAATGCATGCATGTATGTATGGGCCAGTACCCGACAGACACGAATATAAAGACCTGAGGAATCGTGAGGATCGTGATGAGTGCGTGAATGGTGAAAAGCCAAGGGATCATGAAGTGTGAGGGAGACCCGGCCAACAGGCCGGGGGGGGGGGGGGGGGAGTGGAAAAAGGAACAGGAAAAAAAAAAAAGGGGGGGGAAGACAAGTGGAGTGAATAGGAAACACCAGTAGTAAAGTGCTGGGGTGAGTGCAGAGAAAGGACAAACGACCAAGAAAATAGATAATAAAAAATAGGAAAGCTGTGATGGGTATAGAGGGGGGTGAAGGGGGGGGGGGGAGTGGAAAAAGGAACAGGAAAAAAGAAAGGAAAAAAGGGGGGGGAAAGACAAGTGGAGTGAATGAGAGACACCAGTGGTATGGTGCTGGGGTGAGTGCAGAGAAAAGACGAACGACCTAGAAAATAGATAATAAAAAATGGGAAAGCTGTGATGGGTAGAGAGGGAGTGACCACGTGTTGGAAAATAAATGAGTGGATAAGTGAATAAATGAATAAAATAGCCTTACATGTAGGGCACGACTAATCAAGACAACTTGAACAGAATTCTGAAGAGTTAGAAGTATATAAGAAATTAACTGTTGATTGATACAGATATGGCAAATGAAAAAGTTATAGTATAAAAGGAGAAGCAATAAAGAAGTACATAGGTTCTTACCGGTTGGTGTGTAAGGCTGCAACACGGGGGCATAGAATGGGACCAATAAGTCCCACTAAGCCACCCCTGTAGCCTAGGTATTTTATAAGGATGCTGATTAGGCAAAAATGTTTCAGGTGCGGGCAATTATCCCCTCCCATATCCGGTCCTCCAATGGGGGAAATGAGCGCAGCGTCAGCGGCGCTCGCTGTGTGGTCCCCCCGGCGTTCCGGAGGAGTAGTCCTCCTGGATCCACCATCACCTCTGCCGCAAATGCGCAGGTGCCGTGACATCACGCGCACGCGCTGCAGGTCGCACGCGTGCGAGCACGGCGCCCGGAAGGGATCCGGGATGCCGCTGGCAGGGAAGAAACTAGCGCCCAATACAGGCGCAGCCAATATTGTAATATGATCCAATTCCAAATAAGGTAGATAGACAAAAGGTTATGTTGATATAAAGCGAGTTTTACTTAATGCATTCTGACATATACAAGTCAGGACATGAACTAGAATACCTTATTTGGAATTGGATCATATTACAATATTGGCTGCAGTAAAGCCCCGTTAGGGGGTTTTCCGTTTTTCATATATATATTTTGGGGTGCGCAGCCTTCTGTGTCTTTGCTCCTTTGAGTGTCCCCCTTTTCTGTTGTTTGATTTTACTGGGTGGTTAAACACCCCTCCCCCGCTGTTTTTGACACTCGAGTCACGACACGAACTATGAACTGTCTCCTGTTGTATACAACTTTGGTATGTTTTCTCCTGTTGAACTTACTTTATAGTATTGAGACTGTGTTTTTTCTTCTACCCAAGATGAGTGAACCTATAGGTGCAGATTGGGCCAATTTGATGTTTTAATATGGAAATCTTTTTGAACATAAATTTTATTCATTTGTGATTACCTCCATTTCCAACCATGTAACTTTGCACCTTCTGGTCCCAACAGCACAACATATAGGAACTCGCATTCCCTTGTAGTTTAAATTATGTAGACCCTATGGAAACACCATTTCACAGGAAAGTCAGTTCACAGTTTCCTTTGAATTAAGATTCACCATGTTATGTTGTACTAGCAATTCTACTAACTGTTTTGTGGCAGTGGCTTTGTGTAGATTATACATCCCTTGGCCAACTGATGATGCTCTATATTTTAGAAGCTTTAACCACGGCCTTGTAACAACCTGTTATGGACTTTTCCCCCCTCCTCCTCTTTTCCCAGGCTGAGATGCCCTATGGTTATCGCCCTTGGTCGGTCGTGTCCCCTTTTCTGAGGGGGTGGGGCCGTGCCACATATGCCTTCCTGGCAGGGTGGGGAGACGCAAAGGCCCGGCGTCTCCCCAAGCGCCCACCAGGTGGCGGCACCTGTATTGGGCGCTAGTTTCTTCCCTGCCAGCGGCATCCCGGATCCCTTCCGGGCGCCGTGCTCGCGCGCGTGCGACCTGCAGCGCGTGCGCGTGATGTCACGGCACCTGCGCATTTGCGGCGGAGGTGATGGTGGATCCAGGAGGACTACTCCTCCGGAACGCCGGGGGGACCACACAGCGAGCGCCGCTGACGCGGCGCTCATTTCCCCCATTGGAGGACCGGATATGGGAGGGGATAATTGCCCACACCTGAAACATTTTTGCCTAATCAGCATCCTTATAAAATACCTAGGCTACAGGGGTGGCTTAGTGGGACTTATTGGTCCCATTCTATGCCCCCCGTGTTGCAGCCTTACACACCAACCGGTAAGAACCTATGTACTTCTTTATTGCTTCTCCTTTTATACTATAACTTTTTCATTTGCCATATCTGTATCAATCAACAGTTAATTTCTTATATACTTCTAATGCCCCGTACACACGGTCGGACTTTGTTCGGACATTCCGACAACAAAATCCTAGGATTTTTTCCGACAGATGTTGGCTCAAACTTGTTTTGCCTACACACGGTCGCACAAAGTTGTCGGAATTTCCGATCGCCAACAACGCGGTGACGTACACCACGTACGACGAGACTAGAAAAGGCCGGTTCAGAACCAAGCGCGGCACCCTTTGGGCTCCTTTTGCTAATCTCGTGTTAGTAAAAGTTTGGTGAGAGACGATTCGCGCTTTTTCAGACTCGTGGCTTTCAGATCGTTTTCTGCCGTTCAGTTTGTGCTTGTGGGTTTGTATCTGCTCTTCAGTGCGTGCAGCAAGTTCCGCGTGACTTTAAGTAGTCATTGTATTCTTGTTCGTTCGTTACTGGTTTTCAGGTCGCTCTTCACAGGCCTTGCTGTTCTTCAGTGCGTTCTGTTACTTCGTTCTGAGCAGCCGACCGTTTTCTAGCCATGTTTCGTATGCGTACTCCTCGTAGAGTTCGTGCTGTGCGGGGGGCTTGGTGTTGGGGTCCTGACCTTGACACAAGTCCAGTCCATGAACAGGGTGGGGAGGAGTTCATGGACCAAGAATTGGTTGCTTCAGCGTGACCAGTTCTCTCATATGCCTTTGCTCCGTGAGATCCGTGAGAATAATCCTGATGATTTCAGGAACTTTCTCAGGATGACGGACCCCGTATTTCACCGTTTGTTGGCTTCGCTGACCCCTTATATTAGCAGGCAGGATACCTGCATGAGGCAAACCATCACTCCGGAGCAGAGGCTGGTCGCTACCTTGCGGTATTTGGCCACAGGGAGAAGCCTGCAGGACCTCAAGTTCTCGACAGGCATCTCCCCCCAGGCTCTTCTTTGTGGACATTTACTGCTTGTGTTTGTTTGAGCTGACCCTGACAGAAATGTGTGGAGTGCAGAAAATGTCGTGATTGTGTAACCTTATACAAAGCACTGTTGGCTGTTATTTACTAAATGCAAAGACACTTTTCACTACAAGTGCACTTGCAACTGCACTGAAACTGCACTTGTAGTGCAAAGAGGATTTGCCCTTAGGAAATTACCCCCATTTTCTCATAAAACAACAATTACATCACCCCAAAAGTGTTGTAGCGTTGAGACAATAATCCACACATTCTTGATGAACAATCTTTTTAATACCTGCACAATCACATGTGCATTTACCAAAGGTTTTTCTGACAAACCAACATGTTTGTTGTATAACAATTTTTGTGGTGCCATTATCCAAAATCAAAATGTGCATTTTATAGAAAACAGGCCTGTGTAAAACCAACAAGAAAGACACAAATCTTGATCTTACAAAGTTCACATTTGGTAGAACTGGAAGGCAATATCAGACATGAGTATTTAGGAACTGTGTTTGATATAGCGTTCAGATGGGGGGAAATCACCCCTGGAAAAGCCAAATTTGGAAGATGCACACAAATTTCACAATGTCAACATGTGCGACCTGCCATCACGGGGGATCAAGGGATGTGTTTTGGGGGAGAAAGCCTTTCCTCACCGCTACTTTATTATTGAGGAAGGGGTTGCACCCCCAAAACGCGTCCATTGATCTCCCGTGATGGCAGATAGCACATGTTGACACATTGTGTGCATCCTCCAAATTTGGCTTTGGGAAAAATCACAAAAACATTTAACACATTGTAGCAGACAAAAGAAGAAAGTGATTTGGAGGGGCTTTAAACTCGCCCCAAAACATCAATGATGTTTTTATATTTTGGAATAACATCATTGATGTTTTGCTTGATGTTTTCCAATTGTAAATTACACCCCATGATCTCCCCGATCACGATCTGGGCACTTTCGGATGTGAAAGGATCTTCATCCACAACAACACGATCACCTAAAAAGAGAGGAACCCAAAATAAATTAGGTCTAAAAAATATGCCGCCATCCATCTCTTATCTGAGCCTGTGGTCGCAGACACTCACCTGTTGTGGTGACTACTTCCACCACGTCTTCTTCCTCCTGCTCATCTTGTGTTGGGTGGATTTTCCCTTCTTCCAGAGGGGGGGGGGCTCTGGTCTCCTCAGATGAGGGATGTCCTCCGAGTCTTTTCTCCCCTATGTAAAACAAAAATGGTATACTTAGCACACAGATATTTGATGGCAGAACCATAAAGATGAAACATTGCTTGGAAGTGGGGTACAATTATCTATTTTAGCAGAGTTCCAAGATGTAGCTTTTTTAGTGTCCTTTGTCAAGCTTCAATACTTTACCTGTTTAGTACAAGCTTCACAGATGTATCCCCCCCTATAGTATACACTGGAGCACCTGTGTGGCCCCCCTAATAAAAATGGTGTTCTGTGGTCCCACACTAGTGCTCCAGCGTCCAGATGTGAAAACAGCTGCTCAGTGTCCTCTCCTTACACACAATCTAGTTTGCATTTCATTCTAGTAACAAAGCCATCTACACAACCAAATTCTTTGAAGACAAGTATAGGGCCTCAAAATGGTGGCCAAATGCATATGGCCTAAACAATGGTATTTTATAGTCCGCAAAAAAAATGTGTGATCCGAACGAATAATGTGCCCATGAACATGAAAGTTGCCATTTTAAACTGTACAACAGTTCCTAAAAGCACATGGAGCAGCACGAACGTAATAAACACAAAAAAAATAGGAACACAGCACAACTACTTACTTTTTTGCAGCACTCTCCGGATCTTTCTGTACTGCTCATGTTCTCGTAATTTCAGGTCCGACCACCGCTTCCTGAGCTGATCTTTCGATCGTCGTACCCCGAATTTCCGGTGCAGACTCCTGACCACTTTCGCCATGATCTTGGCCTTTCGGACATTGGGGTTGGGGTAAGGCCCATACTTTCCATCATAGTCGGCCTTCTTCAGGATGTCCACCATCTCCAACATCTCCCCAAAGGACATATTTGAGTCCTTTAATCTCCTTCTGGATCGGGACGTTTCAGGCTCCGGCCTTTCCTCCTCCTCCTCGTTGCTCCAATTATCAGGATTCTGCTGTCTATCCGCCATGTGCTCTTCCTCCACTGCGCCGAACGAAAAGGGGCGGGGAATAGAATAGAAAGAACGTCAGGGGCGGGCGGAGTTATACGGATGCGCAGTGTGTATAAATCGTAACGCGCGCGTCTTACGTACGATCTGTGAGCGGAGGAAGGAGCATCGGAGACGCCGATCGTGCTAACGAAGGTAGGATCTAAACTTGGCCCTATACTGCTTCGAAATTGAAGCCTATATTATAACAAGATTAGGGGAGTTTGGCCTGACATTAGGGTTTGTCTTGTGTTGTGTCTTGCAGAGAAAATGGATGGGTTCAACGACCACAATTTCCTGCCCCTGTTTATTGACAAGTACAGAGAGCTGCCCTGTCTGTGGCAGGTGAGACACCCCCACTATAACCACAAACAGAAGAGGCAGGCAGCGCTGGAGAAACTGCTGGAGTTGGTGAAGCCGGTGGTCCCCACAGCAACCATCCCTTATTTAAAAGCTAAAATTGGTGGCCTGAGGAGCACTTATCTTAGGGAGCGCAAGAAGGTCACAGATTCCCAGAGGTCCGGAGCTGCAGCAGATGACGTTTATGTCCCCAGGCTCTGGTACTATGAGAGACTGCGATTTCTGTCAGACCACACTGAAGTCAGGGAATCCCTCTCCACTCTTCCTTCCACTCTTCCTTCCACCCCAGCTGAGGCTTCCGATGTCCAACCTGGGCCTTCCAGCCAGGAAGAAGTGGAGGAGCCCAGCTTGAGTCAGGTATAGCATTCTTCTACAGATTTCTGGTCAATAAATAAATGATGTTTATTAGATGTTATTATTGATCACTAATTGCTGATTGAAAAAAGTGTTTTACATATCAATAGACAGTAGTGGGCACCCAAAATTGGGACAAGAATGCAAAATGCTGGGCTCAGAAGGATAGTCTGTTATATTTGTTAACATTCAATTTGCAGCAGTCAGGAGGTGAAAATTGTGTGTGATTGATGAATAAAAAACTAAAACTATGTCCCTTTTTCATACACAGGAAGACCTCAGCCAGGAGGAGGCTGTGGAATGTGGCAGTCAGGAGGAGGCGGGGATTATTAGTGTCAGCCAGGAGGAGGCGGGGATTAGTGGCAGCCAGGAGGAGGCGGGGCTAAGTGTCAGCCAAGAGAAGCCTGGGACCAGTCGCAGCCTGACTGAGTCTCAGGTTCCTCCCCTCCGCCTGCCATACAAAAGGGCCAGGAAGGCCACTCCCAGTCCTGTGCAGGATTCAGCGTACAGGCTGATCCAGGAGGCTTCTGCGTCCCTCCGAGCCTTCCCCAGTCCTGAAGAGGCCTTTGCCTGCATGGCTGCCACAAAATTGCAGGGCATGCAGGAGGGTCAACGCAAGATCTCTGAGGACCTGATTTATAAAGTCCTACGTAAGGGGGAGAGTGGGGAACTGACACACAAGACAGATGTCATGGAGAGGGACGATCCTCCTCCTCCTCCTCCTCCTGCTGCCACAACTCCACCACCACAGCCAAAGGCTGGAAAGAAGCGTGGAAGGAAGACCAAAGAGTGATTGCCCTGGGTTCAGTCTGGTCTGACAGAAGATGCAGTCTCTCGTATGACCACAGCCTGGGGACACAGATGTCATCTGCTGCTTTCCGGATCTCTGGGACTTCTGGACCAGACTGCCCTCCCTTAGATAAGGACTCCTCAGGCCACCAATTTTACTTTTAAATAATTGATGTCTGCCCTTGGAGTCCAAGGCTTCGCCCACTTCTGCAGTTTCTCCAGCGTTGCCTCCCTCTTTGTTTATAGTTGTGAGCCCTTAATAAAATAGTTTTAGGTAAATTCTACTCTCCTGTGTGTGTTTTCATCAAAAAAGGACAGTTTGTTGGTGACGATTCAGGTACATTTCTAAAGTACAATGTGAAATTAATAAGGGACAACAACACCAAACAATCTCCTACAGATTAAATAGAACAACATATTAGTGGTGTTGTGGGAACTTGTCACCAAAAACACACACAAACATTTTCGGGAATACAAATCCAAATCACCAAAAAAAACAAATAAAAAGAGAAACACAAAAAAAGATTCTACATTAAATTAAAAAAACCTAAAAAAAAAAAATATGTTGTCAGATGTGAGAAATCAAAATATATTGAGGGAATCCCGATAAATAGTAACGAAAAAAGTTTGTGAGAAGTGTGTGTGAATATGAGCATCAAAACGACTTAATTCTTGTCACATTATAAAGAAGAAGAGAGTGCGCTGTATTAAACCATTTTGAACATTGCAGCGTGACGAAAGTGCTTTATCCATTACGAACGCTAAGTTTACCAGAACGAGCTGTCCCGTGTCGGAATTTCTTCTGAGCATGCGTGGCACTTTGTGCGTCGAAACAGGCCACACACGGTCGGAATTGATGCGATCGGATTTTGTTGTCGGAAAATTTTATCTCCTGCTGTCCAACTTTGTGTGTCGGAAAATCCGATGGAAAATGTCCGATGGCGCCCACACACGATCGGAATTTCCGACAACACGCTCCGATCGGACATTGTCCATCGGAAAATCCGACCGTGTGTACGGGGCATTACTCTTCAGAATTCTGTTCAAGTTGTCTTGATTAGTCGTGCCCTACACGTAAGGCTATTTTATTCATTTATTCACTTATCCACTCATTTATTTTCCAACACGTGGTCACTCCCTCTCTACCCATCACAGCTTTCCCATTTTTTATTATCTATTTTCTAGGTCGTTCGTCTTTTCTCTGCACTCACCCCAGCACCATACCACTGGTGTCTCTCATTCACTCCACTTGTCTTTCCCCCCCCTTTTTTCCTTTCTTTTTTCCTGTTCCTTTTTCCACTCCCCCCCCCCTTCACCCCCCTCTATACCCATCACAGCTTTCCTATTTTTTATTATCTATTTTCTTGGTCGTTTGTCCTTTCTCTGCACTCACCCCAGCACTTTACTACTGGTGTTTCCTATTCACTCCACTTGTCTTCCCCCCCCCTTTTATTTTTTTTTCCTGTTCCTTTTTCCACTCCCCCCTCCCCCCCCCCCCTCCCGGCCTGTTGGCCGGGTCTCCCTCACACTTCATGATCCCTTGGCTTTTCACCATTCACGCACTCATCACGATCATCACGATTCCTCAGGTCTTTATATTCGTGTCTGTCGGGTACTGGCCCATACATACATGCATGCATTTCTGCCACCTTCCATGTTTTTGCTTTATGTCACTCTTGTTGCACGGCCCCCTCAGGGCCTCTCTTTCCTTCTCTTTCCTTTCTATTTACACTTCATACCCCACGGCTTTTCCTCCTCTTCCCTCCCCTTCTCTTCTCCCTGGTTTCCTCCCCCCCCCCACTTTTTCTTCATATCACTTTCACTTTGTTTTCTTGTTCTCCGCATGCTGCATCTATGGACCCACTCCCAACCTGTACCTGTCAATATCTTTAAAAATTAAAAATTATGGTATAAAATTATGGTAATACGATACTTCCCCTCATTGCCCGAGGGGTCAAAACTTTTTGACCCGAAAGTCTTATATATATATATATTATATTTAGTACTTTATTACCCCTACAGGTGCGGTGCATGCCCCTCCTCCCCTCCACAACTTGGGGGTCATTCATTGTGTGATCCCTCGTAAGGTATGTGTGCGCGATTTCTGCTCTCTTGGGGGACCGACCCACCGCCTGGGAAATTGGAGATACCTGAGAGGGCAACTCCCTTACATTTTGGCCGTCTACAATTATTTATGAGCAATTTTGACTGGTAATGTTATAATATATGGACTTGTTCATGCAGATATATATATATTGTTTGGTTCCGTTTTGTTTTGTTTTGAAAGATTTTTTGATGTATGTTTACATCCCTACAGTTGTTAAACCATCTATCCTCTGAAGATGACCCACTGGGGTCGAAACGCGTCAGGATCTCACGACTTAACAATTTATGCTGTTTTACTCCTGTTGCCCATGGTTGACTGTACTGTACATTGCTTCCTGACCTATGTTACATTCTAGTTCATGTCCTGACTTGTATATGTCAGAATGCATTAAGTAAAACTCGCTTTATATCAACATAACCTTTTGTCTATCTACCTTATTTGGAATTGGATCATATTACAATATTGGCTGCAGTAAAGCCCCGTTAGGGGGTTTTCCGTTTTTCATACATTTAGAAAAGGTTTTTAAAACAAACCAACATGTTTGTTGTATAACAATTTTTGGGGGGGGCATTATAAAAAATATAAATGTCCATTTAAGATAAAACAGGCATGTGTAAAACCAACAAGAAAGATACAAATCTTAAACTTACAAAGTTCACATTTGGTAGAACTTGAAGGCAATATCAGACATGAGTATTTAGGAACTGTGTTTGATATTGCGTTCAGATGGGGTGAAGTCACCCCAGGAAAAGCCAAATTTGGAAGATGCACACAAATTTCCCAATGTCAACATGTGCTAGCTGCCATCACGAGGGATCAAGGGACGTGTTTTGGGGGAGAAACCCCTTCCTCTCAGCTACTTTATTATTGAGGAAGGGGTTGCACCCCCCAAAACGTGTCCATTGATCTCCCGTGATGGCAGATAGCACATGTTGGCACACTGTGTGCATCCTCCAAATTTGACTTTTCTAAAAATCGCTAAAACATTTTTAACATTGTAGCACACAAAAAAACTAAGTGTTTTGGAGGGGTTTTAACCCCTTCCCGCCGACCGTACGCAGATATGCGTACTCGGCTTTCCGGGGTTATACCGGGATGATGCCCGCAGCTGCAGGCATCATCCCAGTACCGTTGTTTACAGCGGGCGATCGGCTACCCGAGTATAACAACCGATGCGGCTAAAAGCCGCTCGGTTGTTATACCGGAGGAGCAGGAGGGGACATCCCCCCTCCCGCCGCCTCCCGCCGCTGTTACCAGGCCTCCCGTGCGATCGGGAGGCCTGGTGTCTGATCATGTGCCTTCGGCGGCTGGGGGCGGGCTGGAACGAAGCTGTGGGCGGCTTCGTTCCAGCCTTCTCATTGTAAATGCGGAAGCGACGTCATGACGTCACTTCCCGTTTACTCGGCTGCCAATGGCGTCGAATTTTAAAAAGTACACAGTATTCAGAATCGCCATTTTCAGCGATCTGAATACTTTGAAGTGCAGAGGAGGGATCGGGGGTCTTTTAGACCCCCGATCCCTCCACAAAGAGTACCTGTCACCACCTATTACTGTCACAAGGGATGTTTACATTCCTTGTGACAGCAATAAAAGTAAAAAAAAATTTTTTTTTTTAAAACACAATTTATAAAGTAAAAAAATAAATAAAATAAATAAAAAAAAAAATTTTTTAAAGTGCCCCTGTCCCCGCGAGCTCGCGCAGCGAAGGAAACGCATACGGAAGTCGCGCCCGCATATGTAAACGGTGTTCAAATCATATATGTGAGGTATCACTGCGATCGTCAGAGCGAGAGCAATAATTCTAGCCCTAGCCCTCCTCTGTAACTCAAACCTGGTAACCGTAAAAAATTTTTAAAGCGTCGCCTATAGAAATTCATAGGTACCGTAGTTTGTCGCCATTCCATGAGTGGAAAGGGTGACATGTTTGGTATCTATTTACTCGGCGTAACATCATCTTTCACATTATACAAAAAAATTGGGGTAACTTTACTGTTTGGATTTTTTAAAATTCATGAAAGTGTCCCTTTTCCAAAAATTTGCGTTTAAAACACCGCTGCACAAATACCGTGTGATAAAAAATATTGCAACAATCGCCATTTTATTCTCTAGATTCTCTGCTAAAAAAATATATATAATGTTTGGGAACTCTAAGTAATTTTCTAGCAAAAAATACGGATTTTAACTTATAAACACCAAATTTCAAAAATAGGCTTAGTCATGAAAGGGTTAAACTCGCCCCAAAACATCAATGATGTTTTTATTTTTTTGAATAACATCATTGATGTTTTTCTTGAGGTTTTCCAATTGTAAATTACACCCCATGATCTCCCCGATCAGGATCTGGGCACTTTCTGATGTGAAAGGATCTGGATCCACAACATCACGATCACCTAAAAAGAGAGAAACCAAACAAAAACAGGTATCAAAAATATGCTGGCATCCATCTCATACCTGAGCCTGTGGTTGCAGACACTCACCTGTTGTGGTGACAATTTCCACCACGTCTTCTTCCTCCTGCACTTCTTGGGTTGGGGGTATTTCCCCTTCTTCCAGAGGTGGGGGGTCTGTGGTCTCCTCAGATGAGGGGTGTCCTCTTTTCTCCCCTATGTAAAACAAAAATGGTATACTTAGTACACAGATATTTGATGGCAGAACTATAAATAGGAAACATTGCTTGGACGTGGGGTACAATTGTCTATTTTGGCAGAGTTGCAAAATGTAGAATTTTCAGTGCCCTTTGTCAAGCTGCAATACTTTACCTGTTTGGTACAAACTTCCCAGATGGAGTCACCCCTATAGAATACACTGGAGCACCTGTGTGGCCCCCCTAATAAAAATGGTGTTCTGGGGTCCCACACTAGTGCTCCAGCGTACAGATGTGTAAACAGCTGCTGAGTGTCCTCTCCTTACACAGAATCTAGTTTGCATTTCATTCTAGTAACAAAGCCATCTACACAACCAAATTAGTTTCATACAAGTAGGGCGTAAAAAATGTGGCCAAATGCATATGGCCAAAACAATGGTGTTTTATAAGCCGAAAGAAAAATGTTTGATACGAACGAATAATGTGCCCATGAACATGAAAGTTGCCATTTTAAAATGTACACTTTTAAGAAAAGCACATGGAGCAGCACGAACGTAATAGACACAAAAAGAATAGGAACACAGCACAACTACTTACTTTTTTGCAGCACTCTCCGGATCTTTCTGTACTGCTCGTGTTCTCATAATTTGAGGTCCGACCACCGCTTCCTGAGCTGATCTTTTGATCGAAGTACCCCGAAATGCCGGTGCAGACTTTTGACCACTTTCGACATGATCTTAGCCTTTCTGACATTGGGGTTGGGGTAAGGTCCATACTTCCCATCATAGTCGGCCTTCTTCAGGATGTCGACCATCTCCAACATCTCCCCAAAGGACATATTTGAGGCCTTAAATCTCCTTCTGGATCGGGACGTGTCCGGATCCGGGCTTTCCTCCTCCTCCTCCTCATTCCTGTAATTAGCACGCACCTGCTGTGTATCCGCCATGTGCTCTTCCCCCACTGCGCAGAACGAAAAAGGGCGGGGAATAGACTAGAAAGAACATCAGGGGAGGGCGGAGTTACACGCATGCGCAGTGTGTATAAAGCGTAACACGCGTGCATATTACGTACGATTTGTGAGCGGAGGAGGGAGCATCGGAGGCGCCGATCGTGATAACGAAGGTAAGATCTAAACTTGGGCCTATACAGTTTCGAAATTGAAGCCTATATTGTAACAAGATTAGGAGAGTTTGGCCTGACCTTAGGGTTTGTCTTGTGTTGTGTCTTGCAGAGAAAATGGATGGCTTCAATGACCACAACTTCCTCCCCCTGTTCATAGACAAATACAGGGAGCTGCCCTATCTGTGGCAGGTGAGACACCCCCATTATAACAATAAACAAAAGAAACAGGCAGCGCTGGAGAAACTGCTGGAGTTGGTGAAGCCGGTGGTCCCCACAGCAACCATCCCTTATTCAAAAGCCAAAATTGGTGGCCTGAGGAGCACTTATCTTAGGGAGCGCAAGAAAGTCACAGATTCCCAGAGGTCCGGAGCTGCAGCAGATGACATTTATGTCCCCAGGCTGTGGTACTATGAGAGACTGCGATTTCTGTTAGACCACACTAAAGTCAGGGAATCCCTCTCCACTCTTCCTTCCACTCTTCCTTCCACTCTTCCTTCCACCCCAGCTAAGGCTTCCAATGTCCAACCTGGGCCTTGCAGCCAGGAAGAAGTGGAGGAGCCCAGCTGGAGTCAGGTATAGCATTCCTCTACAGATTTCTGGTCAATAAAGAAATGATCTTTACGAGATGTTATTATTGATCACTAATTGCTGATTGAAAAAAGTGTTTTACATATCACTAGACAGTAGTGGGCACCCAAAATTGGGACAAGAATGAAAAATGCTGGGCTCAGAATGATAGTCTGTTATATTTGTTAACATTCAATTTGCAACAGTCAGGAGGTGAAAATTGTGTGTGATTGATGAATAAAAAAATAAAACTATGTCCCTTTTTCATACACAGGAAGACCTCAGCCAGGAGGAGGTTGTGAAATGTGGCAGCCAGGAGGAGGCGGGGCTAAGTTGCAGCCAGGAGGAGGCGGGGCTAAGTGTCAGCCAGGAGAAGCCTGGGACAAGTCGAAGCCTGACCGAATCGCAGGTTCCTCCCCTCCGCCTTCCATACAAAAGAGCGAGGAAGGGGAGTCACGTTCAGGATTCTGCACTCAGGCTAATTCAGGAGGCTTCTGCGTCCCTCAGAGCCTTACCCACTCCTGAAGAGGCCTTTGCCTGCATGGCTGCCACCAAACTGCAGGGCATACAGGAGGGTCAACGCCTCATGTGTGAGCAACTTATTTATAAAGTCCTAACTAAGGGGGTGAGTGGCGAAATCACACCCAAGACCGATGTAATTGAGTTGGACCATCCTCCTCCTCCTCCTCCTCCTGCTGCCACAACTCCACCACCACAGCCACAGCGTGGAAGGAAGCGTGGAAAGAAGACCAGAGAGTGATGGCCCTGGGTTCGGTCTGGTCTGACAAAAGCTGCAGTCTCTTGTATGACCACAGCCTGGGGACACAGATGTCATCTGCTGCTTTCCGGATCTCTGGGACTTCTGGACCAAACTGCACTCCCTTAGATAAGGACTCCTCAGGCCATCAATTTTGCTTGAAAATAGTTGATGTGTGCCCTGGGGGTCCAAGGCTTCACCCACTTCTGCTGTTTCTCCAGCGTTGCCTCCCTCTTTGTTTAGTTGTGAGCCCTTAATAAATGATTTTTTTGGGAAAATTATACTCTCCTATGTGTGTTTTCATCCAAAAAGGGCAGTTTGTTGGTGAGGATTCAGGTACATTTCTAAAGTACAATGTGAAATTAACAAGAGACAACAACACCAAACAATCTCCTACAGATTAAATAGAACAACATATCAATGGTGTTGTGGTAACTTTACACACAAAACACACACAAAAATATTCTGGAGTAAAAAAAAAAATACAATAAAACAAAGATCAGCCTTGAAAAAAAGACAAATCAAAAAAAAAGAATCTGCCTTAAAACCTAAAAAAAAAAATTCCAACACAAAAAATATGCTGTCAGATGTGACAAATCTAAATATATTAAGGTAATCCCGCTAAATAATAAAGAAATAAGTTTGTGAGAACTCTGTGTGAATATGAGCAGCAAAACTACTTCATTCTTCTCACATTATAAAGAAGAAGAGAGTGCGCTGTATTAAACCATTTTTAACATTGCACCGTGACGAAAGTGTTGTATCCATTGCGAACGCTACGTTTACCAGACCGAGCTGTTCCGTCTCGGAATTTCTTCTGAGCATGCGTGGCACTTTGTGCGTCGGAACAGGCCACACACGGTCGGAATTGACGCGATCGGATTTTGTTGTCGGAAAATTTTATAGCCTGCTCTCAAACTTTGTGTGTCGAAAAATCCGATAGAAAATGTCCGATGGAGCCCACACACGGTCAGAATGTCCGACAACACGCTCCAATCGGACATTTTCCATTGGAAAATCCGACCGTGTGTACGGGGCATTACAATGAAGTCTCCTTAAATAACATTATACATACTCCTGGAAGTCTGTTGCTATAACATATTTAGAGGTTAACCTACCAGCCAAATTAAATCAAAATTTTAAACTTGATTAAAAACCTATTTTAGACACATTGCCCAAAGAACTTAAACACCTACCCATCTTTTACATTTCTAAGATGGAGTGAATATCAGCATATAAAATGGTAGGATATTACATTTATATTTTGCACTTTTCCAGTTCTGGTCCCCAAACCTAATTTTCCCTCAATTCATAAACACACTAACCATTTTGTATGGAAATACCACAAACCAAAATAGGGCTTGCTTTAATATATTGTATATACACGAAAAGATGGCATGAATGGCCCTCATTTTTGACCAATTGGAATTCTGGTGGTCCTATAATAATGACAATTTATGGACAAATATGGAACTACAACTTTTACCACATACCACAATCATATTGATTTCTTACTGGCAATGATGGGCAATATGTTGTTACTGGCAAGTATGCTTACATTTTTGCAGGTAGTGATAGTGTCCCTTAAACCTTTGCAACCAATTCATGCAAATGGGATGGTTTTGTATATCTCTCACGGACTCTGTTGATGACTCTGCAACAGGTCTCTGCTATGACCACTAAGGGTCCTTTCACATGGGCGGTCTGATCAGACCCAACTGTCAGTTTTACAGGCAGATCTAAAGCTCAGTGTTTGTCTATTGGCAGGCAGATCTTAAAGTGGTGTTCCGGCCCAAATTATACTTTTTAAATAAAAATACCCCTATAATACACAAGCTTAATGTATTCTAGTAAAGTTAGTCTGTAAACTAAGGTCTGTTTTGTTCGTTTATAGCAGTAGTTTGTTATTTTATAAACTTACAGAAGGCGGTGGCCATCTTAAGTCTGGGCATCTGAAGCCAGACTGTATTTCTTCCTGGATCTCATCCTTGCAGATCTCGCACATGCTCAGTGCAGCACAAGCAGTGTAATAGGTTTCAGGTCAGGTTTCCATAGCAACGGCAGTGTCAGAGGAAGTTGCCGCCCCTTCCCAGAAGGCATTGCAAACAGGAAATGATGCGATGGGCCGCGCCCAGGAAGGAGGAAGTGAAAAATGAATACAGCAGATATACAGTAAGTGCTGAGAAAAAAAATTTAAAAATATCCAATTCGTTTGCAGTGCACAGTTTAGTGAGGGATGCTGAAGAGTTGTAAAAGTGGGTGGAACTCCACTTTAAGGGACAGTTTACATCTGATCACCTCCAAGTCAGAATGTAAACAGACGCATGTCTGTTTATATCTGCCTATCTACAGATCTAACATGGGTCCAGTTTCAGGTTGGAGAAAAAAACCTGAATAGACAAAAAGTTACATCCATTATGTTCTGTACCGATATGGATATCCTGCTGACCATAATGGACATCGCCCATGTGAAAGGTTCCTAAGTGGATGCTTGACTGTTCCTTTTGAATTTTTAATTAACTGTATATTGCAACTCAAAGGTGGATGCCTAGGAAAAGTACCAGGGCAATCACATGAACAAGAAATTCATTTTCTGGGGGTATTCTATACACAAACAATGTACAGAACACTCTTAAGCTGACCATAGATGGATCAAAATTTAGCCGGTTGCTATCAGTGTGTGACCATCCCTGTTTGAACAGGCATGCTGATCAGTGTATTCTGACAGCAGAAAGTCCCGCTGTCAGGATACAATGTCCCAGTGGGGACATTCCTCCTCGTTTGTGAGGAATCTGTTCCAGCTGGCCAGCTTTACTTATCGTAGTTACAGAGAAGTAACTTTTTTTGCTGCACACTGAAACAGAAAGATAATTTTAAATAACCTTAAATTACAAAATGCTTTGTGTAACAAAGGGTTTTCTTTTACATTTAGGAATAAATTGGACATGTAATTAAAAGAGATGGAATGTAATTACACTGGATGACTGTGAAGACTTAATTTATGATGGCCAACCTGTAATTTGTATGCATAGTTTGTAGCTAAGCGTGTCTTTGAAGTATCCTATACCTTTACTGTGGTGACAGCTATACTAAAGTTCAAGTTCTTTTCTGTGAATTTTTATATAGTTTGTATTTAATTTGATTGTTTTTTTTCTCTTCTGCTGTGCTTGATACTAAGTACACAGTTAAAATTATGCATTATGCATTAGTCGCAAAAAGTATGAAAACAAATGCGAAATATAGAGAATTTATTTTAAAACATATTCTTTGATATGTTTGATCTTCTGCTTTCCACGTTATAATATTGTATTAAAAGAGATGTATGAGGTACTCATGCCGCGTACACATGAGCGGACTTTACGGCAGACTTTGCCTGGCGGACTTTTCTACGGACTTTGTCCGCTAGGTGCACCGGACTTAAAAACGGACGGACTTGGACACACACGATCACTCCAAAAATTCACTGGTTTTGAACGCGGTGACATACAGCACGTACGACGGGACTAGAAAAAGGAAGTTCAAGCCCCACTACGGCACCCTTTGGGCTCCTTCTGCTAATCTCGTGTTTATCTCGTGTTAGTAGAAGTTTTGTTAGAGATGATTCGCGCTTTTCACACTTCAGCATATTTCGATCGTTTTCTGTGGTTCAGTTTGTGCTTGTGAGGTTTGTATCTGCTTTTTAGTGCGTGTTGGTCAGTTCGTAACCTGCCTAGCAGGCCATTCTGGTCCGCTCATTCCTGATTTTCAGGTCCCTCTTCATAGGCCTTGCTGTTCTTCGGTGCGTTTGTTATAAGTTTGTTTGTTTGACCAGCCGACCGTTTTGAAGCCATGTCGCGTGGACGTACTTGTTCTCGAGTTCGTGCTGCGTGGGGACTTGGTGTTGGGGTTAATACTTTGACCCGAGTCCAGTCCATGAACAGGGCGAGGAGGAGTTCATGGACGAAGAATTGGTTGCGCCAGCGTGACCAATTATCGCACATGCCTTTGCTCCGTGAGATCCGTGAGAATAATCCTGAGGATTTCAGGAATTATCTCCAGATGACGGACCCCGTTTTTGAACGTCTGCTGGCTATGCTGACCCCCTATATCAGCAGGCAGGATATCTGCATGAGGCAAGCCATCACTGCGGAGCAGAGGCTAGTTGCCACTTTACGTTACTTGGCGACTGGGAGAAGTCTTCAGGACTTGAAGTTCTCGACAGGCATCTCCCCCCAGGCTCTGGGGATCATAATCCCAGAGACCTGTTCTGCCATCATTCAGGTCCTGCAGAAGGACTATATGAAGGTAAGTTTCATCCTTTAACATTACATGATATGTATTAAATGTTTGCTAATGTATTGTCTAAATGTCCTCGTTACCTAATTACCATGCTTGGAATATGCTGTGAATGTCCCCTTTATCTTCATGCATGCCTGTTTTTTTACATTAATAATTTTTTGCCCTACATACATATTTACCTTCAATAACCTCCCCACCATGCAATCCTGGGTCCATTTATATCTCTAGCCTCTAGTCCCTTGAACAATGTATATTGTCAGATCCATCGTACTGTTTGACCCTCCCCCACCCCCTCAAATGTTTGCAACTGTCAGGTGTGTTTTTTATCCAAATTAGAACCCCTCCCCCACCCCCTCAAATGTTTGCAACTGTCAGGTGTGTTTTTTTATCCAAATTAGAACCCCCCCCACCCCCTCAAATGTTTGCAACTGTCAGGTGTGTTTTTTATACAAATTAGAACTCCTCCCCCACCCCCTCAAATGTTTGCAACTGTCAGGTGTGTTTTTTATCCAAATTAGAACCCCTCCCCCCACATTCAAATTGGGCCATCAGAGGGGGTGAGTAATCTTGTAAGTGGGCCTCATGTTTTTTAGAATTAAAAGAAAAAAAACACATATTAATAATGTTCGACTGCTGTTGTTCAAGAATGTTTTTGTGTAATCTGATATCCAAGTTATGTTTAAAAGTACTTATCTTATTTTTTTTATTGTTTCACTCCACAGTTTCCTTCCAGTACACAGGAATGGCAGACTGTGGCCTCCCAGTTCTCTGACCGTTGGGACTTTCCCAACTGTGTCGGGGCGATAGATGGGAAGCATGTCCGTATTGTGCCACCACCCCTTATTTCTACAACTATAAGGGGTTCCATAGTGTAGTTTTAATGGCGGTGGTCTCGGCACAATTGGAATTTATGTTCGTGGACGTGGGGAAGAACGGATGGATGTCTGACGGAGGAGTCTTTACACAGACCGAGCTGTGCCAGCATCTCCAGACTGGTGGCCTGGGATTGCCACCTGATGACCAGAATGTGGATGGACTCCCCTCAGTTATTATCGCTGATGAAGCGTTTGCTCTCGGTGAGCACTTGATGAGGCCGTTCCCCCAAAGGACACTCACCCCTGAGAGGAGGGTATTTAATTACCGGCTGGCCAGAGCAAGAAGAGTTGTGGAGAATGCCTTTGGGATTCTGGCCAGCCGGTTCCGTTTGTTCCTCTCGGCCATAAATCTGGCGGACTATAAAATAAATCATGTGATACTGGCTTGCTGCATTCTCCATAATTATTTGAGAAGACATTCTGCTACATATATGACCTCTGTTGGGCCTGAGGCCGGACTTGTAGTTGACCAAACACTCACAGGCCTGGAAATTGGCCATATTGGCTTGGCCCCCCAAACCGCATGTCGAGTGCGTGACTGATATGTTAATTATTTTAAAGGTCGGGGGGCCATTGCTATTCAACAAGAGCTATAATTTCTTACAAAAAATAAAGAAAATAATTTTTTTTAAATATCTTGTTTTTATTCTGGTTTGCATTTAGTTTTATCTGTCTCCTAGTGCACTTGTAGTGGCAAGTGCATTTCCCTTTAGTTAATAAGACCCTTTGTCACTGTAACCACACAAAAATTAGCAAAACATCTTATTGATAATAAATCAGCCACACACATTGTAGTAGTAAAACATTTTTACTGTGTGCACATTGAAAGGTGCATTTTTTGGAAAGGTGTTTTTTTTTATTGTTTTTTAATTTTTTTTTTTTTATTTATTTATTATTTTTATTTTTTTTTTTTTAGGCATATTTCAACAAAAATAGACCTTGTTTACAAAATTACAATTAACAACAGTGTTTTTAAAAACATACAAAAAAAAAAGAACTTACAAAGTTCAACATGTTAATAACGGTGCTGGTGATGTCACCCTTGTAAAGCCTACAATTTGCAGATGCTCAAAATTGGGTATTAAAAAAGGTTCAAGTCAACATGTGCTATCTCCCATCATGGGGGAGCAATGTACATGTTTTGTGTGTGCAATCCCTTTGTTCCACTCACAAACAAACATTTTTATGATGAAGGGGTTGCAAACACAAAACAAGTACATTGATATCCCCTGATGGAAGATAGCACATGATGACACACCGTGTGCATCTGCAAATTGTTTTTATTTTTTTGGAAAAAACTTTAAAAATTGAAGAATACACAAACTTGACAATGAAATGAAGAACATGATTGATGTTTTTAGGCAAAACGTTATTATATTCTGCCAAAACATCACGCCTAAATAGATTTCCTTAATCTGGGGTGTCAGTCACTCACTTGCTGGGGTTGAAATCTCGCACACTTCCTCCACCTCTCCTTCCTCCAGCTCGTCGGGTGGGCGTGGTCTTGGGCTGGGGCTTGGGGTAATGTCAGCTTCAGGCTGGTGACTTGGGGGGTCCTGGGATCCTTGGACTGTTGTCTGAGTCTTTTCTCCCCTATGATAATTAAACAAAAGGTATAGTTAAAACACAGTGATATTTCTTTTTTTTTAAATGAAACGTTGGTTATGAGTTGGGGACAATTGTCATTTTTTGGCCACAAAAATTTAGAAGACAGGATGAAAATTCCCTCTGAACAACAATTAAAAACAATACACATTTTCATGCAAGTTTCACAGATGCAGACACCTCCTATGTGTATTACCCCTCAAAAATCTCTTTATGGTCACATAGTACACTAGTGCTCGTGAGTCCAGATGTGGAAACAGCTGCTGTGTCCTGTCCTTACATTACACTGAATCATTTTTGAAGAAGCATTATATTTTCAAACACATCTACACCACATTTTTGGAATACGACAAATTCTCAAGACCTAAATGTATGTCCAACCCTGTACCATCGTTTTTGGCGAAAAAAATACGTCATTTTCATAGTATCATATGTATTTTACAAAGAACGATCTTTACAAACGATGCTGTATAAACGAAAAAAATATGGATCAGCATGCAAGTTAAGTATCTCACCAGGAACACACATGTACTTACTTTTTCTAAGCAGCTTCTTTATTTTCCAATATTGTTCCGGCTCCCTACTTTTGTTGTCAGACCACCGCTTCCTCAATTGTTCTTTCAACCGTTTAGTGCCAAATTTTGCTTCTAGAGGTGACAACTGAGGCCATTATTTTGTCCTTACGCATATTCGGTCGTGTGTACGGTCCTTTTTTCCCATCGTAGTCCTCCGTTCTCAGTATGGACACCATCTCTTCAAAAGCCATGTTGGTGGCCTTATATCATCTCCTGGATGTGTATATGTGTCCCCTAGATTCTGCTAAATATAATCCTGGGAGTTCTGACTGACATTACAGTTTTTATGTTGTGTCTTGTCTTTCAGCAAAAATGAATCCCTTTAAGGAGGCTGATTTTTTGTCAAGATTCATTGATTTGTATCAGGAAAACAAAAACCTGTGGGAGGTCAAACACCCATTATATTTTAATAGAGATGTAAGGAAGGTAACACTGGGCACACTTTTGGAATTTGTGAAGACTCGAGTCCCCCAGGCAGACCTCAAGTTTATGGACAAGAAAATTGGTATCTTGCGCAACATGTACAAGCGGGAACACAATAAGATCCAGGAGTTGCTCAGATCAGGAGCAGTAGCCGACCAGGTTTATGTCCCCAAGCTGTGGTACTACCAAAAACTGCGATTTCTAGATGACCAGACAGAAGCAAGGCAATCATTTTCGACCCTTCCCCCCACCTTTCCCCCCACCCTTCCCTCCAGCCTTCCCTCCACCTCCACCCCAGCTGAGGAGTCCCAGGAAGAACTGGGCCCTTTCATCCTTGATGAAGTGGATGCGCCCAGCTTCAGCCAGGTATCCTTTTTTGTTGAATTTGTGATTGTGTAAATATTAATGATGTAAACGTCCCAAATTTTTAAGTGCTTCCAAAAAAATGACTTCATCACAATTATTAATATGTAGACATATCACTAGACAGTAGTGGACAAAAATATACTTCAGCATAGGTGTGCGCAGCCTCTTGCATTAGGGTGTGCACCCCAAAGCTCAAATACATATGCATGTGTATATGTACTGATGGTGTCAGTAGGGCAGTGGACAGTGTCAGTTGTTTTATTTTTATTCTTTTTAAAGTATTTTATTTTGTAACATTTTTTTTAGGGATGAAATATCAGTGGTCTAAACAGGGGGGAATATGCACCACACAAGGCGATTAGAGTGTGCCCAGGCACACCTGGCACACCCTGTGCACACGCCTATGTACTTCAGATATTGGTGAGCAGCTGGAATAATGGTGGGGTCAAATAGATAGCCTTGACTATTTGTTTCAAATTAGATTTGCAAGTCATGAGCTGAAAATTGTGTGTGATTGCATAACCCAAAATTACAACTATGTCCCTTTTTTTTACCCAGGATGACCTCAGCCAGGAGGAGGCCTTGACCAGTGGAAGAGAGGAGGAGGCCTTGCCCAGTGGGAGAGAGGAGGAGGCCGTGGCTGGGCCCAGTAGAAGCCGCACGGAGTGTCAGGTGCCTCCCCTCCGCATTATCACCAAAAGGCCCAGAAAAATGACCCAAACTGAGGAGGAATCACTAGCCCTCATTCATGAAGCCAGCAAAATCGTCAGCACACCACCCAATGCAGAAGAGGCGTATTGGACATATTTGGCCAGCAGATTGCTGGAACTCGAAAAGGGGCAACGCCTCCTCTGTGAGGGTCTGATTTTTGAGGCCTATCAGAAGGGCTTGAGAGGGGAGCTTACTGCTAAAACATATCTAGCAGATGAAGCCACTCCTCCTCCTCCTCCTCCTCCTGCCTCAAGTACACCACCAGAGGCACAGCCTCCAAGGAAGGCTGCAGAGAAGCGTGGAGGGAAAGTGATTGCCTGGCTTCTGTCTGGTCTGACTGTGCTCCCTGTGCTCCCTAGTCGCAAGATACCAATTTTCTTGTCCTAAAACTTGATGTGTGTCCTGGGGGACGAAAGGCTTCACAGATTCCAAAAGTGTCTCCAGTGTTGCCTTCCTTTATTTTTTTTTTCAAAAAATAAATGGATTTTTTCTTTACCTTACATTATTGACTATGTGTTTTGATTCCAAAACGACATTTGGTTTGGGAGTAGGCAGGTACAGGTCAAAAAGACTATGTGTGTTTTTTCCAAAAGGCTAAATCATTCTGAAAATCAAGTGCAAAGTACTAGTGAAACGTGCACTTTAGAAATTGCACTGCAGGTGCACTTGTTGGAAGTGCAGTCGCTGTAAATTTGAGGGGAAGAGCTGAAATGAGGGGAAGCTCTGCTGATTTTATCATACAATCATGTGCAAGAGAGGTTTTTGTATTTTTTTGGTTCCTTGCATGTGCCCCTCGGATCCCCAGCGAATGCACTTCAAAATGCTCTTTCTGTGCAATTCCAAGTACAATTTGCACTTGTAGTGAAAAATGAATTTGCCTTTAGAAAATAAACTCCCCTATGTCTAATTAACAAGGGACACCAACCTCATTAAGGTTCATTAAAACAACACAAAATATTAAGGTTATTGTGGTAACTTGAAACTCCAAAACTAAAAAAAAAAAAATTTGTATAATTTAACACACATTGTGAAATAGATAGTGTTTAAATCTAAAAAAAAGAAAGATGAGTCCAAAATCTAATTTAATACTTTATTTATGCAGATCTGGCTTTTTAAATATATCATATTAGTCATGGCATGAGGATAAATCATGAATAAAGTAGTTTGTGAGAACTCTGTGTGAATATAAAGCAGCAAAACAACTTCATTCCTCTCGCATTATAAAGAAAAAAAAAGCGCTATATTAAAAGATCACAGAAGAGGAATGTGCTAGCATCAATATGAAGGCTAGTTTTACCAGAACGAGCGCTTCCGTCTTGTACTTACTTCAGAGCATGCGTGAGTTTTGGTCCGTCGGACTAGCACACAGACGACCGGTTTGTCCGCTAGAAAGCAGAGTCCGTCGGATAGATTTGAAACATGTTTCAAATCTAAGTCCGTCCAACTTTTGATAAAACAAAGTCCGCTGGAGCCCACACATGATCGAATTGTCCGACGAAATCCGGTACCAATTCTGCCGTAAAGTCCACTCGTGTGTACGCGGCATCATACTTACCTAGGTGGATGCAGCATCGATCCGATGCTGCATCTGTCTCGAACACTGAGAACCGAGCGATATAACACCGCTGATCGTTTGGTTCTCAGGGCTCCATAAGCAGAGAGCGGTGACTATAAGTCACCACTCTCTGCTCTGCCCCCCCCCGGCTCACTGGAGCGCTGGGCTGTGGAGAGGGAGGGATCGGCCGGCTAAGTCTCTCAGCGCCTCGTTGAGAAGCTGAGCCGCGTTCCGGTCCAGGCATGTGGGCGGATCTCGATTCCATTGTTGCGATCTTGCCTGAATCTGGACCGGCTCTCTGACATCAACAGACAGAGGATTTCAGCCCGCTGTCTGCTGAAAATGGGTCACAGGAATGCAGAACGAACTGCACGTCTGTGATCTATAGAAGAAGTACAGACAAATGAGCTGGTTCACATTGGTGCGTTTTGGCATGCAATTTATCATGTCAAATCACATGTTAAATCAGCGGCAATTGACGGTAATGGCACTGCCCTAATCGGTGCGATGCTGCACCAATTTCAAAAAGTAGTTTCTGTACTACGTTTTGCGATTTTGGGGTGCAATTTCTATTGACATCTGTGCAGAAACCCGCACAGATGTCTGTGAAATCACCGCCGAAATCAGGGCTGACATGCGGGAGTGAAATCGAGTGAGTTCAGCCGAACTCGCGCGATTTCATTCCCACGCTCGCTGTGAACCTGGGCTCACTCTTTCACATAAATGAAACAAGATATAAACAATAGCTTCACAGACTTTACAGTTCACAGTCATACCTTGATTATGCTCTAGACCTTTTGGGAGCAACGATACAAATTCTAAGGGGCTAATTTACTATTGGACTAATATAGATGTTAGCCTTTGCTCACTTCATAATTCTATTCACACTTAAAGTAATATTAAATTCATTTTTAAATGAGATACTTTTAGCAGGATATACATGCCCTTGCTATTCTTTTTCAGTTTTTCTCCTTGTTCTTGCTCTACTAAGTGTGAAACAGCCACGCTGGTTGACTTTAGCTATGTGGATGCCCTATGTGCCTGCCAGGACCTATGGAGTTTTGTCAGAGTCTACACTTTGTGCGCTCTCCCATTGAAAAGTTCAAGTTTCCAGTGCCACATACAGGCAGAACAGGAAACACAGAACCTCCGATTTGGGAGTCGCTGTCAATCCTTGCTGTGGAAAGGACAGGTTTGGCTTTGGTTCTGAGTCTCTCGCTCCTCCTGTATGTGCAGTGCTGGAAGCAGCTGCACATAAGCTTGTAGTTCTAAACGGGAGCAAGAAGTTCAAGTAGACTCCAGCAAGACTCCAAGGGGTTGATTACTAAAACTAGAGTTCAAAATCTGGTGCAGCTATCGTAGCCAATCAGCTTCTAACTTCAGCTTGTTCAATTAGGCGCCTTTCACATGGACGGTTATTCTGCCGCAGTTAGAAGCATGTTTTTTTCCTGTGAAATTCAAGACCCCAGGCACTGCGTTCAGCTGCATTTGCACAGTGCGATTAGCTGCGGTTGCCAGTGCGATTAGCTGCGGTTGCGTTTAGCTGCGGTTTGCCATTTCCATGGCAACCCGACAGGGTACCAACTCGCACTGCTTGGTATGAATCTTGAGGGGGAACTCCACGCCAAATTTGGGCGTGGCTTCCCCCCCAGGGGCATACCTGGCCCTTCGGTCTGGTACGGATGTTAAGGGGAACCCCCTACGCCGAAAAAAAGGCGTGGGGTCCCCCCCAAAGTCCATACGAGACCCTTATCTGAGCACGCAGCCTGGCCGGTCAGGAAAGGGGGTGGGGACGGGCGAGCGCCCCCCCCTCCTGAGCCGTACCAGGCCGCATGCCCTCAACATAGGGGGTTGGTGCTTTGGGGGAGGGGGCGCCCTGCGGCCCCCCACCACAAAGCACCTTGTCCCCATGTTGATGAGGACAAGGGCCTCTTCCCGACAACCCTGGCCGTTGGTTGTTGGGGTCTGCGGGCGGGGGGCTTATCGGAATCCGGGAGCCCCCTATAATAAGGGGGCCCCCAGATCCCGGCCCCCCACCCTATGTGAATGAGTATGGGGTACATGGTACCCCTACCCATTCACCTAGGGAAAAAATGTCAATAATAAAACATTACACAGGTTGGTATGGATTTTGGGGGGGACCCCACGCCGTTTTTTCGGCGTAGGGGGTTCCCCTTAACATCCGTGCCAGACCGAAGGGCCTGGTATGCTCCTGGAGGGGGAACCCACGCCCAAATTTGGCGTGGAGTTCCCCCTCAAGATTCATACCAAACAGTGCCGGGCATTGGCGGGGATCCGAGTCGGATCCCCGTGCTTGTCGCTCATTGGGAAAGGAAAAATCATTTTTCCTTTCCCGATGAGCAGCTCGGCGCTGTTATCCGCAGCTGACACAGTGCACTGCGAATACCTGCAGTTATGTGTGGATAGCTGCGCTAAATCGCTCCTGGACGCAGGCAATTCTATTTTTTCTATCCGCACAGAACCGCATGTATCAAATTCGCAGCTAAACGCAGTGTGTGAATGGGGCCATAGGAAAGCATTGTGTGCTTTTAGCTGCGGTAGAAAATTAGAAAATCCGCAGCTAAAAGCACCATTCTATCCGTCCGTGTGAAAGGGGCCTTAAGCTTTGACAAAAAAACTGGAAGCTGATTGGTTTCTATGCAGAGCTGCACCAGGTTTTGAACTTTTCAGTTCTAGTAAATCAACCCCCATAGGTCCTGGCAGGCATACTGTCACCCACATACCTAAAATTTTCCAGTGCAACCGGGGCACAATTAATGAACTGCAGACAAGCATGAACAGAGGTGGAAAGTTGAAAAAGAATAGCAGGAGGATGGAGTCCTGCCATAAGCAACTTTTTTTTAATGGCTTTAACCACTTTAGCCCCGGAAGGATTTACCCCCTTCCTGACCAGAGCACTTTTTGCGATTCGGCACTGCGGCACGTTAACTGACAATTGCGCGTGCGATGTTGTGCCTAAACAAAATTGACGTCCTTTTTTTTCCACAAATAGAGCTTTCTTTTGGTGGTATTTGATCACCTCTGTGTTTTTTATTTTTTGCACTATAAACAAAAAAAGGGCGACAATTTTGAAAAAAAAACGCATTATTTTTTTCTTTTTGCTATAATAAATATCCCCAAAAAATATATAAAAAAAAACCTGTTTTTTTCCTCAGTTTAGGCCGATATGTATTCTTCTACATATTTTTGGTATAAAAAAATTGCAATAAGCGTATATTGATTGGTTTGCGCAAAAGTTATAGTGTCTACAAAAGAGGGGATAGTTTTATGGCATTTTTATTTTTTTTTTTATTAGTAATGGCGGCGATCTGCGATTTTTATCGGGACTGCGACATTATGGTGGACACATCGGACATTTTTTACACTATTTTGGGACCATTGTCATTTATACAGCAATCAGTACCTTTAAAAATGCATTGATTACTGTGTAAATGACACTGGCAGTGAAGGGGTTAATCACTAGGGGGCGATGAAGGGGTTAAGTGTGTCCTAGGGAGTGATTCTAACTGTGGGGCAGAGGGGCTACAACACACATGACATCGATCACTGCTCTTGATGACAGAGAGCTGTGATCACTGTCCTGTCACTAGGCAGAATGGGAAAATGCTTTGTTTACAAAAGCATCTCCCCATTCTACCTCTCCATAACACGATCGCGGGCACCGAGTCCGCGGGACCCGCAGTCACGGGAAAACGCGGCGGGCGCGCGTCCGCAGTTCCACTTCTTAAAGGGGACGTACATGTACGCCCTTTTGCCCACCAGCGCCATTCTGCCCACATGTATCAGCATGCACTGGTCAGGAAGCGGTTAGTACCCCTTTAACCACTTCTAGACTGCCCCACGCAGATATACTGTGGCAGGGTGGCCCTCCTGCACGAAATCATGTTTCTGTACTTGATTTTGTGCGCTGGGTATGGGGCGCATGCGTGCGCCACCGGCGACCTGCCTTCCGCTGTGATTGGACACAGCAGAAGCCAATCAGTGGGTCCCGGGGACCCGATGTTCGCCGGCACCTTGCAATCGTTCTGAGGGGAAGCAGAACGTCAGTGTGCCTATGTAAAAAAGGCAGACCGCCGTTCTGTGAAAGGGGAAAATGGAGATCTTGTGTTCCTGCTAAGCAGGAACACGGATCTCTGTCTTCCCCCAGTCAAAGCATCCCCCACACAGTTGGAAAGCACTCCCTAGGAGCACATTTAACCCTTTGATCGTCCCTGATTCTAACCCCTTCCCTGCCAGTGTCATTAGTACAGTGATGGTGCTATTTTTAATGTCAGATTTGTCCACCGCAATGTCACAGTCCCGCTAAAAATCGCTGATTTCCGCCATTACTAGTAAAAACAATTTTTAAAAATCAATAAATATATCCCATAGTTTGAGGACGCTATAACTTTTGCACAAACCGATCAATTTACCCTTATTGGGATTTTTTTTTACCAAAAACATGTAGCAGAATACATATTGGCCTAAATTGATGAATACATTAGATTTTTTTATTGGGTATGTTTTATAGCAGAAAGCAAAAAATATAGTTTTTTTCCACATTTGTCGGTCTTTTTTTGTTTATAGCAGAAAAAAAAAACTCAGCCAAAAAAGCTCTATTTGTGGGAAAAAAAGGTCAGCGATTTTAATTAGGTACAGCGTCGCATGAATGCGCAATTGTCAGTTAAAGCAAAGCAGTGCTGTGTTGCAAAAAATGGCCTAGTCATGAAGGGGGATAAATCTTCCGGGGCTGAAGTGGTTAAGTAGCTGAGAAAAATGCTTGTAAAAGGCTCAAAGTAAAAGGCATTTTCTTGTAATTTTATGAGTTTCATTCCAAAAACATACAGATGGTTTAAAGCTGAACTTGAGGCAAACAGTTGAATATACAGATGAAATGCATGTGAGCCGTTTTAACCTCCGAAAAGATTTTGTATGTGTGTCCCATAGGCGTGCGCACAGGGTGTGCCAGGTGTGCCTGGGCACACCCTAATCGCCTTGTGTGTTGCATATTCCCCCCTGTTTAGACCACTGATATTTCATCCCCCCAAAAAATGTTACAAAATAAAATACTTTAAAAAGAATAAAAATAAAACTACTGACACTGTCCACTGCCCTACTGACACCATCAGTACATATACACATGCATATGTATTTGAGCTTTGGGGTGCACACCCTAATGCAAGAGGCTGCGCACACCTATGGTGTGTCCATACCGTCTAGAGATTTGCAGAGTCCTACCACACAGCGCAGTCCTGCCTGGCAGGACAAAGGACCGGATATTTCTCTGCTGCAGTTTCCCCTTCACTTGCATGCCCCCAAAAAACACACACAAACACCCTGTGACTAAAGAGTGTAAGGAGAAGTATCACACTGATAAGCTCATCTCTCCCACACTCTGTTCACGTTTTCCGTTGCACTGCAACACACCTGATTGGCTCCTTGTGCTGCTTCTCCCTCTTCCACTTTAAATTATGCTGTACAGGTTAGGCTATTAATGTCAAATTAAGGTACACGCACTACTTGCAACTAAAAAAAATACATTTAAACAGAACTAAAGCCTGCTGTGGCTCTGTAAGGCCCGTACACACGTTCGGACTTTGTTCGGACATTCCAACAACAAAATCCATGGATTTTTTCTGACGGATGTTGGCTCAAACTTGTCTTGCATACATACGGTCACACAAAGTTGTCGGAAAATCCGATCGTTCTAAACGCGGTGACATAAAACACGTACGTCGGGACTATAAACGGGGCAGTAGCCAATAGCTTTTATCTCTTTATTTATTCTGAGCATGCATGGCACTTTGTCCGTCGGATTTGTGTACACACGATCGGAATTTTATATCCTGCTCTCAAACTTTGTGTGTCGGAAATTCCGATGGAAAATGTGTGATGGAGCCTACACACGGTCGGAATTTCCCACAACAAGGTCCTATCACACATTTTCCGTCGGAAAATCCGACCGTGTGTATGGGGCATAAGGCTTTTACTATAATATGCTAGTATGCATTTCATTGCACATTATGGCAAACCTACCCATCAAAGCACCCCGCTCCTCCCTCCAGCAATGCAACAGCTGTGACTTCTATCAGGACTCTGTCGCTTCTGCTGACATCTTTGCCCAGTTTTCATCTGGGTTCAGCATCTTTGGCCATCTTGATAAGCCAGGGCGGTATGCTGTAACTCCTGGGCATGCGCATGGAAGTTAATTAAACTCGCCCCAAGGCATGCTGAAAATGTACACTGAGCCCCCCATGCACTAGGAGATTGCTACCAGGTAAGGTGGGACCTTTATGGAAAAAGAGAGATACAGAGCCTCTTCTGCAACAAACTCCTACTCTTTAGCTTTTAAGGCACATTAGTTCTACTTTAAACCGGTTGTATACCTGCACAGCTAAAAAAAATAAATATAAATAAAAAGAAAAAAAAAATGCACCGTTTTTAGATCGATAACTTAGATCGAAGCCCCCGTATCGCAGCCCAGTCTACGCCCAGGGAGCTGACATTTTGCCCTCGGCATTTCTTCCGGGTTTGTGGGGGTCTTCTTCCCGGCAACGTCCGGCAGCGTCCATCGGATCTTCAGCCGGGTGTTCAGAGCGCATGTTCCACTGACGTCAGCGGCTGCATGCAAAGTAAATATCTCCTAAACCATACAGGTTTAGGAGATATTCATTTTACCTACAGGTAAGCCTTATTATAGGCTTACCTGTAGGTAAAAATTTCAAATGAGGGTATACAACCGCTTTAAGAATATATTAATGATTACAGAGCTGCATTAATTTATGTCTTTAATATCTGCGTGGGGTTCACATTTTATTGGCTTCCTTCCCAAACTGCAATAATGTGAGTGTGAATATGGGGGGTATGAAAAGACAAGAATATAAATGGTTCTGTGCTTTGTAATATCATAGGCTCATAAAAGAGTGAGACATAAAATAAATGTGCAGGGGGAACCTGAAATAAATGAATTGCTACTGAATTGTGGGCACCATAAGGCGTCAGAATGTAATTTTCTGCATACAGGCAACCTTCCCAGAGCACAGCCAGAGGCTACTGAATTTCCTACATAAATACTGACTTTCTGAAACCTAAGATTTGCATAGCTATAAAGTGATATGTCAGTGTATATACAGTACTCAGTGTTATGTATTTACTATAATATACTATAATACACGATAATACAATGATGTATATTTGAAAGTGTGCTATTTAGAGGTAATACTCTTCATTATATAGTTAATACATTCGATTTACAAGAAAGACGGAAAAATAAATAGTAGTATCGTTTGCTGAATCCAAAGCTGAAATAAATATAAAGAATAGTGAATGACAATGATATGACTTGGCTTGTGTAGTCACACCCAACTTTCACAATATATGGTCTTAAAATATTATATTGTTCTTCTTTTCTCTCTCTGTATAACAACATTTTGAATGGATACCATTTACAAAAATGTGTATATCCCATATACAAAGCAAACTTAGAATGGTTACTATGCGCAGGAAGGTGTGCCCTTCCTGCACATAGTAACCATTTTTAAATGTTTGTTACCCCAACATTTCATTATTCTGATATGTGCCTGCTGTACCATGTACTTGTATGGAAAAGCATCCTGTTCTCTTTGTACTACCGTACTTCCTTTGTGTGAAACCCCTGGTGTTCCTGCCAGTCCCTCTGACAACACTAAGCAGGAGAATACACCGTGGTCAGTTCTCTAGCTGTGCTGGGAACTCAGCCTGCTCTTCTTCAATGATCAGACTTGTCCTGTCACGCCCCCCTGCACAGCCTTTCACTGGGAAGATCAAAATGCTGATGCTTCTTCTCCCCTCAGCTCTTATGCAGCTGAGAACAGCAAGAATGTGATCACTTATAAAAAAGGGAAAAAAGGTATTTATTATGTTTTTTATTTTATTATCTGGACACGAATGTTTTGCCTTTCATTTCTATTTTAAACTGATTAGGTTGTTTTACAAGGTGAGGGTTAACAATCACTTTAAAGTGGCGTTCCACCCAGAAATGGAACTGATCCGGTTCCTCCCCCCTCTGGTGTCACATTTCAGGGGGGAGGGGGGAGCAGATACCTGTCAAATCCAGGTAATTGCTTCCACTTCTGGCGAAAGAGCGCCGCAGAGTCCGCTGCAAACTAGGCCATGTCCGGCCCTTCCTCCATCCCCCCCCCCGCTGTCTTCTAGGAGACACACAGGTCCCAGAAGACAGCAGGGACCATTCAGGATGCGCAGCAAACAGGCTTTGAAGCCGCAAGGCTTCACTTCCCAATTCCCTTACTGAAGATGCCAGCGCCTGCACCCGGAGCCGAGGGACGGGTCGGCTTCGGGTGAGGACATCGCGGGCACCCTAGACAGGTAAGTGTCCATATTTTAAAAGTCATAGCAGCCGTAGTATTTGTAGCTGCTGACTTTTATTTTATTTTTATTTTTTTGCAGGCGGAACTCTGCTTTAAGTTTGCCTTAGTACATACACATTTTCTGTACATAATATGTTTTCGAAATGCTGTCATACAGAGAGGAAAAAGGAGCATGATACAATATTTTAAGAAAAAATATAAAGAATAAAGTATACTACTGTGTGTGGTTATATCACCCAACTAGTAAAAGGTTGTTTGGACTCAGGTCTGTATGTTATGCTAAGAAGGAAAATAGTATAGTATGCTTTACATTATAACCAGCTTCAGTGGTATTTTAGGGTCTTTTTGTGGATTTTACGTAACATATGTCTAGATATTTTGCTCATATATCAGAAATGAATCATATGCCATTTCTCCAAGTGTTTTAAAAGGCCATTAAATTGTAGTGTGAGTCATGTACATCTTTTAGTGAAAGCAGACACCAGCTGTATGCCTGTTTTCTATGGTGAGTCACTGTTTAGCTTCTCTAATACCCATGTAATTGTAGAGTTCAGTGGAGTGTGTAGTCTCACAAATGTCTATGATCATTATTATTTTTTTGAAAGTGACTAAAAAGTGGGCAGGAGATGGACCTGTTTATGGTGGCTGGCAAGATGAATATTATGATTGCGACAAGATGTAATGGTTAGATTAAAAACGCAAATGTGTGGTACCCTGGTGACTAAGCAAGACAATTTGGTGTCTAATGTGTAATGCAATATGTAGTTCTTTTTTCCCAGAATTGCTCATCACCAGGCTGGGGTGTGACTCACAAAATGTGAACCAAGACTCCATAATATTCTTCCCTAAATAAAGTGGACTTTTTACCAACTGAATGGTTAAAGTGGAGTTCCACCCACTTTTACAACTCTTCAGCATCCCTCACTAAACTGTGCACTGTAAACGAATTGGATATTTTTTAATTTTTTTTTCTCAGCACTTACTGTATATCTGCTGTATTCATTTTTCACTTCCTCCTCCCTGGCCGTGGCCCATCGCATCATTTCCTGTTTGCAATGCCTTCTGGGAAGGGGCGGCAACTTCCTCTGACACTTCCATTGCTATGGAAACCTGACCTGAAACCTATTACACTGCTTGTGCTGCACTGAGCATGTGCGAGATCTGCAAGGATGAGATCCAGGAAGAAATACAGTCTGGCTTCAGATGCCCACACTTAAGATGGCCATGGCCTGCTGGAAGTTGATAAAATAACAAACTACTGCTATAAACTAACAAAACAGACCTTAGTTTACAGACTAACTTTACTTGAATACATTAAGCTTGTGTATTATAGGGGTATTTTTATTTAAAAAGTATAATTTCGGCCGGAACACCACTTTAATATAGAGCTTTCTTAACAGTTCTGTTGGGATGGGCAAATAAAGAGTAACGGGAAGGCTGAAATGTTTCTTTTCTGGAGAGCATGTTGCTTCAGGTCCTTTCAGTACCAGCGCTGAGTGAAGGCTTAGGCTTTTGGTGGTGTCATATTTGGTTATTGTTTTTTATTTTTTTGTTATGTTATGTAGAATGCAACTGTGGTGCTTCAATATAAGAGTGAGTGAGAACAACCAAAACACCCCGGTGGACAGGAACAGAACCAGAAATTATTGTAAGGGATTCTTGCTGTTGGAAAATCCCAAACATGTAAGAAACCAGGGGCTGACTCGGCCCAAGAAGCTTCAGCTATAATTACAATATGTCTTTTTTGGATGACTGCTTATAGAACCATGTATTAATGTGGGAGAAATACATTTTAACATAATTTTTTGAACTTACAAATCTATACTGTTCTCTGCAGTTGTCTGGCTTTCATGCTGACTCACTGCACTGGAACAAACCTGCATATAAGGAACAATATAAACAATGTCTCCAAGAGCTGGATCTCCTCGTAGCCAGCCAATTCACATCACTTATGTGAATATTTTACCATAAAAATACCTAAATCAGCTCACTCTGAATAACCCCTGCACATCAAGGATATCTGAATATACTGATATACATCCAGGGCCATCTTTAAGGCAGGACAAAAGGGGCAGCTGCCCTGGGCCCTGTCATTGTTGTGGGGCCCAAAGCAGCTGCCTCATACTTGCCAACTATCCTAGTTTAAATTCCCGTGTCCCTTGAGGTTTTAATCCCGTGCTGTGTCCCAATATCTCAGTGTGAAGTGCTGCTACTAATGCTGCCCAGCTCTGCCCTATTGTTGTGTACAGATGACTCACCTACAGACCCTGTGTTTAAATGTAAATTACTGGCATGCATATGTAAATAGGGGCTGCATTCATATGTAATAGTGGTGGCCGGCAGGTAGGATTGATATGCATATTATGTCCCCCTGAGGTCACATCCACAGTAATCTCTAGCAACCAATCAACAAGCAGAAATCATGTGCTGTAACCTCTAGCAACTAATCAGTGAGTCGTAATGTGTGCTGTAACCTCTAGCACCCAGTCAGTGAGCAGTAATGATACACTGTAACCTCTGGCAACCAATTGCAATAGCTGCCTGATCTGATTCATTAAACTGATTTTGAGTCTAGCTGCTATTTATTGTATGTCTCAGAGCAGGTGGAGACCAAAACTGCATGGGGGGGCCCCAAGAAAAGTTTTGTCCAGGGTCCAATCAATATTAAAGATGGCCCTGTTTACATCTACAACCTCTAGTCACTATTTGAAGGATACAAGAGATACACTCACTCTTTTGGAGAATTTAGAATGGAAAGAGGGGTGGTTCCTGGTCACTTGTGACATGAAATCACTCTACAGAATTATTGAGCACTCAAAAGGGATTGATGCTGTGAGAAAAGCATTGGAGGAGTCACAAGTTGACCAGGCTAAGGCTGGATTTTTGTTGGAGGCCAAAAACCTAGTTCTTGAGAATAATGCCTTTTGGTTTGGGGGGTCCCAGTATAGACAAATACATGGATCAGCTATGGGTTGTAAATTTGTACCATCCTATGCGAACCTATTTATGGGGGCCTAGGAGGACTTTTTCTTAATTGGAGTATTGATCCTGAATTCATACTTTGGAGAGAACTGCTTCTTCATTTGGGGCAGGACCAAGTCTCGGTACAAGAATTCACTCAAAAGTTGAATAATCCAGACTGGATCCTGGAATTTACCACTATTTATAGTAAAAGTCAGGTCAATTTTCTTGACTTGATCATCAGGGATATTGTGGGTTGGATTGAAACAGCAGTATACCAGAAAGAGATTGGCCGTAATAGGTTTGTCCCAGTGGATAGTCGTCTCTGGATTGAGGAAATCCCAAAAATGACAATTTCTGAGGTATAGGAGGAACTGTTTAAAGTGTAACTCCACTTTTGTTAAGAAAAAAACATTCCCCTCTGGGATCAATTGACAATGCAAGGATTATAACAAACTTTGTTGCAGATTCCTATCTTTTCGTATTCTAAAGAAATCCCTCTGTGTTCCTCTGTGCCCACGTGGGGAAATGAATCTAATGGGAGTGGTTTCATAATTATTAATCAGCTGTGGCAAATGCAGGGCACTAATGAGGAAAGCTGCTGGGCCTGCATCCCTTTAGATGTGTTTGTATTGGGGGTATCTCACCAAAAACGACATTTTTGCTCCAGGGGATGTCTGAAATCTGATTTGTATCTTAGTGCAGACTTCTGGGAAAATCAGTGAGCCAATCACACAAGCAATAACTTATGTTTATGGGATGTATTCAGTACACATTCTGTGTACAGAACAACTCCAGGTAGCCATATTGCATTGCATTTTCAAAAAATTACAGTGGCTGCAGATTGAAAAGGAAAGGTCATTTTTAACACCATTCAATTACAATATGACTTGTGTCGCAATTATTTATACAATAGTTATATATATATATATATATATATATATATATATATATATATATATATATATATATATATATATATATATATATATATATATATATATATATATATATATATTTATTTATATATATATATATATATATATATATATATATATATATATGTATATATATATATATATATATATATATATATATATATATATATATATATATATATATATATATATTGTCTTTATTTGCTATTTTTGAATAGTGGAGTTACCTTTTAAATGTGAGTGATCATTTATCTTTATCTTTCTAAGTTTCTGGAAGAAAAATTATAAACCTGAGGTTGTGGAAAAAGCATATAGAGATGCTTTGGAAATAGACAGAAAAACCCTTTCGTGTGACAAAAGGGAGGGAATTAAGGAGGAGGAAACTCCTGCTTGTATTTTACCCTATTGTGAAAGCAAGGGGAGAGTTGTGAAGATTATTAAACAACATTGGCCCTGCTTAGAAAGGATCCTGTACGTAAGACTATTTTACCCCCAAAGTGGTCTTTACTAAGGCCCCCACCTTGAAGGATCTGTTAGTGAGGAGTTATATTCAAGATAAAAAAATCCCTTTGAGAACATTTTAGACTGGTGATAAGAGTTTAGAAGGTGCTGTAGGTGTTATCCAATTATACAGGAAAGGAATACGAAATAAGTAACTTTTTTACATGTGATAGCACCCAGGTAGTCTATCTGCTTGAGTGTGGTTGTGGTATGGGCAGAACTAAAAGAACATTGGCAAAATGCATGGAAGATCATATTAGAAATATCTTAAATGGCAAGACAGATCACAACACAACGTTTCAAAGTCTGTCAATGTGCTAACCTGGCACCCCCCCCCCCCCAAATTTTTTTTAGTTTTTAGCAATACAAACAGTGATACCAAAATGGAGGGGAGGAGATTTAATCACCACACTAGATCAACGGGTGGGAGAGTGGATATACGCCTCAACACTCTAGCCCCAAGAGGTTTAAATGTAGTTTTTAATTTGAACTGTTTTTATAAGTAGTCTTTTATAAATAGGAGTGAGGTGAAAAGTATTTGTTCCAGAATGACCTAATAAGGGAAGTTAGATGTGGGAGATGTGTATTACATTTTTTTCAATTTTTATTTACTGATATATTGGGATCATTTATTCAGAGTTTTTTACTATTGTTAATTTATTTTTATGATATGTCTTTTAGCCCAACTCAAGCGAGAAAACCATCTGTACCCATTTTATGGCAGACTGATATTAACAACTAGGGCCCATAAACCCAATTGTTTGGGATTGTAAGAGCATAGGAGATATTCTAAATGTGTATTTTAATTAGAAAACAGTTTAATATTGACTGACTGATCCCTGTACCCTGTTTCAGTATTTGAGTCCAAGGGGATAATGTGCACACAGCCAGTGGGGGCGGGGGGGGGGGGGCGTGTCGGGGCTTATGAAATGGTAGTAGGGTATATAGTCAGAACTGCTCTGGGGCTCCCACCCCACTAATGAAGATGGGTCACAGCCTTTGAAACATGTTGGGTTTTTTGTGGGAGCATGTGCAAAAGGAGCGTCTACATTCAGTTATCTGTCTTCGGTGCCAGCCTCAGATAGGAATATATACTGCATGTATCTCCCTTTAAATTCTTGAAATTCTAGTGGCTTTGTAAGTAGGATTTTATCTTTCTAATAAAAAGGTGTTTTATACAGCACAAGGAGAGTGCTCTGTCCCCTTATGTTTTTGTGATGAAAGTGGTGACCCCGACCTGACAGTTGAACAGCAATGAAGCTGCATCAGCCTAGGAGTGGAAGGAAGTTTGAGGGCAGAAGCTTATTGCAAGATGGAACGGCCCTGTGAGAGAGACAGGTTCCTGTGAGTCAGAAGGAACAACTCTGCCAGGGAGACAATGTTGGGATTTGGACTGCATTGTAAGTGAGGAGGAGAGAGGGGAGCTCACCACTACTGCCCATTGACAGCAAGGCTGGGAGATAAATTGTTACAGATTGCAGAGCCTGTGGGAGTCCAGCATTGGCTATTACCATCTGTGGTATGTGCTGTTTATCAGCCTACAGATCCCTGGAGTGTTGTCAAAACAGATAGGTGTTTATTAGTGAATACACCTGACTAGCTGTGCTGTTGAACAACAGAGCAATGACTGTTCAATAGAGTTTTTTATTTTACTTAGCAGAGGGGAATGACAGAGGAGTTCATCTCCATGAAAAGAATGTGTAGCTGAGAATTGCCTATTAACCTTTTCAGCAGATTGCTAATACCAGAATTTTCCACATTGTCCACATGCCCTTTTAAATTTATTTATATATGTTTTAAAATGCTGGACATTCGGGATAAGTTGTGTCCCCTTGATTTAAGCAATGGATGGTTGCACACCGAGGTAGTGATGAATCTCATTATTGTAAAAGCCGGAACATGAATAACACCACAGGACAGACAAACAGGTACACCTGTGTGAAACGCGTCTACCTTTACCTGTTTGCCTGTCCTGTGGTATTCATGTTACGGATTTTACAATAAAGGAATTCATCACTACCTTGGTGTGCAGCCATCCATTCCTTTTATCCAAATTGCACGGCCGACGAGCCGAGGCTAGCACCCCTGGGAGGGGTCCATTGACCAACCTACCTGGTTCCATCACTCACCTGGAGCGGCATTTTCTTTCTCTATCCCTTGATTTAAGCGTTTTTATGTTCAGGGGTTATTCAGCGCCGGCTGACTTAGGTATTATATGCATATCAGGAAATTAGAAGTAAAGTCAGATCTCAGTGTCATCATAATTGTTGTAGAACTGTGGCAAGAAATTAGCTTGGCAGCCAGAAGGGACCATCACTTATGGCAGCCTTCATGCTTCTCCCATGACAGGGTTCTTGTTAAAATGTGTAGTGGCATAACCCAAATTTACCCTCAGTCCTCCCTGTCCTCTTCTAGATCATTTACCAGCATTATATTTTTTGTTTTATTTCTTCCAGTGGAATCATCCCTAGGCTTGTAAATTCTTGCAATAGCAGCTATTGGAAGCTCACTTGTTATTGACATGACCCCAAAACTCCATCTCCCAAGAGTCCTCTCCCTAAAAAATGTGCAGGCAGGCTCTTGGGAGTCAGGTTATCAGCCTTGTTTTGCTGGGAAACAAATCAATTCATACATGTAGAGTGGGACGCATAGGTGCTGTGTTTCCAGCCTTAACTGGAATTTAGGAGCACATTGGATTTCTATCAGATCAATATTTATTTCGGCAACATTCTAAGGTTATAAAACATAGGGAAAAAAAAGTGCGTGTATTGCAAAGATTATGTTTTATTTTGCCCTGGCATACACTTTAAGGGAGTCTTCACTTTCTTTCACACCAAGACCTCTTCAATGCATAGTGGTTCTAGGAAAGTAAACACTTGACTGGTTTCACTGACACTGAGATGCCTAACATAGAATGGGTATTCAACCTTCAATAAAGTCCCTTTAAATAATAACTTTATGGTAAAATGTTTTACTCCAGTCCTTCCCCTTTGCCCTCCACATCCCTCCTATACCCTCTACTACAGACCTCAGGTTAGCCAGCAACTGTCTTCACCTGCCATGGGTTCTGCCAATTAAAAAAAAATATTTCAGAACCATATCTCCAAGGTTTTGCTGACTGCATTATAAAGAGACATGGCCTGCTTACCCCTCACATTCTTTATGCTAGTCTTGCTCATCTAGAGTTCCCCCAGAGGTTGCTAGTAGGCTCCTTGAGAAATAGCAACTTCTGAATCTAACCACAGATGCCAATCACCTTTTTGGAGTTAAGGAGGCATTCTTCCAACTGAGCACTATTATAAGGATCATTCTTCCCAATGACCACCACCAATATAAAGAGCATTCTTCCCTCTGACCACCACTGTAAAGGTATCCTTCTCCCAGTGACTACCAATGTAAAAGAGTCCTTCTTCCATTGACCACCAATCTAAGGAAGCCCTTCTCCACTGATCACCAATCTGTGAGGTCCCTTCTGCACCAATACTAGGGGGTACTTTTAAAACTAAACCCCAATATAGCAGAGCACTTCCCCTCTGACCACCAATGTGAGAGAACTCTACGCTTTTTTTTCACTGTCTGCTTTTTTTCCAGGAAAATTATATTATCATTTGTTTCATCTTAGTATTATAACTAAACATAATGCTGTTGTATCACACATCCCTGTGTGTCAAATATGCTAAGTATGCCACACTGTTTTTTTTTTCTTTTAATTATTCTTATAGATCAACTTACTCTTCAAAATAATATACTGTCAGCTGTAGGTATAGTAATTATTACTGGGTTGCCCTAAGACCCAAAAGTTATTTCAAGAGTTCCTCTATGCTGAACAGTATTTCAGTTATCTAGATAGTAAGGTCTGCCAGTTTTAAATTTTTTTTATACTATAAGTAGGTAATAAATCCTAAATAGATTAAATGGAACAATTCTGAAAAGGGTCCAGTTTTATAAGAACTCCTTTTCATTTAAACATCGGTGCTGCTATATCATTTACCCAGATGTTGCCTGTGTTTATTTGCCACCAGTGTATTTTCATCTCTGTAATTACCAAGCAGGTGGAGGAAGCAACAGTTATAAATATCCTCTGCCTTGAAATATACCATATCTTTTCCTGTGTGCCCGGAACATAGACAGCAATTAGAATCTAACTTCACTAAAGGAAAAAGGAAAAAGGAGTTATGCAAACACAAAACATCAGTTAAAGTTAGGAGTTTTTCTCTGGCATGCCAGCACCTGCACATAAATACAGTGAATCTATCAGTAGAAAATAGAAAACAAATTAGCACAACTTTCTACAGCCAACTTGCACAATATAGGTCCCCCAAGCCCAGGCTTATGTCAAATTCAAATACACCAATCAGGGCTCAGACATGACCCTGCATTACACAATGCAATTTGAGTGTGTTTCAAAAGGTATTCCTGCTGAATCAGCTGAGATTCAATTAATGGGCTGCCCTGTTGGCATACCCTGCTCAACAAAAGTCAATTCTCCAATAGACTTTTGGTGAAGAAGCCCAGTGGGAAATTGTCAGCCGAACAGTGACTGCATCCAGTCATCCAACAGGGGCGAATCATCTATACATGTTGTTTAGCATGGATGGAGGAATCTATTCAATACCATGTTAAGAGTGCAGGCGTATTGAGAGAAATCTATCCATGTATGGCTAGATTTAGTATTTTTTTGCATAAGAACCACACCCTATACAAATGACTGCTTCATGTTAGCAAGTTATGAGAGTTGGCTCTGTGTTTTCTACTAATAAGCTTGTTTAAAGCAGAACTTTAGTTTAGCTGAACCCTCGCTGTTCAACCCTCCATCTACGAAACATTATGGGTCCTTCTTTATCCTCCACAGTTGTGGAATAATTTTCCTCCTGAATAATGTGGTGCTCATGTAGTGACACGTGAGAGCTGCTCAGTGCAGGAGTACTGTGAGCCCAGGATGAGTGATGACACCAAACCAATGGATGAGTCCATGGCAGACAGGGCTTACAGGAAATGAGCAGAATATAACTGTTCATCTTTAAACCCAGGAGACTGCTGGACTAGGTGTGGAGAAAATGTACTGTGGGGAACAGCTCTGGGTCACCTAAGCTTCTCACATACACATGGTAAGGGGCTCCAGGGTTTATAGATGATATAGGGAAAACAAGCTTTTTGTTTTCTTGGAATCCTTTTAAGTTCTTTTCTGAGCCCTGGAGCCCAAAGGCTTTTTAGAGTTTTGGATGGGATAAAGCCTCTATTCCCATGTTCATAGGCCTTTCTATATGTGATATAACTAATAGTCAGGGCTTTTTCTCTAATGGCTGAAAAAAAAAGCTGAGTGCTGACTACACTAAAAAGGTACAAGAGCTGGCTGATTGTTTTTGGGAACCAGGAACCAATTAGAGGGAAAATTGACTTGAGTTTATTTAATGGCATGGACAAGCAGATGTTCTGTTTGTTTTATGCATTAGACTTGCTGTAGCCCTTCTGCATTGAAACTGCGGTGCTTGTTTGCTGCATGCTAAATAAAAGTGCAGGATAAACCTGCTTGACTGTTCCCGAGTGTCCCTTTTCTTGTGGTGCAATATTTACTGATGCAAATAACAGTTGAGCCTATCCCCCTTAATATATATAGAGATATATAGATATATCTACAAATAATCTTTGGATTTCCCAGAAGAGGAAAATTGGCTTGGACGTATATTGCAGCCTACTAGGTTAGTATAGGGGGTGCTGTAGATGCTCACTTACTACATGCATGTGCAATCTCCTAATGTGGACATGCATGTTTGCACCACAATCTTTCATCAGAAAGGTCAGTCAATGGCCGCCCTGCATGACCAGCTGAATCACTGAAGTCTGAGCTGTGGCTCAGCTAAACCAAACACTGTTGCATATCTCCTTTCTTCTGTGGGCTTGAAATGATGTGTGACACAAAAGAAGGCTTGTACAGTTCATTAAGTGTCTATCGGGCCTGCCATCAGCATTCTGAAAAGCAGGACAGCTGTTATTTTGTTCACTTGTTGAGAGTGTAGGTGTTCCTGCTGCCCCACAAAAGGATCTTGTGTAGAGAATATGCCTCAGCTGCCTTTCTTTAAACTTCTATAACAATGGAGTGTTGGGACCTTGTCAGATCTTTGAGGTTCGAGCCAACATTTAGCTTATGAAGTCATAAATCAAAAGATGCTAAGAAAGTTTTATGTGATGGATAAAAACATTTTCATGCTATTTTGAACAGTAATTATTAATGTCTTTACAATAAAAATGGAAAATGAGATTTAATTCTGCACTTTAAAATTATAAAACGAATAGAAAATAATAATAATAGTATCCTAACCACGGTATATATATATATATATATATATATATATATATATATATATATACACACTACAGCAAATTTATTTTTTTAGTGGACAATTTCCACTTGCAATATACAGTACAACTCTTAGCTCACAATATTTTAATTAAAGTGTAACTTCTCTACAAGAGTTACAATTAGGGGACTTTGATACGCTCACTGGTCACTGTCGGGTTCTGCTCCGCCCCCTCGTTTGAGTCAGTATCTCCCTTCATTTTAATGAGTCTTTTACTGTTTTTGTCCTGCACGCATGTGAGTGGCAGAATCTAACAGTGAAGATTTTGAAGAACAGGGTATGCTGCACCAAGCAAGCCACAAAACAAAATCTGGGCAGAGCAAGGACAGGAAAATTTGTGACTTGTGAAGGTTATTCGGAGAGAACATTAAAGCCCACTATGAGTAACTCCAGACCCAGACTATGCACCTGACTTTTTTAGCTGCTTTTAATATGAAGTTATGTATTCTCAAAGATCCTCAAAGATCACAACAAAGACTCTAAAGTACAGTCAGGTCCATAAATATTGGGACATCAACACAATTCTAATCTTTTTGGCTCTATACACCACCACAATGGATTTGAAATGAAACAATCAAGATGTGCTTTAACTGCAGACTTTCAGCCTTAATTTCAGGGTATTTACATCCAAATCAGGTGAATGGTGTAGGAATTACAACAGTTTGTATATGTGCCTCCCACTTTTTAAGGGACCAAAAATAATGGGACAGATTAACAATCATCCATCAAACTTTCACTTTTTAATACTTGGTTGCAAATCCTTTGCAGTCAATTACAGCCTGAAGTCTGGAACGCATAGACATCACCAGACGCTGGGTTTCATCCCTGGTGATGCTCTGCCAGGCCTCTACTGCAACTATCTTCATTTCCTGCTTGTTCTTGGGGCATTTTCCCTTCAGTTTAGTCTTCAGCAAGTGAAATGCATGCTCAATCGGATTCAGGTCAGGTGATTGACTTGGCCATTGCATAACATTCCACTTCTTTCCCTTAAAAAACTCTTTGGTTGCTTTCGCAGTATGCTTCGGGTCATTGTCCATCTGCATTGTGAAGCGCCGTCCAATGAGTTCTGAAGCATTTTGCTGAATATGAGCAGATAATATTGCCCGAAACACTTCAGAATTCATCCTGCTGCTTTTGTCAGCAGTCACATCTTCAATAAATACAAGAGAACCAGTTCCATTCGCAGCCATACATGCCCATGCCATGACACTACCACCACCATGCTTCACTGATGAGGTGGTATGCTTTGGATAATGAGCAGTTCCTTTCCTTCTCCATACTCTTCTCTTCCCATCACTCTGGTACAAGTTGATCTTGGTCTCATCTGTCCATACAATGTTGTTCCAGAACTCTGAAGGCTTTTTTAGATGTTGTTTGGCAAACTCTAATCTGGCCTTCCTGTTTTTGAGGCTCACCAATGGTTTACATCTTGTGGTGAAGCCTCTGTATTCACTCTAGTGAAGTCTTCTCTTGATTGTTGACTTCCTCCTGGAGAGTGTTCTTGATCTGGCCAACTGTTGTGAAGGGTGTTTTCTTCACCAGGGAAAGAATTCTTCGGTCATCCACCACAGTTGTTTTCCGTGGTCTTCCGGGTCTTTTGGTGTTTCTGAGTTGCCCAGTGCGTTCTTTCTTTTTAAGGATGTTCCAAACAGTTGATTTAGCCACACCTAATGTTTTTGCTATCTCTCTGATGGGTTTGTTTTGTTTTTTCAGCCTAATGATGGCTTGCTTCACTGATAGTGACAGCTCTTTGGATCTCATATTGAGAGTTGACAGCAACAGATTCTAAATGCAAATAGAACACTTGAAATGAACTCTGGACCTTTTATCTGCAACTTGTAAGTGGGATAATGAGGGAATAACACACACCTGGCCATGGAACAGCTGAGCAGCCAATTGTCCCATTACATTTGGTCCCTTAAAAAGTGGGAGGCACATATACAAACTGTTGTAATTCCTACACCGTTCACCTGATTTGGATGTAAATACCCTCAAATTAAAGCTGAAAGTCTGCAGTTAAAAAACATCTTGTTTGTTTCATTTTAATTCTATTGTGGTGATGTATAGAGGCAAAAAGATTATAATTGTGTCGATGTCCCAATATTTATGGACCTGACTGCATATTTCTAGCTGGCAGTCTAACAAGATCTGCGCTCATAAAAAAAAAAAAAAAAATAAGTGCCTGTGTTGTGAACTTTGAAAATGAATTTCTCTACAATGCTTATAGACACAGAGGCAAATGTAAGTTTCTTTCAAAGTGTTTTTACCTTTATTTACAGAAAACTTTATGTAAACACTTGAATGTGCATGATTTTGACACAGATTCACTTCAAAGTGAAATTACATTTTAAAGGAATCATGTTGCTAAAAAAATGTTTTTTAAATAGCACCTTGCAATAAAAGAAGATTAATACTAACCTCTCCAGCAGGCTGTGCCTCTGTTGATCTTCCAGTTAAAGTGGTTGTAAAGGCACAAGGTTTTTTACCTTCTATGCATGAAGGTAAAAAAACCTTCTGTGTGCAGCAGCCCCCCAGCCCCCCCAATACTTACTTGAGCCCCCTCTCGATCCAGCAATGTCCAGGAGAGCCCTGCTTTTCCAGGGACTCACACTCCTGATTGGCTTTTGGTAGCAATGGGAGCCATCGACTCCTGTTGTTGTCAATCACAACCAGTGAGCCAATCAGAAGACGGAAGGGCAGGGCCGAGCCATGGCTCCATGTGCTCGGGTGCCCCAATAGCAAGCTGCTTGCTGTAGGGGCACCCGGCAGGAAGGAGGGGCTAGGAGTGCTGATATGGGACCCGAGAAGAGGAGGATCTGGGCTGCTCTGGGCAAAACCACTTCACAGAGCAGGTAAGTATAATGTTTTTTTGTTTTTTTTTTAATAAAAAACAAGACTTTAATATTACTTAAAGAAGCTTGTCACTGAAGATTCTTTTTCATTCGCCAAATTTCTGTGTGTGCTGGATGCCTGGTCCCTCTGAGTGCTTTGATTTGATCTGCCAGCCCCTATGTCACTACCTTAGCAGGAATCTGAAACTCCTGGAATGTTAGATGCAGAGAATTCCTAAGCACCTGTTGCTTTCTAACAGAGTAAAAATTGAGGGGCACAGCTTGCCTGAGAAAGAAAGATGGCCATGGGTGGTTTGCATGTTTTTTGTATTTAATTGTAAAGACTGGATGACCTATCTTGAAACACGCTTGATGTATTTCCTTGTGATATAAAAATCTGAGCCAAGGAATTTCTCTGATTTATGTGATTTAGGAGGTGATGCAACTATGAGAGGACCTTCTACCAGCATTCAAAGGTAAATCTGTCAGCGATATTATTTAGGCATTTACACCTACTCACATATTAAAAAATGGATAATAGTTATGGGAAAAAAAATAAATCCATTTATGTGCTATGTGCCCTAATAGCATGTATCCACCTATAAATTCTTATATTGTAGTCCACTTACAGGATAATAAGACTACATGTCCTACTTATAAATAAGACTTTGTTTAGATAACCAATGAGGCACATCTTACAGCCACTGAGCCTGCTGCTCTAAGGTCCCTCTGCTCTGAATAGGACTTAAAGTGATTGTAAAGGCAGAAGGTATTTTATCTTAATGCATTAAGATAAAAAGCCTTCTGTGTGCAGCAGCCCTCCCTAATACTGGATCTAGGTACATCTAGATCCAGCGATGTTGTAGGAGTATCTCGGCCGCCAGGGACTCCCCTCCTCATTGGCTGAGACAGCAGCGCAACACCATTAGCTCCCGCTACTGTCAATCAAAATCAGTCAGCCAATGAGGAGAAAAAGGGGGCAGGGCCGTGGCTCCATGTCTGAATAGACACATGGAGCTGTGGCTTGGCTCAGGTGCCCCCATAGCAAGCTGCTTGCTGTGGGGGCACTCAATAGGAGGGAGGGGCCAGGAGCACTGAAGAGGGACTCGAGAAAAGGAGAATCCAGGCTGCTCTGTTTGTGCAAAACCACTGTACAGGTCAGTTAAGTTTGACATGTTTTTTTTTTTTTTGCTTTTAAAAATAACAAACAAGACTTTACAATCACTTTAAACCCAGGACCCTGCATTCACTTTATCTGATCTCACACAGTACACAGAACATGGAACTGCAATAATTTTGGTAAATATAAACTGCTAAATACCTTTTCTCATCAGCAATATATTGCAGTCTTATGACTTCTGTCAGTGTTCAGGCAAGCACTGGTTAAAGCTTGTAGGAGGAGTTTTCATTCTCCTCTGACTGTCCTATGAGGCTGTAAGACACCTGACTTTCTGTCTGGACAGTGCTGATTGGCCCTGTGCTGACATGCTCCCTCCCAAAAAAAACCCCTCTAACAATACAGTTATAGTATAGTTTCGATCCATGTATGGGTGGGCTGGTTGTACACAAGTCGATCTATCAATCGACTTGAGTACAACCAGTTTGTTGAAAATTTCCTCTCAATCAATGTCGCCGGCGATAACCGGCAGTGCTGATCAGTGTACTCTGACTGTGAGGAAATCTCCTAGCTGACAGAATAGACTAGTTCAGGGGGAGGGATTCCCTCATCCACCTTGACTGTGTGGTTCAAGTCATTTTCTTTTGTTCAACCCACTGGTTGATAAAAAAAAAAAAAAAAAAAGACTCATGTATAGCCAGGCTTATCTGCATGTACAAGGTACTATTGTTGGCAGGGATGAATATAGTATTTTCATTTAGATACATTTTACATTACTGCAGGCTCAAAAACTAAACTGAAATGCACTCAGATGTATATCCCATACATTTTAGTGTGCCTTCACTGTTGACTGAAGTCAAAAGCTCTTCAAACTTGCGTTTGCTGTAAATGTGGTTAGTTTCTAATGTGGTTAAAAGTGATGCTGGTTCAGTAAAGTTAAATAGCTTGTGGCATAAGAGTCGTGCAGCAGCCATTTCTATACAATTGAACCCTTCGTCCTATGGAAACAAAAAGCAACATCAACTTGGACGTTAATTGTATGGCACCTGAAGGCTTTTTTTTTTTTTTTTTTTGGACTCTGGGAATCCACCCCTTCACATCAAAGCATATTCCCTTTTTATCTTCTTTTCCTTTCATATTCACTGTAAGTCTAAATGAAAGACTGCTTTTGAAGTTGAAATATTTTGGAGAGCTGACAACACAAGTATAGCCGGAGAATGACCCATAAAGCATAAAAACAAGCTTCTGCAGCGAGATTTAATTGTATTGTGCTTGCTAAATAATCATGTTTACAATATATTATGCCCCTTTTAGCTTCCTTCCCTACTTAATGAAAATCATTAAACTAGTTTATTTAAATAAAATATAGGTTCTGTGTTATTGTTTAATTTTTATCTGACATGAACAATTCTGAATGAAAGATACATAAAACAAATGCAAATATGCTCATAAAAGGAAACGTTCGTAAGTACTCATTTGCAGAACAGAAAAGAAACGCTGGAGGTGTTAACCTCAGCAATTGGATTAGTGAAAATACTTTAATAAATAATCTGATTGATTGCCAATGGTAACAACGCTTGTACATGTTGATGTTTATTCATTATATTGGGAATGGTCAGAATTTGAATGATCTTCCACGCAGCATGCATATCTTGTGGAACAGAGTGTACATTACAATGTTAAACTAGCGCAAATGATTTGAATAAATAATCTGATTGATTGCCAGTGGTGACAATGCCTGTACATAATTATGTCGATTCATATTATTGTGAAAGGTCATGGGGCATTATCTTCCATACAACCTGTAAATCTAACGGAGCATAGTGTACATTTTATTGTTGGCTTGGATGTGATAAGAATACCTAATTTTGTCAAGATCAACACTTATTTTCTGTATTTGCTGAACATGGTCTTAGCCTGAAAAATGAAAACCATTGCAGCCATCCAAGGATGAAGAAACAGCAATATAATACATTTTTGTTCTGGGGTTTAGGTATCTTTTAACCGTTTGCTGACCGCTGCACAAACCTTTGGAATGGCATGGACAGGCAAATGGGCGTACAGGTACAACCCTTTAAATTTGCCGCCGTGTGGTCGCACGCGCCTGCCGCGAGCTCTGTGAGTGTGATCGCGGGTCCCGCAGACTCGATGTCTGCGGGGATACTTGTGATCGTCTCACGGAGAGGAAGAACGGGGAAATGCTGATGTACACAAGCATTTCCCCATTCTGCCTAGTGACAGGACACTGATCACAGTGATCGGGAGCGGTGATCAGTGTCATGACACACGTAGCCCATCCCCCCTACAGTTAGATCCAGGGCTTTTTTTCAGCAGGAACTAGGGGGAACTCAGTTCCACCACCTCTTGCTCAGGTCTTCTGCTCCCTGCTCACCATTATCACTTGGTAACACTGAAGTCCAGCTTCTGCGTTTACAAGTGATAGCTTATCTCCCGGTAGCTCCCACAGGTCAGATCCCACTGAGTGCCTGACAGGGACAAGGGAGATACTGAACAGGTTCTCAGGGTTCAGTGCAGTCATGGGCAGGAGAGGGTGTGTGGTAGGCTGCACCCTCTGTGGTCTCCATTTTTTCCCTGGTGACCAGTTGTTGATGCTCCTATTGCATGATCTCCCTTGCAAGTGACTGTAGTATAGTATGCTGGGAGGTACTACAGCTGGATAGGTGCTACAGCTTAATATTGCTACAAAGTTAAGACATATGACAGATGGTGGAGCTTTTAAGGAGGTGGAGAAGATGAGGGCAGTGGAGGGAGGGGGTTGTATGCAGAGGGAAGAGCTACTATTTGATGCCATTTGGCAGGTACGTGTGTGTGGTGGGCATGGTTGAGTTCCTGCACCTTTTCGCTGAGAAAAAAACTCTGGTTAGAACACATCCCTAGGACACACTTAACCCCTGCAGCGCCCCTCCTGGTTAACCCCTTCACTGCCAGTCACGTTTACACAGCAATCAATGCATTTTTAATCGTACTGATCGCTGTATAAATGTGAATGGTCCCAAAATAGCACCAAAAGTGTCCCATCTGTCGCACAACCGCGCAATTGTCAGTTAAAGCGACGCAGTGCCGAAACTCAAAAAACGCTCTGGTCTTTGGCCAGCCAAATGGTCTGGGGCTGAAGTGGTTAAGGTGAAAACTGCAATAAAAACTCAAAATAGGGGCTCACTGAAAATACACAATACAGCAGACTTTTTGGTGGTAGTAAGGAGGCCCATTTATTCAGAAGAGGAAACCAGACTCTCCTTCATGTTGGGACAGATGGGTTCCAGTGTAGACTGCCAGATGACCAGATTTTTTCAGATGTGAGCCAGCAATGGTACGTCTTTCTATTGGTGTTTCCAAAATGTTTTGAAATGCCACTTGGTAATTAAGTTATTGCCTTAGGGTGGACATACTACATGATTAATAAAGCTGAAATTCTGCAAGTAATTAAAGCACCCGTTAAAGAATCTCTGTACACAAGATATTATACATTTATGGCTAATGCAAGGTTACAGATCATAAAAGTCAATGCCCATGGAACATTCACCAGCTTGGTTCTGAATTAACAGGCTGGCTGTCTAAAAGGTCAAGTAAATCCTTTATGGACATTCATATGGCCTGGATTATTTGAGAAAAATAATTTGATGTTATAGTTACAATAGACGGGATCTTATCTATTTAGCAATTTTGTTTTTTGGCAGTAATGCAGCATTGTGCATACATATGGCCCAGCAAGAGCCAAAGATTTAGAGATGATGGATAGCAAAGATTAATTTACATATCAATCTCAAACCCCTGTAGTGATGGTCATTAGCATTCTAATTGGCAATAATTACAAGTAAATAATCCATCTATAGTAAAGAGACAAACGGCCCCCTGAGGTTGTCATTTAAAAGATCAGCAGCTAACCATTAAGTTCACAAAGGTAATGTTTTGTTGGATTCACAAGTACTGTAGAAAGGGTTACCGTGTCAGGTTCATTTTGCAGAGTGACCAGTTTAGATGGTCTGATTTAATGGAAACATAGCATTTTTTAAAGAAAAATACACCAACAAAAGCCGTTCTTGAATTGATTGGAGTTTGATTTTAAGAGCCAAACACAATTCGTCACTAACTAAACAAGAATTTAGTACAATTCAAAAGAATATAAATATTTCATTTGTCAGAAATGCAAACACCTGAGTTGAAAGAGGTATTGTAGGGGTAGATATTTCTAAATGGAAAACAAATTACCTGTTCAGGAATTACTTTGAAGAACAAATGCTCAAGTTAAACCACCCCTAGCTAGAAATGTCTACAACGTAGAAGAATAGAAAGCACTTGATATATTTCACTTTCTGTATAGTTGGTTAGACAAGAAATCCCATATACCGGTATTTGCACTTTCTAACAGGAGTCTGGAGATGGTAGTTTTTGGTTTTCTTTAGTACAGAAAAATCTGCAGCTCCCCTTAAGTTATGTAAATGTGTATATTAAATCTCTCCACTAACATTTGATCCTCCCCTGCCTGAATACTTCAAGTAGAATTCCAGGCTACTCCTAACTAACCTTAAAAATGCTCCCTTCATCCTCCTAACATTTATGCTGACTAACCTGTGTAGACCTGGCCATACATTATTCAATTTTCTTATTGTATACTTACCTATTTTAAGTCCACTCTGGTCTGGTCATGTGATCCGCCCTGTGCCAGTCATTGGCGGTTGCAGGGGAGAGGAGAGAGCACTCAATAATGGCTGAACTGCCTAGGAGTGGTTATGATACCCATAGGCTCCTGTGGCCTATCCATTGTCAGTGTTCCTTCCTCACCCCTGCAACTGCTGCTGGCTGACACAGGGAAGCCAGATCATGTGACGGGAAAAATAGGTACATATATACATTATATATTGTTTTTAAAATTAGTTAGGTGTAGTCTGGAATTCCCAACAGTCCACTGTGAACTCTTAGTGATATAAATCCAGATAAACTAAAGTAGCAAGACACCATGTGATCCAAAACCAATATCAGCATATATTAGGAAGATGAAATGTTGGGGTAACATACACTTTAATAATAGATTTCTCTATCCACCATAATCAGAGAGTATGAAGGAATGTCTCCTCTCAGCTCGCAATGCTCCACTCAGCTCCAATTTTTCAATCAAAGTTTGTATGGTACCAATGGACCACCCACAGCTCCAAATTCAGCTGATCCAGAAGGAATAAGACAACATTCAAGCAATGTATGTCTAGCATTAGCCATGAATTTAGGGGGTATCAAACCCCAATAACAAAGTGACACAAAATTGGAGAGAAGCACAGTAGAAGCTATATTTACTGATAATGATAACTAGCAAGCATCATATGCTGTTTATGTAGGACATTAAAGTGGTTATAAAGGCAGAAAGCTATTTTTTTTATACCTTAATGCATTCTCTACATTACAGTAAAAAAAAACCTTCTGCATGCAGTTTCCCTCCCCAGCCCCCCTAAATATTTTCCTGAGCCTGATCTTGTTCACGAAAGCACAGATTCTCTCTGCTCTCTCCCTCCTCATTGGCTCAGATACAGCAGTGGGAGCTATTGGCTCCTACTGCTGTCAATCACAGCTAGTAACAAGGGGGGGACAGGGCCGAGTACCACTGTCTGTGTCAATAGTCGCAAACAGCGAGGCTCGGGAGTAAGCCCACACAAGTGTCCCCATGTGGCTTGCTATGGAGGCACTTGGTGGGGAGCAGGAGCCAGAAGTGCTGGCAGGGGACCCGAGAAGAGAAGGATCGGTGCTGCTCTGTGCAAAACCAGTACACAGAGCAGGTAAGTATGACATGTGTGTTATTAAAAAAAAAAAATGTTTAGAATTAACTTTGAAAAGTATAGAATGAAGCACTGGTTCATTTAAATATAACAGATTCTTAAAGACTAATCGCAAAACACTTTCACACTTTTTCTTTTATTAACTCTGTAGCACCCTCCTAGTTAGGTTGCTAGCAGTTGATGGAAATTTAGTTTTGGCTCCTCTTTAGCCAGTGCAGTGAAGTTTGATTGCTTTTGGCTACTCTGGGTTCTTCCTGGTTTCAGGCTCAACTGCTTTCAGGCTCAGCCTTAGCCAGTCCCTGGCATGAAGAACGGCTAGTAGGGGGCTGAGGTATGTATAGATAGGCTGGGTCCTGGAACAGCAGTGTCCTTGTTCTGTGGGAATAGACCCAACCTGAGGACTGTGGCTCTCTAGGGCACATAGTTGAAGTTTAGAAGAGGTTAACTGGGTTCCAGGTAGGGGACCCATGTCCAAGTTTCCTGAGAGCAGCTGCAGAAAGTTCCACAGAGGATCTGAGCTGAAGGCATACAGTACAGGAGCTGTCTGGTACTGCAGGAAAGCTTTTAAGTACCCAGTGCACAGTAAGTACAAGCATGAAAAGATCCCAGAGACTGCCTTTGCTAACTTTTGGCAGAGCAGCTTCAAGTTTTCTGGCTCAGGTTTTTCACAATGGAGCCTCCTGAGCTGTAGTCCACTAATCACTAGCTTCAAGTGGGTGGCTGCCCCCTGAAGAGACAGTGCAGTTAGAAGTATCCTCCATTATCTTTTCTTCTAAGTTTGGAGTATCCTAAGGTTCACACCGCACCCTACCCAAATTAAATCAGCATTAAACTGTAAAAAGACATGCACTGCCTGTTTCTTGATTTGAGAGACTGTGATCCGCTGTGTGCCTAGCTGACATGTACCTCACAGGGAATGGAACCTGGGATAAATCAGCCAGCTCAGTCTGGGGTTTGTGTTACAACTATTTAAATTAAACATGTATGTGTTATTTACTTTACTTTAATTTATTTTTAACTTTAAAGTCAGCCATAGACAGTTCAAGTATCGGCTGGTTTAGCAGGAACCAGCCGAGATTCGAACCATGTACTGTACGAGCAGGCTGATTGTACCCAAGTTGATTGACCGATCAACTTGGGTACATCCAGCCTTTCGGATATCAAATCTAATTATTGCCAGCGGCTATAGCAGCTAGCAATAATAACTGTGCGGGAGAGTGGGATAATAACTGCGGGAGGGTTTCCCCCATCAACACTGGCTGTGTTGATGCAGGAATCAACACAGCCAGTGAAATTTTCTTTCCTGCCACCTGTTTGACATATTTAGCATTTTACAGGCTATATATGATTCCTCATGTAAAGCTGTCTTAGCTTGGGTATATTTCGGTCCCAGATAAATTTATGTTATATTTATGTTCATGAATATAATACACTATAATAGAAAAAATAAACATGGGGGTGTCTTGTGTTATTATTTCATTTATGCATATCACTTTGAATTGCACAAAGATGTGAATCTGGCCTAAATGTCAGTGTACTTTATGTCTGGGAAAAAAAATCAGCAGAGCTGCTGCCTTGACTCAATAGCCTGCCCACACATTTTGTGCAGGAAAAGAGCTAATGAAGAATTTAGTACTTGAAGGGTGTACCTACCTCAATAGGAAATTACATTGGACACCCTGCTGCTCTCCCCTTCCAGCAGCTGCCCCTGAAAAAAATTTGCAAGCATGGTGATGATGTTACAAGTAATAAAACTGTTTCTCCCCAAAGGAACAAAGGAAAAATAAAAACTGAATCCTGGAACAACATGATCTATAAGGTTTGAGAGTAACTTTGTTTAATGTGCATACAAATCTTTTGAGAGAAAAAAACAAGTCTATTGAAATATTTTTTTTTTTCATTTTCTTTTATGTTGATGGTCATATTTGTACAATAAATTTTGAAGGCTAAAGTCTAGAGTCCCCGTAAGCTTCTGTATGTGGGCTTCTACCCTGACCGTCCTTATTATATTCTACCTCTAAGTATCCAATCCACTCACTTTGAGACTCAGAGGCCCAGGAATTCTCTGCATAATCCCTCTCTTGTCAAAAGTTTCTTCTGTTGCCTGTTGGAAGCACCTCCCAAAGTACTACAGACACAGTAATGCAGTACTGTAGAATCCACCTGTCACTGAGCAAACACACTCCCTGGCCCTATAGGCCTCAAATTCAGATATATAACATAAAAAAAAAAGTTTTTTCTAGACATACACAGACAGTTTATAAAATAAGATAAAGAGCAATTAATAACTAGAAAAGGTACAATTTCTGGGGAAATTGTGAAAGTGTTCTTGCCTCTACAACTGGAGTGGGCGGAGTAACTGGGTGGGGTAGAGTGGCTTGAGTAAGTGTGAAAAGTGTTAAAAAGCTTAATATTTTAAAAAGTATAAATAGTAGTAAAAAAGTTCCATTCGCTGAAAGAGCTGAACATTGTTTTCAAAAGTAATTTTTTTTTCAAAAATGATTTTTTTTTATTCAAAAATTATTTTTTTTTCTTCAAAAATGAATTTTTTTTTCTTCAAAAATTATTTTTTTTTCAAAAGTAATTTTTTTTTTTAAAGGTAATTTTTTTTTTCAAAAATGAATTTTTTTATTTCAAAAATAATTTTTTTTTCGAAATTATTATTTTTTTTAAAGTAATTTTTTTTTCAAAAATAATTTTTTTTTTCAAAAATAATTTTTTTTTTCAAATATTTTTTTTTTTCAAAAATAATTTTTTTTTTAAAAGTAATTTTTTTTTTCAAAAATAATTTTTTTTTCAAAAATAATTTTTTTTTTCAAAAATAATTTTTTTTTTTCAAAAATATTTTTTTTTTTCAAAAATATTTTTTTTTTTCAAAAATGATTTTTTTTTTTTTTTCAAAAATTATTTTTTTTATTTTTTTCAAAAATTTTTTTTTTTTTTTCAAAAATATTTTTTTTTTTACATGGGGCGGTCATAATGTTTTGGCTGATCATGGGGTGGTCATAATGTTTTGGCTGATCATGGGGTTGTCAGCTTTTGTCACCTCCCACTCTAGTTTTGAACATTTCGCCATTCATTCCTATGGGACCAATTTTGCCGCAAAAACGACGATATTTCGTGGACCATTCGGCGAAACGTTCGACAAAGTGATAGCACACCAATCGGGAACAATCCGCACGTTTCGGTATATTACTTGTCTCTGTAGTGTGGAAAATGTGGGAGGAGTCTACAAGCATTATCAAGTCTAGCAGATGAAGTCACATGCATTTGGGGTGTCTCAGCATCTTCTGTTTACAACCACTGTTTCCTAGCAACATTTCCTTTTGAACATTTTGCCATTCATTCCTATGGGACCAATTTTGCCGCAAAAATGACGATATTTCGTGGACCATTCGGCGAAACGTTCCACAAAGTGATAACACACCAATCGGGAACAATCCGCTCGTTTCGGTATATTATTTGTCTCTGTAGTGTAAAAACTGTGGGAGGAGTCTACAAGCATTATCAAGTCTAGCAGATGAAGTCACATGCATTTGGAGTGTCTCAGCATCTTGTGTTTACAACCACTGTTTCCTAGCAACGCTCATGCCCTGTTTATGCTTCCCAAATACTACTTCATCAAAACTGCCCCATCAGAATTACCCCATCAAAACTGCCCCATCATATTCCTCTATTATAAATCAGTACATGGTGTGTCTGTCCCCTCCCCCGGGCTCTGTAATCAGCTGAGATGCTCCAGCCACCTCCCCCCCTGTGTATAACAGAAGCTTTGGTAACCATGGCAACAAAACAAACACTAACAGTACACTCTGATTAATGGCTAAAATTTCCTGAAATGACCTCTAAACAAATGGCCATATTTTAAAAACTATACATCCTACAGCGAAGATCTTTATATTGTGAGAATCACAAGACCCAGACCTAGATTTTGATGTATAGTATGTCTCTGAAATATTAAAATTGAAGGCACGGTCGCAGTTTAGAAATTGCCCTTCAAATTTGGAGGGGGCTAGAGTGTAGTTTCAATGAATGTCAATGGACGGCGTGAGTTGCAAACAAATGGTCATATTGTGAAAACTATCAGGACTATGGCTTAGCCGTGGACATGTTTAGTGGCAGCAGGGATAGCTGAACGTTTTGATATAAGATTTATGTAGGTGGGCTTGAAAATGAGGGAGTGGCGGCAGTTTAGAAATCATGTTCTGATTTTTCAGCTTTTGTCATCTCCCACTCTAGTTTCCCCATTCATTCCTATGGGACCAATTTCGCCGCAAAAATGACGATATTTTGTGAACCATTCGGCGAAACGTTCCACAAAGTAATAGCACACCATTCGGGAACAATCCGCACGTTTCGGTATATTACTTGTCTATGTAGTGTAAAAACTGTGGGAGGAGTTAGGGTGGTAAATTTGGCTATAATAATAAGAATAATATATATGTGAGATAACAGTAATTAAGTGTTCTTGCATAGCAAGACCACTTACTGTTATCTCACATATATATTATTCTTATTATTATAGCCAAATTTACCACCCTAACTCCTCCCACAGTTTTTACACTACATAGACAAGTAATATACCGAAACGTGCGGATTGTTCCCAAATGGTGTGCTATTACTTTGTGGAACGTTTCGCCGAATGGTTCACGAAATATCGTCGTTTTTGCGGCGAAATTGGTCCCATAGGAATGAATGGGGAAACTAGAGTGGGAGATGACAAAAGCTGGAAAATCAGAACATGATTTCTAAACTGCCGCCACTCCCTCATTTTCAAGCCCACCTACACAAATCTTATATCAAAACGTTCAGCTATCCCTGCTGCCACTAAACATGTCCACGACTAAGCCATAGTCCTGATAGTTTTCACAATATGACCATTTGTTTGCAACTCACGCCGTCCATTGACATTCATTGAAACTACACTCTAGCCCCCTCCAAATTTGAAGGGCAATTTCTAAACTGCGACTGTGCCTTCATTTTTAATATTTCAGAGACATACTATGTATCAAAATCTAGGTCTGGGTCTTGTGATTCTCACAATATAAAGATCTTCGCTGTAGGATGTATAGTTTTTAAAATACGGCCATTTGTTTAGAGGTCATTTCAGGAAATTTTAGCCATTAATCAGAGTGTACTGTTAGTGTTTGTTTTGTTGCCATGGTTACCAAAGCTTCTGTTATACACAGGGGGGAAGGTGGCTGGAGCATCTCAGCTGATTACAGAGCCCGGGGGAGGGGACAGACACACCATGTACTGATTTATAATAGAGGAATATGATGGGGCAGTTTTGATGGGGTAATTCTGATGGGGCAGTTTTGATGAAGTAGTATTTGGGAAGCATAAACAGGGCATGAGCGTTGCTAGGAAACAGTGGTTGTAAACACAAGATGCTGAGACACTCCAAATGCATGTGACTTCATCTGCTAGACTTGATAATGCTTGTAGACTCCTCCCACAGTTTTCACACTACAGAGACAAATAATATACCGAAACGAGCGGATTGTTCCCGATTGGTGTGTTATTACTTTGTGGAATGTTTTGCCGAATGGTCCACGAAATGACGTTTTTGCGGCGAAATTGGTCCCATAGGAATGAATGGCGAAATGTTCAAAACTAGAGTGGGAAGTGACAAAAGCTGACAACCCCATGATCAGCCAAAACATTATGACCACCCCATGATCAGCCAAAACATTATGACCGCCCCATGTAAAAAAAAAAATATTTTTGAAAAAAAAAAATAATTTTTGAAAAAAGTAAAAAAATAATTTTTGAAAAAAAAAAAATCATTTTTGAAAAAAAAAAATATATTTTTGAAAAAAAAAAATATTTTTGAAAAAAAAAAAATTATTTTTGAGAAAAAAAAATATTTTTGAAAAAAAATTACTTTAAAAAAAAAAATTATTTTTGAAAAAAAAATATATTTGAAAAAAAAAAATATTTTTGAAAAAAAAAAATTATTTTTGAAAAAAAAAATTATTTTTGAAAAAAAAATTACTTTAAAAAAAATAGTAATTTCGAAAAAAAAATTATTTTTGAAATAAAAAAAATCATTTTTGAAGAAAAAAAAATCATTTTTGATTAAAAAAAATTCATTTTTGAAAAAAAAAATTACTTTTGAAAAAAATGTTCAGCTCTTTCAGCGAATGATGGAACTTTTTTACTACTATTTATACTTTTTAAAATATTAAGCTTTTTTAACACTTTTCACAGTTACTCAAGCCACTCCACCCCACGCAGTTACTCCGCCCACTCCAGTTGTAGAGGCAAGAACACTTTTCACAATTTCCCCAGAAATTGTACCTTTTCTAGGTGGTCTTGCTATGCAAGAACACTTAATTAATGAGCATTTCAAAGTTGCAAAATCAGTAACTGAAATCTTATCGCATGCCACCGAATAATTCTGTAATCTAAAAGTTGTTTGAATATTAATTTTTGCACCTTAGGGCATATTGTGTTCGATTTTGCTATTTGGTCCCACAGAAAATGGTGGTGTCTCAGGGAGGACATAAATGCTATTACCACAGTGACATCTCATTATAATGCAATGCACTTAGGCGATTGATTCCAGGAAAATGACAACAGCAAGCTTTACAGAAGAGGTCACGTAGGATAGGATAGACAATTTTGAAGGTAGTTTTTGAGATTACTAATGTTTTTAATAGCCAGTGAATAAGTAATTATTATTGTGGACAAATAACCATTTGCATACAGTAAAATAATGGGCCTGAGATCAAAATGGTTACACAATCATAGTACAAAAATGTACATTTAATTAGAGACACATTTTAATAAGTCAAAGCATGAAGCTTCTTGTTTAATGCCAGCTTCTTATACTTTATATATTCAGTCAGTATAGAAATGACTCCCTATTGAGCTGCTGAATTGTTGGATTTTCCTTCTGATTCCAGGGGTGGCCCACACTTAATGGGACCTGACAACTTACCAACACTCTAGTAGTGATGCAACAGGCTTTATTTAGGCTGGAATAAACCCTATAAATAGAACACTAAACAGAATTGGCTACATTAGGAATAACATGTTCTCAACCATGTGACCTAACTATTGCGCATAGGCCCTATCTAGCTAGTGACCAGTAGAACAATAAAAGCAATGTCTGCCAAAAGTGGGGCCCTTGAACTCAACGTAGAAGCACTCAAAATTCATTTGATGGTATATGTAATTTATGTGTAAGGGGAACTCCCAAAAGATTTCCAAAAGTTCCAGTGGGTGAAAGGGCAATGCCATCCCCGGTTTACAGAGCTCTGCTGGTGGCAGCAAGGTCTCTGAGGCAGTAGATCAACAGAAACAGAGGTAGCCAAAGATCTCTCACCACACAGATTTTGTGTAGATGTCCTCCTGTCAACAATCAGTCTCTCAAGTATTGTCCCAACAGACTGGACAAATACAGGTGCAGCACTGGCCATTCCATGGGTGGGCTGTATATCCCTTGTTGAAAACAGACTGCTCAGTCCTTAGATGCCTCTGCATTGCTCACACATCTTCTGGAGGCCAGGAAAAAGATAGCACAGCACTCTGTGCCCCCCCCCACCCCACCCCAAACATGCACCTATTTTCCTGTGCCATAAACAAGCAAAATGCACTACAAGTCCCAGCTTTTAACGTGCAATATAACAAAAGGATCCTGCAGCTTCCAGAGGAGATCCGGGTTGATCCAAAGCAGCTCAACTAAGAAGAAAACATTAGCAGGACAGCAATTATTTATTGAAAGAAAAAAACAGTGCACTTACGATAAAAATTTTTGGAAATCAGCATAGGTGGTAAGAATCACCAAGCTGGAGACAAAGCAGGCTGTGTATAGGAAGCGGCAACTCGAGTTTCCCCATGTTTTATTTAAAAAAATACAAGGCATTCTTTGAACAGTGCCTGTGCCGTGTGGGTGACCCCATGTGGTCACTATGCAGCAGGGCAGCCTCTTGGCATGAGATTTGAAAGACATTAAGATCACTGTAGTAGCAGAGGCTACTGCAGTGATTCTCCTCTTCCATAGAGATTGTCCAAATTGAAGTCTATCATAATTCTCTTGACACTTGTATCCTCAAAAGACAGTATGTACCGTATTTATCGGCGTATAACACGCACAGGCGTATAACACGCACATTCATTTTAAGAGGGAAGTTTCAGGAAAAAAACTAAAATTTTAAATAAGGAACTTTGGAGCAAAATAAGGGTCAGTGCCCATCTGCAGCCTCATCAATCCACATCAATACAGCCTCACGATTGCCTTCAATGCAGCAGCCTCACCATTGCCATCAGTGCAGCCTGATTGATGTCCACCTGCAGCCTAGAGGGGACAGGGAGGGGGCAGGACGAGCGCTGACAGATTACATACAAAGAGAATCTCCTATGATAGACAGAACAGTGTTCCAATGGCGGCCCAGGAGACAGGACTTCTTATTACAGAGGCTGCCAAGTAAACAGGAGATTCTCGCTGTATGTAATCTGACAGCGCTCGTCCGGCCCCCATCCTTGTCCCCTCCGAGGCAGCTAAAATTGAAGTATTTGCACCCGATTTTCATGGTAAAAAAGTGAGTGTTATACGCCAATAAATACAGTATCTGAATATATATCAGATAACATGGTAGACATGGTCCCTAAACCGGAGTTCCACCCAAAAGTGGAACTTCCACTTGTTGTACTCCTTACCCTCTCAGGTGCCACATTTGGCACCTTTCGGGGGGGCAGGATACCTGTCTTTCACAGGTATCCTGTTCCCACTTCCAGGAGCCTCAGCCGCGGGTATTGATGTCTCTGCCCAGGCTCCCTCCTCCTTTCTCCTCCCCCTGGCGCTGGGCCAGTAGGAGAGAGGAGCGGGGCCTTGTGCATGGGCACTAGGGTTCCCAGCGTGAAGCTGTAAGGCTTCACTGCCGGGTTCCCTTACTCGCAATGGAGGTGGCATACACCCGACAGCTGATGGAAACATCAGCTGCGGTGCCGACATCACTGGACTCCAGGACAGGTAACTGTCTGATTATTAAAAGTCAGCCTAAGCAGTACGTACAGCGGCTGGCTTTCAATCTTTGTAGCGGTGGGCAGACCTCCGCTTTAAAGTGGTTGTAAACGTTCAATTTTTTTTTTAATAACAAACATACCTATACTTACCTGCTTTGTGCAATGGTTTTGCACAGAGCAGCCCCTATCCTCTTTTCATTGTCAACAGCGGGAGCCAGTGGCTCCTGCTGCTATCAATCTGTCCAATGAGAGCTGTCAATCAAAAGGTGTGACACGGGATCGGGAGGCAAGGCCGAGTCCCGCTGTCTGTGCCAATGGACGAAGCAGCGGGACTCGGGAGTGAGCCCCCACGGGTGCCCCCATGGAAAGTGGCTTTCCGTGGGGCCACCCAATTAAGAGGGCCTGGAGCACTGGTAGGGGACCCCAGAAGAAGAGGATCAGGGCTGCTCTGTGCAAAACCATTGCACAGAGCAGGTTAGTATAGGCAATGGCATGTTTGCTATTTTTAAAAAAAATCATTTTAAGGCTTTACAACCACTTTAAATTGGGGTTATTGTATCCTCCCTTCATTTGTCATCAACAATTTTTTTCTTTCTCCCTGGTAAAAGATCTGAGGTCTAACAGTACACGCACATCCAGGCTTAGGGTAATTTTTAGCTTACAGTTTTAAGACTTCTGAGTTGGCAGCTATTATATTTTGTCCCCTCCCCTCACCTCCTCACGCTGCTTTAGATGTTGAGGCATGACGCTGGCGGGAACTTGCCCCGCTCCTCCACTAGGGATATAACAGCCGAGGCCAGCCAGCACGCCACTCCACTCCCTCGCATCACTAGGAAGGGACACCATTTACACCATTCATCACCTAAGTAGGTATTCAAGGATAAATATTAACCTCAGATACACACATTCATCATTCACTTTATTATTTTTTTTTTGAGAGTGGGTTATTCCCAATCACTATAGTCTTATTTATTATTACATTTTGCTCTTTAAATTGATATGTATTCACTTTCACATTCATACATTGTTCCCCTTGTTGGGAATAGAGCGGTGCTATTTTTACACTTATTTTCATCTTTATTATTTTTATTTTATCATTTTTATTTTTATATTTATTTTTATTATTTTTATTTTCATTTTTATTTGTATTTTTATTATTATTATCTTTATTATTATCATCATTAATATCATCATTATTATTATTATTATTTATTTTTATCATTATTATTTTTATTTTTATTTATTTTATTTTTATTTATTTTCATTTATTTATTTATTTATTTATTTATTAGCATTTTTTTTTTCATTCATACATTTTCATTTATTCACATATTCTGTTTTGTTTATTCACTCATGCACCCATGCACAACTTTATATATTTACACATTTATATATATATATCTTATATCTTGTAGGTTTGCCATTTGTGACTGCATGCACCTAATACACATGTGGGGGTGAGACATCCCATCCAGGCCCTTTTCCCATCCAGGCCCTTTTCCTTTCCATCTTGAAGCTAGGCATAGTTTATGAGCTGATCTGTAAGTCATTGATTAATCTGGGGCTTCTGATGTTGCTTCTTGTGTCCCTTGGAGGACATTATATGTTAATAGACCTCCTTATTTAATCATTTGTATTTCAACTAAATAAATGATGAGTAGCTACAGGCTATGAAACGCGTAGAGTCTACAACAAGGGTGCCAAGACAAGCCTGTCTTAATCATGGATTTTAATTATATATATATATATATATATATATATATATATATATATATATATATATATATATATATATATTTTATGCATTTAGGTGTACATTGGATGTATTATGTCATCTTGGATCTATTCTGTCAATTATGCTCATATGATTATTTATTTCATTATTATAAATTTTCAATTGTTTTATCAATCATGTTTATCAGATATTATATGACTGTTAGCTGATGTGTTTATTATTTATGATTAAAACATATTAATACTAATGTCAACATTATTATTATTATTATTATCATTATTATTTTTACTATTATTATCATTATTATGGTTATTATTACTATTATCATTATCGTTACCATTATTATTATTACTGTTATCATTTTTGATTAGATTATACTATTATCAATAATGAATCATGAATTGATTAATTGTATGCAGCGATTATGTAATACATTGTGTATTTGCTGCATCACATTGTATTCCTATTATTTTATATTAATCTTTATCAACTTATATATATTATTTATTCTCAATAATTAAACGCACAGACATGCCTCATGCAAAGTCCCACTATCCTCTCTTTCTTCAATATATATCTATTATATTTGGTTATTTATTCATTATTTTTCTTTTAGATTTACTAATATACTGCTGCTGTTTATTATAGAGCCTTACTATTTTGTGTTGTCTACTTGTGAGTAAAACTGTGAGAATGCACACAAGTAAGCACTTCACTGAGCTTCATACCTTGGTTTTGTGAAAATTACACAAAAAATAAAATTTTCATGCGCTCTAAAAGTTAAATTTAGATGCTGAACATATATTTTTGCAAGGTTAAAATGTATTTTGCCCATATGGCAAAACAACAAGTCCGCTTGTTTGCCTCCCTACTCACCCATCTTGACTATGCAACACCCCATTTTCCAACCAGAACAAAGTGAAACACCCAGACCTTCTGCACACGGGGGAACATGTGACTTTCTTCTTTTCTAAGCCAATCATTGGACTACGTAGGTAGACAACTGGTAGGTTCTTTCTGTACAGTCAACTGTTTGAATTGACTCTAGCATATAAATGACATTGGGGGGGAATACAGGGAAGGTTGCCATTGGCAGTAGGGCCAGGGACTGTCAAGAGAACTCATTACTGAAATGGAAAAATACAGGTTCACTTAGAAAAAGAACTGGGGCTGGGTTATGGACATTCAACTATTTACAATTTCTTAACAAGTAACCCGCCAGCCACTAATCTGTAAACACAGAACGCATGCACAAGAAGTGGGAATATAGCAGAATGCAGACTTAGAGGGCTTCATATATAAACTTCTTTTAATTCACACGTCACATTTTTTTTGCAAAATATTAAGTGTACTATGTACCCCTTATTCATTCACGGGGGGGGGGTACCTGAGTCCCCTCCATTGGTAAAGGGCCTGATAATTACCCCTGCCCGCAGACTCCCACAAACACCAGGCTAGGGTTGTGGGGAAGAGACCCTTTTCTTCAACAACATAGGGACATAGTGCTTTGTAAGTAAGGGGGTCCTTCTGGCAAGGTACCTGTCAGGGCTGGGCTCAGCCCTTCCTTCTCTGAGCTGACCACTCAGCTGTCAGCTAATTTCCAGCTCCTATCTCTCCACAGTTACTCAGCTGTTGATGATATCCTGCTCGTCAGTCCTGCCTACTTAAGCTGTCCAGTCCAGAGGATCTCTGCCTTCGCCTTGGTCAACATCACAGAGACATCGCCTGCATTCCTGTTTAAAGACTTGCTTTGCTGACATCCCTTCTGGCTCCATATCCTGCTTGCTGTTCCACTACATTGAACCCTGACTTCTGGCTTGGCTGACTATACGTTCCGGTTAGTGAACGTTGGCTATGTTTTGACTATGTTTGTTCTTTTTACTTTTATTATTAAACAAGTGTGATTTAACTGTACTTCTGTCTTGGTCTGATTTCATGGATTCTGACAGTACCCCCCCCCCCCATATTGAGATTATGTGGCCAGGTATGGTTCAGGAAGGGGTTATATGCTTGCCCCTGACACCCCTTTCCTGGCCTGCCAGACTGCCTATTCAGATAGGGGGCTGGGGTGAATCTTTTGGGGGAACCTCAAGGTTTTTTTGTGGGGTCTCTACCTACCAGATCAGAAGGGCCTGGTAGGAATTAGGGGGGAAACTCAATGCTGATTTTTTTTTTTCTTGTGTGTGTTAAGGTTTCCCATAACATGTATATCAGATCCTCATCTAGGATAAGGGTCTGGTATAAATTAAGGCAATCCCCTTCTTTGCAAACACAAAAAGGCAGCTTAGAGATATGCCACTTCAAAGACAGGGTCAAGGCATTCCCCAGGCATGTTATTTAAAATTATTTTGTATTTTTCTTTATTAAGCATTAATAAAATCGCTACTCCCTGTCAAACTTAATTTTTTTTTGCTTTCATACATAGTCCCCAAGGGCAGTGTCCAGACCCCCCATGCAGTTGTATTGACAATCGCTAACATATTAGATTAAAAAAGCCCATTAACTTTTTTAACATTCAGCTCCCATTTTCTTTGGATTCTGCACCCGAAAATGTATTCTTGTTTGCCAAACCCGCCCCAAGCAAAACCTGGGTACATTCAGAGAATCAATACTAAGCATGTGTCCTGTACTGTGAAATTAAGCAAACATTTTACTATCCTGTAAACTACATTCTTGGAGTACAGTACAGGACACTTCCTCTCTGATTCACTCCGATTAATTACTAAAAAATTGAGGCTTGCTGGGAGTAGGAGGAGTTATATGGAAGCTGTCCTAACAACTCTGTTTGCTAGCCCCGTATTGTAATCCAAGAAAAGGATTTTACAGGTAAGTAAAAAATCCTTTTTTTTTTTTTCATTTTGGATCTAGTAGTGGAGAGCCATCTTAGGCTTGTAGACTCAACAGGAAGTAAGAGTCCCCACCGGAAGATTTTCTCCTATTTTCCTGTACTGGTAGCAATAATTTTGAATTTAACTTCACATTTATTCCTTGTGCTATTCTTAATCAGAACAATTAGAGAGACTGAATCTCCCTAACAAAAGAGCATAGACAGCAATAAAAACCTGGCATGTGTTCTAAACCCTCGTCATTATGACCAAATCTAAAGTTTGTTTACTGCTTTTTTAGAATATGAATGAATATTTTAGAATACTGCTTTTTTAGAATTTGAATGATCACAGCCTGGTCAAAAGGATCTGCTGTAATTTAAAGGCTAGGTTCATCTTTCAAACATGTTAGACCTGTATTTAGAATGTTCCATCTCCTGCCCCCTTCTCCCCCTGACCCCATTCCCTGTGACAGTGGGAGAGGGATCCTCACACCCCGCAGCCTCTGTCACATTTAAAATCAGTGCAGGTTCGCAGGGTTCAGCCTGCATAGCCGTGTCATTCATTCATAGAGATCTGTGAATGAATAAACTACAAGTACTGTATGCTATCATGGCAGATGATTCGTATTCCATTTTTATTCTTCCTCCAGCTTTGTAAATGATAGTCTGTACAGTCTGTACAGAGGCAGAAATCTGGATGAAGAGTGTGCAGGAGCCTGACACTGCATCCGCGATCCACTAATCGTGGAATGCTTTGCAGGGACCTGTGGGAAAAAATATTAAATGCTCATTTCTTTCCAGTAAAAATAGGTGAATTTATTATTTTATAAAAGGTGAATTTATTCTTTAAGCAGCTGAATCTTTTTTCAATTTTAGGCAGATTTGGGAAAAAATAGGAATATACACTTTTTTTTTTTTTAAATTGCAGGAGACATATCATATAGATTTTTCAGCATAATTTACTATTTATATTTGAAATGTTCCCAATTTGCATTCTGTATGAAATGTAGCTCTTAAAACCAATTATTTAAACATATTCTGTATTCTGTAGATAAGAAACATCTGTTTCTTATATTTTTGTTTCACTGCTGGGGGGTATAAATGACCACAGGCTTCCTTATACAGTGATATTCCATACACTGCTTGGTTATCAGCCAGGTTTGTTAATGTTATACATAATCTGCTAATACTGTGGCTGTGATTGGAGTATCCTGGTTTTCAAGACTGACAGATATCTGCCTGGATAGCATGTGCACTTGAGAGTCAATTGTGTTGTACAAGGGTAATCTCTGCACACAGGTGTAGAAAATGTATAGCAACTTCTCTCGACCCTTACCCTACAGGAATATCAGTAGTACAGCAAATTTGGATATCACTACCTGTGGCTAAATCTTTTAAATCAATCCTTAGTCCTCACATATAGGGCTACTCTTAAGGCTCATACACACGATCAGAAGATCGTACAAAAAATACAGATTTCAAAACGATCATACGATAAGCTGATCGTTAGTACACTGCTTTCATCTGAAATTTTCTGAAGGCACAAACATGAAAATGTTTCTCATACGATACCAGATTATACGATTTTCCTTTAATCAGTACAGTTTTCATCCGAAAATACAATACAAATACAATACAACGCATTACATCACTTCCGAATTTATATTCTGTCATAGAAGAATTTTCATACTTCAATAAACTCTTCATTTTCGATATGGAGGCTATCATGAAAAAAAAAAAAAAAGACGATCATTTGTCCGATAATCTCATCGTATGTACTGGGCTTTAAGGTATGTCGTTTTGCATGATGATTGTAGAATAATCAGATTGTACTACTTTCAAAGGGAAGGGCAAGTATTTAGATGTGCAAATGCAGCATTTTTCAGGTGCATTAGAGATCAATCTAAAGCCTCGTACACATGATCGGATTGTTGGCCAACAGAGCGTCAGACTTTTGTCTGAAGGGCATGTGCCAGGAACTTGTCTTGCATACAAACGGTACACAATTGTCGGGCAACAAACACAAACGTAGTGACGACTACGAGGAATTTCAGCTCTTGAGCGCCACCCTTTCGGCACCTTCTGCTAATGTCATGTTTGGTGAGCATTGATTCCAAGCATGCGTGTTTGTACTTTGGACTTTTGTGTGATGGACTTGTGTACACACGATACGAAAATCTGACAACAGACCGCTGTCCACCGAAAATTTACTAGCCTGCCATCCAACATCTGTTGGCAGAAAATTGGACAACAATTGTCTGATGGAGCATACTAATGGTCGGATTTTAGGCCAACAGTCTGTCATCACACACTCCCTGCCGAAAATCGTGTGTACGAGGCTTAAGACCCCTTTGGTTTCCATCTGGGATCTCTCACTGATGCTTCTCTTCTCTTCTAGAGCCAGCTTGCTCACAAGGTAACCAATGCAGGAAGTGGAACCAAGTACCCAACTGATGTCCAAGGAGCTCAGCTACCACCTCTATGCTCCTGCAGTAAACCAGGTGCAAATGGGGCAGCTTTTCTATGCCTATTGCACCCCTTGGCTAGATATCTATTTTGCCTAATCAAAAAATTAATTTTTCTGATCTGCACGTGACCTCCTTGTAAGCTGCATCAAGCTGTAATGAGCTGCTTTTGCGTCTTCACTGATGCAAAATGTGGGTTATTTAGTATGAGAGTGCAAAGGGCAGCAGTTTTGGGCATCAAGTAGTAACCTATACCAACCAATTAGAAATCGTCTTTTAAATGGTCAGACTCCAGTTAATGTAGTTGACTGCTTTGAGCTGTTGCAATTTGAATATCATTACTCAACTTTGAACTGCTGTACATCATTTATTGGAAAACATATATACATCCTATTACCTGCTAAAATTAATTCTGATCAGAGCTTTGTTTGGAAAAGAAGCTGGAAAGGAGCAGTGATATCACAACTCCACCTCATCCAATCAGAAAATGCTTTGCTTTCATTCAGAATATGCCTTGAATATTCCTTGAATGGCGCACAGTGATCCAGGTATAACTTGCAGTGCCACTCTAAGCTGAGATAAAGATCTCCCTGCCAGTTGCAGTGAAGGGGTGCCTATGCACCATTCAGGGGTGTAAAAGCATCATCAGAGAAAGGAAGAAGCACCGCTCACCTACCAGTGCCTATCAGTGCCACCTACCAGTGCCCAACAGTGCCATCTATCAGTGCCCACTAGTGCCACCTATCAGTGCCCATTAGTGCTACCAATCAGTGCCCATCAGTGCCTTGTCATAAGTGCCACCTATCAATGCTGCCTAGCAGTGCCACCTACCAGTGCCTATCAGTGCCACCTATCAGTGCCGCCTATCAGTGCCACCTATCAGTGCCTATCAGTGCCACCTATCAGTGCAGCCTCATCACTGCCTCCTGATCAGTGCCCACCAGTACCACCTCATTAGTGCCCATCAGTACCACCTATCAGTGCCCATCAGCGTCACTTATCAGTACTGCCTTAACAGTGCAGCCTATCAGTACCCATCAGTGCAGCCTCATCAGCGCACATCAATGAAGCTGAATAATTACCTGTTTTCTAAATATTTTAACAAACTATGAAAACAGATTTTTTTTGTTTGTTTAGCAAAAAATAAAAAACCCAGTGGTGATTAAATACCACCAAAAGAAAGCTCTATTTGTGTGAAAAAAATGAAAAATAAATCATTTGGGTACAGTGATGCATGACCACGCAATTAAACGCAGTGAGTCAGAGCTCATTGGGTTAATACCAGGATGAAAATCAAATCAATCCAACAGTGGCAGTGATAAAGAAAAACAAAGTTTATTTACTTTAAAACCGATGGAGGGACTGGAAATTAATAAATAATGACCAGTACATGTATGGATATGATTAAAAAAAGAGTTTACAATACCACAGGAAGTCACCGGGGCAGTGAGGAGCTGACGGTATCCATAGATGCAAGCGGTGGAGCACGGGTGGCGCCAATGTCCATGTTGCACCAAGGAATCCCGGAGGGGAATGAGGGAATCCACTGACCGAAGCTTACTGGGCTTGCTGGCACGGGGTTGGAGGAAATGCAGCCATTCACGGGATGGTGACCTCCTGTGGTATCGTAGACTCTTTTTTTAAACATATCCATACATGTACTGGTCATTATTTATTCATTTCCAGTCCCTCCATCGGTTTTAAAGTAAATATACTTTGTGTTTCTTCATCACTGCCACTGTTGGATTGACTTGATATTCATCCTGGTATTAACCCATTGAGCGCTGACTCTCTCTACTTTTTTTGCATGTCACATCTCCAGTTGTGTTATTTGTTCAGCTACACTGGGTTCAGTTAAACATCAATTTATTTGTTTATTTATTCCAATCCTCATTGCATGATCCACAGTTTTAGCGCTGGTGAAACGTTTTTGCTTTTTGTCATTCAAAGAATGAGAGCGCTGCAAGCTGAAAATTGCCCTGGGCAGGAAGGGGGTATATGTGCCCAGTAAGCAAGTGGTTAAAAAGATATTATAGGGGTTCTTATATCATTTATTTATTTACCTATTGCTGTCAGAACACATTTTTTTTTCAATCAGGCAAACACTGCATGTTGGCGGGGCTTATACACTATATTATCAAACGTATTGGGACGCCTGTCTTTACACGCACATGATATTTCATGGAATCCCAGTCTTATGCCCCGTACACACGGTCGGACATTGATCGGGCATTCCGACAACAAAATCCTAGGATTTTTTCCTACGGATGTTGGCTCAAACTTGTCTTGCATACACACGGTCACACAAAGTTGTCGGAAAATCCGATCATTCTGAACGCGGTGACGTAAAACACGTACGTCGGGACTATAAACGGGGCAGTAGCCAATAGCTTTCAGCTCTTTATTTATTCTGAGCATGCGTGGCACTTTGTGTGTCGGATCTGTGTACACACGATCGGAAATTCCGACAACGGATTTTGTTGTCGGAAAATTTTATAGCCTGCTCTCAAACTTTGTGTGTCCGAAAATCCGATGAAAAATGTGTGATGGAGCCCACACACGGTCGGAATTTCCGACAACAAGGTCCTATCACACATTTTCCGTCGGAAAATCCGACCGTGTGTACGGGGCATTAGTCTGTAGGGTTCAGTATTGAATCAGCCCACCCTCTGCAGCTATAACTGCTTTAACTCTGGAAAAGCTGTCCACAAGGTTTAGGAGTGTGTCTATGGGAATGTTTGACCATTCCAGAAGCGCAACCCAGAAGAGTTGAAGCTGTTATAGCTGCAAAGGGTGGGCAAACTCAATATTGAACACTACAGACTAAAGCCTCATACATACGATCAGATTTCCGGACGACTGTTCATCCGTTTTTTGTTGCTTGCTAGTCTCATGTCGATAGTGAAGCGGTTAATCACCATTTGAAATTCTCGTATGACAGAATACAACTTCAGAAGTGACGTAATGTGTTGACTAGTTTTGTATGTTTTCTTTCGTTTCTGAGCATGAGTAGTCTTGCTCTTACGATTTTTTTTGTATGAAAACCATACTAATGAAATGAAAATCGGATGTTGAGTTCATGTACGACAAAAATTTTATAGTCTGCACATCCAGCTTTTGTCTGACGAAAAACCGGAATCAGCTGATGAAAGCACCGTATTAACAATCCGAAAATCAGCAGATCGTTTGGACTAAATTTTTTACTTCCGGTTTTCGTATCGTGTGTACTGCCTTAAGTATGGTTGCCACCTCATCCCTTTAAAACCGAACACATATTAATTACCCAGTTTCTGTGGCTGATTAAGGTGGTAATTAAACTCACTTGGTGCCTTATCTACATTAAATTAGCCTCAGAACCTGTGTAATTCATATGTGTTTGGGTTTCAAGGGATGAGGTGGCAACTCTAGCCTTAAGACTGGGATGCCATTAAAGTTCATGTGCATGTAAAGGCAGGCATCCCAATACTTTTGGTAATATAGTGTATGTGGCTATGGTGCAGTGGGATCAGGTGACACGAGATAGGCTTAGCCTATCATTTCATCACAAGGGGGTGTCTATTGCTAACTGCACTGCAGAGGTCTCAGGCTGACCCAGAAGGGACTATACATCACCTCTGCTGCAACAACTGCCACAGAGTAACACCCTGGTACATTTTACCACCATTCAAAGGGTTTCATCCTCAGCATGACCAACAGAAAGGATGCAATGTAAAGAACATTAGTTTGAATAACAGTGCATAAACAAAGAACAAACAAGATGATCGCTGTTGTTGCACTGGAAACACAGTCTGCAGAAAGATTTAAAGGAAAGGACTGAAACCGGTGATTTGAGGTGCTGCTTTGCACTGTTTAGATGTCATAGCCATCACTTTGGCTCTTAGTTGCACCTGTTGTCTCTCCATTCTTTGCCCCTTCTGGACTACATTGCATATACAGGCATTAGCTGCAAGAGGATTAGACCTGAGGTCTGCACTTGACTTGGAGCCTCCAGCTTGCATTCCTGGAACCACTACAGCTTCTGGATTCTGATTCTGTTCCTGGCAAGTAGCAGAATACTGGGGGTTATTTACTAATGGCAAATCCACTTTGCACTACAAGTGCAAACTACAAATGCAAAGTGCACTTGAAATTGCACTGAAAGTGCACTTGGGAGTACAGTCGCTGTAGGTCTGAGGGGGACATGCAAGGAAAATAAGAAACTGCATTTTAGCTTGCACATGATTGGATGATAAAATCAGCAGAGCTTCCCCTCATTTCAGATCTACCCCTCAGATTTACAGCGATTGCACTTCCAAGTGCACTTTCAGTGCGATTTCAAGTACACTTTGCACTTGTAGTTTGCACTTGTAGTGCAAAGTGAATTTGCCTTTTGTAAATAACCCCCACTCTGTCAATCTGAAAGAGACGTTCTGCATAACTTGACGTATATTCAGTTCCTGTAGCACAATTATGCCTTTAACAACATGGACTGCTGGTAAGGCAGAGCAACGGGTCACCACCACTCCAATTTGATAAAATATATGATGGAAAACTTGAATTCACAATCAGGCTATTCCTATTATCTTATTGGTATCCTCCAACGCTATCCGAGGAGATTTAAAAGTCTGATACTGTTTGTATTGTTGTTGATAAAACCATAGTTCATTGTAGCAACCTCAGATCCAGTATCTATCACACAACACACTGGCCTTTCATTTAGTGGCTGCCATTGTTACCAGATAAGAAGCAGCCACCTTAGGCGGGCCATACACTGTGCAAATTTCTTTCCTGCAACCGCGGTAGTGTCAGGCAACTACCAGACAGTGCTGACAGGGAAATCAGAAATTGTCTTTTCGACGCAAGGAGGCTGGGGTGGGGGAAGCCGTATCTACCAGGAGATTTTCACTAGCGGCTCGCAAGAGAATCCAGCAGGCTGGTTGTACCCAAGTTGATTGATCAATCAACTTGGTACATTCAGCCTGCCCATTAAAGGTTGAAATCTCAGCTGGTTCAGCAGGAACCCTGTATGGCCAGCCTTAGTTCCAATTTGGAGACGTGATAAAGTAGGAAGCAGCTTGTCCTCCTACCCCCACGGTTCTTTCTTTTTGAGGGGTGATGTCTTTTGTGGCATAACCATCACTTTTCTGCAATTCCAACTGAAATGACCAGAGCAGCAACCAACCAACAGCTCTAATCTGTGGACTTCCGGTTTAACACCAAATGGCAGTCATGGACTCTTTCTTGTCAATGGTAACTTATCTCAAACAGACAGCTGCAGAGAAGCTGTTGATGTCACTTCCAGCTCTTCTAAGTGACATGAGTGCCAAAATTGTGCCCGTACTGTCAGAAGAAATAATATTCTGCCTATGGCCAATGATGTAACCAGATTACTTTCATTCACTAATAGTATTCAAGCCAACATCCTGACTTTGTATGGTCCTAAGGACTTTGGATGCAGATGCACAGACCTCAGTATCTCAAAATGTTTTCTTTTCTCAGAGCCATGAGCTATTATTTTAGAACTTTCTTTTTTTTTTTAAACAGTAGGCATGTAGGCAGTTGAATCAAAGTCCATACAATGTAAAGCATTGTCCAACTCTCCCATATAGATGCTTGTGTAAGTGGGAGGAATTAACAATTGTTACAAGCCAAGCGCTGCGTTGGAAAATTTCTTTTTCAGCTTAACAAGACATTTGAAAGCCAAAATACAGATTTGGATAAACAGCTTTTCACATTTCATAAGCTATACTGCATTTTGCATTTTATCGAAAGTTCTCACAAAAAATCCTCAGAGTAGCTAAATTAAACGTCAATAAAAATATTATTCCATCATAATGTTTTTGGAGAACGTTCTGTTTCAGACAGTTTCACCCTTGTGCTCCATGTAGAAAACAGAGTCCACAATTTCATGTTTGAACTTTGTACAGTGTTAATCTCCTAAACTCCTAAATGCATGCTTGCGTTTATTGCGTAACGAATAAAGAAAAAGCAGAGTACATTGGGTGCTATAACACAAACAGAATGAAAGACAGTGTGTTCATGGGCAAGCTATATACTTTCCACTGATATTTCCAGAATATTTGCCCCTTTTAGAAGGTCAGTAGAAGAATGTCTCTTTCGGATGGTCAGTAAGAATTTAAAGTCAGTGATCTGGAGGACAAGGGTGATTCTATAGTGCAAGGAAAGTACATTCAAGCCATCGTTTTTAATCTGATTTTACCCATTTACGGTATTGTTATGAAAGAGCTTTCAATGCCCCTTTTATTTGTAGCTACATAAGTGCTTCCAAAAGAATGAAAGTAAAAGACTGCTTGAGGCAAAAGGTTGCATGATGTAACTAATAAAGCTTTTTCTCTCCCAAACATTACTGTTCTGCAAGGGTTCTGTTAAATGAGTTTGCAGCTATCAATATAATTAAATGCGCATCAGGCTGTCTCATCTGGTGATTTCCTAAATATATTTCCAGAAGCCTCAGATGGTGGTAAAGGGCACACAAAATAAACAATCAGAAAAAAATAACAACCACATAGAATAAGGTGACCAGATTTTTAAAACGAAATCCGGGGACATTTTTTAATTTTCTTTATTGGCAAATGGTAAACTATTTTTATAAGCATATTTTCCTAAATGATATATGCAGTGTATGTGGTATGTGATTATGGAATGATTGTATGATATATATGTTATTTCTCACACTTCTTCCATGAGATAAGAAAAAGATACTTCTTAGAATTTTTTGGGATATGACTACCAAATGTTAAGAAGATAAGATAGAGAAAAAACTTGGAGGGAGGAATGGGGCAGCCAAATTCAAATCCAATCCGGGCAGGGGCGGCTCCAAACAATTTTTTTTGGGGGGGGGAGGTGCTATGGTGGTGTTTGTGGTAAAAGTGAGGGTGCTAATGCGGTGCGCTACCTGTGGGTGTGGCCAAAAGTGGTTGTGGCCAGCAAGTTGCCACGGTCAGAAAGTGGAGGTTTCTTCATGGCGTACCATGGTGATCAGTATGTTCTGGCCTCTATATACCAATAAAAAGCCAAAAAATGCAGCGCACTTCATACAATTCTACAAATGGACTTATAAGTGCAATGGTAAAACCTATAAAATAATATCCAGTGCAAAACAACCAATGCATTGCAATATAGTAGTGATGGTATCACCCCGTCTGCAAAAATATTTTGAGAAATTGCAGAGTTTCAATGTGCAAATAATGATGAAACCCCCTACATACAATAATAATAACAGAGATGCAAATCAACCAGTGTATTAGAATATAGTAATGATGGTGTCACCCTCTCTGCAAAAGGTAAGAAATATTGCAGAGCTGCAATGTGCAAATCGTGGTGAAACCCCCTATATATAATCATAATAATAAAATGTAAAATATGTATATCAATTGTACATTGTATAATGATTGACACCATCACTACTATATTCATATTGCAATACATTTTTTAGATGACGTGTAGGGCAATGCTGCATTTTTTGCTTTTTTTTTGCTTTTTATTGATTTGTGTTAGATAAGGGAACCAGCTAACAAGATTCTCTTATTGCTTTTGAGATTTTTTTAGTTGCAGTGGTTTTACTTGATTTGTTATGTCCTCTGTATACCGGTAACCGTTGGCCCTGCATATTGGTGGTCAGTGTGCCCCCTGTATGCTGTTGGTCAGTGTGCCCCCTGTATGCTGGTGGTACCTGCTGGGTGCAGGAGGATGCCATGTGCAGGAGGATGCTATGTGCAGGGTGCATAGTGCAGGAGGATGCTACATGCAGGGCTCAGGAGGATGCTAGGTGCAGGTGCAGGGCTCAGGAGGATGCTACGTGCAGGGTGCATAGTGCAGGAGGATGCTATGTGCAGGGCTCAAGAGGATGCTAGGTGCAGGGTGCAGGGCTCAGGAGGATGCTATGTGCAGGGTTCAGGAGGATGCTACGTGCAGGCTTCAGGGGGATGCTACATGCAGGCTTCAGGGGGATGCTATGTGCAGGCTTCAGGGAGATACTACGTGCAGGGCTCAGGAGGATGCTACATGCAGGGCTCAGGAGGATGCTACGTACAGAGTGCAGGGCTCAGGAAGATGCTACGTACAGAGTGTGAGGTTCAGGCATGCATTATGTACATAGTGCAAGGTTCAGAGACCATGGCACTACTGCTCTCCAGACTCTTCACACTCTCCCTGCATAGGCCGCCGACCCGCTACTCTCCCTCCCGGTCCTGCTGCCCCTGTTTCACTACTTTTGAGGTGATTCTGCCCCACTAAACTGGCGGTCCTCTCCACTTTACTCTGCCATGTTTGTAGCTGCTAAGAACCTGTGCATACCTATCCCTCATCTTCGCCCTCCAGACCTGCTGCTACATCTCAGGAATCCCTGCACTGTGATCCTTCAGACTCCTCTCACTCCCTCTAGGATTAAAGGATAAGTTTACCTCTATGGAAAAATAATAAATGTACAGATTTTTGCAGAAAAAAATGTGCATTTACTTTTTCCAGCAGGGGCCTGGAAAGCATTGCACCCACGATCAGTAGATCATGCATGCAATGGGGGCTGCTGTGACATGTCCTCCAGCTTTAAAGGGGTTCTAAAGGTCCAGTTTTTTTGTTTTTTTTTAAAACAAACATGTCATACTTACCTCCACTGTGCAGTTGGTTATGCACAGAGTGGCCTCCGATCCTCCTCTTCTGGGGTCCCTCCTGGCTCCTTCTCTTCTCGAGTGTGCCGTCAGAGAAGCGCTCTCCTATGGGACACCCATGCGGGCACACTCCCCTGTCCTGCTGCTGTGTCTGTTGACTTACATATTTAGGTATCACTCTGATACTGCATCTGTCCCCTGCTGGCTCCACACTGAGAACTCAAGTATTATTCCATGTTGTTCAGCTAATGTGGCACTTGTACTTTAAGTGCCACTGCTTAGAAATGAACCTAGGACTGTCAACATTTAGTAAATGGGGTAAAACATTTTACTGGTGTGCTGATCCCCTCTTGGTTTTCCATCACAACATTGTTTTGGAGATGCAGAAAGGCATCTAAAATAATTGGAAATTGATAGCAAGTTTCATTATGAAGCATAGGAAACCTATAGATTATTTAGTCTAGAGTTGTCCTGCATTGAATAAGACCATTTAGCTCCAATGTGCCTTAGGTCAGTCTATACATAGCTTTGAAGCCAAAAGACTGGTAACTGTATAGGCCCGTACACATGATCAGACTTTTTGACAACAAAAATGCAAATTAGCTGTTTTAAGGCAACATCTGACCGTGTGTACACTCCATCGGACAAACTTTTTCGGTTTTCATCGGACTTTTGTTGGCTGTGCGAACGGACAAACTTTCCGGCAACAAAAGTCCAATGGACAAAAGTCCGATCGTGTGTACACAAAACCATCGAACTTTTGTACAAACTACAAACACGCATGCTCAGAACCAATGCAAAAGATCAGACAACAATACAGAAGTTGACCAAAGGGTGGCGCTGGAAAATTGAACGTCCTCTTTTTGAAGTGTCGTCAGTACGTTGAAACGTCACTACGTTCGTGTTTGTTGCCGAAAAAGTCCTGCCGTGTGTATGCTTAATTAGTTTACAGCCAACGCCCTTTGTACAAAATCCACCGGAAAGTTTGTACAAAGTCCGATCAGTGTATGAGGCTGATGAGTGTGTGACTCCCACCATGCATTAGTGCTCCAACTTTCTAGTTAAATTGGAAAACTCCTTGAATGTGGCTGGTGAATTTGCATGTGTTACAACTCACATTCATCCTTAAATACCTTCTTATCCTTGGATCAAGAGGTAAAAAAACATATATCCACCTCATAGGTATAAATACCTAAAAAAAACATAATATTTTGCATTAAAATCATACACGCACACAGGTGTTACTTAAAAAATACATTTTCAATTGCAGTCGTTGACATGCAAAAAATATATAACTGCAGACGCCTTTTTCAGAGTTTAAAACAGGGACAATCTTGACATGCTAAGTAATCCACATAAAAGGTGATTTTTAAATCTGCTGTTGTCAGATTAAAATGCCCCAGCATACCCATGCAGCTGGCCATGGGTATAGTAGCCAAAAGCATTAAATTAATCTAACTACACAGGGGTTTGTAGCAACTTCTGGCCTTTGTGGTGTTGTCTAGGACTAAGGGCTAAAGCCCCATACACACTATCAGATTTTCTGCTGAGTTTTTCCATCAGATTTACCAAAAACATGTAGTGCAAGGGCCTGCCTGATTGCATACACATTGAAACTCCTAAGGTTTGACCTCATATTATATGGTTTTGGTAAATCTGATGGAAAAACTCTGATAGTGTGTATGGGGCTTAAGACTGTAGATAGTCACAAGGTAACACAAGTATGAAGAATTGCCCCTGTGCAGTGAAGCCCTGCTACACCACCTTACCTATCTTTACATTCCCTTGTATTTCTCAGTAGGGATGGGCCGAATGGGCCCTTGTTCGGGTCACACCAGAACTTTCGAACACAGTGAAAGTTCGGATCCGAATAATGAACCCCATTAAAGCCAATGGGGCCCGAACGTCAAAAATCAAAAGTGCCTATTTTGAAGGCTTATATGTAAGTAATTGGGCATACAATGGTTATAGGGGTCCGGGTCCTGCACTGGGGGACATGTATCAATAAAAAAAACATTTGGGAAAAGCTTAATTTTTAAATGAGCAGTGATTTTTTGATTTTTAAAGTGAAAGCATAAAAATGAAAAATTCCTTCCAATATAGTGCCTGGGGGTCCTCTTAGTCTACCTGTAAAGTGGCAGATCTCTACCATGTCTAGAATCTGCTGCAGCAATAATTGCATTTATAAAGCCAAAAAAATGAAATTTTCCCTGCAAGCAACAGCTGGAGAGCCAGTGTGTATGATGAGGCCACAATGTAGTGCACTGGGAACAAGAATAGAGATTTTTTGAATACATTCTGGTGTCACTTTGACTTTGGATAGAAGTAACGGGTGCGTAAAAATTGGTCTTTGGGTGTCGGTGGCGCCTTTCCACCGTAACCCTATAGAGGTACTCTTGAAGAAAGCAAGAATTGGCCTTGCTGTAAAAAATTGGAATGATATGCACCTGTCAAACAGGTGCTGAAAAATTGGACTTTAGGTGTTAATTGTGCCCATGAAACCTATACCAAAAACATTCTTCGAGATGAAATGATTGAACACCCTCAAAGCTAGGCAGCCTCGAAGTCCTGCAGAGGTTCCACATCCCAAAAAGAGTTAAGCAGTGACATCGGCATCAGGGGCTTCATAGCTGGTAATCCAGGATTGATTTATTTTTTATAAAAGTCAAACAGTCCACGGAGTCTGTGGACAGACGCGTTCTATGATCAGTAACGAAACCTCCTGCAGCACTTATTACCCGTTCTGAAAGCACACTGGATGTAGGGCAGCCCAACAACTCAATAGCATACTGGGCAAGTTCTGGCCAGTGGTCTATTCTCATGACCCAGTAAGTCAGTGGATCATCAGCTGGAAAGCTTTCCATCTCTGTTTTGGTCCTGAGGTATTCGTCCACCATGTGATGCAGACGCTGCCGATGAGATGTGGAAGCTGACAGCCCTGGGCGGCGAGGACTAAAAAATTCCGAAATGCCTCACTTAGGCAGACACCTTCTCCAACGCTCCTCTCTTGACCAACAGAAGACTGAAAACTACGTTTTCCACGACACTGTAACCTCCTGGAGTCAGGAAAAATGTTCAATAAAATAATCTATAATGTGTCCTCAAGAGATTTTATCTTCTGCACTCTTTGTGGGGACAGGATGAGTTCCGAGACCTTCCCCTTATAACGGTGGTCAAGGAGGGTTGCCACCCAGTAATCATCCTTCTCCTTTATGCCACGTATTCTTGGGTCCTTTCCCAGGCTTTGAAGCATGAGGTTGCCCATGCATCTCAAATTTGCCAAGGCTTGAGAAGCAGACTCCTCTGGGTCACTCAGGATGACAGGATCTGGAACTTCCTCCTCCCAGCCACATACTACTCCCAAGGGTCCTGGGGTTGGAAAGCCATCGCTTACAGATTGACGCGTGTCTTCCTCTTCTTCGAAGCCTATGAAAGTGCCAGAATCCTCTTCCTTATCCTCCTCCCCTCTCTCCTCCTGTGTGTTCTGTGACTAGGGATGAGCCGAACACCCCCCTGTTCGGTTCACACCAGAACTTGCGAACAGGCAAAAAATTTGTTTGAACACACGAACACCGTTAAAGTCTATGGGACACGAACATGAATAATCAAAAGTGCTAATTTTAAAGGCTTATATGCAAGTTATTGTCATAAAAAGTGTTTGGGGACCTGGGTCCTGCCCCAGGATACATGGATCAATGCAAAAAAAAGTTTTAAAAACGTCAGTTTTTTCGGGAGCAGTGATTTTAATAATGCTTAAAGTGAAACAATAAAAGTGTAATATTCCTTTAAATTTCGTACCTGGGGGTGTCTATAGTATGCCTGTAAAGGGGCGCATGTTTCCTGTGTTTAGAACAGTCTGACAGCAAAATGACATTTCAAAGGAAAAAAAGTCATTTAAAACTACTCGCGGCTATTAATGAATTGCCGGTCTGAAAATACACATAAAAGTTCATTGATAAAAACGGCATGGGAATTCCCCACAGGGGAACCCCGAACCAAAATAAAAAAAAAAAAATGACGTGGGGGGTCCCCCTAAATTCCATACCAGGCCCTTCAGGTCTGGTATGGATTTTAAGGGGAACCCTGCACCAAATTTTTTAAAAAATGGAGTGGGGTCCCCCTAAAAATCCATACCAGACCCTTATCTGAGCATGCAACCTGGCAGGCAGCAGGAAGAAAGAGGGGGGGACGAGAGAGTGCCCCCCTCCTGAACCATACCAGGCCACATGCCCTCAACATTGGGAGGGTGCTTTGGGGTAGCCCCCCAAAACACCTTGTCCCCATGTTGATGGGGACAAGGGCCTCATCCCCACAACCCTTGCCTGGTGGTTGTGGGGGTCTGCAGGTGGGGGGCTTACCGGAATCTGGAAGCCCCCTTTAACAAGGGGACCCCCAGATCCTGGCCCTCCCCCCGTGTGAAATGGTAAGGGGGTACCCTACCATTTCACAAAAAAACTGTCAAAAATGTTAAAAATGACAAGAGACGGTTTTTGACAATTCCTTTATTTAAATGCTTCTTCTTTCTTCTATCTTCTTCCTTCTATCTTCCCTCGGTTTCTTCCTCCATCTTCTTCTGGTTCTTCTGGTTCTTCCTCCAGTGTTCTCGTCCTGCATCTTCATCCGCGGCGTCTTCTTCCCTTCTTCTCCTCGGGCCACTCTGCATCCATGATGGCATGGAGGGAGGCTCCCACTGTGTGACGCTTCTCCACTTCTGATGGTTCTTAATTAATGGGGGCGGAGCCACACGGTGACCCCGCCCCCCTCTGACGCACAGGGACTTGACAGGACTTCCCTGTGGCATTCCCTGTGATGTCAGAAGGGGGTGGGGTTATGTAAGGGGTGACCCCGCCCCCCTCTGATGTCACAGGGAATGCCACAGGGAAGTCCCCGTCAAGTCTCCGTGCGTCAGAGGGGGGCGGGGTCACTGGGTGGCCCCGCCCCTTTATTTAAGAACCGTCAGAAGAGGAGAAGCGTCACACAGCGGGAGCCTCCCTCCATGCCATCATGGATGCGGAGCGGCCCGAGGAGAAGACGGGAAGAAGACGCCGTGGAAGAAGATGCCGGACGAGAACACCGGAGGAGGAACCAGAAGAACCAGAAGAAGAAGAAGATGGAGGAAGAAACCGATAGAAGATAGAAGAAAGAAGAAAGAAGAAGCATTTAAATAAAGGCATTGTCAAAAACTGTCTCTTGTCATTTTTAACATTTTTGATACTTTTTTTGTGAAATGGTAGGGGTACTTTTGTACCCCTTACCATTTCACACAGGGGGGAGGGCCGGGATCTGGGGGTCCCCTTGTTAAAGGGGGCTTCCAGATTCTGATAAGCCCCCCACCAGCAGACCCCCACAACCACCAGGCAAGGGTTAAGGGTTGTGGGGATGAGGCCCTTGGACTACCCCAAAGCACCCTCCCAATGTTGAGGGCATGTGGCCTGGTATGGTTCGGGGGGGCGCTCTCTCATCCCCCCCTCTTTTCCTGTGGCCTGCCAGGTTGCGTGCTCAGATAAGGGTCTGGTATGGATTTTTGGGGGGACCCCATGCCATTTTTTTTTAATTTTGGCACGGGGTTCCCCTAAAATCCATACCAGACCTGAAGGGTCTGGTATAGATTTTGAGGGGGACCCCACACCATTTTTTTTTATTTTGGCCGGGGTTCCCCTTAATATCCATACCAGACCTGAAGGGCCTGGTATGGAATTTAGGGGGACCCCCCACGTCATTTTTTTTTTAAATTTTGGTTCGGGGTTCCCCTGTGGGGAATTCCCATCCCGTTTTTATCAATGAATTTTTGTGTATTGTCGAACCAGCAATTCATTAATAGCCGCGAGTAGTTTTAAATGACTTTTTTTCCTTTGAAATGTCATTTTGCTGTCAGACTGTTCTAAACATGGGAAACATGCGCCCCTTTACAGGCATACTATAGACACCCTCCAGGTACGAAATTTAAAGGAATATTACACTTTTATAGTTTCACTTTAAGCATTATTAAAATCACTGCTCCCGAAAAAACGGCCGTTTTAAAAACTTTTTTTTGCATTGATCCTTGTCCCCTGGGGCAGGACCCAGGTCCCCAAACACTTTTTATGACAATAACTTGCATATAAGCCTTTACAGCCAATATTCGAGTCGAACATGAGTCCGACTCGAACTCGAAGCTCATCCCTATCTGTGACATAGGAATGGTGGTGTCTGGATAAAGTGGGCCTTGAGAGGAAAGGAGGTCCTCCTCTTCCTCCTGCTGCTCTGCCTTCAGTGCCCTGTCCATAATGCCATGCAGAGTCTGCTCCAGCAGGAACACAACAGGTATGGTGTCACTGATGCATGCATTGTCACTGCTCACCATCCTTGTGGCCTCCTCAAATGGTGACAATACAGTGCATGCATTCTTAATGATAAGCCATTGGTGTGGGGAAAAAGAGCTGAGGCGGCCTGAGCCTGTCGTTGTGCCGTACTGGCACAGGTACTCGTTGATGGCACTCTGCTGCATGTATAGCCGCTGCAGCATTCCAAAAGTTGAGTTCCACCTGGTGGGCATATCACAAATCAGGCTGTTTATGGGCAGGTGGAATTCCCTCTGAATTTCAACCAACCAAGCACTGGCTGTGTATGACTGCCTGAAATGGCTACATACTCTTCCGGCCTGCTTTAGCATATCTTGCAACCCTGGGTACGTATTTAGGAAACGCTGCTCCACCAAATTGAGGTCATGTGCCAGGCATGGCACATGTGTCAACTTTCCCTGTCTAAGGGCGGACAGAAGGTTTGAGCCATTATCGGACACCACCATTCCTGGCTCCAGCTGGTGTGGTGTGAACCACCTCTGCGCCTGTCCCTGCGGAGCTGCAAGAATCTCTGCTTCGGTGTGGTTCATGTCCCCTAAACACACCAGCTGAACCACTGCATGGCCCCTTTAGCCTGACTCTGGGAATAGCCCTTTGAACACTTAGGGGGTACCTGATGTTCATAGGACAATTCTGCAGAGGAGGGCATGGAGGTGGCGAAGGAGGAGGAGGAAGAGGGGGTAGAGCTCACAGGTCTGGCATCATCACCATCAGCTGTATGGACACATGGGGGCACAACAAGCTGCAGCACCAAGCCCTGTCCTGCAACCTTTCAAGTTGCAAGCAGTGTCACCCAGTGTGCTGTGAACGAAATATATCGTCCCTGCCCATGCTTGCTGGATCACGTGTCAGCAGTAAGGTGGATTTTACGGCTGACTGCCTTGCCCAACGATGGCAGGAAATTCCCTTCCATGTGATGGTAGAGAGATGGAACGGCCTTATGTGAAAAGTAGTAGCGACTGGGAACCCGCCATTGTGGTACAGCACATTGTGTGAATTCACGGAAGGGGGCAGAACCCACCAGGTTGAAAGGCAGAAGTTAGAGAGCCAACAGCTTTGACAAGCTTACATTCAAATGCTGGGCATGTGGGTGGCAGGGACTGTATTTTTTTTTCCACTGCAGCAGATGGGGCAGAGAAATTTGCCAGCTACAGTCTACAGCTGGTCGTGTGCTGCTGGCAGATGTGCTGCTAGGACTTGGGACACCCTGTGCTATACCATCATCCCTGTCAGTGGAGGCTGCTGAAAGGTAATGACTCGGTATCCTGGGGGCAGACTGAAGTGGGTAAGGAGGAGGAGGAGGGACAGATTTGTGCCCTCTTTGTGTGGCATTAGGTGCTCTTGCCAACGGGCTGAGTGGTTGGACGTTAAATGCCTTGTTAAGCATGTGGTATTCAAATGGTTGGTGTTTTTGCCACGTTTGATGTGCCTGAGACACAGTTTGCAGATAGCAACAGTGGGGAGTGTGCCGGGAGATAACAGCTGCAGAATGTGATGAAATAGGGTGGCTGCTCTCTACTCTTTCTTGATGTCAGCCTCCTTGGGGTTGTGCAGCCTCACCTTCAGTTTCCTCCTCTGCTCTATCTGGCACCCAAGTTGCATCAGTGACCTCATCATCATCATCATCTCCTCCATCTTCATCATTACCACTGGAGACCACTTGGCAATACACTGCAGCTTGGGGAACATGAATGCCAATTTGTCTACCAGTGTTCCTCCCTCTCTCTAGGCTCATGTTCCTGCCATCGTTAACCTCAGAACCAACATCTGAATCCAGTAATGGCTGGGCATCATCAAGGAGCAAGTGGCTGACACTGTGGTCAAATAACTCAGATGACTCCTCAATGGGTGATGTTGGGGCTTTGGCAGGAATAGATGTGGACAAGAAGGCAGGTTTATTTACTCTGGCAACTGCAGGAGAATGCACACTTGTCTCTGCTTGCGTGACAGAGAATGAGGAGGATGAGGAAGGTTGAGTAAGCCAGTCCATCACCTCCTCTGCATGGTGTGGCTGGATAGCATGGGCAAACTCACTAAACGGAGGAAATGATGCCCTGCCTGAGGACTGACCACCACGTCCACCTTTGCTTGTGGACACATTTGTTGCTGGCCCCCTTACAGTGCCAAGGGAAACGTCTGCCTCTCCTTGTTGTCCTCCCAGACATTATTGGGAGGGAGGGGACGGTGCTTATAAGCAAATGTAAAGAACAAGTTGAAATCTGTACGTAGATGCACTTTAATCAACATAAAGAGGTGTTTGGTGCACTTTAATTTGAGTATTCACACTACACAGACACACTCCATGGATACACTATAATATATTGCAATATAATGCGCCAAACGTACAGTGACACACAGAACTATATGGCGTTAAACTGGCAGTAATGCACACAAAATTATATGGCGTTAAACTGGCAGTAACGCACACAGAACTATATGGCATTAAACTGGCAGTAACGCACACAAAATAATATGGCGTTAAACTGGCAGCAACACATGTAAAACGATATGGCTTTAAACTGGCAGTAACGCACACAGAAGTAAATAGCTTTAAACTGGCAGTAACGCACAAAACTATATGGTGTTAAACTGGCAGTAACGCACACAGAACTATATGGAATTAAACTGGCAGTAACGCACGCAAAACTATATGGCGTTAAACTGTCAGTAACGCACACAGAACTATATGGCGTTAAACTGGCATTAACTCACGCAAAACTATATGGCGTTAATCTGGCAGTAACGCACGCAAAACTATATGGTGTTAAACTTTCAGTAATGCACGCAAAACTATATGGCGTTAAACTGGCAGTAACGCACGCAAAACTATATGGTGTTCTGTGCTGGGATCATTTTCGCTCATAAACTACTTGGAGGATGGGGTAATCAGTACAATCTCTGTATTTGCGGACGATACTTAGTTAAGCAGGGCAATAACTCAGCAGGATGTGGAAACCTTGCAAAAAGATCTGAACAAGATCTGAACAAATTAATAGGGTGGGCAACTACATGGCAAATGAGGTTAAATGTAGAAAAATGTAAAATAATGCATTTGGGTGGCAAAAATATGAATGCAATCTATACACTGGGGGGAGAACCTCTGGGGGAATCCAGGATGTAAAAGGACCTGGGGGTCCTAGTAGATGATAGGCTCAGCAATGGCATGCAATGCCAAGCTGCTGCTAACAAAGCAAACAGAATATTGGCATGCATTAAAAAGGGGATTCATTCTAGAGATAAAACGATAATTCTCCCGCTCTACAAGACTCTGGTCCGGCCGCACCTAGAGTATGCTGTCCAGTTCTGGGCACCAGTCCTCAGGAAGGATGTACTGGAAATGGAGCGAGTACAAAGAAGGGCAACAAAGCTAATAAAGGGTCTGGAGGATATTAGTTATGAGGAAAGGTTGCGAGCACTGAACGTATTCTTTCTGTAGAAGAGACGCTTGAGAGGGGATATGATTTCAATATACAAATACCATACTAATGACCCCATAATAGGGACAAAACTTTTTCGCGGAAGGGAGTTTAACAAGACTCGTGGCCACTCATTAAGATTAGAAGAAAAGAGGTTTAAGCTTAAACTACATAGAGGGTTCTTTACTGTAAGAGCGGCAAGAATGTGGAATTCTCTTCCAGAGGCAGTGGTCTCAGAGGGGGGCATCGATAGTTTCAAGAAACTATTAGATAAGCACCTGAACAACCGCAACATACAGGGATATACAATGTAATACTGACATATAATCACACACATAGGTTGGACTTGATGGACTTGTGTCTTTTTTCGACATCACCTACTATGTAACTATGCAACTATGTTAAACTGGCAGTAATGCACACAAAACGATATGGCGTTAAACTGGCAGTAATGCACACAAAACGATATGGCGTTAAACTGGCAGTAACGCACACATAACTATATGGTGTTAAACTGGCACTAACGCACGCAAAACTATATGGCGTTAACTGGCAGTAACACACACAAAATGATATGGCGTTAAAGTGGCAGTAATGCACACAGAACTGTATGGCGTTAAATTGGCAGTAATGCATGCAAAACTATATGGCGTTAAACTGGCAGTAACGCGCACAAAATGATATGAAGTTAAACTGGCAATAACACACAGAAGTAAATGGTGTTAAACTGGCAGTAACGCACACAGAAGCAAATGGAGTTAAACTGGCAGTTACGCAATCAAATAGACGTGTTCGACCATCACTACACTGATGCTATCTGAACTGTCCCTACTCTAGCTATACACTAATGTCAAGATTACTGACACGGTCTCACTACACTACACTAAAATGATATGAGCTGTCCCTACTCTACACTAATGTATGTATGAATGACACGGTCTCACTACTCTACACTGAAACTATCTGAGCTGTCCCTACTCTAGTTGCACACTATGCAAATCTGAATGATGGTCATCCTCACTACACTCACACTATCCCTAGACTGACACTAAACTAATATTCTACACTGACAATTGAAGGAAAATAGTACAGTATAGCACACTAACTAACTAATAGCACTGAACAGAGCCCTGTTCTATCTCTCTCCATGCCAAAATCGCACTGAAAATGGATGCCATTGAAAGAATACTTTTATACTGTGGGGCGGGAATAAACCATGATTGGATAAAATCATGATAACAGTGTCCAATCATGACTCTGAAAGTGCTCTATGCGCTGATCAGCGGAAGCTTTCACTGCTTCAGCCAATCAAGGCTTGCAATGCACTGTTCAGTGCCACAATGCATTGTGGTCGGTTCGGGGGGCCGAACAAACGGTCGAACGACCCGTTTGTTCGCGGAACGCCCGAACAACGAAAGTTCGGCCCGAACCGTTCGCCCATGCCTATTTCTCAATAAATATATAAACATAATATCAAAGACATGCCACACTTTCATTAATACTAAGTGCCTTACAATAATTCAAATGTGCATATATAAACATAAATATAAAATTATAAAATGTATAAAGTCCACTGTGCAAATGATTTGAAAAAAAAAACACGAACTTAAAACCGATCCATGCACCAGCCGTGTTAAATTGTCCAACACCAATAGAAATAAATTCTTATATCTGAACCAAAATCTATATGACTTCGTAGATGGGAGACCCAGTGCTCACTTCAAACGCCACAAATATAGGCTTACCAGAATATATGTGACTGTCAGTGAACCATACCCCTGATGGTGTAATTTGTGATGGAACGTGTAGGACAGAGTCTGAAGTTGTGACGTTACCACGCATGTGCGATCACAATAGGAATTGTGGGAGATCTACTCTGGTGAATGCCAATTGTTGTATACACCTTTGTAAATGCTTTTAACTATAATAAATAACTTTATTAAGGATTTTACACTGTGCAAGCATGGTGCCCTTTCTTTCTACTTTCTCAGCATATCAGAGCAACATGGTACATTTGAGTAAAGCAGCGGCCAATCTGCATGGATCACTGCTGGGAGGCTATACATGTGCAAAGGTTTTTTGACTCTTTGTACAATGAGTCACATATATTCTGGTAAGCCTATACATGTGCCATTTATGAATCAGACTAAAGTCTCATACACACGATCGGATTTTCCGACGGGAATTGTGTGTTGACAGACTGTTGGCCTAAAATCCGACCGTTTGTACGCTCCATCAGACAATTGTTGTCGGATTTTCTGCGGACAAATGTTGGATGGCAGGCTTATAAATTTTCCACGGACAACGGTTTGTTGTCAGACTTTCTGATCATGTGTACACAAGTCCATTAGACAAAAGTCCAAAGTACAAACACGCATGCTCGGAATCAATGCTCACCAAACACAACATTAGCAGAAGGTGCCCAAAGGGTGGCGCTAAAGAGCTGAAAAGCCACGTAGTACATCACTACGTTCGTGTTTGGTGGCCGACAATTGTGTGCCATTTGTATGCAAGACAAGTTCATGGCCAACGCCCTTCGGACAAAAGTCTGACGTTTTGTCTGCGGAAAATCCAATGCGGAAAAGCCTTGTGTGTACAAGGCTTTAAAGTCATGGAGATTTTGGTTCAGATACAAGAATTTATTTTTATTGGAGTTGGACTATTTAATATTGTGCAAGGATCGGTTTAAAGTTTCCATTGAAGACTTTTCAAATCATTTGCACAGTTGACTTTATACATTTTATAATTTTATGTTTATGTTTATATATGCACATTTGAATTATTATAAGGCACCTTTTATTAATAAAAGGGCGGCATGTCTTTAACATTATGATTTATGGCATGTGTTATCCTATGCATATTCTTGCTGCAGCTTAAATATAAGTTTGTTTGCACAGTCAGTTGTGTGGTATGTTTTGCTTATTTTAAATATATAAACTTGGTCCATATTACCATAACATTACTAATTAGGATGACTTTCTAAAGAGACACCTATTTTCATTATCCTGACAGTTTTAGAGCCTCTAAACAATATTACCAGAGACACAAATAAAGACATATGTTAAAAGTAGACCATTATGATACAAAAAAAAATAAAAAACTATAGTTTTCCTTTCAGAGCGTAGTTGCTGTTTTTTTGCTTCGTTATCACTTCTGAGAGATTACAGAATCTGATGTGATTGACCTAGTGATATACGTCGCCAAGACTGGGTTGTAAAAGCCTTATGGAATGATCATGTTTGCATGCCCAAAAGCAAACTTGCTGGCAGAAAAGGTACATAAAAGAAGAGGTGTTTTAGTTCAAATCTACTTATCAACCAGTGTATATGGCTAATGCTGTATTATGTAGTAGTGAATGCTCTATAGCAGTTTGTCATGAATAAAAATGAAAAATATTACATGCATTCTATCAACTACAATCCACCATGACTATACTTTGTAGTAAAAAAGTATTTGTCATTTTAATTAATTGCTGCCATAGGCATTGACTGCACACCTGGATTTTATGCACGAGTTCAAACTTCAAAGTTAAAATTTTCCTTTAAAGACAGAAGTTTGCTATAATAATTGCATTCATTATTTTAGCATTTATGTCATCATTTTTTGCAAGTTTATTGTAAAATGCACCAGACCTAACCATTGTTATTGGTGCTCTTGTAAACATAACATTTGCATAATTTGGCCTAGGAACCATCTACCACCAAAATGTTATTGCAATAAAATCACATTAGTTTTTAAGCTAAATCCATCCTCAGAAGGTGTCTATATTTGGTCTTTGTTAGACTGGCTACACATGGGAAGATTTTTAATTATGATGAACGCAGAACAACAGGTTTATACAATGACTGAAGCATTAAAGGTGACAAAATAATTGCCAGATTTTAGATGAGCTGCACAAAATGGTTGCAATATTAGCAGTATTATCAGTTATTCAATAACAGTCAGTTATTCAGTAATGATCAAACTAATGACGCAATGATCACCGTTCTATGACTATGATTGACTGGTTGAGGCAGCAAAATATATTGATGTAGTAATGTAGAGAGAACAATAAACTTTGCAGACATGGTCACACTGGACCAAAACACTTATGCCCCGTACACACGGTCGGATTTTCCGACGGAAAATGTGTGATAGGACCTTGTTGTCGGAAATTCCGACCGTGTGTAGGCTCCATCACACATTTTCCATTGGATTTTCCGACACACAAAGTTTGAGAGCAGGATATAAAATTTTCTGACAACAAAATCCGTTGTCGGAAATTCCGATCGTGTGCACACAAATCCGATGGACAAAGTGCCACGCATGCTCAGAATAAATAAAGAGATGAAAGCTATTGGCCACTGCCCCGTTTATAGTCCCGACATACGCGTTTTACGTCACCGCGTTTAGAACGATCGGATTTTCCGACAACTTTGTGTGACCGTGTGTATGCAAGACAAGTTTGAGCCAACATCCGTCTGAAAAAATCCTAGGATTTTGTTGTCGGAATGTCCGAACAAAGTCCGACCATGTGTACGGGGCATTACAATGAACCAGAGAGGACATATGATGCACACTACAGACACCTAACAGCATCTGGCAGGGGAGGTGGCTGTAAGGCAGACCAGCAACCAGGCCCCCAAAACAGGAAGGTTACTGATGGTACAGATCGGCAATTCCTGCTCTGTCCCTCCTCTATAGGAACCTGACTCTATCCTACTCCAATTGTCCCTAGCCAGCAGGAAATCTGTCCCTGTCCTACCTACTATGCTGAATATGTGCCAACCCAGAGGGGGCAGTGCTTTTTATAAGCACTGCCCACCTCAAAGATGGCTGCCAGGTCTAACAGGGCAGCAATATCCAGTCAGACAGTTGCTTCCCTGACAAGACCTAATTTCCCCCTGTCCTCTGCCTCTCTCTGTGGGCAGCTTCCTAACAACACCACCCTGGCAGGTAAGCTAAACTGCAGCTGTTTACATGCTGATCTTGTCTACACATGCACTCCAGCAATAGTTGCGGTTAGGGTTATATATGTTTACCCACATAACCCCAGGCAGCTATATTATTGCCACATGATATTGTAAACAAGCTCAATCAACCTACAGCTAAACTTTAAAATGGTTGTAAACCTAGTTACACCACTTTTACTTAAGGTAAGCATACAATAAGGCTCACCTGTAGGTACTGTAAATATCACCTAAACCTGCACGGTTTAGGAGATATTTACCATATACGCTTGCACCGACATCATCTGTGCATGCACACTGAAGAAAGGGCACGATTGTGCTGTTTCTTAAGGGCCTGTGCTGTGACCAGCGGCTCCTGAGTGTATGCGCGGGAGTGACGTCATACAACTCCAGCCAATCACAGAGCCAGAGTCCATGGCCCTGGAAGGAAGAGGGGTGAAGATGGATGCGGCCACCAGCGGGGACAGCGGGGACATCACGGGCTTCGTTTGCAGGTAAGTGTAACATAATAGGCTAGTATGCAATGCATACTAGCCCATTATGCTTTTACTTTGCAGGGGTAAAAAGACGAAGTAAAACCCATCAGGGTTTACTTCCTCTTTAAGGTTACATAAATACATAAATAATCACTTTAATTACATTAAAAAACTCATCAAATTGTTATTAAATACATAAAAAGTACGCAATGCGTATTATTATATATTCACATACAATAAAACCTCCAGTGTTGTATGGAAAGTGTTCCAATGCAAATCAAATAATAATAGTAAGTGTACAAAATTTCATATGGTGTATTAAGTGTTGAAATCCACTAAACAGTGCCAACCGAAGATAAGGTATTTCCACTTCAATTCTTTTAACCAGGGATACATCAGTGATGATAAACTCACCTTAGAGCAGTGCTTCTCAACCTTTTTCCTTTCAGGGCGCCCTTCAAAAGTATTTCAGTCTCAAGGCACCCCTGTCTAAGACTTGGTTCACATTAATGTGTATTGGGGAATGTGCGTTAAACTGTTTGTGTTCCTGACATGCAGACAAAAGTGCTGCTCTTTAGCAGATACACAGGGGTTAAATCTTAATGGTACCTTCACGGATTGGTAGATGCAGTGCAATTTTGGTGCGGCACAATTTAAAAAAAAGGGTCAAGGACTTGTTTTCTGGGTTTCTGCGGGTAGGGCAGCCCACACACACACACACATATATATACATATACACTGACACACGCACAAATAGCCATTTTAAAAATTGCAGTTCTGTACCTGCACTGGCATTGCCGGGTATTGCACTGCAGTAAAGGCTCGTTGCACAGTTGTATGAACAGCCAAAACTTTTTTTTTAATACAGTAGGGATAAGTTAGAATCCGTTTTGGGGGTATTTCTTACTACCTCTGTCCCAGTTCTCTTCCTGTCTTGTAGACGCAACAAAATGTGTAAATAAATCTCTACAGTAAAAATTCCCTTCTTAAATAGTTTTCACCAGAACAAAGTGTCCCCATGGAAAGATTTGATCTCACCTCTTGGCGACAACTCTAAAATTTGGATTTCCCTTCACTTTCTGCCTAATGATATTGATCACTAGGACAAATTAAGTTTGACAGGATTCAAACTTTTTTGCTGTCTTGCCCCCTCTACTCTATTCAAACTAAAAAAAAAAGTTATTCCGATACAACTATACCCTAAACAAGGGGTCTCCAATCTTGAAAAACAAAGGGCCAGTTTCCTGTACTTCAGACCTTAGGGGAGCTGGACTGTGGCCAGTGGAATTAGAGAATGTCCCAGCCAGCATCGGTTAGAGTAAATAATGCCCCATCGTTGGTGTTAGTGGGTGGGTTGGGTGGGTGGTTGGTATCAGTGGGAGAAATAGTGTTGCATCATTGGTGTCTGTGGGAGGAATTCGGACCCATATTTGATGTCAGTATGAGGAATAGCCCCCCATGTCAATGGGAGGCATAGTGCATCAATGGCCAGATAAAGACAAGCAAAGGGCCACATCCAGCCTGCAGGCCACAGTTTAGAGACTACTGCTGTAAACTTAAAAATAAATGCATGTTACCTTTCTCCTAATGCTAGTAGTTTTAACACTCTCTATATAGGTTGTTGTGCAATGGCTGTAAAATCTTTGCTTAAAATGCTAATAAGGTGGCGTTATCTTTATATACACTATATGGAGCTGCAGCGTACTTACCCTTCTATGTATTTCAGATACTGTTGGTGGTAGACACATCCAGCAAAAAGCAAGTCACATCATTTGACTGCATCTGCACTGTGCACCACTAGGTCCAGCTTTGCAGGTACATGCTCAGGCACAGGAAACTTTTGTACTGTGCTATGGCCAAATACACATCACTAAACATAAAAACTAACCTTTAAAATGTAAGCTGGCATTTTTTTCATATCAGAGATGTGGGAAAAATAAGTAGAACGTTTCTTTGATGAGAGTTTAGGTGGACTTTAAAAATAAAACAGGGATTTCCCTTGTTGAGCAAAGGATGAATCCCATGAAGACACACATCAATGCTGACCCACTGGTATTGGAATGAATGGCAACCTTAATGGAGAATCAAGACTGCCATTCATTCCAAAACCAGTGGGTCTGCATTGATGTGAGACTTCATGGGATTCATCCTTTGCTCAACAGTTGTTTGGAGCCTAGATATGCTCCTTCCCTGGCCTGTATTCACAGTGATGGACACAGGATTGCTTTCCCTTGTTGCCTGAGCGGCACACATTTTCTATTACTGCTTCACAGCGATTTCCCTTGTGCATGATTTGATAATGGAAGTAAAACAGCTTCAGTAAGATAACTGAAAATGTTGCTTCTTCAGTAGATTAACTTCCCAGAATCCAAGTTCAGTAGTACAGAGTGCGCAAAGCTTAAAATGTATTGAATGATGCCACCTAATGGAATTATTTAGTACCAGCAGGTTAAGCTGGAAAATTATCTGAAATGTACACATTCAAAGCTATCATAAATAACTGTTGCAAAACTAGTATTGTTGGATAATATATAAAATATATAATGTAAAGCTGGGGTGGGGAAAGGGATTTCTGCAGAATACAGAAAAGGATTTTTCCTTCATTGTAATTTTGAATGGCACGGCTGCAGACTTTGCAGCGTGCAGATTACTTGCTTTTTCTTGTAAACTGATACAAACCATCAACACAATAGGGAATGTTCACACAATTTAGTAAATTAAGAAAAGCTGCATTTATTTTAGTAATCCAATCATGCGCAAGGCAAAATCCTGTTTTATTTTTAAATTCCCCAGCACTGATTTCACTATTCCTTTGCTCAATCAATCCTTATCTCTCTGTCTTCTGCTTATCCATGTATTAATCTCCACTACAATGTAATTCTTGTTACTAGAATTGCATCCATCCCTCCATCCATCCATCACCTGCGTGTCCTCCAGTTTGTCCGTCTGTCTAAAAGATCTTTGTTTAATGACCTAAGTCAGATTAGTCATTCTGAAAATTCCCAAGGGAAAGCGCTGTTTACATACCAAAAGTGTTTGTTGCCTGATTTCATGTGACTTTATCATGTAGCCTTCTAGAGGTACATGTTAGCACAAGTGAAAAGTGAAATGAATGACTGTAAATGGCTTCAGTTGTTATTAATCAGCATATGCACAGGTCATATTAGAAGTTTTGCTTAGGTCTAGCTTATGTGAGATGAAAGTCTGGCAAAGTGTAATGTAATGCCAATGGAATGGGACTGAACCCCCAGACATTTGTCTGCTAAACTTTGCATTAAAAGATAAAAGTCTTCTAGTGTGAACAATGAAGTCATGAATAAAAAGTGTCAAAGCCAATATGTGTCACTGCCTTCCTATATATCCTTATGTTGCGCATATACTATAATATACTCTATATATCACAAATTCAGAGTCACCTGGATGCAGAGCAGAGAGTGAAATAATTGATGCGTGTGACTAGATGGTGAGCTGCAATATGGCTGGGATTGATGGGCTGCTGCTGCGGAAATTTACTATCTGCAGCTAGAGAGACTGAACCCTTTAGGAACTGACCATACAACCATCTAGTAGCCTTATTGCTGCCTGCACACTTGACTGGTTCTATTCTCATTTGCACCAATGTTACAATTGGGCCCAAACGCTAGCCGACTGAAGAGGTAGGACTAAATACTGCCCCTTTACAGCTGCTACACAGAGATCTTTACTTATTGCCCATGCTAAGAAGTACCTCTCATGGAACAATTGCACCATATACTAGCCATTCTCCTATGTGCACTCTAGACTACTAGTTATAGTATTATTAGTCACATTACAGTTAATGCTTATATGCACTGTTTATTGCTGACTTTGCAGATTCATGAGTTAATTCCAGTCTAATGGTGCAGAATTCTATTTCAATTTTGTTTTGGCTTTGTAATTATACTGTCTAGCAGCCTATGTCTGAAACTACTGTCTGTATGCTCATTTATGCTCAAACCGCCATTTACTCTAACCCATACCAATACACTGAGTCAACTTACCACTACACAGTCTTGTGTCTATTTCCTAATACTAATTTACAGTCAAGTTAAACGTAGCCACACTTGTGTTCATATAAGTGTGTGCATTAACTTTCACTCCACCTGGAGTGCCAGAGTGGCTGAGGTTGTTCTTGGAGTTGACAAGCAGAGAAGTTTATTAAAAGACCACATAGATGAGTTCTTGCTGTAAAAAAAGTATTTTAAGCAACAGACAGCATGGATTCATGAATGTTAACGAAATACAGTCAGCGCAAAAATACAACTAACATAAAATATAACAAGCTGCTGTGCACTGAAGGTAAACATATAAAACCTCAGAGAACGTATAATAAAGTAAAGCAGTGCAGCGCTAAACCCAAAAGTCCAAAAACAGTCCCTTTAAAAAGAGTCAATAGTAGATAAGGAAAAAGGGAGTTCTCCTCCGTGGTGATTTAGGTGCTCATGATATTCCATGCAGTGCTACATATCCGTGATACCACCACCGGCCAACCAAACCGCTCACCTCAGCACATGGACCCCTGAACTAACAGGTAGGTCAAAACAGCATTTACCACACTTGGTGGAGGGGGATGAAGACTTGTCTGGGAAGATGGTCCCACGGTAATGAAGATGGCACTCAAAATTGCAGGTCATGTCACATGTAATAAAAATGAGAATACATAGTGCACACTGCGTGGCTAAAAACAAATTTCGTTTATTAAAAATGAAGGTACTCACAAGCACAGCACTATACCCTAGTGCTGGGATACAGATAAAATGTCATCAAGGATAACATGGGTTAGAAGGTGGCTGCAGTGATGTCCAAAAGCTCCCTCACGCGTATCGTCCTCCTCGGGACTTCGTCAGCGGTAATGGAGATAAAAGACATCACATCTATATATATAGAGCCCAAAATAATCTACTTCCTGTAAGGTGAAACACCCCCCTAGGGAACCGACCAATCGGCTCCGACTATCCTGGGGTCAAAGGGATTGCTTCCTACCAAACCTATTGAATCACTATAGTAACCCAGGCTTATATGTCAATAGTGCCCGGTCATGTGACATTAATAAGCAGGAGACACCTATTAACAAGGGGAATGAATTCAGAAGGCCGTCGTGACGTCATTGACACCGGAACGGCCGGTCATGTGGCCCCATGTTCTTTATTACCAGCTGGAGCTGGAACTCACTCAAAACCAGAGCTCCACCCCCAGTATTCCAAGCCTCCCTCTCAAGCCGTCACTCAGTATGTGGAACACCCCTATGAGTATATATTAGGACGGCCGCCGTGACGACATTAACGCCAGGACGGCCGGTCATGTGATCCCACTTACATATTAGTTGATGGAGGCTGGAAGAACAAAGACAAGCGCTCTGGAGGCAGGACGCTCCCATTAGCACTAGAACGGCCGTCATGACGTCACCAACGCCGGGACGGCCGGTCATGTGATTCTACTACCAAAGCTGGAACGCAAGCTCATATCGAGCACCGCCCCCAGTAGCCAGACCTCCTCCCCAGGCTGTCGCTATGGCGATCAGCACAATAGGGCTTCAGCCCTGGTTCAACCTGTTTATTGTCAATTAAATATGACACCCCCACGTCACCACTCAGATATCTAATGCTGGGCCCATGAATGGAACAGAATTCCTGTTCACGTTACATGCCCTCAGCTGGAGGAAAGAATGGGAAGGGGATTTAGAAAAAATATTAATAAAAATGATCATAAATCAGCACATGGAAAAAATCCCCATATGCTATACAAACGACATCACTGCAGTCACCCCAACATGCCCACCCTAAACCTTTAATGCACAATCATATTAAATCATATAAATTATATTAAAATTAAGTAATCTAATATATAACGGTCATAATAAACGCAACACCCACATAGCAGATTATGCACATCTGGTATAGGTCAATTCGCAGTCTAAATATACACAACACCCACATCATAAATATGAGTATCAGTACTATAATAAAAATGCACAACTAACTTTCTATAATGATACGCCATGCAAATATTGCTCTCTATCACAATGTGCTAGGTACAGCAAACCCCATACAAGTTATTTGTCAGAGATGAAACAATTTAAGTCGAATTCGACATTGAGTCCCGTGGGTACCCCCACTTGGGTCTCATACACCCAAAATGACTCACGGCGGCTCAATTGTCGAATAAAGTTCCCCCCCCTCCAATGAGGGGTCACTTTTTCAACCCCCCAAAATTTTAATTTGGCAGGGTTTCGAGCATGGAATAGTCGAAAATGCTTAGAAACATTGTGAGTTATCAAACCTTTTTTGATGTTATTCACATGTTCTCCTATTCTAATATGCAGAGGTCTAGATGTTCTACCTATGTACTGGAGGCCACATTCGCACTCCATCATGTACACTACCCCTGTGGTAGAACATGTGATGAAGTCTTTAATTTTATACGATTTCTTGGTTGCTGTGGCGATAAACTCTTTACGTTTTTTAATATTAGTTTTAGCCTGTTTGCATGGTGGACACTGACCACAGGCATAAAATCCTGTCAGTACATTGAAAATTCTATTCTCAAACGGAACAGGTGGATCAATCACCCCAGGGGCCAACTTGTCACGCAAAGAAGGGGCCTTTCTATAAACGAACTGAGGAAACTGAGGAAGGACAGGACCAAGCACTCTGTCCCGTTTGAGAATAGGCCAATGTTTGCGAACGACCCTTTCAAATTGTTTAAACTGGACACTGAAGTCAAGGATCATTTTAATGTTCCCTGATGTATCTTGTCGGATTTTAGGGCAATTGGACACTAACGTATTTCTGTCAAGGGCCCGAACGGATTCTATATCCTTATCAATGCTAGATCTGTCATACCCCTTTTGAATGAAGCGGGATGCCAGTACTTGTGATTGTAAGATGTAATCACTCTCCTGTGTGCAATTGCGCCTAATGCGCACAAATTGTCCCTTCGGAATATTGCACAACCACTGGAGGTGGTGGCAGCTTCCCAAGGGGATGAACGCATTACGGTCAGTCGGCTTGAAATGATTCATCAGTCTAAACCGATTCCCCTCCCTTGAGATATCTAAATCAAGGAATACAATCCGTTCGGTGCTAAGGTTCCAAGACAGGACTATGTTCCTCGTGTTCCTATCCAGTTTCTGCATAAACAGATCTAGCTTGCTCCTGTCTCCCGTCCAAATCATAATAATGTCGTCGATGTATCTCTGATAACAGACAAGTTCTGGGGGCGTGTTTTTGTAAATCGCATCTTCCTCCCAGTGTGCCATAAATAAATTGGCAACACTGGGAGCGAACCGAGCCCCCATAGCCACGCCTCTCGTTTGGAGGTAAAATTGTCTATTGTACCAGAAGTAATTTTTTGATAGGCAAAAATTTAGACAATCAAGAATAAAACTCTTATGCCTCCTTGTGAGATCGGATGTTCTGAAAGCCCACTGCACCGACTTCAAAGCATCCTCATGACTAATGATTGTGTACGGTGAGCTGACATCCGCTGTTATCAAAAAACAAGATGATAAATCAGGTAAGGCTTCAATAATCTGAATGATATGTTTAGTATCTTTCAAAAAGGAACGGGTTTTAGAAACCATGGGTTGGAGAAAGAAGTCAATGTATTGACCCAGTCTTGATGAGACTGAGTCTATGCCATTGACTATTGGTCGGCCAGGTGGGTTAGTACTACTCTTGTGTATTTTTGGCAAAAAGTATATTATTGGGGTACGGCATGCAGATGGATCTAAGTAGGATGCTTCTTTGGCATTCAGCACTCCAATATGCTTCCCTCTTACTATCAATGAATGTAATTCCTCCTTGAACTCAAGCATGGGATCTTTCGTAAGCTTAACATATGTGTTATAATCGCTTAATAAGTTCTCCATTTCGTTATTATAATATACTTTGCTTAATATCACCAGACCCCCTCCTTTGTCTGCCGGACGTAACACCAAATCCTTCCGTTCCGTCAATGATTGAATACCCTTCTTGATATATACTGGATCATTCACTTTCCGGATCTTAAGTGATTCAAGATCCTTAGCAATCATGTTTTTAAACACGTCAATATGCTTAGTATCCAGGTTGGGAGGGTTAAAGACTGATTTATTACGGAGGGTAGAATGTTTACCTGATGGTTTTGAGGTATTAGCATCAGTCCGAACTGAGGTGTTGGAAAGATGATACTTCTTTATATTTAAATTTCTGATGAATTTATTTAGACTAATATAAGTCTGAAATTTATTTAGATTTCGGGTAGGTGCAAATTTTAGGCCTCTGTCTAAAACCTTAATCTCATCTTCATTCAGAGGCGAGCCGCTAAGGTTATATATTCCTGCTCCTAATGGGGTTTTACTCTTTTGAGTTCTCCTGCCTCCTCTCCTTCCTCTGCTATTTTTCTTTTTCTGTCGTGAGCAGCTGGAGGAGGCGCCACATTCAACCCTCCTCCTGGGTTGGGAGGGACCGATGGAGCTCCCCTCCCTGCCCCCATTGGAATCCTGTGAAAATCCCCCCCCCTCCGCGGTCCAAGATATTGCAGAGGGGCAAACCGATTTTGCATAGATATGGGATTCCCACCGGCGAGGGGGATCCTCCCCCTATTGGGATATGAGTTGGTGGATCTAGACGTGCTCGGATAGTCATTCTGATGTCGTCCGGGTTCCATCCTCCCATATTGGCCAGTACCACTAAAATTTCCACCTGGATAATGGCCTCCTGAGAAATAATTGGGACCTTTATGTGCTTCCTCATTATTATAAGGAGGGTTCCAAGGATACTGTCTAGATGGTGAATCGTAAAAAACATCCTTACGGCCCAGTCCTTTTTTGTTTTTGCCTCTCTTGTTAGAGACAACCCTATATTGGTTAGTGTCTCGGGGTGTTCCCACATCAGCATACTCAGTACACTCATAAGGAAAACCTGGTTCCTCTATTGGAGTAGGTAAGGGTGTGTTGGGGTAATCACTAACCTGGGGACCTGAATATGATGGAATGTTACTACCGTCCCTGGATTTCAACTGCCATTTATACACATTCCCTCTCCCAAAGTCCTCCAGATCTCTAATAAATTTTTTCTTCTTTTTGTTTTGTGTTTCATAATCCCATTTCTGGAGTCTATTCTTTAATTCAGCTGACAGCCTAAGGAATTCTTCTGATTCTTTATGTGACTCCATGGTGCTCTTAAGCTCCATAATCTGAATATCTAGCTGCGTCATTTTGCGTCGTTTGCGTGATAGCAGGAATCCAACCAATTCAAGGCCTTTGCTGGTAAAGAAATCTCCCCATTCTTTTAATGAGTCATCATCCATAAGGCCATCATTGGGAGGCACTTCCCATCTAAGGCGCCTAGGAATCAGTTTCTCGGTTAAATATTGTTCGAAAGAGACTATGTCCCACCATGTTTTAACTTTCTTCTCAAACAGATGTCCAAGCTTTCTAAAGCCCAGGGCTAACTCATTAGCCTCTTGAGTGTTCTGTTTTTTAGAAAAGATTTCCCCTAATTTAATCTCTCTTTTTTCTAAATAATGAAAGATTTCCATAATTAATGCTGCTAGACAGTGGTATGTTTGTATGAAAAATGTTAACGAAATACAGTCAGCGCAAAAATACAACTAACATAAAATATAACAAGCTGCTGTGCACTGAAGGTAAACATATAAAACCTCAGAGAACGTATAATAAAGTAAAGCAGTGCAGCGCTAAACCCAAAAGTCCAAAAACAGTCCCTTTAAAAAGAGTCAATAGTAGATAAGGAAAAAGGGAGTTCTCCTCCGTGGTGATTTAGGTGCTCATGATATTCCATGCAGTGCTACATATCCGTGATACCACCACCGGCCAACCAAACCGCTCACCTCAGCACATGGACCCCTGAACTAACAGGTAGGTCAAAACAGCATTTACCACACTTGGTGGAGGGGGATGAAGACTTGTCTGGGAAGATGGTCCCACGGTAATGAAGATGGCACTCAAAATTGCAGGTCATGTCACATGTAATAAAAATGAGAATACATAGTGCACACTGCGTGGCTAAAAACAAATTTCGTTTATTAAAAATGAAGGTACTCACAAGCACAGCACTATACCCTAGTGCTGGGATACAGATAAAATGTCATCAAGGATAACATGGGTTAGAAGGTGGCTGCAGTGATGTCCAAAAGCTCCCGCACGCGTATCGTCCTCCTCGGGACTTCGTCAGCGGTAATGGAGATAAAAGACATCACATCTATATATATAGAGCCCAAAATAATCTACTTCCTGTAAGGTGAAACACCCCCCTAGGGAACCGACCAATCGGCTCCGACTATCCTGGGGTCAAAGGGATTGCTTCCTACCAAACCTATTGAATCACTATAGTAACCCAGGCTTATATGTCAATAGTGCCCGGTCATGTGACATTAATAAGCAGGAGACACCTATTAACAAGGGGAATGAATTCCTAAGGCCGTCGTGACGTCATTGACACCGGAACGGCCGGTCATGTGGCCCCATGTTCTTTATTACCAGCTGGAGCTGGAACTCACTCAAAACCAGAGCTCCACCCCCAGTATTCCAAGCCTCCCTCTCAAGCCGTCACTCAGTATGTGGAACACCCCTATGAGTATATATTAGGACGGCCGCCGTGACAACATTAACGCCAGGACGGCCGGTCATGTGATCCCACTTACATATTAGTTGATGGAGGCTGGAAGAACAAAGACAAGCGCTCTGGAGGCATGACGCTCCCATTAGCACTAGAACGGCCGTCATGACGTCACCAACGCCGGGACGGCCGGTCATGTGATTCTACTACCAAAGCTGGAACGCAAGCTCATATCGAGCACCGCCCCCAGTTTTTGGACTTTTGGGTTTAGCGCTGCACTGCTTTACTTTATTATGGATTCATGAATGACAGAAGTTGGAGGTAAGTAAAACCTTTGACAGAGGGGTGGCTGTGGTATACTTGGGTTTCGCAAAAGCATTTGTCTCCCACACATAACTAATGTGTAAGGTAAAATCTACAGGCTTGGAAAAATCAGTTTGTGAATGAATAGAAAACTGGCTAAAAGACCAAATTCAGAGAGTAGTGGTTAATGATTTTTACTCTGAATAGTCTAAGGTTATCAGTGGTGTACCCCAAGGTTCAGTGTTGGGACCCTTACTTTTTAATATATTTCTAAATGATATAGGGTCTGGGAATAAAAGTACCATTTCAGTCTTTAGAGATAACACCAAGCTATGCATTGCAATAACGTCCTTACATGGTGTCTCTGACTTACAAGCCAACCTCAATGCACTGTTTAATTGGGCAACTATGTGACAAATAAGATTTATTGTTGATAAATGTAAAGTTATGCCCTTGGGGGCTAAGAATATGCATGCATCATATATACTAGGGGGAGTACAACCTGGGGAATCAATGGTGGAGAAGGATCTGGGGGTTTTGGTAGATCATAAGCTTAATAATAGCATGCTGCTATTTCCAAAGCGAACAAAGACCTTTCTTGTACTAAGAGAGGTATGGACTCCAGAGAGAGAGATCATTTTGCCCCTGTACAAATCATTACTATCACTTCACACTTCACAAGATCATCACTGAGGACAGGGAGCACTCTTTAGGGAGAAAAATAGATTTAATCTCCAAATACAGAAGGGTTCCTTCACAGTAAGAGCTGTGAAAATGTGGAATAGACTCCCTCAAGAGCTGGTTCTAGCTAGATCAGTAGCTTGCTTTAAAAAAACTGGGTATTAACATTCATAGGTAAAGTTCATCCAGGGAATATCTGATTGCCTCTCGGAGGGATCATGAAGGAATTTTTTCCCCTGCTGGAGCAAATTGATCATGCTTTGCTGGAGTTTTTTGCCTTCTTCTGGATCAACTGTGGGTATAGGATTGTGTATATGGGATTGTATGATTTTTCCCCCCTTTTATTGGTTAAACTAGATGGACTTGTGTCTTTATTCAACCTGACTAACTATGTAGCTAAGATACTAAATATCTGAATCTCAAGCTTTAAAAAAAACATTTAGTAAAGTTACTGACTTGGAATAACCATGCAGAATAAAAAGTCAGAGTGCACTTAAAACTTCCAATTTGCTTGACTGTTCCAACTCAGCAAGTACTGAAGCCATTGGATTAGAATGAAATTCAGGAAACTCAAAAACAAAGGCAAACGATGATAGCCTCCATGTTCTCTCAATACAGGTTTCCTTTAACTACTGAAATTTTACATTCAGCCAAATATATGCCCCTCTCAGTAATAATGTTACTACAAATGAATTATACAGCCACTTGCTCCAATCAGACACCCATAAAATAGGCTAAAAAGATTCTTAAAGTGTATTTCCACTTTTAATATGTTTTAACTTTTAGATGTTTCTCAGGAGAAAGTTTCATGGCTGACTGCAAGTTTTTTTGAACAATGTTAGAGTGAGCCTGTCCTGAGTCTGTCCTCATTAGCATGCAAAGCAAGAAACCCAGCTCTACACCTTTAACCCTTGTTAGAAAAGGCAGTTTTCAAATCTAGTTACAATTTGTAAAGCACATCTGCCTGCACAGTACACACAGAGCTAATGATGGCAAACACCACTGCCCAGCCCCTCATAAACTAAAAGAAATAAGTAAGAGAACTAGTAAGAGAAATGCCTAGGATTTTCCTAACTGAAGGGTTCAGAATACAGCATTGTTAAAGGTAAGATGCAATTTTTATTTTTTTTAAGCTATGCTATATGAATAGGGACATGTACAAGTAGGGTGTGTATACCGCTCAGGTGTGTATTGAATAGCAGTTCAGTGTGGGTGCCCACCCCGGCTCGCCACTGCAGACATCAAAGAAGATGAAAAACTGTCCGCATACCACCATAGAGCTATTGCAAAATGAATCCTTTTAATGTCTTTATAGTCAGAGAAGCAAAACAGGACAAGTTGTTAACGCGTTTCACACTAACATCTCGTGCTTAATCACGAGCTGTTAGTGTGAAACAAGTTAACAACTTGTCCTGTTTTGCTTCTGTGGCTATGAAGACATTAAAAGGACTCATTTTACAATAGCTCCGTGGTAGTGTGTGGACAGTTTTTCTTCTTCCTTAACCGCTTCCCGACCAGTGCACGCCGATATACGTCGGCAGAATGGCGCTGGTGGGCAAAAGGGTGTACAGGTTACGTCCCCTTCAAGAAGTGGCGCTGCAGGCATGCACGACTCGATGTCCACCGGGTGCTCGCGATTGTCTCATGGAGAGGTAGAACGGGGAGATGCTTTTGTATAGAAAGCATTTCCCCGTTCTGCCTAGCGACAGGACAGAGATCACTGCTCTCTGTCACACTTAACACACTTAACACCTTCATCGCCCCCTAGTGGTTAACCCCTTCACTGCCAGTGACATTTACACAGTAATCAATGCATTTTTATAGCACTGATCGCTATATAAATTACAATGGTCCCAAAATAGTGTTAAAAATGTCTGATGTGTCCGCCATAATGTCGTAATCCTGATAAAAATCGCAGATCACTGCCATTACTAATAAAAAAAAAATAAAAATGTCATAAAACTATCCCCTATTTTGTAGACGCTATAACTTTTGCGCAAACCAATCAATATACGCTTATTGCGATGTTTTTACCCAAAATATATAGACAAATACATATTGGCCTAAACTGAGGAAAAAAATCGTTTTTTTATATATTTTTGGGGGATATTTATTATAGCAAAAAGTGAAAAATAATGCGTTTTTTCAAAATTGTCGCTCTTTTTTTGTTTATAGCGCAAAAAGTAAAAATCGCAGAGGTGATCACCACCAAAAGAAAGCACTATTTGTGGGGAAAAAAGGACCTCAATTTTGTTTGGGTACAACGTCGCATGACCGCGCAATTGTCAGTTAAAGCGACGCAGTGCCAAATCGCAAAAAGTGCTCTGGTCAGGAAGAGGGTAAATCCTTCCGGGACTGAAGTGGTTAATGAGGACATGTAACAAGTATAAAGTTGGCTAGAAAAGTGGAAATACAATTACATTTACAGTGCAGCTGTTGAGATGTGCATTATTAGCAATAACAGGTTACTATACAAAAATACTAGTGTATATTTGTCAAGATGTTTTTTGATGATTACACAGGGATGTTTTGTGTGGCAGTGTTTTGCTGTAATACTACCTAAAAATGGCATTCATAGTGCTAGTACTGGCTTATTCTGGGAGAAATAGTCTGTTACATCATCATTTTCCTAGAGACTGGTGGTCTATGGGAACTCATCGGGAATTGATTGTCTCCTGATGTGTCCAATAACAGGTAGATCAGGTGACTGTCATCTCTGTGAGCAGCTCAAATTGACCATCTATTGGTTTCTTCCCTGTTTTCTGAAAACTGAAAACTACAGTAAATAAAATACTCTAGGCTTGATCAAACTCAAAATTCAATATGACTACAATGTAGATATATTATAGATATATAACCCTAGTGGCTGTCTCTCTCTTTCAAAAAATAAATAAATATACATATATGTAGTGCTCAACACCAGAGGGGCCACTGAAAATGATCCAGGTTCTCCTAGTACAGAAGTTGCCAGTCACAAGCACAGTTCCATGCACACCGACAATACAGGCTCAGGCTAAAACAGGGGATTCCAAACAACGGGCCAGTTTATTGTCCTTCAGACTTTAGGGGGCCGGACTGTGGTTCCAACGTCAGTTGGGGTAGTGCCCCACCATTTGTTTCAGTGGGAATAACTATGCCTCATCGTTAGTGTCAGTGGGAGGAATTGTGCCCCATTGTTGGTGTCATTGGGCCCATTGTGGGTGTCATTGGGAGAAATTGTGCCCTATCGTTGGTGTCATTGGGAGGAATAGTGTCCCTTCATTGGTGTCAATGGGGGGGAATTATGCTCCATTGTTGGTATCAGTGGATGAAATAGTGCCCCAAGGGCCAGATAAAAGCAAGCAAATGGCCACATCTGGCCCCCAGGCCGCAGTTTGGAGACCACTGGTCTAAGGAATGTTTTTATAGAATGTATTGCTGAATAAGTTAAAACAGGAGATGTGTTCAGGGATCAAGATACTTCAATTAATATTAGAATCAATAAGAGGACAGACTTCTTAGCACAAATCCCTATAGTATCAGGCATGCATGAATGTCCGAAGGCCAGGTCTACTTATAATGTCCCAGGAGCTGTGTGACACAGAGCTTGCACAGGTAGCTCCTCATTGAGGGAGACAAAAGATCCTTCTGCAGATCAAGGCTTCAGGGAAGTGCCCTCCAGCAAAAATCCTTTAACATTCTTCTCTAGGCCCTCAGCCCAGGACTTGCTGGGGCCCAAACTGCAATTCTTCAGTGCCCTCTAGCTGCCTCCCAGGTGCAACAGCCACAGGAGAAGAGGAGCCCTCCTATCCAAGATAGAACACTCTCTAGTCAGGCTTTCTAAACATGAATCACTGCCTCAGCTACCTTCTAAACGCTCCCTTTAAGTGATTGGCTGAGGCATTATAAATATTCATAACTGCATATTTGATCCCCCCTGCCACATATTCTGGAAGCTTCTCACAGGAGCAGGTAAGAAAATCAAACACCCATCTTAGACAGCCCTAACCAGACAAAAACAATAGATCACCGTTCTTTTTGTTTCAGTTTTAAAAGTTAGACATTTAGAAGTTGCATTAATAGGTAAACTATTTGAATTTTATGATGTTTGGTCTTTTTTTACCAGATGGGAGAAAGCAGTTTGATTTATCCTCTACAGCTGGATACTGGACATCTATGAATATATCAGGATTCTGTAATTTTGAATGAAATTTTATGAAATGCGTGGGGTTAAAATATGTGCTCTTCCTTTGTTTATTTAATTTTGGTTTTCATTTCATTTCTTTGAACCATTGCTAGTTTCAGTGAAAAATATTAATGGGTTAATTGTATAATGAATGATATGGCTTATATCTGTTGAACTCTGTGTCTCTTTCTGAATAACTCTGATCATCAGTAGAAGGTTACACATAGCTTAAGAAAGAGCATAGTTTTTTGCTTGAGCCTCGGCTCACATACAGGGTATATGTGATGCGGGAAACACAGTGATCTGCTGCGGGTGTCAATGTCAACTTAACAACACCCCAAAACAGCTTGCAAAATGCAGTGTGATTGCCTGAATCGTATCGCATGGGATCTGATTCTGGTGCGGCAAAAAAAAAAGGTCCTGCACCATTTTGGTGTGGATGCAGTGAAATCTGAGCCAAACAAAATGAATGACTCAAATTGCACCGCATAGACATTGCATGTAATTTGCACAGGAATTCGGTGCGATTCCTGTGCGAATCACATGTGATGTGCCGCATCCCAGCAGTGTGAACCTAGGCTGAAACTGTACAGTTGCTTGATGCTTTGACTTTTTGTACATTATGGATATTACTTTTTTGAAGTAAAGGAGTTTGTATTTTTTGGATATCTCATCCTTCCTTTCTATATATAATAATCGGCGGAAAAACAGGATTTTTATAAGTGCAAGAGTGACTCATCTTTGTCTGTTTTATATATATATATATATATATATATATATATATATATATATATATATACACACACACATTGTTATACAGTATATAACAAAAGTGAGTACATCCCTCCCATTTTTTAAATATTTTATTATATCTTTTAATGTGACAACACTGAAGAAAGTAGTGAGTGTACAGCTTGTATAACAGTGTAAATTTGCTGTCCCCTCAAAATAACTCAACACACAGCCATTAATGTCTAAACCGCTGGCAACAAAAGTGAGTACACCCCTAAGTGAAAATGTCCAAATTGGCCCCAAAGTGTCAATATTTTGTGTGGCCACCATTATTTTCCAGCACTGCCTTAACCCTCTTCGGCATGGATTTCACCAGAGCTTTACAGGTTGCCACTGGAGTCCTCTTCCACTCCTCAGTGATGACATCACGGAGCTGTTGGATGTTAGAGACTTTGCGCTCCTCCACCTTCTGTTTGAGGATGCCCCACAGATGCTCGATAGGGTTTAGTTCTGGAGATATGCTTGGCCAGTCCATCACCTTTACCCTCAGCTTCTTTAGCAAGGCAGTGGTTGTCTTGGAGGTGTTTGGAGTCATCATCATGTTGGAACACTGCCCTGCGGCCCCGTCTCCGAAGGGTGGGGATCATGCTCTGCTTCAGTATGTCACAGTACATGTTGGCATTCATGGTTCCCTCAATGAACTGTAGCTCCCCAGTGTCAGCAGCACTCATGCAGCCCCAGACCATGAGACTCCCACCACCATGCTTGACTGTAGGCAAGACAAACTTGTCTTTGTACTCCTCACTTTCTTCTTCAGAGACTGGGCCGCAGGGCAGTATTCCAACATGATAATGATCCCAAACACACCTCCAAGATGACCACTGCCTTGCTAAAGAAGCTGAGGGTAAAGCCGATGGACTGGCCAAACATGTTTCCAAACCTAAACCCTATTGAGCATCTGCGGGGCGTCCTCAAACGGAAGGTGGAGGAGCACAAGGTCTCTAACATCCACCAGCTCCGCAATGTCATCATGGAGGCATGGAAGAGGACTCCAGTGGCAACCTGTGAAGCTCTAGTGAACTCCATGCCCAAGAGGGTTAAGGCAGTGCTGGAAAATAATGGTGGACACACAAAATCTTGACACTTTGGGCCCAATTTAGACATTTTCACTTGGGGGGGTACTCACTTTTGTTGCCAGTGGTTTAGACATTAACCACTTCAACCCCCTTAATAACCAGGCCATTTTTGCGATACTACATTGTGTCGCTTTAACTGACAATTGCACGATCGTGCAACGTTGTACCCAAACAAAATTGATGTCCTTTTTTCCCACAAATAGAGCTTTCTTTTGGTGGTATTTGATCACCTCTGCGGTTTTTATTTTTTGCGCTAAAAACAAAAAAAGACAATTTTGAAAAAGAAACATTTTTTACTTTCTGCTATAATACATATCCAAAAAAATATATAAAAAAGCTAATTTATTCATCAGTCTAGGCCAATATGTATTCTGCTACAAATTTTTGGTAAAAAAAAATCGCAATAAGCGTTATTGATTGGTTCGCGTAAAAGTTATTGCATCTACAAACTATGGGAAAGATTTGTGAACTTTTTTTTTGTTATGTTTTTACTGGTAATGGCAGCAATCTGTGATTTTTACCGAGACTGCGACATTGCGGCGGACAAATCTGACCCTAAGTGACACTTTTTGAGGACCAGTGACATTATTAAAAAAAATGCACTGATCAATGTATAAATGACACTGGCAGGGAAGGGGTTAACACAAGGGGGCGATCAAGGGGTTAACTGCGTTCCCTGGGTGTGTTCTAACTGTGTGGAGGCTGCGCTCACTGGCACACCACAGAGATCGCTGTTCCCGCTCACTGGGAACAGCAGATCTCCATGATGTCTTCTGTCAGAACAGGGATCCGCCTTATTTACATAGGCAGATCCCCATTCTGCTTCTGTGTACCACGATTGTGGGTTGCTGGCGGACATCGAGTCCGCGGGACCCGCAGGCGCACCCAAAGTGTCACATGCATGGTACAGCGGTTTACGCAATCGAGCCAACCTGCCGCGTATATATATACAGTGCCTGCTTGGCAAGTGGTTAATGGCTGTGTGTTGAGTTATTTTGAGGGTACAGCAAATTTACACTGTTATACAAGCTGTACAGTCACTATATGTATTGTATTGTATATTGTAGCAAAGTGTCATTTCTTCAGTGTTGTCACATGAAAAGATATAGTAAAATATTTACAAAAATGTGAGAGGTGTACTCCCTTTTGTGAGATACTATATATATATATATATATATATATATATATATATATATATATATATATAATATATATATATATAAAAGTATATACCCAGAGCACAATAGGCTAGCTAAAGTGCTAGCACAGCAGTAGCCCCAATGATAAGGCATGCTGCATAAAGGAAACCCATTCATTTTCAATGGCCCCATAATGCAAGATAAAATGAATATGACCCTTTTTCAGCCCTGGTTCACATTGGTACGATTTGACGTGTCAAATCGCATGTCAAATCGGCGGCAATTGCCGGCAATGCCACCGTCCTAATCGCTGGGACGCTGCATATGCGGCGCCGCACCGATTTCAAACAGTCGTTTCTGTACTTCTTTTTGAGATTTCGGTCTGCGATTTACATTCACATCAGCGCAGAAACCCGCACAGATGTCTCTGAAATCGCGGCCAAAATCGGGACTGACATGCGGGAGTAAAATCATGCGAGTTCAGCTGAACTCGCATGGGTTCATTCCCGCAGCTCAGTGTGTACCTGGGCTAATACAGTAAACCACAGCACGTGGCATGTACATTGTGGTAAAAAAGGACTGTTGTTGTAATTTTGGGAGCCATCCCAAATGAATTGCACTATGATGCACAGCACCACAACACACATTACACCTTGCACTACCGCATCATACAGGTTTGAAGTGGCCCTTAAAATTAAACGTTTCATAAATGATATTATCTGCTGTAGAAAGCACTGTTCAGAAAGACTGCACTACATTCAACAGCCTTTTTTTCCTTAGTGGATAAACTAGCTAAAAATATGTGTGAAAATATTCCTCCTTTTTCCAGAGAAAATGAACATGGTGTGGCCTTCTGGGGTTTTAATCTCATTCGCTGTTTCATTCGTTATTGTACGTTTTATCTAATGCCATTTTCAACAGTACTCAATTCCAAAACACAGTGGTAGTAAACTGAACAGCTTCCAGGCATTTCCAATATTCAGGGGGGCCATGTGACTTATTTTAACAGCTGAGCTGGGAATTAACTCCGCAGCTGTGTCTGAAAAGCAATACTTTTTAAAAATGGTCTATTTGCAGAAGATCTGTGATTTGAATAGGCCATTTTTTCCTTTGTGTAAAATTTTGATGTTTTCAGTAAGGATGTACCGTACATTCAAAATGTGTAATGTTCCTTAGCTGTTTAGAAATGTCTTACTTAGCGTATTTAATAACGAAGGTATATATATATATATATATATATATATATATATATATATATATATATATATATGGCATGTGCAGCCAACCGACAGTTGAAGACAACCCCTTAATGACTTGTGTTCCCATTGGACATTATAAAATATGGATCCTGCGGGGCATAAACACAGCTTGCTTGTTTCAAGGTCACACATTGTTGGTCTTGAAATTTGGTTATCCCCAGCTGACAATGACATTGCCAGTGGTCCTGAGCCTCATTGTGATAAAAAGTCTGCGGTTTTAAATAGTATATCCCTGTTCTTTTCATCCAAATCTTCAAAACATGCAGGTAAGCCTGTCCTAGACTGGGAACTAGAATGTGGTTTTTAGAGAATATACATTTAAATTAATTATTTTGCATAATAGTTTAAAGGCACACTCCTGATGCGATTCCAAATGAAGTCCTAAAATGTGTATAGGAAAACCAAGCTGCCTGTTCAGGGCCTCGGTTATTCCTCCAGGTAATGCACCACTCCATCCAACTCCTTTTTGTCAATAATCTGGGAACCCCCCTAACTTCTTGGTTGTAATGTAAGAGGAATGTTCCCATACATACTCACTAAAGGCTCCTTGCTTTCTCTCATATGCAGAATCTGGGATTTGCCAACCACAGCTGCCTGCTCTGGTTTACTGCAGCCCAGTGAGGCTCAGTACAAAGCATGCCCATGTAGGACAAGGCAACGGTTTTGCTTTAATAGCAGCCCCATAGACAGCATATACCTAGCCTCCCTTCACTACACTTAATTTGCTGATTTTGCATATGTGTGACCTTGAGACAAGCATGTTGTGTTTATGCCCTGCAGGGTCCAAATTTCATTATGTCCAATGGGGAAAAAAAGTCACTAAGGGGCTGTCTTCCTCTTCCTTTGTTGTAAATGCCTGATATACATTTTGAATGTTCTATAACAACTCAGTTAAATGTAAAAATATTTCTAAAAAGATAAGAAACACTTCAACATTTTTAGATATGAATCCCTAATATAAACCTTTTACACATAGGAAAATTGCATATTCAAATCATAAATCATCTGCAAATTGCCAATATTTAAAAAGTATTGCTGTTCCATTCAGCTGCTGGGTGCAAAGACACTCTTGGGGTCATAGGCAGTATTCCTCCACCTCCAAACACAGCGAGTTGAGTTGATGCCAAAGAGTTGGATTTTTGTTTCGTCTGACCACAACACTTTCACCCAGTTCTCCTATGAATCATTCAGATGTTCATTAGCAAACTTCAGACGGGCCTGTACATGTGCTGCCTTGAGCATGCAGACCTTGCGGGCACTGCAGGATTTCAGTCCTTCACGTGTGTGTTACCAATTGTTTTCTTGGTGACTATGGTCCCAGCTGCCTTGAGATCATTGACAAGATTCTCCCCCGTGTAGTTCTGGGTAATACTCGCCATTCTCATGATCATTGAAACTCCACGAGATGAGAACTTGCAAGGAGCCCCAGACCGAGGAAGATTGACAGTTATATTGTATTTCTTTTATTTGCGAATAATCGCACCAACCGTTGTCACCCTCTCACCAAGTTGCTTGGCGTTGGTCTTGTAGCCCATTCGAGCCTTGTGTAGGTCTACAATCTTATCCCTAACATCCTTGGACAGCTCTTTGGTCTTGGCCATGGTGGAGAGATTTCAATCTGATTGATTGATTGCTTCTGTGGACAGGTGTCTTTTATACAGGTAACAAGCTCAGATTAGGAGCACTTCCTTTAAGAGAGTGCTCCTAATCTCAGCTTGTTACCTGTATAGAAGACACCTGGTAGCCAGAAATCTTGCTGATTGATAGGGGATAGGGGATCAAATACTTATTTCACTCATTAAAATGCAAACCAATTTATATCTTCTTTGAAATGTGTTTTTCTGGATATTTTTGTTGTTATTCTGTCTCTCACTTGTAAAATAAACCTACCGTTAAAATTATAGACTGATCATTTCTTTGTCATTGGGCTAATGTACAAAATCATCAGATACTTTTTTTTCCCTCGCTGTATAGTATACCTGGCTGATGTCTCTGAAAGCTGGAAATCACTGTAGTAGATAGTGTTACCCCAGTGATCTCCATTTTCTTCTGGATCCGATCCGACTTGATGCAATGGGAACACAGGAGGTTGCTCACTTGGCACAGGCACCATTAAGCGATTGTATTGCATTTTTTTAATGAATGCAAATCGCTCTTTGATTGGATGAAGTGGAGAGCGTGACGTCACTACCCCACCGCTCCACATCATCCAATCAGAGAGCGCTTTGCATTCATTCAGAATATTCAAATCATCCTTGGACTAGAGCCCGTGCCGAGCAGCTGACCTCCTGGGTTTAGAATGTATTAGCGTACCCATACAGCATGGGAGCCGGAAAGCAAATGTAAATCACTGAAGTAGTGGTGTCTATTTTAGTGATTTCCAGCTTTAAGGCTAGGTTCACACTGCTCCAGTGCGAATTTAGCGCGATTTTGATCCGATTGCGTTGCAAATTTGCATTGCGAATTCTTTGTGTGTTCTTGCGATTCTACTGCAAATTTTGCAATCTATGGAGCTGAATTCGCATTGCACACGGATCAAACTCGGACAGGACCCTTTTTTTACGCAGGTTAAATTCGCAACGCATCGATGTGAACAGCACTCATGGAAAACAATGTTATTAAAATGACTTGCGAATTTGAGCGATCGCAGCGGCTCAAATTCGCAATAAAATTCGCAGCAGTGTGAACCTAGCCTAAGAAGGAGTGGCCAGGTATGGTACATACATAGTCGGTCCTCTTGCACATGATACTCCTGTTTAAGCATTTATTTTTTGAGAAATTTTTTTTGTATTTGCGTGCATTTTAGCGCAATTTCACGCATATAAGTTTGCACAATTTTCTCTCAATTCCACGCACAAGCGTGAAAACCTATTCTCGAGTTTTTGTTCTGCAAAGCATCTAAGTACGTATTTGCGCGTACATGAGGCGTAAATTATTGACCAATAATGCAGATTTTTGTATTTTATTTTTAATTACTGAAGAATGCACGACTCTTCTTTACGCGCCTGTGTGCATAGGCACATTACAATTAATGGGCTGTATTTTAGCTCAGTAAAAAAAAAAAAAAAAAAGCTGTACTGAGCTTTTTAAAGCTGCCATGTGCAAAAGGCCTTACATTGGTCCAAGCTGTAACTATGTATAAAATATCCATACCTGGGGTTAATAAAAGAAACAACTGAAATGTCCTAGGGACATGGTATATGCAGCTCAGTTAGGGATCTAAATGCTCAACTCAGTGTGAGTGGAGACATTACCATTGTGATATATACAGACATGCTCATACTTCCAAATAAGCAGAGGCTCAGCTTTCAGTTACCATACAGGTACAAAATATGTTAGTAGTCATGCAAGAGCATTTCATTGGGCTACCAAGAGGGCTCCAAAAACTTTTCAGGTGTTATATTTCTCAGTTTAGTTTTTTCTTCCCAATTTCATTACAAAAGTCGTTTAGATGCAAACAAATGCATATCTGTGCTTAAGCCCTCAAACTGTCAAATATAGACATTTCAAATGCTAACCAGCCCTCTGAACAGTCATCTAATGATCTGTGTGGGTAACTGTATGTTGAAATGATAACACTTTAAACAATAAGAAATCATAACTTTGCTAAATTTAGCAGCATGTTTTTTTTTTCTTGGCTTGCTACCAAATAAATTCAAAATCTGCATTAAAAATAGGCAGAATGTGAATATATTAGGATAAAACAGATGCTTCCACAGTGAATCCATAGTGAATGACAGCAGGGGTATTAAGATGCATGACTACAGGGAACAACATCAAGATAAGACCTACCTATTCAAATACCTGTAGTTAATTAGTATACAAAATGTTGAACAAATTGTTAATTTTAGCGCTCTAGCTGCAGGAAATAATTCAGATCGGGAAGATACTGTCAGGACTGTGCGACTGAAGGAGACAAGGTCTTGCTGCAGCAATGAACTATATGGTGAATTTAATAATAGCTAGACAGCTTATTCTATCTAATAGGACTCCCGTAATAGATAAATAACCCAGGCACACCGGGATTCAAAGCCTAACAAGGTCACTTTTGTCTTCTACAATGTCAGCACACACCTTCTACTACAGAGTGGAAAGGATTAATATTAAAACCAATAACATAATTTGCAGGCTTAATTCAGTAAAACAGTCTTTTTTTTTCCTTAGAACATTTTTCCTTTTTTTTTCCTATACATCCAATCAACATGAATGCAAAAGAAAGCGATTCAGAAACCAGTTCAAAGTAATTGAAAACACCTTGTCCTGCCCGCTGCTCTCTGGATTGATATTATGCTGCTCCTCTTTTATGTGTTTTTCTGTGTTGTATTGAACTGCAGTAGGTTGTTTTTGTTTTGTAGTATGCTGATATCTAATGGTGGTTTGGGGACAGTACAATTTGTTTATTAAAGTGATTTTGGTATCTTCGTCTGTCCTCACCTCCTATTTAGTGCTAATTGGTTTAGTTCTGGCTAGACCTTCTCTGATCTTCCATGTTCTCTCAGTCAGTTGTGACAAGTTGGGAATTTTGCAGCTCATTGGTAGTACCAAACAATGAGTTTACTCCAAGCCAGAAGTGTCTTTTCAGGGCTTTTTTTTTGCCCACTTTTATTTAAAAAGAAGAAAAGTAGACAAACATCTTCCCATGCAGGGGGTTCTCACCATCAATACAACAATACATAGAATTTAGCCTCCTGGCTCTTTATCAGCCCCACAACTCAGGCCTTGTGCCTTGGTCCGCCTGACTGTCAAACACACATCCCAGTACCACCAGTGTTGCCAACCGCCAGTAATTTTACTGGCAGCCAGTAAAAAAATGGGCACTTTTCTCCTGCCAGTAAATGCCAGTAAGAGGAAAAGGTTGCCAGTAAAAAATATAAAGCTGTGACGCTTGGCTCGGAACTGGGAATGCGCAGCTCGGGTCCGGAGCCAGCCAGGACCATCCAAGTGCCTGCTACAGTGTAATTGGGTGGTACCAGCGGGAGGGGAAGGTCTGGCGGAGCATGTCGTGTGATGTCATGGTGCAAGGGAGCCGGGCGGAGCGGCCAGAGCCTCATGTGCAGGTCTGTGGGACTGGAGCAAGGCAAGCCAGGAGTGGGACTGTCAGTGCTGTTTGGACTGGAGGGGACTGAGAGGACCACCTGGAATGGAGAGAGACTGTCACTGTGACTCAGGATGGGACATGTCAGTGATCTGTGCTGCTGCACAGTTCTGTCCCTGATCCACTTACTTACTATATTGAAAGTAAAATAAGAAATATGTTTTTTGCTTTAATATTTACCTTAAATCACATTGCTAATTGCATATTGTACTTATTTGTAGCCTAAATACTAAAATTTGCACTTTGTACAATTTGCACAACTGTAATTTTGTAACTTTTGGAAATGCCAGTAAAAAGTAGGCCGTGCCAGTAAATTTTGGGTGTTGTGTCAGTAAATTTCAATCTGGCAGGTTGGCAACACTGAGTACCACACACTGTACCTCTATCAGCTTGGCTTTCCTGTAGCTTCCCATCTACTCCGTCTCTCATAGAATGTCTCTCTCTCTCAAGCTCGGGCCTTGGTCTGTCCTGAACTGGACAGTACGGTGCAGACATGCACCTCTCACTGCTCCCTTCACACACTGACCCCCTCAGGAGGATGGGGCCTGAGCTATAACTCTGGCTCCAAGATGAATGCAGCACGCACCTGCATCATTAATGTGCCCGTTTCCCACAAATTCTGGCCCAGACTGCCATCTTAGCCCATGGCATGGGCTTAACCTGCCACACAGTTTTAGTTATTCATAGAGACAGGGCTCAAGAAAGCCATTGTCTTCTTCAAAAGACTATAAAAACATTGTCTTCTTCAAAAGACTATAAAAAGCGGCATTTGAAACAGAACAGATAGTACTGCCTCTGTTGCTGAATACCTGTCTGTGTTAGCTGCAGTGTCTGGGAAGGAGAGCATGTGAGACACAAATGAAGAAGGATTTGGCTCAGTCATGGAAGGAAAAAATGTTGTTTACTGTATTAAGCTTGTGTATCACATTGTAACTGGATTTGGTACTTGTTTATACTGCCATACAGGAGATTTTGGAATGCATAGAAGCTTTTTACATTATTTGTTATGAGCAGAACTGAAAAAATTATATTTGTAAACGTTATCTTTTTTTTCAAGTAAATATGAAATAATGCATATAGATTTCATATAGTCTTCTATGCAATCAGAAAAGAGAGCTTTAGGCTACTTTTTCACATGTTTTACATTGTCTCAGTTGCTGTTAAAAAAAGCCTGTTGTTTACAGAGCTCAATAGCTTAGGATAACATTCTTACACACAAAAGAATGTGTGACTCTTCCCTTACCAAGTTACTCCATCTAAGGATTCAGTCAGACAAAGCAATCCTCAGGTCAGACAGCTTCTGCTGTGCCATCTCTTTAGCTAACTTATAGTGCTCAAGGACTCATTCATGTGCTTAAAGGGTTTGTAAAGGGTCAATTTTTTTTTTTAAATAACAAATAAGTTATACTTACTTCTTCTCTTCTCTAGTCCCCTGCCGGCACTCCTAACCCCTCCCCCTGCTGACTGCCTCTATAGCAAGCTGCTTTCTATGGGGGCACTTGTGCGTGCTTGCTCCAGAACTGCCTCTGGGTGTCTATGAGACACATAGAGCGCGGCTCAGCCCCACTCCGCACTCCCTCCTCACTGACTGTGATTGACAGCAGCCGGAGCCAATGGCTCCCACTACTGTGTCTCAGCCAAAGAGGAGGCAGAAAGCCAGGAGAGCTTCTGCTCTCATGCATATCGCTGAATCAGGCTCAAGTAAGTATTAGGGGGGCTGAGGGGGAGCAGCACACTGAAGGTTTTTTTACCTTCATGCATAGAATGCATGAAGGTAAAAAACCTTCAGCTGTTACAGCCGCTTTAAGACCCCATTTGCATCTGTGCCTATTTGTAGCTTGAAGCTCCAAAATGCTCAACGTCCAAAATCCTATGTATTTGAATGGTGGCTGTATGAACGCTCAGGCACATGTTAAAATACAGTTAAAAAATGTAGTATCACTATTAGGAGCTGAGTTGAGACATACATGAGTACTGACTTTCTGCTTTGCTTGACACATCTAAATTTTAATATTTAGCGAGCTGCTGCTATAATATTGACACGGGCATACCTAAGTGGGCCTTGTCAGTACAGAAGGCACAAAAGCAGTACTATTTAGATGTTCGATGCACACAGCATCCTAGAACCTCATCATGCTCATTTGCTTGAACATTGGTGTACCATTTACTAGATTGCTAGGTGAGCCCACAATGCAGGCGTACCATAGCGCCTGTTCATTTACTCAATTAGTCAATATCTACATTGCATCTAAAATTGTGGAATGATATTTCTTTAAAACTGTAATCACATGTAATTTGAATATGTAAATATCACCAGAAGAGTTGATATATTGAACATCTTAAGAACGTAAAAATTTCCTTGCCTCTAAAAGGGACCTGACAAAATAAATGTAAACCCTGACAAAATCTTAATTTAGCTACAAATCATGTAGTGCCTACTGCTCTTTACAAATATTTATACAGAAGAGTCCCACAGAGACTTTTTAATTTATTCATTATACAGACATATGTTAATTTGCTATTCCCCACTCTGACAAATTAAAAAATGCACAGGCTGTGAGGTTATTTGTGAAGTTGTTTTTTTTTACTTTTAGATTGGACATTTGGTATGGTTAGAACCTTTGACCGGTGTTATTGCTGTTTGTGAAGAGGTTCTCTATTTTTTCACCTTTAGAAAAAACTTCAACCCTTCCCAGGTATTTTTTTTATCATTTAATTCCCCATTACCTTTTTAATTTGGTTATTCTCAAGAAACATACTCGCCCTGCAAATCCAGCATTGACCCGTTATGATCGGCTGCTCCGCTGCTATACAGAGGTCCCTCACCTGCAGCCTTCCTCTCTGATGTTATTGGGAGCTGGCTGTCTCTTCTGGGTTTGTGCAGCATGTAGGTGGGGTGCAGTGTGGTGCGGCGGAATAACACACTTAGAACCAGTGTAATGAAATTGCTCATTTTGAAATAATTCGGAGACAGTTAACAAGTAACCTGTTGGGAAGGCAACCCAACTGGGAACCTTCACAGTTCCAACAGCGTGTAGAGAGCATAATGTAGACAACTGTCAATGTCTGTATAGAGGGGAAGAATGCAGTCAGCCCGTCTTGTGCCAAACAGGCAGATGCCCTACACTTTCCCTCCTTGTCAGGAATCTTTCCATGCCGCTAATGCTGTCCCTAACAGATGGGGTACCTGTCCCTACTCACAAATGCATGCCAAACCTGGGAGCCAGGGCCGTAAATATTCTCTGCCTGACCCAAGATGGCTACCAGAGTCACATGGTTTGGCAGCATCCAATTGGATGCTTCCCCAGAGACCTAGAAAGCCATAGAGGAACTATGTTCCTTTTGATTTACCCTCCAACTGCAGTGCCGTTGCGGAGAGTGCCACCTGCAGTAGAGAAAGTAGACTGCAGCTGCCTGCAAGCAGGCCCCTTGATGCCTCCTGAGATATTTGATGTGGATATCCCTGGAAGCTCCAGCAGCTAGGCTGACATCATTCTCACTTAGAATACAGGAAAAAAAAGGCAAAACAAGCACAAAAAAGGGGTCAGCTTTTTTGTATTAAAGAGAGGAAAGGGTTACAATGATATAGAGTGTTATTTTGTTCTGAAGGTGCACCTTAACAGGAATTATGGAGAATAGATGTTACTGGGACAGGAAAACACAGACGGCAATTTAAAAAAATACCTACAGAGGTTCTAACTTTCTCTCACTTTACTGAAATATGTCTTCACTGCTGACTATAAATTCAGTATAGAGAGTTCCTATCAATTCCAGTTCCCTCTGCTACCCTTCCACCAGGATAGGAAATAGGGGCATATGGGAACAACAATAGGACCTGGTGAATGTTTTGGCTGCAGTTGGGCTTTAAACCTGTATTAAACCCAAAAGCAAACATTTATCATATTGCAGCTTACCGGTTCTTAGATGTGATGGCTGAATTCTTTTTCTCTTTTAGGCTTTTTTTTTTTAATTACCATCTGATGATCTGGCCAGTAAGTCTGCTGTTTTTCAAAAGAACAAGCTTTCTTCCAAATGTATCAGTTACAGGGATGAGACAAACCATTCACCATAACAGGGGTGTTTACAGTCATTGTTTTTTTTTTTTTTTTTTTTAATTAAAATATTAAACTCATGCACTGCTATATAACTCAAAAAACATGTTCTTAAATCACTTTAAAAAACAAAAGAAACAGAAAATTAAAGTGGTGCACTGTCCCTTTAAACTGCTTGAATCTATATTACTATAACATATTCACCTTATTGAAATATAGTCATAAAACTTAGTGACATATACATAAAAACTTGCAATGCAAAATTAATTAAATAATTATTTGCGCTCCCAAATAAAGAGATTTTAAGTGTCCATAATGTGATAACTGTGCTGAAGTAAAGTCCGCACTTAAATATGTAGCAAGAAAGTGAATCTCCCAATTGTGCTTCCAATCACCAGTCACCTCCAGGTGAAACGCTCGCTCATATTGATTATAAAGGTCAGTATGCGCAGATTAAAAGGCTAGGGAAGATTCCTGCAAAGTGAACATGCTATTTGCCTTTACTAAATCAAATTTTTTTCAACTGTTAATATAATAATATGTATATTGAGTGAAAAGAAAAAAAACAGTGCATTTTATAGTATATGTGGAAATAAAATGATATTATCAATGAGCCATTAAAAAACAATTATTGTACAAAGGCGAGCAAATGTATTTTGATAGTTTTATTTGATGTGACACATACTCACATAATGCCTATAACAATGATTCTTATAACCCTCATGGCAGCAAAAGATATTTCCATTGTAACCATGGTATGTTTAATTCATTATCACCTTATCAATAAAACAAATGCATCCTTTATTCCTGTACGTGCCCCAATTAGAGTCTGTTAGGGGCATTTCTTACGTAGGAGCACAGATTAGGATTGATTTACTAAAGGCAAAAAGGGTGTTGACTTTGCAAGGGAATTGCACTATGCAAGGACATTTTCCCCAGAGCGTAATGAATAAGGTGAAGCTCTGGTGGCCTCCATCATTCAATCATGTGCAAGCAAAAACAACTTTTTTTTTTTCCTTGCACCTGATTGGGTATTCTTTGCAAAGTGTTACCTCACCACATTTACTAAGCTCCGAGGAAGATTCCCTTGCAAAATAAAGAGGCTATTTGCCTTTATTAAATCAACCCTTTGTCTCAAATTGAAGGCAAGTACATGAACTACCAATGCATTTCAGATGCTTCTCAGCTGAATCTAATAACCATGATTAGCCTTGGGGGGAATTACCATTGCAGTTTCATACCCACAGTCTTTTACCATTAAAAATGTAAAACATTATAGTGATGGAGTCCATGGATTACAAAAGCTAACTTGTCTTAGTAAATATCAGAATATCAGAATCCAACAGCACTTGTATCTGCTAACAGAATTTTGGGGGTTATTTACGAAAGGCAAATCCACTTTGCACTACAAGCGCACTTGGAAGTGCAGTCGCTTTAAATCTGAGGGGAAGATCTGAAATGAGGGGAAGCTCTGCTGATGTTATTATACAATCATGTGCAGGTTAAAATGCTGTTTTTTTATTTTCCTTGCATGTCCCCCTCAGATCTACAGCAACTGCACTTCCAAGTGCACTTGTAGTGCAAAGTGGATTTGCCTTTAGTAAATAACCCCCTTTGTGTTGAATTAAGACAAAAAAAGCATTTAATCAAAGGTCCAGTGAAGTCAATGTAATAATATACTGTATACTGTATCAGCATGGTGTACTGTATTACAGCTCAAGATGAATGGCTGAACCACAAATGGCAATGTGTGTTCTTCCTGTGAAGACATGATTCATAGGCAAGGAGTAAAGTTTACTGCCCAGTTCCAGTGGAAGATTGGGTTTAAATTTACATGGCCAAATTCAGTAAATTCATTTGCCTAAAATACATATAGCAATGGACCATTACATTTTAAAGTTTATTTAACAAATGAAACAAAATATATTTATATTTAACAGAGTCAAGCAACTGAAACCACACAGGAAACCTGGTACAGTAGGTCCCCCACATACCATTCGTCAAGTTTCGAACATGCATTTACACAGTTTTTTTTTTCATTCAACCCAGCACTCTGAATGAAAAAAAACTGACAGATCGCCGAAACAACACAAGCAATGTTGGTGCAGTGATCTCAGCCTTTGTCTGCAAGCACTGATCTTTTTTGGACATACGAATAAGTTGGACTTATAAACCCACTCCCGGAATGGAACTCTTTGGTAAGTAGTGGGCTTGCTGTATACCATATTCCAAGAAACTAACTTCAGCCTGTTCAATTTAGCTTTGAAAATAAAACATGGAAGCTGATTGGTTTCTATGCACAGCTGTACCTGATTTAGCACTCTCCAATTTTAGGAAATCAACCCCAATGTGCTTAACCTCTTGTCACCTACGTAGTGCATATATGCGATGACAAAGAGGGTGGGCTTTAAAATGGATGTAAACCCACTCTCATCATTTCTAAATTACTTCCATAGTGCTGATCTATAAGGATATACAGTACATGCCTCCTGCATGTATCCTTATCTGTCAAATATCTCCACTTTAGCTGTTTGGAGCCCTGCAATACTCCAGATTCTGTGGGTGGGTCTGTTGTCTGGAACTCGGTGGGTGGAGTCGTGATGTCAGTAGACTCCCCACCCACCTCTACACTCCCCTTAGCCAGGCATCAATATTTCTTACACTGAACTTCTGCTGGTCTCGTGGATTATGCCCCATGATCACTAACATCCAGTCAAAACCCAGGAAAGTCACCACATGACTTCAGTACGCCCAATCATGCTGAGGTGTGGAGCAGCCAATCCTGGGAGAGCTGGAGAATAAAGGAGGGGGGATGTGAATTACACAGAATGCCTCTCTCACATTCTAGCATGAGATAAGGAAATCACCTGTCTGTCACAGCAAGGGGGAAGAAATGGACACCTATTTCTCTGTGTGTCCATTTTTATCTCACTGAAAAAAGATAAGAGGATTGCTCAGTGCTGGATTACCTCTTCATGGCAAGACTGGGCACAGATGAAATGACATCCTCTGCTGTAACAGATATGAGTCTTAATTCAAATTTTTTTGGGGGGGTTTACATCCACTTTAATGCCTTCACGCCACACATATGCATCCATAGGTGGCTGAGGTGTCTGTGCTGAGATGTGTTCCCTGCCTGCTCCCAGCACAGTGACCAAGGTATCAAAGACAGTCCTCAGTCTCTAGTCATGATCCAACCCCCGAACATGTGACTGCTGTGACAGCCAAAAATGTGGTCATATTATTGGGCAGCCCTTCCTGTCCCCTGGGCATAAAGACCCAGTAAAAGGGATGCTGGGGCTGGGCTGGCAAGGGTTGAAGTATACACTAGTTGTTAAACATATTTGCAAATAAATAGCTGCAAATTTTAGGACATTTTTTTACAGAACCTGCTGTGAGAAGCATTTCCTACCAGTTTTGTCTCGCATAGTGACTTCTCAACGGTTAAGGTGCTGAATATGGTTGTCTGAAAGAGAGCAGAAGCAAAACATGAATGCATATACAGTACATTCAAATATGATACAGATAAAGAATGAAAACTGCATTTAAAATACTGTTATTTTATTTGGAATAAAGGAAATGAAGTATTTAAGTGGTAGTAAAGTCGTTTTGTTTATCTTTTACCTACAGACAGGGCTGCCATCAGGGGGGTACAGCCGTTACAACTGTAAGGGACCCCAGGGCCCGAGGGGCCCGCCCGGGCCAGAAGGCAGGACGTTTGAAGGGGAGCCGTGCTGTGGGGGGGCTGAAATATATATAGGTGTGTGAGGGGGGCTGACATATATAGAGGTGTGTGAGGGGGGCTGACATATATACAGGTGCGTGGGGGGGCTGAAATATATACAGGTGCGTGGGGGGCTCACATATATTCAGGTGTGTGTGTGAGGGGGGCTGCCATATATACAGGTGTGTGTGTGTATGGAGGGGCTGACATACATACAGGTATGTGTGAGGGGGGGTTGACATATATACAGGTGTGTTTGTGTGTGTATGGGGGACTAACATATATACAGGTGTGTGTGGGGGGGCTGCCATATATACAGGTGTATGTGTGGGGGGGGTCTGACACATATACAGGTGTGAGGGGGCTGACATATATACAGGTTTGGGGGGTGGACAAATATACAGGTGTGTGGAGGGCTGACATATATACAGGTGTGTGTGAGGGGGGGCTAATATATATACAGGTGTGAGGGGGCTGACAAATATACAGGTTTGGGGGGGCTGACAAATATACAGGTGTGAGAGGGCTGACATATATACAGGACTGAGGGGGCAGCTACAGTGCCTACAGGTGAGGGGGCCCGTGTGCAGATTCGGTAGGATGGCCCATAGGCAAGCCCTGGGGAATGTTGGTGGTCAGGCTTGGGGGGGCAGGTCTAAAGCTGTGTAAGGGGCCCTCAAAATTCTGTTGGTTCCTGTTGAACTGGCTGAGATTCAAACCGTCTATGGTCGGCCTAAGTCCTGTTGGGTGAAACTTGATAGAGAAGGTGGTCTCTGTGCAAGGACTACATATTGTGGTTTCTTTTGGAATAAAATGCAGAGTTTTATGGGTCATTGGAGTGTGGCTGTCTTTCATTTTTTACCTTTATATTTACTGGATACATATACAGTATATATATATATATATATATATATATATACATACAGTATCTGACAAAAGTGAGTACACCCCTCACATTTCTGTAAATATTTTATTATATCTTTTCATATGACAACACTGAAGAAATGACACTTTGCTACAATGTAAAGTAGTGAGTGTACAGCTTGTATAACAGTGTAAATTTGCTGTCACCTCAAAATAACTCAACACACAGCCATTATTGTCTAAACTGCTGGCAACAAAAGCGAATACACCCCTCAGTGCCGGTTCACACTACAGCAACTTGGGATCCAACTTGTCAGACCTCAAGTTGCCCCAAGTCGCGGGACATAAGAAATTCCATTGAAGTGAATGAGAGCTGTCTTAATGTACACTGCTGAAGTTGCTCCGACTTCAGAAAAGGTTCCTGCACTACTTCAAGGCAACTTCTAGGCAACTTGTACCCATAGATTTCAATGGAAGTTGTCTCCAAGTCGGATCTCCATCTATATTGAAGCGACTTTACAGGAAAAGAAATTAGTTTACCCAGGCAAACCCCTCCCTCCCAGAGAGCTGATTATTCTGTGATTGGCCACAGCCAAAGTCGCCTGTCCTGGAGTCAACTTTAAGTCGCGTTGTAAGTTGCTTAAAGTTGCGCTGAAGTCGCCTCCAAATCACCTCGCAAAGTCGCGCTGTAAGTCGGGTTGCCCCTGTGTGAACCGAGCCTAAGTGAAAATGTCCAAATTGGGCCCGATTAGCCATTTTCCCTCCCCGGTGTCATGTGACTCATTAGTTTTACAAGGTCTCAGGTGTGAATTGGGAGCAGGTGTGTTAAATTTGGTGTTATCACTTTCAGTCTCTCATACTGGTCACTGGAAGCTCAACATGGCAACTCATGGCAAAGAACTCTCTGAGGATCTGAAAAAATAATTTCTTCAGTGTTGTCACATAAAAAGATATAATAAAATATTTACAAAAATGTGAGGGGTGTACTGTACATACTATACTGTATGTATATATAGGAAAGGTAGTGAACAAGATAAATTCCCCCTAATGCTTTGTAATTTGGCTCCAACAATATATTTTACTTTATTAAATTCTCCCCATAATCTAATCGAATCATAATCTAATCTACAAAGAACTTTCTACAATATACTTCTTTTTTATTTCCTTTTTTTTCTGCTCCACCCAACTAGGCAAATAGTCATCTCTGCTGCTTCCAGGGATATGCAAATCACAAAACCCAGGAGTCATCAGCTTCAGTGCAGTGGCCAGAACTTGAGGTGCATCATCAGGGGTCCAGATGTCAGAACCAGGAAGAGACAGCAGGTGGCATGTGCAGCACAGAGTGGTGGATCCAAGCAGGCAATGCTGGATTCACAGTTCATGTTCATATATATTTTTTTAAGATAATCCATCTTAAAGGCTAAGGGAGGATTAAAAAAATTGGGGAGTGAAGTTCCTTTTTTAGGAGGGAAGGGACATATCTGTGTAAATTCCACTTTCTGTACATTAGTATCTCCATTGCCATAATCCACAATTCAAAGTCCTGCTGAGAATGTTTGTCTCCAATGTGCTCTCCTAGTACACTGAACTCTTTCGGAAAATGCTGGTTGCCTTGCTGTAAGCTGGTCTAAAGGCTTCAGTGGTTTCCGAGTCTATGACCTGGACCAAAAATGCAATCTGGAGTTATGATTTTCCTGACAACTGCATGATTGTTCTTAGTCAATAGCTTAAAATAACGAGGCCCAAAAAAGCCAGCGAACTAGCATATTAAGGAGGGCAAAAATGGCAGCCCTGTATTTCCCTTATTGTAGCTTTCATTTGAGTGTAAATATGCACTTATGAGCAAGCGGGGCTCAATAATTAAAAATTTCCCTGCACTTGATTTGATGTTTGTGTTCATTTCACTTCACTCCACACTTTATTATCAGTCCCTGCATGTCAAAATATTTCCATATTTAGTTTAACTTAGGGTGTGCACTATGTTCAGTAATGTGAAATTAGCCGATCATTAGAACCGAGAATAGATGCATGTAAATATCGAACTCCTTCCACCCAAACTGCTTTAATTGTATTTAACGTTGATTACGCTGGCATGAAACACAAGTCTAGTTAATTAAATTACACTTGCTTCCTCTTTTACATTTTATAGTTAATTATAATTTACTGCATACTTCTTGATAGTCTTGTTGCTGAATTAAATGATAAATTACCTGTGAGAAGAAAGGTTGTCACCTTTTCTATGAACAAAAATACAGACATTGTAAACTCTTTCTTATGGTGACACTAAACCAGTGGTCTTCAAACTGTGGCCCACAGGGTTTTTGCTCGCCTTTATCTGGATCTTGAGGCACTATTCCTCCCACTAATATGAGGCATAATTGAGCACTATTCCTTCCACTGACACGAATGATGGAGCACTATTCCTTCTACTACAACCAACAATGGGGCACTATTGCTCTCATTGCCATTAAAACTGGGGCACTATTCCTCCCACTGACACCAAAGATGGGGCACTATCCCTCCCACTGACACCAAAGATGGGGCACTATCCCTCCCACTGACACCAAAGATGGGGCACTTTTCCTCCCACCAAGTCTGAGCCATTGTATACTCCCACTGATGCTGGAGCATTTTCTACTTCCAGTAGCCACAATCCTACATTGAACATCCGTTTAGTGTCATTTCAAAGCTAAACTCTTGGCAAAAGTGATCAGTCATTTTTAAAAGGTAATTTCTTGCCTTTATACAATATCTGCCTGTTTTTCTACACAATCCACACATAAATGATTCATAAAACTGACTCTGCACCTGAGAGGTGTAAGAAGAGGAAAGTTTTTGACAGCCACTTTACTACCTTCACAGGTCACATTCACAGAACTCACCACTTAATACCTCTATGTGGCAGCATCTCTACTAGTGATGGTCAAACAGTTCGGACCGAGCATAAGTTCGGCCCCGAACATCGCAAACACCCAAATAGTGCATTCTAAGCCCTGATTGGCTGAAGCAATGCACCTGACCCACCTGCCCAATCAAGGCACAGTGAATAGCTGGTTGTTAAGGAGTGGGTCAGGAAGCTGGCATCCACGTTCTTAACAACAGATGACTCATCACCTGTCAGTGGAATTCTCCACTGACTGCTGCATGAAAAGAAAAACTTTGCTGGCAATACAAAAATGTGAAAAAAACGGTGTGCCCCCCACCAGTCCATACCAGGCCCTTTGGATCTGGTATGGGGAACACCATGTCAAAATTAATAATAAAAAAAAACATAATCCATACCAGACCCTTAACTGAGCATACAGCCTGGAAGGCCAGGAAGTGGGGGGGGGGGGGCGAGCGCCCCCCCCCCCTCCTGGACCACACCAGGCCACATACCCTCAACATGGGGGAGTGCTTTGCCTTGTTTATCAGTGTAGATGTCCCTTTCACGCAAGCTGGTTATCGGCTCTCCTCTCCTCACGCTGTCAGGAAAGAAATGCCGATAACCGACTTGTATATACATTTTGATCAGCTGTCATTGAACACAGCTGATCATGTGCTAAAGGGCTGCTGTGATTGGCCCTTTACCCTGATCTGTTATCAGCTGTGTCCTAAGGGCAGAGGACCTCCATGCACGCCCTCCCAGCAATGTAAGCCCCTGTTGTAGCCGTCTTTCTGCTACAGAGCAGGCAGGAACTGGTAAAAGCAGAACTAAATTGAAAACTTTTTTTCTTCTCTTCTTTTTTTTATATTGGATATAGTAAGGAGAGGGTTATAACCCCTGTAAGTTATATTTTTGCCATCTGTGTCCCATTGGGGAGATTTCCTTATGTTTCCTGTCCCATGGCCAAAACAGGAAGTGAGAGAACAGCTCTAAAAGGAAGGAATCCCTAGATGTCACCGGGACCACCACAACTAGTGTCCCCCGTGGAAGATATCCTCACCAATAATGTTCTGGGTGCACCTCAAAATTTAGGATTTTTTTTTTAATATTCACTTTTGGTGATAATGGTAAACAGGATAACTAGAAAGGGTGAATCTTCATAGCTGGAGCACAGACAGCAATAACACACCTGGCAGTGGTTCTAATCCATATCTACTTTATTCAATAAAATGTTGTTATACTTTAATAGTAGTTTTAATGCAACACATGGGTAATGGCGTCTATAATAAAGATCTTGGAGCTTATATGTTCAGTCCACCCAAAAATTATAGATTTAAATTATCAATTTTACTTATTTGCAACCACTGGTGGGCTGGATTAACCACTGGTTTCTTCTGTCTCACAGGGGCTTTAGCCATAAGCTCATCGCTACCAGTCCATAGCAAAATGATCCTTCATAAATACAGTCAGCATCCTTACATTAAAGATACAATAATAATGGATAATTACAGGTACAAGCTACATAGAAAAGTGTGGGGAAACACAGTGACTACTAAGTATATTTTCCAGAATTCTACACAAGATTTAAAACCTCTTGTTTGATGATGGATAGGGACCATTAATTTGCTGCATAGTAAATTGTAAAAAGGATGTACATATGTGCAAATGTTGAAAATGGCCTAATATTTAAAATACAGTTTCATCCTTATCATGAAAAGCAGTGTGTGATGGAACAAGGCAGTGCTTTGCAGATGTAGTTATTTACAGCATGCTTCTGTGAAATGTAGCATGGAGGAAATTGTGTCACATACTGAAAGATGAGTACAATGAAACCAACATTTGTAAGACAAATCCGGCAGCCTTGCTATCTTACGCCCTCTAGTGTAATATACAACAAAAATACACTGAAATGATTCTTGCAGAATCCCCAACATAGATTTTTTTTATAATTAAATTTTACTCTCTTCCCTTTACATCAATGTTGCCCATAGAAACGTTTCATGGATGGTGTAAAAGAAAATGGACAATTCCCCCATCATTCCCTTGTATTTGGTCATGTAATCTAATCTTATGTGCAGCATTTCTGTGCCCTGCATGCAGGAAAGTCTTATACCTTATTTCTGTACCTATGCCATGATGCGTAGTAGCATGTTGTACATTTTAGGAATAGTTATGCTTAATGTGAAAATAAATGGTTCCATCATCAACATGTCATATACAGAATAAAATACATTTACTCATGTATGAGCTTTCTACTCAGCAGTGAATGTTGACATCCAGAGGTGAATCATGAAGGTCAACTATGCTAGTGCAACTCCTTACCCAGCACTGGCAATCCACCACTTAAGCATAGAAAAATTCCCACCCAGCCTCAGACCAGTTGTTACTCACATCCTACTGGAGACATGCAAACTGATACTTCGTAATTGGAAAAACAACACATCTACAAACCTATCAGAAGTTACGAGAGCAGTCCACAGAAACTATACGTTCGAGCGTCTCATAGCAATTAACTCTATGCAATGCAATATTTTTGACAAACATTGGTCTATATGGCCCAAAAAGCAATAACAATAAGTAAAGCTTCCTTGATTTGTTGATTTTCACATGCTTAAACTTCGCTCTATTGATTAGCTAATGATTTGTTATTAGTAACCACTTAAAAGTTCTTATACAGATGTATACTGTGTATATCGAAATACCTTACCTTATTTGTACTCTGTTTATTTCTGAAATACTCAATAAAAAAAAAATATTGAAAACTTTGCTAGTGTAAGAAATGGGTATCTGTACAATATCCTAGCATTCTATAAAACCTTGCCATGCCCAACTCTCCCACCTCCGACAATGACCCATACTTCCAAAATTTCCAGCCCCCCATAAACTTCAGATGTTCTGAATTCAACCCCCCCCCCCCAATGCACCCATGTTCCTTGCCCCCACCCTCCTTCTCTGAATGTAGAATCTCACTGATGTCAGACACGGCAGGTACTGTATATAGTGCATTTCATTTACAAAATGGATTTTGGAATGAAACACATGATGATCATTTATTGTCATCTCACATCTTTGATTATCTAATAGCAACAAGGCGCTTTAGCACACCAGAAGTGTCTGACTGCAACTGCCCCTTTTTTGGAAAAAAAAAAAATCCTTATGATGTTTTTCCTGTTACCATCAATCACAACACATGCCATTTTTTCTGGCCACAAAAATACCAGCCAGGTGCCGGAAATTCTAATATCAGCCCATCTCTTCTTGCTGTTCGCTGGTAATTCCACTCCCTTTCCTAACTGTCTTGTAAAAGCAAACTTATTTTTTTCTGCTGAGCAACTGATTCTTGCATGGAAATATAGTAAGGCATTTGATATCATCGGGAAAGTAAGCAAACATTTACATTTAAATCATTTTTGGTGAAAGATCTGACTTGATGTTGACTCGTACTATGGTGGTATGTTTACCATGCTTTGTCCAAGACTTTGGATACAAAATGCATTCAAATTTTTGCTTTGGACACCACATAAAAATAAATAAATAAATAAATAAAAAGAATTTGGAAATATGAAAGAGGCTGAGAGCAAAAGAAGGTACTTGTTTGATTTACGAAAGTTAAGAATACATGCTTGACTTTATTTTTATTTGTTTTTGTTTTTGTTTTTTTAAAACAAGAGTTTAGTGTCACTTTAAGTTAACCAAACATTGACCATACTATGGCTTCATCAATACTTTTTTTTTTTTGTTTTGCATATACTACAGACTATGGGGTTGATTTGCTAAAGGCAAATAGGAAGTGCAATTTTGCAAAGTGCAGTTGCATCCTGCATGTGCAGTTGCCCCAAAGCTTAGCAAATGAGGTAAGGCTTTGCAAGGAATTTCCAATCTTGTGCAAGGAAAATAAAAAAATGCATTTTTTGCTGCACATAATTGGATGATGAAAGTCAGCAGAGCGTCTGATCATTTACCAAGCTCTGGAGCAACTACTCTGACAGAGTGCAACTGCCTTTAGTAAATCAACCCCAATATGAATACATGCACATTTTAGGAACCCATCAAAGTGATTAATGCTTACCTCAACTTAGACTAGCATTATAAATTTTCAGCCCGTTGGAGGTAGCAGGCACATTTCTTTCTATATGTCTATTTAGGCCTGGTCTGTCCGGTCAAACATCTGGATCTGCCTTATCTGGCTCCTCGTGCACTATGCTAATGGCTAATGAGGCTACCAATCACAATGACTAACAAAGAGCTTGTGAAGGATTGAGACCTAGGAAGACCTATCTGAAATGTGATTGGTTGTATAGCACCTGGAAGGTATGAATTAAGTGGTATGTATACACTTTTAAAGCATTCGCTGTGCAGCTCCTTTTGGTAATGGTAAAAGAGCAGCATTCATTCTGATTGTCTACACAGATAAGCCTTCTATGAATATAAAATTTAGTTTCCCATTATGTATTATTTGCTTAAGGATAGGTTGCTTGGGCACTGAGCTCTGCATTGTTGGTGAAAGGAGAAAAGTCAAGTGTTTTCTCACACCCGGAAATATCAGGTATTTCTATTGGTTCTAACATGCTAAAATGGAAGGAAGGTAGAGAAGCATGCAGAGGACAAGTATCAGCAGACTAAAACTACTTCATTTTTTTTGTTTAATAAGTAAGCAATATATGTTAAAGCTGAACTCCAGAACAATAGCTAAATGCACAGATGAAATACATAGAAGGGAGTTATTTTGCCTGCCAAAGAATTTTTATTTTTGTTTATATTGCTCTGCCACACAGCACAAGCCTGTCTGCCAGGACAGGAATTTTTTTTCTCTGCTGTAGCACTAACATATTCAGCATTAATATGTCTTCTCTCTACCCACAGTCTATGACTGGACGCTGACAGAAGAAGAGTTAATCTCTATGTAGCTATAATTATCTCCTTCTGTCAGTATGCCCTTTCTTAGCACATTAAGCCTGGGTTCACACTTGTGCCAACACAGACATCGCATGTGATTTGCATCCTCACGGTGGTGACAATTGCATGCCATGACTGTGCAATGCGAGTTCAGCCATACAGTTGTATGGCTGAATTCACATTGGATTTGTAGAAAAATAGTGCAGGGACTTTTTTCTTCCCGCACTGGAATTGGATCGCTTGGGTGTTCTCACCCATGCGATATGATTCCTGTACGAGTTCACAGTTCGCACTGCGATCTGTGAACCAATCTCAGGGTGTCATTATCATACAGTGTGAACCTAGGTTAACACTGTGGTACAACTGATAAGCTCCTTGTGCTTCTTCTCCTTTTCCCACTCTGAGCTCTGAGCTTCCCTGCACTTCCCTATTTTTGGCGCATTTTTGCCGCAGGCCTTCTTCCCACGTTGGCATTAAACACCTCAGAATGCAGTCTCCTAGCACTCTTGTTTTTCTTTTTTGGTGCATTTTTTTGGATGTTCACACCAGTTCGCAGCCCTTGCATTTACTGTTGGGCTTCTTGTCTGTGTATCCTAACCTGTGTGTGCTGCCTTGCCCCCCTACCCTCTATGCCAAATCCTACAATACACTTTGACTATCAGATAACTTGGGATCGTCCCTCCTGAGGCTTGTCCTCCTATGTCACTTGCTGTTCATACTGTGTACATGCATTGTTGTTCCCATGCTTTTTTTAGTTTCTGCTACGTTGTACCTGTTGAAGGCTCATAATTGCTGATTTGTATTATATTCTTGATACTATCTAATAAAATATTTGAACAAGAAAATGCACAATAATGATTGCTTAATTGGATGTTCACAATTAATAAGATGAAAGACATTCAAAACACAATATATCCTTGTAAAATGTACATGGCTTTAAAAGCACACCAATTTGCTTGGAACATGTTAGAGAAGACCCCATGATATAATTATTTCTGATGTTTAATTCCAGAGATACCATTGAATGTTAGCAATTTCAAATAGGTCCCTGTAGGCACACCAAGTAGATATGCCATGCACTGCAATTCCAGAGGCTAAAAAAATAAAAAGGGCGGGGGGGGGGGGGGGTGATAGAGGGGAGAAGAACAAAAAAAACGGAGGAGGGAGGAAGGGAGGTTTGAGATGGTACCTTGCAACAATGGCAGCCAGAAAAAAGGTTTAACTGGGAGAAAAGTGAAGAGCGTTTTCCCTTCTTCAGAGTGGGCAAGTCTTGGTGTACTTTTCACGTTTGTGTTGTGCCACGTGTATTAAGTCTTCCAACTTATTTTCCTTCTTCCACTTTATTAAGCCACAACTGATGGTCTATATATATTCCCGAAGCTTCTTAAAGCTTATTAAAGAACTTGTACGGGATTTACCTTCCTTTGTTCAGGACACCAGAGATGTCCTACACCAACTGGAAACCGGAAAACCATCACTCTTCCAAAGGGAGCCTTTCTTGTTGGGATTGACATGGAATCCCTATACACGTCAATCCCCCATGGGAATGGGGACTACAAGGAGTCTTTTCTAGAAAATACATTTCCACTCCTGGGTGCACAAAACAAATTCATAGTTGACACTCTGGAATTTATGTTGGAACACAACTGTTTCCAATTCCTGGGGGTCAACTATCAGCAACTAAAAGGGACCTCGATGGAGGCCCCTTGGGCTCCATCTTATGCCTGCCTCCATCTGGGTCTCTGGGAGGAGGATATTGTTTATCGATCATCTCTGTACCTGAGCCACAGTACTACTTGGCTGAGCTACATTGATGACGTGCTCACAATCTGGGGGGGCACAGTACAACAACTTTCCCACTTCATTGACGAACTAAACTGTAACAACCGGAACATCAAGCTCACTTTTTCCTACCATCATCAAACCTTACCCTTTCTAGATCTAATTTCTAGATCTAATTATAGGTGTGAAGGATGACAACATTTTCACTAAAATGTATCGCAAGGAGACAACAGCCAGTACATCATAAGAGGCTAATAGTCATCACCCATGCTCACTTATTCAGGGAATACCCGTTGGTCAAATCCTTAGAATTAAAAGGAATTGTTCACAGGAAAAAGACTACCGTGTTGAAGCAACAGATATGTACAGAAGATTTAAGGAAAGGGATTACGCGCATAAATGTATCAAAAGGACTAAAAAAAGAGCTATAAATGCTGATAGGCGAGACCTCTTAGACATAACTCAACGAACTAGATATGAATTTCTACAACAAACCCCAATTAGGATTATCACTCGATTTGGGGCCCAATGGGATCAGGTTAGGAATATCCTGAGCCATCACTGGCATATCTTGTCAGGGTCGCTGATAATAGGTGAGATTGTGGGGGATTGGCCTTTACTCATTCTGAATATCAGAGATCCCCAAAAACAAACTGGTTGACTGATCTTCCCCCATTAAAAGGTATTTACCCCTGTGGGAGATGTACAATTTGCAAACATGTGGAAAAACGGATGTGTTCAACTGTTCTGATGGTAAAAGAAATTTAAGATTAATAATTTTATTAACTGCTCAACCACACGGGTTATTTACATGCTAACTTGCCCCTGTGGTAAAATATATGTTGGCAAGACTAAGAGACAGCTGAAGATCAGAATTGGTGGGCACATCCAAAGTATCATTAAGAAAGAAGATGAGCGTCCCTTGTCATTGTATTTTGTCAACTTCCATGGGGGTGACCCTAGGGGACTTTTGGTAAAAGGAATTTACAGACTAAATCTGCCCTCAAGGAGAGGAGACTTTGACAGAATTCTTTATCAGAAAGAAAAAATTTGGATTTTCAATCTGAATAGCTTACAGCCTCTGGGGCTTAGTACTGAGTGCAACCTGTCGGTTTTCTTGGAACTATAATCTCTATCTATTTATTTTGCTACTAGCGTTATTGCTGGGGCAGAGATATATATATCTATAATCCTTAAAAAGATCTTTGGTTCAACCAGTTGTTATCTTTTAATGCAGAATAATATCATACTAGTATCTGCCCCTGTATATCACTCTTTATAGCACTTTTTAATTTGGTTTGTCATCATTTTTAGCTGATCCTCTGAATGAGGTCTATATGTAATATTGATAAAACCAATATGGATCCTTCTTTGATATGCATGGGGCTCTGCTGCACTTCCTGACTGGGTACCCTTACTGTTGTCCCTGTGTGGTTGGCTAGGTAACTTGTAGTAGATGTGTGATGAATGCGCGGTGGAGACACTAATTGGTGTGGTTCACACTGATTATAAAAGGACTCTTTTTTTTTTTAAGATATTTTTATTAGGTTTAGGTTTAAAACAACCAACGAACGAAAAAGAAAACACAAACAGAAGAAAAGAAAACAAAAAAAACAAGAGCATCTGACAATCTGGTCAAACAGAAATAGGAGCTGAAATGCAACCTATTTTAGCATATAGAAATAAACAGAAATCATTGCAAATGGCTTGAGATAATTATAATAATAATGGATATAGACATACTAGTATGGCATAACAGTAGGAAAGGACCAGGCATCAGAGATTCCTGGGGCACGGCCCATCAATGGTCGATCAAGTGCATCAAAATCAGGGTTGAGAAAGGGTTAACGGACTAGTCAACCATTTACCCCAAATTTTATGAAAAGTTTTATTTCGTTTCCGGATTTCAAAAGTCAGTTTATACAGTGGAATAGAGTCATTAATAAGTTTTAACCAGAGGGATTTCAGAGAGGTCTGTGCACCCTTCCAGGACAGTAAGATAGACTTTTTAACATAAAAATAAAGTATACGGAGCAGTCTCTTAGCATGGGGCGATATGTGTAAGTCACCAAAAATGCCCAACAGACAATTCTTGGGGTGAATTATGTTAGGGAGGCCCATCACTGTCGAGATAAAAGCATCCACTTCCTCCCAGAAGTCCCGAACCATCGGGCACGACCAGAAGCAGTGTAGGAAGTCGGCCTCCTGGCCACTGCCCTGCGCATTGTACAGGTGGCATAAATATTTAACCCCTTTGGAGTACCAATGATTGGCATCCGGAAGGGAGTACAATTCCTGCAGGTTAGGGTTAAACCACAAGGGGTTGTTAGGGGACTTCATCCACTGAAAATGGGGGGGGGGGATATAAATGTTCACCAGCGTAAAGGTTACAGTGGAAATCTGTAAAGTAAGAACAATAAACTGCCCTTTCGGGTCTGTTTTGACTTTTATCATTTCAGCTGGGAGAGATTTGGCCAGTAGGATAGATACCCCCCTGGAATAGTTAGTGTGAGTAGCATGGTATGAGTTAGATAGCCACGGACATTTTAGGGCCCTTGTCTTAGAGCCCGTAAGGTGAGTCTCCTGGAGGCATATAATATATGAATGACATTTTTTTAACACAGAAAAAACCAAGGATCTTTTCTGAGGTGCATTCAGACCTCTAGTATTCCCTGAGACTATCCTTAGGGGCTTTGCCATAATAGAATATACAATAATGAATAAGCACAGGTAAGCACTTCAGCCAATACATATATGACCAGACGGGCCGCGCCACCTGAAGCACATACAAGTACAAAAAAAGTGCATGGATCTGCCAGCAGGGTAATACAAGCCAAAAATAGAAAAAAAAAAAACAGAAGCATTAACAGTCCGCGGTAGGCAGTAACCTGAGAAAAAATGTCTCTGAGTGAAAGTTGCAGAGATGAGCTAGAAAAGGGATAAAAAGAAAAAAAAAACATGAAAAAAAACACCAGCAAAGTCCCTGAAAACCCCTTGCCCACCCTGCTCGGCCATCCCAAACATAGCGAGCTTCGGATCCCAAACTGGAAGACCTTCCTAACAATAAACCGAGGAGGTCAAAAACTGTTCCGTGGCCTCGCCACAAATCGGTAAGAGGGTAGCGTGAGATCGGGTGAGGCTCCCAACTGGTGACAAAAAAAAACTTTGATCATGTCCTGGTGTAAAATGCATGGCCTAGTTGTCCATGCGGAAAAAAGAGCAAAATCCGATGGCCTTCACTCCAGACAGGTCAAGATGGCAAACAGTACAAGTGCAGGAGAAAATTTAGAGATGAAGGCCTGGAGAAATGGAGAAAAAAAGGAGAAGTAGACACCGTATCTGGCACATTAGGGTGCAGGTCACGCCAAGTAAAAAGGGCCAGATGGCGAAAACTATTGGCATTGTGAATTACCGCAAAGGCACTGAGTTATACAGGGGGTGCACGGGGGCCTGTATTAGGGCAACTGGTAAGTATCATCATAGGTTAGTGGTAACTTCAATCACCTCTGCGTCTGTGGGCTGCTCCATATTGATCATTCAGCCATGCTATTGCTTCCTTAGGACTGGTGTAGAAATGGGCCTTGCCATCATGAATAATGCGCAATTTGGCAGGGAAGAGCATGGCATAGGACAGGCCTTCCATGCGCAGGCGAGATTTCACTGCCGAGAAGGAGATCCGCTGGCGCTGAACTTCAGCAGAAAAGTCCGGATAAACAGAAATATTGTTACCATTAAACTTAAGCGGGCCTTTTTCTCGTGCAAGGCATAGGATAGCCACTTTATCCTGGAAATTGAGGATGTGTGTATAATGGGGAGTGGTGGAGCACCCGCTGGAGGGGGGCGAGGAAGGTGTGCACGTTCTATAACATGTGAGGATGAGGGTACATCTTTACCAAAAATGTTTCACAACCAAGAATAAAGAAATTTTTCAGGATGGGGGCCTTCCACACGTTGCGGGAATCCCACAAATCTAAGATTGTTCCTGCGAGAACGGTTTTCCAAATCATCAATCTTGGCGCGAAGGGCCGCCATCTCGCTAGTAGTATCACGCATAGTTACAGACATGGGATTCACAGTGTCCTCTAAGGTACTAATGTGTTCCTCAACGTCTCGTGTTCGGTCACGGAGGATCTGGACATCTTGTTTTAGTAATGAAAAGTCCATGCGGACAGAGGCTATCTGAGTAGATAGGGATGCCTTGCAATCCTGAATAGCCAGCATAATGGTGGACAGTGTAGGCTCAGCAGGGGGAGAATCCGCAGCCTGACCATGCTCATCGGCTTGCTGTGATTTCTGTGACTGCAGGGGGTCTGTTTGCGTGGTAAATATAGCAGGGATTAAAGCACTCACCCCTGTTGCAGAGCCCTGGACAGCAGAGGAGGAAGCCTGCAGCATGCCTGTATGCTCCGCACGTATCTCAGCGCCATCTTGCCTCCGGAACCGCTCTAGTTGTTCCGCCATGTGTGAGGGCCGGGGCGGCCCGTATTTTACCATGTCTGCCAGCCTGATAGATGCCCACAACCGTGGGGAACAAAACGGTACCTTCCATGAGGAGATCGGACCAAAGATAAGGGAAGGATGGTCATTGAGAGCCGGAGCTGTGAGTCTATGCGACTACTCTCTTCACCATCAAGCCATGCCCCCTCTATAAAAGGACTCTTACCACACGTCTATTCATGCTCTGAAGAAACTTGTGTCTCAATTGAAACGCGTCAGTATGACGCCATCACGCTCTGTGAAGTGAGGGCACAGACTGTCTGCCAGAGACATTTTCCTACCTGACACCCTCGGATGTTTGTAGGTATGCGGAAGTGATTCCTGGATGCTAGCAGGAGCCGTGGCATGAGACGCCAGTGGCACAAGCTGAGCAGTGAGTGGATCCATTCCTTTCCCATCTCATGAGGATATTGACTTCTACCTTGATCGGATGGTCTGGCTGTTTGACAGCTTGACGGCTTGGAACGAACTGGGAACTTGGAGAGTGGTAAGCTGTATCCATATCAACTACACCCTGTTGGGAATTGATTACTTACACACACTCACCTTCCCCACAGACATCCATTAGTCTTTTCACAAGTCCTGTTGGTATTTGCACTACGGGCCTAGACTGTCTATTTGGGAGAACCCAGACTGCTTCACTTGCTTAATCCCTGCTTCTATTTCAATCACCAGGATCTTCCGCCACCTCTCTATTGAGAACTCATTGATGTATATAATTTCCTACATCGGGAAATCTCCACAACACAGACCACACTCCCTTATCTCTTACTGAAATCATCAGTGGAGCTGTCATTTCTTTTCTTGTGGAGTATCACACTGAAATCATATTGAGTGGTTAGCTCTGTTAATCTTGTAATAAATCCTTTATTAGAGCCAGCCCCTGTGGATTTAGTGGTCCACGAATTATGTGTGCCTTCAGACAATGTTGTCTATTTTTAATTGAATGTGGTGGAGGTTATAACTATTTTTACCAGTGTTTATGTGGGATTGTTCAATAAAAATATACATTTTTTGATAATACCAGATGTTTCTCTCTGAAGAAATTCTTGCGATCTCTTTCCCCTTTTTTCTAACAACAACTGATGGTCGGTGGGTGTGAGAGTTTCCAACTGAGGGGAATAAATGACTTGGCAACAATCAGGACATACAATCAATTATTTTGTAAACTCTTGCCGGAATGGTCGAAACGTGCAATAAGAAAAGGGCAGGATCGTCAGGAATCTCTTAATCAGTGAATTTTTGAATGATCTTCTTGACCTCTTTCCAGAAGTGATCAAGTTTGGTGCAGGACCAAAAGATATGAAGTAGCGTTCCCCTTCCCTCCTGGCATCTCCAACAGCGATCAGTAGTATGGGGGTAGAATTTACATAACATATAAGGGGCATGGTACCACCTTGTCAAGATTTTAAAATTGGTTTCCTGAATTCTAGTACACACGGACAATTTAAGAGAAAATTGAAGCATGTTTTGTTAATGGTGCAGTGAAAAAGTGTGGTTCAATTCTGTTTCACAACTCTTAATATACTCTTCCATTCTTATAGACATTGATCGGGGGGGACCCACAATTCTCTGCCTGCACAGGAAAGCTCTAAAAAGATGCATCAAATATATAAATATGGAGACAGTTAAAGGATACTGTACAGACAGGAGGTAATGAAAACAGCATGGGCAATGTGGTTATGCTCTTCCTCTCATTAATTCTTATAAAGATTTGCCTTAGTAAAAAAGCTCATCCTGAGAGCATACTTATTACTCACTGTGATTTACTGGCATCATTTGGGACAATAGTGTTGCTATATATATCTATATACTACAAACTCACTTGGGTGCCTTTTGAACACAATAGAATTTTTAACACCTCTTCAACCTTGTACATTCACATTATATCACTCATTACTTTTTATTTCATTTTCTGTCTAGGTAAATGCATTTAATGTTAACTTAAACTCTGCTGGTTTATTCATAGGCATAGGTTTTATTTCTCTTAAACCGTGCATATGATAGTGAAATGGTTTTATTGGTTGATTTTTAAACATCTATAGAGAATACTTTTTATATTCCTACTCTATTTACATATTTTATACTAAGCATACAGTACAGGACTGTACAGGGCTTATATTCAGAGTCTACGGGTTATGCAGGCTACATGCAGGTGATTGTACACTGGCAAAAACAACTTGCATGGGTTGCCCCTAATGCATGCTCACATAACTCCACCCACGCCATAAGACTCCAGTTTTTGCTAGTGTCCTTAAGTGATGGGCCTCTTCTACTTTGGAGAGTTGTTTCCCTTTTTTTCTAACATTTGTGTCAAGAACTGCCCTCATTTTAGCAATAGTGGATCACAGGCACAAAGGATTTTGGATAAAAGTAACACATGTTCTGATGATGGCCTACAGGAAACTCAGAATACCGGTCAGAGTGATGGCTGTGATGGCTGTTCGTTTGTCACAGAGCAATGTCCTATTTTAACATGGCTCCCATTATATTACTTCAACTCCCTTCCAGGTGTACATCATGCGGCCCTATCTGCCAAAAGCAGCTTTCTCCACTGTGTCTGAATTCTTCTGATAACATTTGCCTCTCCTACAACCTTCAGTTTCCGTGGGCCAATAGCGCCACACTTCCTCTCCTCCCCAACTGTGTTCATGAGTAAGAGATAAAATCTCCAAACCTGTCTGAGGATGTAATAGAGAAAAGTGATGGGGACACAGATATTGTAGTGGAAGCTGCAGAGGCGCTATTCCTACAGGGAAAGTAAGTGTATCATAAAAGGGATCTAGTGGTGGAAGTTGTTTAAAGCAATGTATCTCCTCTATGAACATAATGTGCCTTTTTACAGTAAACACGATTCCACCACAATGTAGGCTATACAGTACAACCAAACAGTAAAACATGATGAGATAGGATCATGAATTCTCACTAAAGTATTATCGGGAGGCTGTGGGCAACTGCTAATTAAATTGTAAACTAAATTAAACTAACTACTGGCTGTGTGAGGCTGCCTCCTCTGTCAGGCTGGGAACCCAGTGGCTGCAAACAAGAAGGAGGGAAGAGAGAGGGGTTGCCAAACAGACCATAGTGTAGTAAACCAATTTATTTGAGTATAAATAAACTAAAGTAAGTTCCACTCACAAGCGTTAAAATAGTGAAGGCATGTCTCTGTCACCAGTGTTAACCTCAAGGATCAGTGGAGATAAATTGGCCAGAACTGCAGCAGCCACACCAAATTCTCCGCTGGAGCCACTGTGTGAGAGCGCCGTTAAGATCACTGAAGCTGCTGCTGGGAAACCTTGAGACCACCGCCGAGACACCTGTCAGAATTCTAGGGCTGTCGGGTAACATGTTTTGAAGACTGGACATGCCTCCTTCCTCAGTCTCCTTAAATTTCACAGAGGAATTTTTTCAGTCCTTGCATTTTATGAGCCAGAGGTTATGGTTTCTCAACAAATGCTTTCCACTGTTGACACAATGATGCTGTGACAAATAATCTTTGCCAAGCAGCATCTGATTCTCAATCTTTGTCTCTAGAATGTCTGTTATCTACAGTCAGGTCCATAAATATTGGGACATTGACACAATTCTAATCTTTTTGGCTCTATACACCACCACAATGGATTTGAAATGAAACAAACAAGATGTGCTTTAACTGCAGACTTTCAGCTTTAATTTGAGGGTATTTACATCCAAATCAGGTGAATGGTGTAGGAATTACAACAGTTTGTATATGTGCCTCCCACATTTTAAGGGACCAAATGTAATGGGACGATTGGCTGCTCAGCTGTTCCATGCCCAGGTGTGTGTTATTCCCTCATTATCCCATTTACAAGGAGCAGATAAAAGGTCCAGAGTTCATTTCAAGTGTGCTATTTGCATTTGGAATCTGTTGCTGTCAACTCTTAATATGAGATCCAAAGAGCTGTCACTATCAGTGAAGCAAGCCATCATTAGGCTGAAAAAACAAAACAAACCCATCAGAGAGATAGCAAAAACATTGGGTGTGGCCAAATCAACTGTTTGGAACATCCTTAAAAAGAAAGAACATACCGGTGAGCTCAGCAACACCAAAAGACCCGGAAGACCACAGAAAACAACTGTGGTGGATGACCAAAGAATTCTTTCCCTGGTGAAGAAAACACCCTTCACAACAGTTGGCCAGATCAAGAACACTCTCCAGGAGGTAGGTGTATGTGTGTCAAAGTCAACAATCAAGAGAAGACTTCACCAGAGCTAATACAGAGGGTTCACTACAAGATGTAAACCATTGGTAAGCCTCAAAAACAGGAAGGCTAGATTAGAGTTTGCCAAACAACATCTAAAAAAGCCTTCACAGTTCTGGAACAACATCCTATGGACAGATGAGACCAAGATCAACTTGTACCAGAGTGATGGGAAGAGAAGAGTACGGAGAAGGAAAGGAACTGCTCATGATCCAAAGCATACCACCTCATTAGTGAAGCATGGTGGTGGTAGTGTCATGGCATGGGCATGTATGGCTGCCAATGGAACTGGTTCTCTTGTATTTATTGATGATGTGACTGCTGACAAAAGCAGCAGGATGAATTCTGAAGTGTTTCGGGCAATATTATCTGCTCATATTCAGCAAAATGCTTCAGAACTCATTGGACGGCGCTTCACAGTGCAGATGGACAATGACCCGAAGCATACTGCAAAAGTAACCAAAGAGTTTTTTAAGGGAAAGAAGTGGAATGTTATGCAATGGCCAAGTCAATCACCTGACCTGAATCCGATTGAGCATGCATTTCACTTGCTGAAGACAAAACTGAAGGGAAAATGCCCCAAGAACAAGCAGGAACTGAAGACAGTTGCAGTAGAGGCCTAGCAGAGCATCACCAGGGATGAAACCCAGCGTCTGGTGATGTCTACGCGTTCCAAACTTCAGGCTGTAATTGACTGCAAAGGATTTGCAACCAAGTATTAAAAAGTGAAAGTTTGATGGATGATTGTTAATCTGTCCCATTACTTTTGGTCCCTTAAAAAGTGGGAGGCACATATATAAACTGTTGTAATTCCTACACTGTTCACCTGATTTGGATGTAAATACCCTCAAATTAAAGCTGAAACTCTGCAGTTAAAGCACATCTTGTTCATTTAATTTCAAATCGATTGTGGTGGTGTATAGAGCAAAAAAGATTAGAATTGTGTCGATGTCCCAATATTTATGGACCTGACTGAATGTGCATAATACGCAGGATTTTGTGATTAAAAGCTTGGTCTGCTGAACTTGCTTGTAAAGTGCCTTATACGCATGTCTTTTGATGGTGAATGCCTGTTTTGGGAGACCCTTGATACATTTGTCAAGGAAATCACTAGGGGAAAGGTACTCTTCCCCCACAAGAAAAAGCTATTCCTACGGCTACTACATCTATGCAGCGAAAGGGGTCTTTTTTGCTGTCTCTAAGCGTAAGCCTCAAAACCAAGGCTTAGTGCTTCCTTTTGTCACAAGCCTTGGACCCTAAGTCCACCAAGCCTGCTCAGAAGCTGTTCTCACAATGAAGAGGCACCTCTATTGGTGTTTGTGCTAGTCTGGATCTGAGATGTCTCCAGCCTCTGGGTAGAATCTGTCTTTTCAAGGGGGTACAAAATAGAACTTCTATCTGTCCCCCTGCCCACTTCCCACCCTCCAATCCACCACAGTCAAGTCAAAAACAAGCAGATTTACTGGCTGCCTTGTGCCAACTTCAGTCACAAGGATTAGTTGTGCCATTTTCTTCAGTGGAAACCTATTCACAGTCCTCAAACCAAATAGGGGAATGAACACCATATTGGACTGAGAATCTCTAAACAGATTTCTCTGTATAACACAATTCCTTATGGAATTAGCAAGATCCGTCATTGTTTCTCTCGGACAAGGTGAATTTCTGACATCAGTAGACATACAAGATGTACAGTATCTCACAAAAGTGAGTACACCCCTCACATTTTTGTAAATATTTTATTTTATCTTTTCATGTGACAACACTGAAGAAAAATGACACTTTGCTACAATGTAAAGTAGTGAGTGTACAGCTTGTATAACAGTGTAAATTTACTGTCCCGTCAAAATAACTCAACACACAGCCACTAATGTCTAAACCGCTGGCAACTAAAGTAAGTAGACCCCTAAGTGAAAATGTCCAAATTGGGCCCAAATGTCAATATTTTCTCTATTTTTCTCCCTCTTGGGCATGGAGTTCACCAGAGCTTCACAGGTTGCCACTGGAGTCCTCTTCCACGCCTCCACGATGACATCACGCTGGTGGATGTTAGAGACCTCGCGCTCCTCCACCTTCCGTTTGAGGATGCCCCACAGATGCTTAATAGGGTTTAGGTCTGAAAACATGTTTGGCCAGTCCATCGGCTTTACCCCCAGCTTCTTTAGCAAGGCAGTGGTCGTCTTGGAGGTGTGTTTGGGGTCGTTATCATATTGGAAAACTTCCCTGCAGCCCAGTCTCTGAAGGGAGGGGATCATGCTCTGCTTCAGTATGTCACAGTACATGTTGGCATTCATGGTAGCCTCCTTCGAGGCAGTTCCCTTTGCCCAGTTTCTTATCAGGTCACTTCAGCTCAGCATCCTCATGTCATGGAACAAACAGATTCACTCTCTGGATCGTCCTATGCATCTATTCAGCCAGACAAATCTCTCCCTGGCACGGTGGGTCTTTAACGCTGCCCTAGGTTCTGGAAAGTTATTCCTTAGCATGCCCTGGAAAGTGGTGACAATGGATGCCAGCCTTGCAGGTTGGTGGAGAGTATACAACTGCCTAACTCAACATTCTGGGAATGAGAGCCATTAAATGAAATCTACAACGCCAGACCCCTGGCCTTTTCAGTAGAAGCCCTGGTGATTTCTTGGACTCCTTTGAAGTTGATATGTACCGTCCCTCCAATATAGTTTCTCCCTCAACTGCTGCCCAAGACAGAGAAAGAAAGGGTGTTGGTGACCCCCATAGCAGTAAATTGGCTCAAAAGGAACACAGACATACTGAGACTTCTAGCAGGTGAGATTTGGCCTCTTTCAAACAGACCAGACTTATTGGTGCAAGACCCCCTATTCCACCCTACTTCTCAGTTGCTGACATGGCTGTTGAAACCAAGATCCTGAAGGAGATGGGTATTTCAGACTCTGTTTTCCCCACCTTACTCAGGCAAGAAACTACACTTCCTGGAAGATCTACCATCACACATGGAAGTTGTACTTTGCTTGGTATGAAGACAGGCAGCTTAGTCCCAGGAAATAGTATTTTTGCTTCTTCTTCAGTCTGGTCTTGACCAGCGTTTCTGTCTAATACATTCTCTTCCAGAAACCACTTGCTTAGCAATCTTTAATCAAGACTTTTTTATAATTTGTTCTTATATTGCACGGGAACAAGGTGGCCTTGAGCCCAACACCTTCTATTCCTACCTAAACAGTTTAAATGGTCCCTATTTAGGGCAGCAACAGCTCTTCAAAGGGAAAAGTTAGACAAAGTTAGACAGCAGTACAAATAATTTGAGTGCAATATAGAATATTGTTACAGGCAATTAAAGGCAGAACACAGTAAACATCAGGCTGTTTGGAAGAATGGAAATACCAGGCCCTACTTAAACCACTGGCCAGGGTAACACTAGATACAGTATTGGCAGCATTTGGGCCCTTGCTTGTGGCGAAACACTCTCTCCCCAACAGGAGATTTGTAATGTAATCCATGACTCAGAGAACTAACTCTGTCCCCTTGTGGTAGAACTCTTCACAACCAAAAACAGTAGCAATGATACACATTATGGTTGCCAACAGGCCTCTCACCAAACTGGATCTATGGTAAAGTCCTCCTGGTCACCACCCTGTCCTGAGTTCTCTCTTCCACTCAGTGAAGTTGTGGAATAGACCAAAAGTGCAGCCACTGTGTGGAGTCAAGGAGTCAGTGCCTGTTCCTAGCTGCCAATCAAGCACCCCCCTGCTTTCTTGCCAAGAGTGGACATAGTCCCTTGGCTGCAACAGAGGCTGACTAGAGTCCTGTGTCCTCCTCTTCTTCCCCCTGCCTGATCATCCCAGCAGAGGGGAAGGGAAAAAAAGAAACAGTGCCTGCAGGAAGAATTTACACTGCTTGGCAAGTTTTAAAACTTGTGTTTTACCTGCTAAATGATTTGTTATTCTGTACAGGCAGTCTTTACTTACTTTTTTCCCACTGCAAAGCCAGACGAATGACACACAATGCAGCCTCTGTCAAAGTATTTGGCATTTGACGCTTCTGGGATAGTTGTGTACCACTCTGCACGCTGTTGTAACTTCCTTCAAGAAGGAGACACAGCATGCAGCATAGGACACAGGCATCTAACAATCCCAGAAGTGTCCAATGCCAAAGACCATAGGCGTGCTCACAGGGTGTGCCAGGTGTGCCTGGGCACACCCTAATCGCCTTGTGTGGTGCATATTCCCCCCTGTTTAGAACACTGATATTGTATCCAAAAAAAAATGTTACAAAATAAAATAATTTAAAAAGAATAAAAATAAAACTACTGACACTGTCCACTGCCCTACTGACACCATCAGTACATATACACATGCATATGTATTTGAGCTTTGGGGTGCACACCCTAATGCAATAGGCTGCGCACACCTATGCCAAAGACACTGACAGAGGCTTCAGTGCTGGAATGGAGGGGCTAACAACAATAAGGGCTAATGGAGAGGTGAGTATAATCCCTTTTATAGACAGCCTTTATTTGGATTTTGAATTCCCCTTGACCTGGTTGCTTTCATTTTCCATTAGGTTCCCAGTCATTTGCCCAATCACTGCATAGGCTAAAGTGTGGTAGCATGTGCATAGGTATACAAAGAAGTGATTGTTTTTGACAGAACCAATAGGAATAGTTCTTTTAATGCCAAAGAAACAGATATCTAATCACCATAAATCGGATCTGGGACTAGCTGCTTTGTTAATAGATCACTGAACCAAAACACTGATAATTTTCTAAAAAAAAATATTTCAGTATGCAAGCATAAATCAGTTTTTAACAACTAAGTGCAGACATATTGTTAATTTCTGGGTTTATGTTTCATTAGACATTTGTTTTTTTTACAAGTCTCCTCATAGACTGCTATTACTGCCTGGATTCCTGTACTGGTTGTTCTGCATTTTGGCATTTTTGCAAGTGCAATCAGGATTTTAAAATAAAACAGTAACCTTGTATTAATAAACACAATAAAACTTTAAATATCAGTAACTGTAGCAATGTACACATCATTAAGACCAGCTCTAACAAGTGCTAAGGGTGTTTAAAGGCCAATAGGGTACTAGAACAAAAATACTTGTTTGCCCTCAGTAGCAAAGACCCTCAGTAACACCAGATATAATCAAAGGGGTGAACAGCACTAATCAGCAGACATTAAAAGGACCCTCAGAGGCAAAGTAAAAACTTTTTATTATTGTTAAAAAAATAATAAAATGTTCACCAAGGCACACAGACCCCCTGTGTCATCCATGCGGCTCCAGCCTCCAGGTACTGTCAGTTTTTTAATCCAAGTCTCTGCATGACCATCAATTGACTGCTGTATGCCTTGGTGAACATTTTATTATTTTTTTAACAGTAATAAAAAGTTTTTGCTTTGCCTCTGAGGGTCCTATTTATGTCTGCTGATCAGCGCTGTTCACCCCTTTGATTATATCTTCTGTCCTCATTTGTCTATGAGTTCTGGACAGCAGCGGCCACAGCTACATTTAATTTTTCTTTTTGACTTTTGACTTGGCCTCTGGTCTGTGCGCCTGGATTTTTGTTTTTAACCTCAGTAACACCACCCTACTCTGGGGATGCTTTTTGACTGTAACTGTAGACACATCATGTCAACCATATTTACCAATTTATAATCTAAAAGTCAGAAGAGGCTCAATCCAACTTACCCTATTCTCTTTAACCCCTTAACTGCTTTATTCACCCCCTTGATCCAGTCATACAGGCCTTACAGCTATGCCTGCTGTTTTCTTTTGAAGGCCTAACTTTACTATTTTACTCTCTACTGCCTATTTGTTTGTTTGGTGAAGATTAATTAGCAACAAGTACGCAGCAGTAACAGGACACAAGTTTAATGCCCAATAACGTGTAGCACATAGATCCAACTAGAAAAACAGGGATGGGCCTACTTCAATTCCTTTTTTTGCAACTTTATTGTTTTGCATACCATCTTACTAGGCATCTAGCTGACTAATGTCCCCTTTTTGCTTGCAGATTTCTAAGCACTCGGTGCAAACAAACTGCTTAGCATCCCAATTATGGTCTGGTCCCTCTATGGGCAAGATTTGAATGACTGGGAGTAGACAAGTGCTTTCCCCTCTCTACTGCTCACCATCCAACTCCCATAGAACTCTGCTTTGGGAACCTTGTGAAGGAGTGCAGGTTGCACAGTCTGTATGTCTACCCTAGTTATGTTTAAACTCTGTAAACATATCCCTTCTTCTACCTATGTCATCAATGTGTCATCAGAGGATTGCTTGCTCTAGCATAAATGTCTACGTTTGTCAGTGCTGGCCACCATTTGTTACATTCCTGAAAGCTAAGGAAAAGGAAGATCCCTGGAGACACAACCTGTGACCCTGGACTCCAGATGGACATTACCATCCATTGGCCATTGACCAGGAAGCCGTGACACTACACATGCTTGCTAAGCTGTCAGAGCCTTTTCCCTATTAGCAGTCAGTGGCACAGAGATCCAGACTTTGTGCCTGCAGCAGCTCATCATCCATCTATCCAGCTGCACCCTTTCAGGACTGGGCACCCACCACAGACTCACCCTCTCCCGTGGACTCGCCTATATATATATATATATATATATATATATATATATATATATATATATATGCGTGTGGTTTTTATACTTTTGGGAGTATTCTTTTTTAACTGTTCTTTGTAATTAAACCTTGTTGGAACTTACTACACCAGAGTGGTTACAATGTCTCCCTCCCTTCTCCTCCCTTTGTTTTACTGACGAAGTCCCACCTTCGTTTTGACAGCAGCACCGCTAGATTGTCAGTTCCTTTTATCTACTTATAAGGGCTACCCGCTCATAAAGCCCCCCCCCCAATTTTGGTCTGTATTATTTTTGGTCTATATCATTGTCTTTGTTTATTCTATGGGTTATTTTTTAACTTCATCATTTATATTTCCTATGAGTGGTTGAGCATTAATAGCCTAGTGCCACTCCTGGCGTTGTGGAAATAATATTTTACATTGTTGAAATATGCCTGACCGGTTGATTTTAAGTTGAGATGTTGATATTTTTGTAGTATTGATCTTTTGTGACATCTAATGACAACATATTTGTTCATGCAGCAGCCTGAATAGTTAACATTATTTATGGATTACAAAATTGAAGAGGTACAAAGGTTTAAATAAAATATTTAAATAAAATTATGCCATTTTTCTAAGGGAACAATATATGTTTAATACATTTTAAACTTTTTTATTCAGATATGTCAATATTTTATCAGCCAGAAATATAGAAGACAGAAAAAGAGAATATCCGTGATGCAACTACAGACTACAGACTAACCCTTTGATGAATAAGTAATATGTTTTTCATCTCTTTTCCGATTACTTTTAGCTCCAGTGATACCAAATGTGTATCTGCAACACCCCTGTGGGGAATACCTGTTCTGAACATTGGTTCTGGCTGGCATATTCATAATACATTTCTCATTAAAAATACATCTATGGACTGTTTGGTAATCCACCTGACAAATATCTCTCAAAAAAGCAGCTAAAATACATTTGCCCAAACCTATATATTTGTATAATTCTGTAAAATATATTTTCCTTACTAAATAGACTCATTTAAAACTCACCCTCAAGTACCACCCATTATCCAGATTTCCAGGGAGGAGCCGTGTTTAGGTATATCATTTTGGCAGCAGTGTTCTAGCTGGCATTTTCACTGCTGAATGATTTTTATAATGTTGTACATGTGTTTGTTAAAGAATATCTCTCCTTAGAAATGCTTCAAGTACAGAACACATCTCCCTTACATTATAGAGAGTGGGAGGCAAGGTATTCCATAATAACAGGAGAAAAAAACTGGGCAGGGCTGACCACATTGCTTGGGATTTCAGTGAAGTAGAGACAGTGCTGTCAGGTCAAAAGGAAGCCAAAACATAAACTAATGCCACGTACACACAATCGGAAATGCCGCCAGCAAAACTCCGAGAGCTTTTTGTGGGAAAATGCGACCGTGTGTATGCTCCATCGGTCTTTTGCTGGCGGAATTCCAGCCAGCAAAAGATTGCGAGCATGTTCTCTATTTTTCGGTTGGGAAAAGTTCCTATACGAAAATGCGTTCGTCTGTATGCAATTTGACGCATGCTCGGAAGCATTGAACTTCATTTTCTAGGCTTGTGGTAGTGTTGTACGTCACCGCGTTCTTGACGCTCGAAAGTTTAGTGAACTTTTGTGTGACCGTGTGTATGCAAGGCAAGCTTAAGCGGAATTCCATCAGAAAAACCATCCAAGTTTTTTCTGACAAAAATTCCGATCGTGTGTACACGGCATAATGTTAAGCACTGACACAAGTAACATTTTTGAAAAATATTTTTTTTCACTTCTTCGTCAATTAAATATTAAAGTGACATTAAAGGTTTTGATTTTTTTTTTAAATAACAAACATGTTATACTTTTTTTTTTAAAGAACAAAGGAAGAAAGAAAAAAAAATGCAACCACATCCCAAACATTATAGGGAGAATCCCACCAAAAACAATACAAGGAAAAAATCACCTTGTGATATAAATTCAGTTACATACTTTTACAAAAAAAAAAAAAGAGAAAAAAAAACTAACAAGACAAACATAACTAACACCTCTGAGATTAAGATAACTAAGTTATACCAAACGGTACATATTATTGCACGGAAACCTAGACATTTTCTACACACTGATTTTGTCAACCCCAGTTACCTACATTGGTCTTATGGCAACATCCCTTCTCTTACGAACTCATTTCTCCTCTCCACTTCCACCCCCCACCCCCCTCTCCTTCCACACTACTGAATGAGCCATCATATAATGGATTATTAGGGTCCAGCCAGTGGGACCTTATTTTTTTAATTTGTGGGGTATTCCTCTGTGTTTATTAGTTAATCTTTCTCTTTTTAATATATAATTAAGTTTCTCAACCCATTGTTTATGAGTTGGAAAAGCAGGCGAGATCCATTTTTGTAAAATAAGCTTACGTGCTAAATATAGGGTCCTAGTCATGGGCGTCCGCAGAACTTTTGTCAGGGGGGGGGGGCATCATTTTAGGGTCACTCATGCTCCGCCCCTTTTCAACGATATAATGAATGGGAGGGGCTTAGTCATTATCACAAAAAGCTCAGGCATGCAAAGGTTTGAGAAACCCGATGCAAAAGCTTCATAGAAGGATCAAGCTGCCATTGTCTGATTAAGTATTTCTAATTTGCACTGGAAACATATATTTGTTATATAAGAGATAATTCATCTTCACTTTGTATTGGAAGTTACTCAGGCATACCATGCTCATATAAATAGCCTAGAGAATGTAGATCTTTTTATATAGCAATACATGTTGTGGGTGCCCATATTTTGATCTTGATGAAAACATCTATACTGTATGAGTATTGGAGCCAGTGTACTGTATAAACCCATAGAGAATCAAGCTCATAACCTAGAAAGCTGGCTGGTGAAGGGTTAAGGGAATCCCTGTGTCCTGGAGCAAACAGTGGCTGACCTTATGCAAAGCTTTTGTGAGCTGAGATAACAAGTGGATAGATAAGAGTTTCAGAGTCTGGAAATGCATACACAGTCACTCCATTTAGAATCTGTGTAAACACTAGATGTGCCTAAGAAGCCATCTCCAGCTCACCAGACCCGGTCCTTGTTCTTCTTCTATTGCCGGTCCACGGCCACTTCCCATTTCCTCTACATGTGTACATTCTGCTTCTCCCATACACTTACTCTCCTGATGCCGCCCATTTTCAAAAAGAGCGTGTTTCCATCATCCAGAGGCAGGAGACGTGGCCGCAGCTGATCCTTGAAGGCTGGCCACACCCCCTTCCCTTATTCCTGCCCAATAACTGCCTTTCTCCTCACAGAAGGCGCCGTTACATAGCAGAGAGTGCCCAATAGTTAGGCTGCGGGGTGGAGGGAGGGATCTGTGCTGTGCCCATATGATTGATGTTTTTACAGATAACGATCCTGCCTGGCCAAGTAGCCTAATTTAGAGGGGGACATACGGTGGGGCAAGGGATAACCTGAGCATCACCACACCACTTGTGGGCGGCGCCGGCCGGATCTACATCTTCTCGACTCTCTCTACACAGTGGGGTAGGGACTGGAGGCGGAGCCGAGCGGCCAAGCGAGTGAGTCTGTCAGATCATGTCAGAAAGCAGCAGCAGTCAGCAGACTCAGAAAAAAGTCTGTGGTGGACCGCTCAGCTCACAGAAACCCACTTGTTTTGTGCGGACACCTTGCTGATTCCAGGGGGGGCACTTGACCCCCCCTTGCCCCCTGCTGCGGACGCCCATGGACCTAGTCCACATGTTACACAACTCTACTGGTAATTCTCCATCAGGAATTATCCCCAGTAGTGCCAATTTTGGAGTTCCTATTATTTCTGGGAACACCCTTTCCCAATATCAATGAAGTTTGGGCAGCGCCAAAGCATATGAATAAGGGAACCATTAGATAAAGAGCAACGCGGGCATAGTGGTGTTGTATATTTTCCCCAGGCATAGAGCTTTTGTGGGGTGTAGTGAGCCCTATGTAGAATAAAAAGCTGAGTCAGCCTCTAAGATGGCGAGAGAGATATCTCAGGTAAAGCCTTCATCGCTCCTATCCAATCCTCCTCATTCAAATCTTCTATATCCCTTTGCCATCGGATAAAACTATTTACCTGTCTTTCTGTGCTCTCTACAGTTTGTAGAATAAGGTAGAGGTCTCCTATTAATCCTCGTTTCGTACAAAGTACTGAGGTTGCCTTCGCTAACAACTTAGAGGGGTTATATTGTAATTGAAATGTTGAGGACTGAGTTTGTAGTGCATGGCGTATTTGAAGGTATTGATAGAAATTATTGTTTGATAACTGATAACGATCTTTTAATATATTAAAAGGCAATAAGATATCCCCTTCATATAACTGATATAAAAATATTAAGCTGGCTTTTTTCTATTCTAGTAATTCTGGCAGTTTATTTAATTCACCTAGTAGTTATCCAATATAGGCATGTGTCTTGTATAACCCTTGTGCTGAGTAATGCCCCGTACACACGATCGGACATTGATCGGACATTCCGACAACAAAATCCATGGATTTTTTCCAACGGATGTTGGCTCAAACTTGTTTTGCGTACACATGGTCGCACAAAGTTGTAGGAATTGTAGTCACGTACGACGAGACTAGAAAGGGCCATATTAGAACCAAGCGTGGCACCCTTTGGGCTCCTTTTGCTAATATCGTGTTAGTAAATGTTTGGTGAGAGACGATTCATGCTTTTTCAGACTCGTGGTTTTCAGATCGTTTTCTGCTGTTCAGTTTGTGCTTGTGGGTTTGTATCTGCTCTTCAGTGCGTGCAGCGAGTACCATTGACTTGTCATTGTGTTCTTGTTCATTCGTTACTGTTTTTCAGGTCGCTCTTCACAGGCCTTGCTGTTCTTCAGTGCGTTCTGTTACTTCGTTCTGAGCAGCCGACCGTTTTCTAGCCATGTTGCGTATACGTACTCCTCGTAGAGTTCGTGCTGTGCGGGGGCTTGGTGTTGGGGTCCTGACCTTGACACAAGTCCAGTCCATGAACAGGGTGGGGAGGAGTTCATGGACCAAGAATTGGTTGCTTCAGCGTGACCAGTTCTGTCATATGCCTTTGCTCCGTGAGATCCGTGAGAATAATCCTGATGATTTCAGGAACTTTCTCTGGATGACGGACCCAGTTTTTCACCGTTTGTTGGCTTTGCTGACCCCCTATATCAGCAGGATACCTGCATGAGGCAAGCCATCACTCCACAGCAGAGGCTCATCGCCACCCTTGGCGACGGGGAGAAGCCTGCAGGACTTGAAGTTCTCGACAGGCATCTCCCCCCAGGCTCTGGGAATCATTATCCCAGAGACCTGTTCTGCCATCATACAGGTCCTGCAGAAGGAGTATATGAAGGTAAGATTTTTATCCTTTTACATCACATTTTATTGTATTTAATGTTTGAAAATATATTGTATTTCTTTCCTCATTCCCTAATTACCATGATTGGAATATGCTGTGAATGTCCCCTTTGTCCTCATGCATGCTGGATTTTTATGTAATTGTTTTTTTGCTCCTTCATACATATTTGCCTTCACTTACCTCCCCAGCATGGTCTACAGGCCCTATATTCACATCATGTAGTCACTTAACAATGTATTTTATCAGCTCCATAGTAGTGCTTTACCCCAAACACCCCTAAAATGTTTTGAAATGTGATTGGTGCTTAAAATTAAGGCAGAGTGCCAGAGGATTTTTTTGGGGGTCCCCAAATCATTTGGAACCCTCCCTCCCCCCAACTGCTAAGTCAGCTGATACCAATCCTCTATCTATCCTCAATCATCTATCTGCTGACTTTGCCAAACTCATACACACTATACCCACCTCTTTTGTGGTCATATTTATGGATGAATTCCCCAAAGCATGTAGTGCAAGGGCCTGCCTGAATACTTTCAAATGGTACTGTTTCAAGTTTTTGTATACTATTATTATCTTGATAGGTAATAGCAGAATGTCCAAATGTGCTCAAATGTGTACAGTGTGTATTTATATCTTTGTATTATTACACTTCTTACCTGTCCAGTGGGCTGCCAATAGTGTAACTAAGGAGGGGCTGTTCAAAGTAATACCCATTATTTAGGCATTCATCTCTCAATGAAGTGGAGAGGGTTACCTGTCCCAGAGCCCCCCCCCTATAATGTTAGAAATGGCCCAGGAGAGAGGGGGGGGGAATCTGATAGTTGGACCTTATACTTTGGTTTTTAAAAATTACCTCTAATAAATGTTATCTTGATGTTGATCAGCAATGTTTGTGTCTAATCTGCTTTCCCTGTTTATGTGCACAAAGACTATTTTTTTTTGGTTTTGACTCCACAGTTTCCTTCCACGCCACAGGAATGGCAGACTGTGGCCTCCCACTTTGCCCAGCGGTGGGACTTTCCCAACTGTGGAGGGGCAATTGATGGGAAACACGTCCACATCATCCCACCACCCAACTCGGGGTCGTACTATTATAATTATAAGGGGTTCAATAGTATTGTGATGTTGGCGGTGGTGTCGGCTACTTATGAATTTCTGTATGTGGACGTGGGGAAGAATGGCCGGATGTCCGATGGTGGAGTCATCGCCCAGACCGAGTTCTACAGGTGTCTCCAGAATGGCAGCTTGGACTTGCCACCTCCAGAAGACAATGTGGAAGGACTCCCATTCGTCTTCGTTGCGGATGAAGCTTTTGCGCTGGGGGACCATCTTATGCGGCCATTCCTGATGAGGACCCTCACCCTGGACCAGAGGGTTTTTAATTACCAGCTGGCCAGAGCCAGAAGAGTAGTGGAGAAAATGTTTGGAATCATGGTCAGCCGGTTCCGCCTATTTCTTACACCCATACATATGGCGGAGTACAAACTGAACCACATCATCCTGGCGTGCTGTGTTCTACACAACCTTTTATGGCAACATTCTGCCAACTATGCTGGCTCAGTTGGGCCTGAGGCCAGAATTCAACATGAATCAACCCTGATGGCGCTTGAAAGTGGCCGTCCTGGCTTGCCCCCCCTGAGTGCCCATGATGTCCAGCTAAGATACCTTGAATTCTTTGCAGCTAGGGGGGCTATCAATATGCGAGACAATGTGTAAAACCTTTTTAAAATAAAAAAAAAGAACTCAAATCTTTGGTGACATTTACTGCTTGTGTTTTTTTTAGCTGACCCTGACAGAAATGTGTGATTGTGTAACATTACAAAGCACTGTTGGGTGTTATTTACTAAAGGCAAAGGCACTTTGCACTACAAGTGCACTTGAAACTGCACTGAAACTGCACTTGTAGTGCAAAGTGTATTTTCCCTTAGGAAATAACCCCCATTGTCACAGAATACACCAATTAGAGCACCACAAAAGTGTTGTAGCGTTGAGACAATAATCCACACAATCTTGATTAACAATCTTTTTAATAACAGCACAATCACGTGTGCATTTCCAAAAGGTTTTTAAAACAAACCAACATGTTTGATGTTTAACAATTTTTGGGGTCACATTAGAAAAAGTATAAATGTCCATTTAAGATAAAACAGGCATGTGTAAAACCCACAAGAAATACACAAATTCAAAACTTACAAAGTTCACATTTGTTAGAACTTGAAGGCAATATCAGACATGAGTATTTACAAACTGTGTTTGATATTGCGTTCAGATGGGGTGAAGTCACCCCAGGAAAAGCCAAATTTGGAAGATGCACACAAATTTCCAAATGTCAACATGTGCTAGCTGTCATCACAGGGGATCAAGGGACGTGTTTTGGGGGTGCAACCTCTTCCTCACAACTACTTTATTATTGAGGAAGGGGTTGCACCCCCAAAACGCATCCATTGATCTCCCGTGATGGCAGATAGCACATGTTGACACACTGTGTGCCTCTTCCAAATTTGGCTTTGCTACAAATTGACATAAAATATATGAAACATTTTGGCACAACAAAAACACAAGGGATTTTGCGGGGTTTTAAACTCTCCCTAAAACATCAATGATGTTCTTCATTTTTTGCTGAACATCATTGATGGCTTTCACAATGTTTTCCAAGTGCCTATTACACCCCATGTTCTTCCCGTTCAGGATCTGGGCACTTTCCGAGGTTAAAGGATCTGGATCCACAACATCACGATCACCTAAAAAGATCGAAACAAAAAAACACCATGTATTATAAATATGGCGGCATCCATCTCTTACCTGAGCCTGTGGTCGCAGACACTCACCTGTTGTGGTGCCAATTTCCACCACATCTTCCTCCTCCTGCTCTGCTGGTCTTAGGTGGATTTCCCCTTCTTCCAGAGGTGGGGGTGGGGTGTCCTCCGAGTCTTTTATCCCCTATGTACAATACAAATAGGTACACTTAGCACACAGATATTTGATGGCAGAAATAGGAATATGAAACATTGCTTGGAAGTGGGGTACAATTGTCTTTTTTGGCAGAGTTCCAAGATGTGGCATTTGTCTTGGCCTTTGTCAAGCTTGAATACTTACCTGTCTTGTACAAGCTTCACAGATGGAGACACCCCTATAGTATACACTGGAGCACCTGTGTGGGACCCCCTAATAAAAAGGGTGTTCTTGTATCCCACACTAGTGCTCCAGCGTACAGATGTGAAAACTGCTGCTGAGTGTCCTCTCCTTACAGAGAATATAGTTTGCATTTCATTCTAGTAACAAACCCATCTACACAACCAAATTAGTTTCAGACAAGTAAGCCCTAAAAAATGTGGTGAAATGCATATGGCCAAAACAATGGTGTTTTCTAGGCCGAACAAACAATGTTTGATACGAACGACTAATGTGCCCATGAACATGAAAGTTGACATTTTAAACTAGATAACAGTTAAGAAAAGCACATGGAGCAGCACGAACGTAATAAACATAAAGAATCAGAACACAGCACAACTACTTACTTTTTTGCAGCACTCTCTGGATCTTTCTGTACTGCTCGTGCTCTCTTAAATTGAGGTCTGACCACCGCTTCCTGAGCTGATCTTTCGATCGTCTTACCCCGAAATTCCGGTGCAGACTCTTGACCACTTTCGCCATGATCTTGGCCTTTCTGACATTGGGGTTGGGGTAAGGTCCATACTTCCCGTCATAGTCGGCCCTCTTCAGGATATCGACCATCTCCACCATCTCCCCAAAGGACATATTTGATGCCTTAAATCGTCTCCTTCGGGATCGGGACATTTCTGCCTCTGGGCTTTCCTCCTCCTCTTTGGTGTAAATATCAGACACCTGCTCTGACTCCGCCATGTGCTCTTCCCCCACTGCGCGAAACGAGAAGGGGCGGGGAATAGACTAGAAAGAACGTCAGGGGTGGGCGGAGTTTCACGCATGCGCAGTGTCTATAAAGCGTAACACACGTGCATAGTACTACGATCTGTGAGCGGAAGAAGGAGTAACGGGGGCGCCGACCGTGATAGCGAAAGTAATGCCGCGTACACACGAGTGGACTTTACGGCAGACTTGGTCCGGCGTACTGGATTTCGTCGGACAATTCGATCGTGTGTGGGCTCCAGCGGACTTTGTTTGCTCAAAAGTTGGACGGACTTAGATTTGAAACATGTTTTAAATCTATCCAACGGACTCGAGTCCGGTCGAAAAGTCCGCTTGTCTGTATGCTAGTTTGACGGACAAAAAGCCACGCTAGGGCAGCTATTGGCTATTGGTTATGAACTTCCTTATTTTAGTCCGGTCGTACGTCATCACGTACGAATTCAACGGACTTTGGTGGATTGTGTGTAGGCAAGTCTGTTCATTCAGAAAGTCAGTCGTAAAGTCCGTCGAAAAGTCCTCCGGGCAAAGTCTGCCGTAAAGTCCGACCGTGTGTACGCGGCATAAGATTTAACATTGGGCCTATACTGCTTATACATTGAGGCCTGTATTTGCACAAGTTTAGTAGACTTTAGGCTGACATTAGGGTTTGTCTTGTGTTGTGTCTTGCAGTGAAAATGGATCTATTTAAAGATGAGGAATTTATGCCCATATTCATTGATATGTTCAGGGAGCTGCCTTGTCTATGGCAGATAAACCACCCTGAATATAAGAACCAAACAAAGAGGAAGGCAGCGCTGGATAATTTGTTGGAATTTGTGAAGACGGTGATCCCCACGGCAGACATCACCTATTTGAAGGTTCTAATTGGTGGCCTGAGGAGCACTTATCTAAGGGAGCGCAAGAAGGTCCAGGATTCCCAGAGATCCGGAGCTGCAGATGACATCTATCTCCCCAGACTGTGGTACTATGACAGGCTGTATTTTCTGGCAGGTCAGACTGAACCCAGGCCAGCATTCTCCACTCTTCCTTCCAAGCTTCCTTCCCCCGCCTGTTGAGGCTTCTGACGCCCAACCTGGGCCTTCCAGGCAGCAACATGTGGAGGAGCCCAGCTTGAGCCAGGTATAGCATTCCTCTAAATATTTCTGGTTGTCCAATCAATTATGTTAACTAGATGTTAGGGGGGGCAGGGGGTAGGGAACGGCCGCAGTTGGCTGCTCCTGTCGGCCAATATCTCAAACCCCCACAAGGAAACAGGAGGGGACTATTGCGGTACTGGATCTAACTAGATATTAGATAAGAAAGGGTACAAAAGGAAGTGGTGGTTGGATAAAAATTCAATTTTAATAGAAAACATTATTAAAAAGGATTATTACAATATCACATCTAGTTGTAGTTCAAAGCAAAGGCAGTATATACAACCATATGATTTACACCCAAAATTAATGGTGGATACATAGATAGCTTGAATTCTCGACCGGTTTCGCGGTATTCACCGCTTCCTCAGGAGAGCAATATCTATAGTACAACATGAAATAAATTGTAATAAATACAAACAGATCAAAAGGTATATGAATAAGTAATTATTGCAGCAAAATCATTAAATCATACGTTCAACAATTACATACAAATTATATACAATAGGGATAAGCTCACCCGTTCAGGGATTCTCCGTGGGTATGTAAGGCCCCATGTAGTTCCCCCTGCGGCGAACACAGGGGATAGCAAACAGCCTCTGGTGAATAAATTTTTGAATAATTGAAATATGTAGGTCACTGAATTAGGGGATCAAAAAAATCAAAAGGAAGAGTGGAATATAGGGGTGCCAGTATTAAAGCTCTGAGATTTCCAAACAACCAGTGTGCAAAAAAAAAAATGAAAAGAGATAATTGATAGTGATAGAGAGGGGAAAACCAGGGGATAAGACGGGAAGGAAAAAGAAAAGGGAAGGGAGGGGGGAAAGAGGGGAGGGGGAAAAGGAGGGGGGGGGGACAGGGGGGAAGAGGCAAGGGGGAGGAAGACAGTGAAGGGAAGGGAAAGGGGGGGGAGGGGTAAGAGGGGGGGGAGGAGAGGAAGAGGGAAAGGTAAGCGGAAGAGGGGGACCAGTGGGTCAGTGAAAAAGGGGAGCAAACCAATAATTCCATCTGTGTAGGGAGTAGATCAGAACTGAAAAAAGTTGCACACAGGTATTGAGAGCTGGCACTCACCACTAAAACGTTAATTGATTAAAAGACGCATGAGCTGAGGAGGAGGAGGACAACATAGCAGGGGATCATATACCAAAGTTGGAAAGATCAAGCATTGTTGCAATAGCAATGAGAGCCCCCCAAGGCTGGAACCAGTGGTGTATGCGGGGAGAGGGAGGTCACAGCAGCAACTGCAATCGAAATTAATATTCAAATTACCATCCATAAATATAAAAAGGAAGATTTGCCCACAAGTAACGAGCAATATACAAGTAACAAACTGGGGATAAAGTTTGCAGTCTTGTAGGTAGTGTGGATTAACAGTAAATACAGAGCAGTGCCGGGTTGGGGGGTACTAGTCCTCAGCAGAGGGAAAACCCTCTGGATATGGACAAAAGCAGAAGTACATTAATGCTACAAGTGGCGTTACATAGGAAAGCCATATTGGGTGAACTTAGTGTAAAAAGAGGACACGATGTGCAGGAAGTGTCTGGCTGGGAAAAGGGAAAACAAAAGGGAACAGAACTTACCCACAAGGTGATCCTCAAAAAGCGCAGCGTCAGGAGGCTGTAGGCTCTCATAGCGGCCGTGACCGGCCGCTATAAGAGCACCCCAACCCGGAAGTCAGGGACGGCGTGACGGAGGCGGTCCCTGACGTAACCGGGTCTGCTCACCCGCACTGCGCAGGCGCACCATAGGTGCGCCTGCGCAAGCGCGCGCTCCCGTCAAAGGGAGTCGAACTCCCAGACATGGAGACACAAGCAGCCCGGGGGCTGCCAGGGTGAGCATGTGTCCGCCACAAGGAGAAAAAGCAAGGCGAAACAGAGGCCGACGGAGTCCAAAAACGGGGGGGGAGGTTATCCTTGAACAGCAATACAAATCACAACATAATAAAACATGGTGGATTAAAGGAAAAAACCATACAATGATTCTGTATATAGGCAACGGAATGTCAATAACCAACAACATTTAGGATTAAGCTTTAAGCAGAGAAGGCATCATGTATAATGGTAGAGCCCAATGGTGACAAGGGGCGGAGGGGGGGGGGGAAGAAGGGAAGGAAGGGGGGGGGGGAAAGGAGGGAAGGGAAAAAGGGGAGGGGAAAGGGGAAAAAGAACGCAAGGAAAGGAGGGAGAATGGAAATGACCTGGTGATAGGGAGGGGGGGGGGAGAGGGGGGGGGGAAGGGGGAAAGGGGGGAAGGAAGGGGTGTGGAGGAAACAGGGGGAGGAAGATGTGGACAGGAGGGGAGGGAGGGAAGGGGGGGAGGGGGGGAAGGAAAGGGAGGAGAAAAACGGGGGGGGAGGGAGGGGGGAGGGGAAAGGGAAAAACTGGAACAAGACCTCATAGGAAGGCCCTATAGGACACTGATTCATTTAGGCCGGGGGGGATGGTGGCATTGAGTCGCTCGATCCACAGGGATTCCCTTTGAAGTATCCAGCGATCCCAATCGCCACCCCTGGGCTAGGTTGAACCACCTCCAGTACCAGAAATTTGGCCACAGTGTTATCGAATCTATGGTATAGGCCAATGTGTCGGCCGATAGTCGTTAATTTGCCGTTTTCTGAGTCATAGAGGTGGTCGCCAATTCTCTGTCTAAATTCACGGATTGTTTTGCCCACATAAAAGGCTTTGCATACACAGTTCATAAGATAGATCACCCCTTTTGTACCACAATTGGCGAAGGTCCGTGGGACCAGAATCTCCCCATTGGGTAGAACCACAGTTCTACTTTCGTGGACCCAAGGGCACCGGGGACACTCCCCGCATTGAAATGTGCCATTGGGACCACTCCTCAAAGGTTTAGTGGGATTATAATGGCTGGCAGTTAACTGATCACGTAGTGACCGCGCTCTACGGAAGACCACTTCCGGTGTATGTCTAATATATTTGGTCAATGTGTGATGTTCAGCCAAAAGGTGCCAATGTTTGGTTAGAATATTACGAAGTACGTTGTGGTGTGCAGAATAGGTCGTGATAAATCTTACAGTTTCTGTAGGGGGAGAGGGTTTCCTGTCTTTGAAAAGTAGAGAAGTCCGGGAACGTCCCAAGGACTTATTGTATGCTTTACGCAAAATGGTAGAAGAATAGCCTCGTTGTAAGAGGCGTTCGCGTAGTGCTTTAGCCTGACGTTTAAAGTCGTTGTCGTGTGTACAATTCCTACGTAGACGTAGGTATTGGGCATAAGGTATGCTCCGTACCAGGGAATTAGGATGAGCACTGGTGGCGAACAACAAGGTATTCTCAGCAGTGGGTTTTCTGTAGAGGTCAGTGCCTAAAGTTCCGTCCGGTTGTTTGATAATTAGTAGATCTAGGAAAGGGATTTGCTCAATCTTGATTTTGAATGTAAATTTGAGATTTAGATCGTTGTTGTCAAGTTGACGTAAAAATTGTAAAAGTTTCTCCCTAGAACCCGTCCATACCATGAAAAGGTCATCGATAAAACGATACCATAAAAGGATATCGTTTAAAAATTCCATATATTGATCGTGGGCATGGATATGTCGCTCCCAGCCACCTAGATATAAATTGGCGTATGCTGGGGCGCATGACATCCCCATTGCAACACCCTGTATTTGTAAAAACAATTGATCGTTAAAAGTAAAATAATTTTTGGTCAATATGAAATACAGTAGTGTCAGTACAAATTGGTTCAGGGGCCAGGTCGTTGTGTCTTGTTCAGCTAAGAAGGATCCAGCCGTCCGTACGCCCTGCTCGTGGGGGATACTCGAGTAAAGAGCCTCAATATCAACAGCCACGAGCAGGGCGTCTGGAGGGATCTGGATTCCCTCAAGGTGTTGCAATAGGTCGGTGGTGTCTCTGATATAGGACGGGAGGCTACGGACATGGGGCATTAGGAAAGCGTCAACAAATTTGCTCGCATTGTCTGTTAGGGAGCCTATCCCTGACACTATAGGTCTTCCCGGAGGGATATGCACATCTTTATGGGTCTTAGGTAGGGAGTAAAAGGTGGGGGTACGGGGAAATTTGGGGACCAGGAACTCCAAGGTGTCTTTGTCAATGAGGCCTGTGATATAGGCCTCAGTGCAAAGAGCCCGGAGTTCCTGTGCAAAGGAAGATATGTGTGTAGCGGGAATGGGTCTATACCAATGTTTGTTGTTGAGTATAGCAAGGCACATAGATTGGTATTGGTAATTGGTCATAAGGACAATATTACCGCCCTTGTCCGATTGTTTAATCACGACATCAGAGCGTTGCTGCAGAGACCGAAGGGCTCGGATTTGACTAGGATCAAGGTTTGAGGGAAAGTCAGGCCATTTTTGTTTCTTGAGGTCACTAATTGTAGCTCGAAGGAAGGCCCATATCTCGGGGCAGGTATTAAGATCGGGAAACCTACGAGATCGTAGGCGAAAGGGCTTGGGCAGAGATGTTTGTTTAAGGATAACTGAAGGACCAGACATATTAGGTGCAGGGAGAATAGATGAAATTGTCCCTGTTACAGATTCATTTGAAGGGACATCGTCGGGACCCCCGCAATCTTGTGAGGGTGCGGGGTCTCCGGTGTCACCTTCATCATACAGGAGCATCAGGTCGCGGAGCGCCCTGAACTCCTCCATAGAGAAGCCTTTGGTACGCTCCGCGAGCTCACGCTCCAGTCCTAAGTTAATGCGATCCTTATCATAGATAAACCTAAAGGTTAAGTTACGTGCAAAAAGGTACAGGTCCTTAATTGTTTCAGTAACCTTCAGTGCATCAAGAGGACAGAAACCCAGACCTAACTGTAACAGCGAGATTTCCTCGCTATTGAATGTGTAGGGGGTAAGATTTATGACATTACGGTCGGTGTGACATGGAGGGGAGGGTTTTGTTGAGACAGTGGAGGTTTTAGGACGTAAGCATCTAAATTGCTCTGTTGTTTTTTCAGATCTAAAAAAATAGCATCCTCATTAATTTTCGTATATTTATTTGTCATTGAAACCGAATTTAAGATTTTGGGAATAGTGCCGTGCAATGTGGAGTGACCAGTGGCCCCTTCTAAGGGGGTATTAGTATCGTGTGAAGTTTGTGTAGGGGGTGCCTGGGTGGATCTAGGGCCTTTTGGACCTTTCTTATCTTTTTTAGAGTTCGTTGGTGGGGCGTTACCCCCAAAGCGAAGTCTCTTACGTGAAAAATTAAGTGCAGATGACGTGTTCAACCTAGCCCCAGGGGTGGCGATTGGGATCGCTCGATACTTCAAAGGGAATCCCTGTGGATCGAGTGACTCAATGCCACCATCCCCCCCGGCCTAAATGAATCAGTGTCCTATAGGGCCTTCCTATGAGGTCTTGTTCCAGTTTTTCCCTTTCCCCTCCCCCCTCCCTCCCCCCCCCGTTTTTCTCCTCCCTTTCCTTCCCCCCCCTCCCCCTCCTGTCCACATCTTCCTCCCCCTGTTTCCTCCACCCCCCTTCCTTCCCCCCTTTCCCCCTCCCCCCTCTCCCCCCCCCTCCCCCCCTCCCTATCACCAGGTCATTTCCATTCTCCCTCCTTTCCTTGCGTTCTTTTTCCCCTTTCCCCTCCCCTTTTTCCCTTCCCTCCTTTCCTCCCCCCCCACCTTCCTTCCCTTCTCCCCCCCCCCTCCGCCCCTTGTCACCATTGGGCTCTACCATTATACATGATGCCTTCTCTGCTTAAAGCTTAATCCTAAATGTTGTTGGTTAATGACATTCCGTTGCCTATATACAGAATCATTGTATGGTTTTTTCCTTTAATCCACCATGTTTTATTATGTTGTGATTTGTATTGCTGTTCAAGGATAACCTCCCCCCCCGTTTTTGGACTCCGTCGGCCTCTGTTTCGCCTTGCTTTTTCTCCTTGTGGCGGACACATGCTCACCCTGGCAGCCCCCGGGCTGCTTGTGTCTCCATGTCTGGGAGTTCGACTCCCTTTGATGGGAGCGCGCGCTTGCGCAGTGGCACCTACGGTGCGCCTGCGCAGTGCGGGTGAGCAGACCCGGTTACGTCAGGGACCGCCTCCGTCACGCCGTCCCTGACTTCCGGGTTGGGGTGCTCTTATAGCGGCCGGTCACGGCCGCTATGAGAGCCTACAGCCTCCTGACGCTGCGCTTTTTGAGGATCACCTTGTGGGTAAGTTCTGTTCCCTTTTGTTTTCCCTTTTCCCAGCCAGACACTTCCTGCACATCGTGTCCTCTTTTTACACTAAGTTCACCCAATATGGCTTTCCTATGTAACGCCACTTGTAGCATTAATGTACTTCTGCTTTTGTCCATATCCAGAGGGTTTTCCCTCTGCTGAGGACTAGTACCCCCCAACCCGGCACTGCTCTGTATTTACTGTTAATCCACATTACCTACAAGACTGCAAACTTTATCCCCAGTTTGTTACTTGTATATTGCTCGTTACTTGTGGGCAAATCTTCCTTTTTATATTTATGGATGGTAATTTGAATATTAATTTCGATTGCAGTTGCTGCTGTGACCTCCCTCTCCCCGCACACACCACTGGTTCCAGCCTTGGGGGGCTCTCATTGCTATTGCAACAATGCTTGATCTTTCCAACTTTGGTATATGATCCCCTGCTATGTTGTCCTCCTCCTCCTCAGCTCATGTGTCTTTTAATCAATTAACGTTTTAGTGGTGAGTGCCAGCTCTCAATACCTGTGTGCAACTTTTTTCAGTTCTGATCTACTCCCTACACAGATGGAATTATTGGTTTGCTCCCCTTTTTCACTGACCCACTGGTCCCCCTCTTCCGCTTACCTTTCCCTCTTCCTCTCCTTTCCCCCCCCCCTCTTTCCCCTCCCCCCCTTTCCCTTCCCTTCACTGTCTTCCTCCCCCTTGCCTCTTCCCCCCTGTCCCCCCCCTCCTTTTCCCCCTCCCCTCTTTCCCCCCTCCCTTCCCATTTCTTTTTCCTTCCCGTCTTATCCCCTGGTTTTCCCCTCTCTATCACTATCAATTATCTCTTTTCATTTTTTTTTTTTTTTTTTTTTTGCACACTGGTTGTTTGGAAATCTCAGAGCTTTAATACTGGCACCCCTATATTCCACTCTTCCTTTTGATTTTTTTGATCCCCTAATTCAGTGACCTACATATTTCAATTATTCAAAAATTTATTCACCAGAGGCTGTTTGTTATCCCCTGTGTTCGCCGCAGGGGGAACTACATGGGGCCTTACATACCCACGGAGAATCCCTGAACGGGTGAGCTTATCCCTATTGTATATAATTTGTATGTAATTGTTGAACGTATGATTTAATGATTTTGCTGCAATAATTACTTATTCATATACCTTTTGATCTGTTTGTATTTATTACAATTTATTTCATGTTGTACTATAGATATTGCTCTCCTGAGGAAGCGGTGAATACCGCGAAACCGGTCGAGAATTCAAGCTATCTATGTATCCACCATTAATTTTGGGTGTAAATCATATGGTTGTATATACTGCCTTTGCTTTGAACTACAACTAGATGTGATATTGTAATAATCCTTTTTAATAATGTTTTCTATTAAAATTGAATTTTTATCCAACCACCACTTCCTTTTCTACCCTTTCTTATCTAATATCTAGTTAGATCCAGTACCGCAATAGTCCCCTCCTGTTTCCTTGTGGGGGGTTGAGATATTGGCCGACAGGAGCAGCCAACTGCGGCCGTTCCCTACCCCATGCCCCCCCTTTCTGTATTAGACATTTGGGATGATGGTACTTTACCTGGTAATTAAATCCTTCTATTGCAAGCGCTTTTTCTTCTAGTTAACTAGATGTTAGTTTGGAGTACTAATTTATGATTGTGATTGATGATGCAAAAACTAAAACCATGTCCCTTTTTCATACACAGGGAAGTCTCAGCCAGGAGGTGGCCGGGCCAAGCAGGCTGCCTGATATCCAGGTCCCTCCCCTACACCTTCAAAGACAAAGTGCCAGGAAGAGGAGTAACCTGGAGGAGGCTGCCATAGGCCTCTTTTGGAAGGCTACAGAGGCCCTGAGAACCACCCACACTGTGGAGGAGGACTTTGATGGCATAACTGCCTGCAAAATGATGCAGATGGAGGAGGGCCAACGACTCCTGTGTGAGTTCCTAATTTTGGAAGCTCTCAATAAGGGGTTGAGGGGCCAAATAACATGTGCTACCCACATCTGTGACCTCACCCATGGTCCTCCTCCTCCTCCTCCAGGTCCTACTCCTCCTTCTCCTCCAGGTCCTACTCCTCCTCCTGCCACATCTCCAACACCAGAGCCACAGCGTGGAAGGAAGCGTGGAAGGAAGACCAGAGAGTGATGACCCTGGGTTCAGTCTGGTCTGGCAAAATATGCAGCCTCTTGTAGTACCACAGCCTGGGGACACAGATGTCATCTGCTGCTTTCCGGATCTCTGGGACTTCTGAACCAGACTGCACTCCCTTAGTTTGATTTTGCGCCCTGGGGGTCCAAGGCTTCGCCAATTTCTGCTGTTTCTCCAGCGTTGCCTCCCTCTTTGTTTGGTTCTGAGCTCTTAATAAAGGATTTTTGTTTTCGATTATACTTGCCTATGTGTGTTTTCCTTCAAAAAGGACAGTTTGTTTGTGAGGAGGCAGGTACATTTCAAAAATACAATGTGAAATTAACAAGAGACACCAACACCAATCTCCTTGAGATTCAATAATACAAGATATCAAAGGTGTTGTGGTAACTTGACACACAAAACACACATAAAAATATTATGGAGTAAAACACAAAAAAAAAAAAAAAAAAAAAATCAGTCTTGGAAAAAATACAAACACAAGAAAAAAAAAATGCCTTGACCAAAAAAAAAGAAATATTTAAAAACCAACAAAAAAAAATATGGTCAGATGTGACAAATCTAAATATATTGAGGGAATCACAATAAATAATAAAGAAGTTTGTGAGAAGTCTGTGTGAATATGAGCAGCAAAACTACTTCATTCTTCTCACATTATAAAGAAGAAGAGAGTGCGCTGTATTAAACTATTTCAAACATTGCGGCCTGACGAAAGTGCTGTATCCAGTCCGTACGCTAATTTTACCAGACCGAGCTGTTCCGTCTCGGAATTTCTTCTGAGCATGCATGGCACTTTGTGCATCGGAACTGGCCACACACGGTCAGTATTGATGTGATCGGATTTTGTTGTCGGAAAATTTTATAGCCTGCTCTCAAACTTTGTGTGTCGGAAAATCCGATGGAAAAAGTCCCACACACGGTCGGAAGGTCCGACAACACGCTCCGATCTGACATTTTCCATTGGAAAATACGACCGTGTGCACGGGGCATAATAGTTCGTGCTGCATCCCATAACCTATGGGTTAAATGAAAGGTAGGGAACTTTCTCTTGTTATAAAAATGATGAGCGACTATTAGTTGTACTAAAAGGGATATCTTAAATTGGGATATTATAATCTTCTGTATAGGATCCTGCATGTCTACCTCCTCCCAACCATACCAATGTTGCAGTTGTGCTGCAATAAAATATAATCTTGCAATAGGGATCGCAATTCCCCCTCTATCCTTCGCCTGTTGCAATATTTCAAGTCTAATTCTGGGTTTTCCCCATTTCCATATGAGGTCCCTGAAAATGGAATCGATAGTTCTAAATAACCATAGTGTCAGCCATATCAGGCAGTTATGCAATACATATAACATTTGGGGCATCTACACCATCTTCACCAGATTCGCTCTCCCTATCATAGTCAATGGAAATCTACTCCAAGTTTTACTCTGTTGTCTAAACTTATTGACAAGAGGAAGTACATTCTTATCTACATATTCAGTAACGTTTGGTGTAATTATCACTCCTAGATAATTAAATGCCGTAACTAGCGTCATCTGATAAGCCTGGTGTGGAAGCTCAAACCGTATGGGATCAATAGGCAATATTACAATATTATTTCTCCCATTTAATATTAAATCCTGAGAATGTTCCATAGGTGTCTATTAATGACATAACTGTGGACAAAGATGAATATGTATCCTCTACGAACTAGTGTATCGTCTGCATAAAGTATTGGTTTTTCTTCACCTGTAGATCTCCGAAACCCCATGATATCTATACAGCTATGGATAGCCTCCGCCAGAGGTTCTGTGGCCAGTGCAAAAAGGAGCGAAGACAGAGGGCAACCCTGCCTTTTTCCTCTATTCAACAAAAAAGAGCCGATATATGTCTGTTTATCTGTATTCTTGCACTCGGGGAATTATATAAAAGTTGTATCCATTTTATATATCTGGGACCAAACCCAAAGCGTTTTAAACAGTTCAATAAAAAGTCCCACTCTATACTGTCGAATGCTTTAGTCGTCCAGCGACATTATGGCTCTATTTCCTTTATTGTCTATGGGAAGTTGTAAATGTAAAAATAAACGCCTAATATTACTAGCTGTAGATCTGTTAGGAATAAATCCTGACTGATCACAGTGAATTAGTTTTGTAATATAATTTGACATTCTGGTCGCCAATATCTTTGCTACTAGATTAAGGTCTGACGTTAACAAGGAGTTGGGCAGCATGCATCAGGGTTATTTGGATCTTTACCAGGTTTCAAGAGCACAATAATTACTGCTTCGGTCATCGAAGGGGGCAAAGAGCCCATCTCCATGGCATGGTTGAAGACTTCCAACAGATCATGTAACAGTACGTCCCCATATTTTTTGTATATTTCCCCTGGGAGGCCATCTGGTCCTGGCATTTTATCATTAGGTAATTTAGCTGCTTTAAGTCTTAGTTCCTTCAACGTCAGTGGTCCTTACAATACCTCTCTCTCTTCATCTGATAGGGCTGGTAAATTAATTGTTTCAAAGAATTTCCTCAGGTCCTCCTCTGAATAGAATGTCCTACTTTTGTATAGGTCTTGATAAAATTCCGGAAACACCTCCAAAATCTCTAGGGTAGTGTCAACCCTCCTATCTGATGAAGATTGTAATTCAGTTATATACGATGAAGGCTGCTGAGCCTTTACAATAGTTGCCAGTAGGTGTCCTGTCCCCTCTTCAAAATATGGTTGTTGTAAAAAAAATCTTTATAGCCACCGCTGCATATTGTTGTTGACTTTGAAGCCATTCTGTTTGAGTATCATTGTTTGGATTAGCTACATATAAAATAAAAAAATCCCACTGCCTAGTTTATTTCTTAATTTTTGATATCTGTGCAATAAGGAGACCACGAAGAAAAGCTTTCAATGCATCCCAATATATTAACAGTGAAACTGAAAATGTATTAATTATCTGGTAGGTGATTAGGTCTGTCTTAATTTCTTCTGATGAAGGAAACAGTGACAGCCAGTATGGATTCACCTTCCATAACTTACACCCTGTGTTAATCCTAAAAAAAAAAAATGATAACACCAAAGGAGAATGGTCTGATATACCCCTGGCCTCATATTTAATTTCACGAAGATATGACAATAGGATAAGTTCCCAAGGCCAGGTCTACCCTAGATAGAGTTTTAGAGGTACTAAATTACTAACTTACTAACTGACATATCAGCATGGATGTCGCGCCACTTCCTTAAACTAAATCTCTCTAAAACTGAGCTAAAACTCTCTAAAACTGAGCCCGTGCCCCCCCTCCATGACATTTTCATCAAAATTAACAATGCAACTATCAGTCACTCCCCTCACGCCAGGGTACTAGGTGTAATCCTATACTCTGACTTGTCATTTCAGCCTCAAGTCCAATCGTTGTGAAAAGTTTGTAGAATTCACCTCCATAACATTTCTAAATGTGCCTGCCAACCCTCTCCTCCAATCCCTACACTGGCTCCCATTCACCCAGCGAATTAAATTCAAAATACTAACCACAACATACAAAGCCATTCACAACTCTGCCCCGAGCTACATCACCAAGCTTGTCTCCAAATATAACCCAAATTGTCCTCTGCGCTCTTCTCAAGACCTCCTACTCTCAAGCTCTCTCATTTCCTCCTCCCATGCTCGTCTCCAGGATTTCACCAGAGCTTCTCCCATCCTCTGGAACTCGCTACCTCCACCTGTCCGGGTTTCCCCTACTCTTGCTACCTTCAGGCGATCCCTGAAAACTCATCTCTGCAGGAAAGCCTATTACGTCTCCAACTAATCTTTTACCACTTCCATCAGCTCATTCCCCACAGTTACAACCTTTTGTACCACCTGCCCCACCCTATGAGATTGTAAACTCTTCTGAGCAGGGCCCTCTTAATCCTCTTGTATTTTATTGTATTATAACTGTATTGTCTCCCTTTTATATTGTAAAGCACTGCGTTGGCACTATATAAATCCTGTATAATAATAATAATAAAAAGATATTAGAGAAACATGAGAATTGTCTACTTGTTGGATTGCGCTGTCTCCAGAGATCTATCAGCCCCATCTCAGCTATATATCTAGCGATAGCCATAGTCCCTGGTGGAGTTTGCTTGTCTGGTAAGTGAAATTTATCTAATGAGGGGGCCATATAATTGTTGAAATCCCCTATTAATAACCATGGACTAGCTGGTTTATCAGATGCAAACCAAATGAATTCCCTAAATATTTCCAAAGAATAAGGCGGGGGAATAGAAATAATCGCAATCACATATGGTTACCATAACACTGTACAATACAAAAAAATAAAACGGCCTTTACTGTCTTTCTTAACCTGTCTACACTGGAAATCCATTCTATTAGATATAAGTATAGAAACTTCTCTGGAGTATGATGTATATGTAGAGTGGTATTGAGTATTATACTGATTCCTCGTTAAATAATGCAAGGTATCAGGGATTAAATGGGTTTCCTGAAGACAGATTATTGAAGGAGAAAATCTCTTCAATGAGTTAAAGACTGCTTGCCTCTTAGAGGGGTTACCAAGACCTCTAACATTCTATGAAACTAGTACTTCATTCAGATAGGCCATACAAGTCTATTAGTATATAAACTAAGCAAGGAAAAAAAAACAGCTGCAACATATATCATTATTTTTAAGATTTGTCAATTTAATCCATATCTTCCTCATCCCTCCCCCCAATCTAGTCTCCACAATGTCCAGCACCCCCCAAACCCAAGCAGGGGAAAATGAGGGTTAGAACAGGGAGAAGGGAGAGAGAAGGAGAGGGAAAGCAAGAGGGAGAGGAAGAGAAACCAATATCTGCCAAGAGGTGTACAGAAACCAACACACAGGACAGACACAAACAAACAGACAAATCTAACATAATAAAACATGAGTAAATTCATAAGGGCTGAATGAACAACAGGATCTCAAAAATAGAGTTCTCTCTATCCTCCCTGCTTTTTTTCCCCCTTTTTTTCCCCCTGAATCTCAAATCAGGCCTCCCCTAGAAGAAGAAAGAAAAAAATCAAAAAAAGAGTCAAACTGTCTTGGGGGGTTAGTTTGGCCACTTATAATTCTCCTGCACCATTACTCTTAGTCTAGCTGGAAATAATATAGAATAGGACAATCCCATCTGCCTCAATCGCTGCTTCACCTCCATGAATCCTGCCCTCTGACCCTGCACAGCTGCTGAAAAATCAGGAAAAAAGTTTATCTTTGAGCCATCCACTCGTATGTCTGGGAGTTGTCCGGCTCTCTTCAAAATTATGTCTCTATCTTTATAATTCATCATTTTCAGAATAAAAGTCCTTGATCTTGATGTCCCTCCAGAGGGCAGAGGTCTGACAGGGACTCTATGTGCCCGCTCAGGAAGGCCGACTATCCTAACATTATTCCGTTGGAGACAGTTCTCCAAATCTTCCAAACGAGTGTCCTATATGGATAGTTGTTGTGTAGTCTTTTTATTAGAATTCATAACTATTTGTAAGGAATCTTCAAATGTGTACTTATTCTTTCCACCGCTGCTGACATTCTCTCTTTGAAGGTGTGCATATCTTGTCTAATTTGACTTAAATTTTCCCTCATTCTCTCAAGATTGCGAGAAAGAATATTCACAGCGCTATTGCATGTATTAATAGTCTTCATTATATCTGCTAACGTACGTAGTTGCATGCTCTGTATTTGGACTATTTGAGGTGTTTAATGTATTTGAGGATTTGAGAGATGTGTTATGCAGGTCATTTTCTGAAGCAGCATTACTCACTGTGTTGTCCGTCTGATTCCAGGCTGCCTCTCCTTCCACTGTGGCTGGTCCAACAGAAGCTCCCTCCATGGCTAGTCCTTGCATCAAGTTGGAAGTTACAGGGTGAGGGTCACCTTCAGCCATAGTGGGAACATGGGCAAATTTCACAAGCTGAGCGGTAATGTCTTGAGGCTTGTCCTTCATGGAGCTCTGGGGGTTCTTATCTGCACTGCTATGAGGGGGACACCCATTAATGGAAGGAATGTCCCCCTCAGAGCAGTGCAGATCATTAATGGAATGATCAGCACTCCCCATATCTTTCTTATTCCTTCGTGTCATCCTGGCAGGCACACACTGGCAGTTTGACAGGCTCACACTGGCTCACTGGCTCCCCAGCTCACACTGGCGGGTACACACTAGCCCCCTCTCTCCCCCTCTCTCCTTCACTGACCGAGCTACCCCAACATGGATGGTAATAATGGGGGGTAACAGTGGAATAGTGCACTGATCAATATCTATGCTTACTTGAGCCAATGAGGAACCCAGAAGCGGACCAAAAAGGAAGCCAGTAGAGACCCCAAAGCCGAAAGTAATCTGACACAATACACATGGCGAGTGGCGGGTGGAAGTATTCCGAGAGGTACAGCCACAGTATGCCTGGGAGTAAGCCGACAAAAAAACAGTGAATGGAAGACGATGGGCAGCAAGCCAAGAGAGCCGACAGACGGAGCCGGAACTTAGCTTACAGCAGCACATGAAGGAAAAAAGGAGGAAAAAAACCTTCAGCCATAACAATCACTTTCACTATTTAGTTTAACTGGTTATTTTTTGTACTAGCTAAAGTTTAGTTTAAAAATATTAGCTAAAGCCAGTCCCCTTCTCAAATAAAATGCTATGCAACAAATGTGTACACTAACATCTGTATAAATGACAGTGAAAGCTATTAAATAAAACAAGAGAATTCCAAAGTACTTAAAGTTAGCCTAAAGCTAATATACATATAAATAGTTCAGCATCTGCATATATTGTCAGGCTGTAAAATATATTTCAATTTGTTAAAATTGCAGTAGGTAGATAACTTGCTAGAAATAGGCAGAGAATTGTCATACCACCAGTCAGATAAATGGATGAAGCTAGGTAAAGCACATATGCCTTAAACATAATACAAGCAATAAATAGATTATGAAATAGAGATTCAATTTAAAATATATATTTTTTGCAATCTGTTTTAATATGACTTAAAAAATATTAAGCAAAATTATTATTTTTTGTTTGTTTTTAGTAATCTTTGCCAAATGTTTATTACTATTCATTGTCTCTATACAGTATCTCACAAAAGTGAGTACACCCCTCATATTTTTGTAAATATTTTATATATCTTTTCATGTGACAACACTGAAGAAATGACACTTTGCTACAATGTAAAGTAGTGAGTGCACAGCTTGTATAACAGTGTAAATTTGCTGTCCCCTCAAAATAACTCAACACACAGCAATTAATGTCTAAACCGCTGGCAACAAAAGTTAGTACACCCCTAAGTGAAAATGTCCAAATTGGGCCCAATTAGCTATTTTCCCTCCCTGGTTTCATGTAACTCGTTAGTGTTACAAAGTCTCAGGTGTGAATGGGGAGTGGGTGTGTTAAATTTGAAGTTATTGCCCTCACTCTCTCATACTGGTCACTGAAAGTTCAATATGGTACCTCATGGCAAAGAACTCTCTGAGGATCTGAAAAAAAGAATTGTTGCTCTACATAAAGATGGCCTAGGCTATAAGAAGATTGCCAAGACCCCGAAACTGAGCTGCGGCACGGTGGCCAAGACCATACAGCGGTTTAACAGGACAGGTTCTACTCAGAACAGGCCTCACCATGGTCAAACAAAGAAGTTGAGTGCACATGCTCAGCATCATATTCAGAGGTTGTCTTTTGGAAATAGACATTTGAGTGCTGCCAGCATTGCTGCACAGGTTGAAGGGGTGGGGGGTCAGCCTGTCAGTGCTCAGACCATACGCCGCACACTGCATTTAATTGTTCTGCATGGCTGTTGTCCCAGAAGGAAGCCTCTTCTAAAGATGATGCACAAGAAAGCCCACAAACAGTTTGCTGAAGACAAGCAGACTAAGGACATGGATTACTGGAACCATGTCCTGTGGTCTGATGAGACCAAGATGAACTTATTTGGTTCAGATGGTGTCAAGCGTGTGTCACGGCAACCAGGTAAGGAGTACAAAGACAAATGTGTCTTGCCTACAGTCAAGCATGGTGGTGGGAGTGTCATGGTCTGGGGCTGCATGAGTGCTGCTGGAACTGAGGAGCTACAGTTTATTGAGGGAACCATGAATGCCAACATGTACTGTGACATACTGAAGCAGAGCATGATCGCCTCCCTTCAGAGACTAGGCTGCAGGGCAGAATTTCAACATGATAATGACCCCAAACACACCTCCAAGATGACCACTGCGTTGTTAAAGAAACTGAGGGTAAAGGTGGTGGACTGACCAAGCATGCCTCCAGACCTAAACCCTATTGAGCATCTGTGGCGCATCCTCAAACAGAAGGTGGAAGAGCGCAAGGTCTCTAACATCCACCAGCTCCGTGATGTCATTATGGAGGAGTGGAAGAGGACTCCAGTGGCAGCCTGTGAAGCTCTGGTGAACTCCATGCCCAAGAGGGTTAAGGCAGTGCTGGAAAATAATGGTGGCCACACAAAATATTGTCACTTTGGGCCCAATTTGAACATTTTCACTCAGGGGTGTACTCACTTTTGTTGCCAGTGGTTTAGACATGAATGGCTGTGTGTTAAGTTATTTTGAGGGGACAGCAAATTTACACTGTTATACAAGCTGTACACTCCCTACTTTACATTGTAGCAAAGTATCATTTCTTCAGTGTTGTCACATGAAAAGATATAATAAAATAATTACAAAAATGTGAGGAGTGTACTCACTTTTGTGAGATACTGTATGTATCGATGTCCATTGTAACTGACAAAAAGTAATGGGAAATCTAAAACTTTACAGTTGCCACCAGAAAGGAATACAGCGGAAATCTTGTAAGAAGGGTTTGGTTCTCACTTTTGAGTGTTTTCCTCTAACTTCTTGTTTCTGCACTACAGTAAGTTGAGGGGAAATTTCCCCAATGGAAGGCATAAGAAAATCCTGACAGGGGTTCTAACTGCTTTCTACTCCAACCAATAATAAAGTTATGTCTAAGGATACGCGTAAAAGTACTCACATGAGATGACAGTCACCAGTCATCAGTTGTATAGGATATCAATCTGACATCAATATCTATCTATCTATCTATCTATCTATCTATCTATCTATCTATCTATCTATCTATCTATCTATCTATCTATCTATCTATCTATCTATGTGTTTATTATCTATCTCATTATTTTTGGCTCTAAAAAGCTCATGCTGCTCTCGTAATTACAAACTTTTAATCTTGCAAATTTGCAGTTTTTACAATTACAAATAACCTCCATCTCGATTCTGAGGACAGTTCAATAGGTGACTGTATCAATACTTTTACATAAATTTTGTGTATTCCTAATTAGCAGTTGTGCCATAAATAGCTTTTCTAACTTGCAACACCCAGATGCTTTGTTCATTTAGAAAGTAAAAGTCTGGTACCAAGTTATCCTGAAATAAAATTTTGTACTTGAACATCCATCAAGACATAAAAATCAATTCCTACAGCAAAAAGTGATGCGTTTCAGCTGTATAGGCCTTAATCATAATCATTTGTCCATAAGTTTGACCCTATTTAGGCTAACGATACCAAAAGAAAAAGATTGTGATCTTATGTCAGCTGATGCTAATTTAACAGAAAAAGTAATCAGCCAAATCTTCAGACAAGGAGTAGCTGTAACCTGCAGTTTATTAAACATGTGCAAAAGTTAGAAGAAATAATGGAGAACATGGTCAGGATGGCAGAAAACATGCATACACTGCAGAATAATAAAATAATGCAAAACAGCTTCAGGGTGGCAAAAAACATGCAAAAAAGCCAAGGGAGAAAGGCCACCCCACTAGAACAAGAGTACTCTGGTAGCAATCAGGGAGGTTAACCCCAGAGTAGTTGCCTATTCTGGAGAAGCTGTGTGCTATTAAGCTCCTGCCTGGCCACATGCCGGTTCTTACTGTGGAGAGTCTGTCACCTGGCTGCAGATCACTTTTCCAGCTACCTCTGCCACATCATCTATGAGCTGCTGAGGAGGAAGAAAGGGAGGGAGAGAAGCTAAGGAATTTACAGTATACTCCCTGGGCATGTCCAAGAACCCAGAAAGTTCTGGGAAATTTAGTTAAAGGGTCTGTGTTTTCATCTAAGTATAGTGAGTAAATGGCAAGTCGACTACACTACCAAATATGACCAGCCATCTTTTGTGTAAGAAAGAGTGACTGTAAGAAGAAGTTGGATTATACTTGCTAGGTTGACCAGACTGTAATGTCTATGGGCAGTTTAAAATGTGGAGTCTGGTCAAGTGGTGTTGGGCCTGATTTACTAAAGTATAAAGTGAGATGAGGGGAAAGGGAAGTGAACCTATGCCCATGTCCATCATGTGAAGCTTTGGTTTTTCACATTATTAGATGTTTGAAACACACATAGGTGCACATCATTTCAGTTTAACTTACTTTATACTTCCATACAGTGGTTCTCAAACTGGTTTATGTGTTTTCCTGTGGGTATCTTGGCATACAATGTCAGGGGATTTCTCAGAGGCTAGTTCCAATAAGATCATAAATCCACTTCCCTTGCCATGGCATCAGTGAGGTAAGATACTGAGCAAGCATAATAACAGGAGAGTGTTCTGCATTATACTGCATATCATGAAAACAGTTTATTGTGATACAAAAGCTTGCTCCTCCAATGGGGTAGATAACTGTCCCAGATTTGGATAAACAAGCAACATGGATGAGAGGAGTCAAAATGGTCTTTATAGTTAGGTAAAAGACATGGCTTTTTGTTTGTTGGTGTGTACTATTGCAAATTCTCTGCCATTCAGCCTTCAAGCGCACATTTTTTTTTTTTTACCACTTCAGAGAACTCTATTCAGCTTAACGTTCATTCACTGTCTCCTACACGGTCTCACATCATCGTGGTATAAACTTCCCCCTTTTTTTTTTTTTTTTTCTATTCCTCTAAACTTTATTTAATTTTTTCCATATACAAATAGGCAAAAACTAAATGATTTACAAAATACAATACTTTCCCTACCCATTTCTCCCTCCTCCCTCCCATTCCCCCTCCCTACGCCCTACTCTGGTTTGCCATCGCCCGTCTCTCCTATTTTAAGCCTTGCTGCCCTCCTCCATCATCCTTTCCGCACATTTTTCCGAAGCCTTAAAATCTATCTATCTTCCCCAGATACTGTCATATCTTTCTACCTGCCCTATGTCTCTACTGCTTAAATATTCAATTTTCAGATTTAATCTACTCTTTCAAACCACTCCTTTATATCTGGTTTTCCAACAGATAACCATTTCTTTGGTATTAGCCCTTTTGCAGCATTTAACAGAAATGGGGTCAATGTTCTCCTATAGTGCTTTTTTGTATCTTTTGTATCGTGAAACAGACACGTCTGTGGATTGTTTAACCTCTTGCATACTGGGCACTTAAACCCCCCTCCTGACCAGGCCAATTTTCAGCTTTCAGCACTGTCGCACTTTGAATGACAATTGCGTGGTCATGCTACACTGTACCCAAATTAAATTTTTATAATTTTTTTCACCCCTCTGGGGTTTTTATTTTTTGCTAAACAAACAAAAAAAGACAAAAGTTTTTGAAAAAAAAAAACATGTTTAATAGTTTGTTATAAAATTTTGCAAATGGGTAATTTTTCTCCTTCATTGATATTTGCTGATGAGGCTGCACTGATGGGCACTGATGGGCTGCAGTGATGGGCACTGATGGGCTGTACTGATGGGCACAGATAAGGCGACACTGATAGGCACAGATAAGACGACACTGATGGGCACTGATAAGACGGCACTGATAGGCACAGATAAGACGACACTGATGGGCACTGATAAGAAGGCATTGGGTGGCACTGGTGGGTGGCACTGATGAGTGGCACTGATGGGTGGCACTGATAGACGTCACTGATGGGCACTTGTAGGTGGCACTGATGGGCACTTGTAGGTGGCACTGGTAGGTGATATTGATAGGCAGCACTGGTGATGACACACTGTGGGCACTGATAGGTGGCACTGTGGGCACTGATGGGTGGCACTGTGGGCACTGGTAGGTGGCGCTGGTAGGCACTGGTAGGTGGCGCTAATGGCCACTGGTAGGTGAGGCTAGTGGGCACAGAAGCCTCTCCACGATCGGGACCGATGTCCCTCTCGCAGCCGCCAGTGATTGGCTCTTTTTTTTTCTCCTCACGCTATCAGCATAAGGAGAAAAAATAGCTGATTACCGGCTCTGTTTAGGTCACATGATCAGCTGTCATTGGCTGACAGCTGATCACATGGTAAGGGTCGGGATCGATCGAGTCTCACTCGCTGATCACAGAGCGCGCAGGCCGCTCAAACATGGGAGGACGTCCAGGGACGCCCTCCCGGCAAATTAAGTCCACACTGCAGTCGTCTTTCAGCTATAGCGCGGACAGCAAGTGGTTAATACCTTTTTACCAGTTTTCTCTCCTGTATAATCTTGAATTCCCTGCCAGTAATCTTTTATTCTTGGACAATCCCACCAGATGTGTTTTATTTTACCGATTTGTTTACATTCCCTCCAACATTGTGGGGATCTATCCTGTCAGTATTTATGAATTTTCTCTGGAGTTATGTACCATCTTACCAAAAACTTGTAGTTCATTTCTATTGTGTTTATGTCCGTTGCGTAGTTATATACTGCTCCTATCATTCTCTCTATTTGTTGTTCGTCCAGTTTTATACCCATTTCTTTTTCCCATTTTCCTATATAAGGGAGCGGCCCATGTCCTTCTAGATCTGTCAGGATTCTGTATACTTGTGATATCCCATGTTTTAGTGGTGTTTCTGTACAACAAAGTTTTTCTAGTGGATTCAGGTTCTTTCCATCTCTAATTGGTTGGGGTAGTGTATTTACCAAATGTTTTAATTGCAAATATTCCCACTCACTAATCTTCCACCCATTTATGTACTTTAAATCCTGTAATGCTCTTATCTTCCCTTGTTCAGTAATATCCTTTAATTATGTATTTCCCATTCAGCTACCGAAAAGTGTCTCCTTCCCTGGAGTAAAAAAATTGTTCCTGTGAGTGAGAATAACGGTGACTTGTATTTCCATTTTCCCTGTCTAAAAATTAAATCCCATATTTAAAAAATGTTTCTAGTCAGGTCATGTGCTTCTATGTCTAGTGTTCTATGCTTCCGTGGTACCTATATATTCTTTTGCAGTAGTGTCCTACTTAAAGTGTTTTCCACCTTAACCCACTTTTTCTCGCTTTTTTCGTTCCCCAATTCTACCATTCGTGAAATAATAACTGCTTTGTAGTATCTATTTATATACGGTGTTGCTAAACCTCTGTGTTTTTCTTTTTCTGGTGATTACATAGTTACATATAGTTACATAGTAGGTGAGGTTGAAAAAAGACACAAGTCCATCAAGTCCAACCTATGTGTGATTATGTGTCAGTATTATATTGTATATTCCTGTATGTTGCGGTCATTCAGGTGCTTATCTAATAGTTTCTTGAAGCTATCGATGCTCCCTGCTGAGACCACTGCCTGTGGAAGGGAATTCCCACCGCCTGTGGAAGGGAATTCCCACCACCTGTGGAAGGGAATTCCACATCCTTGCCGCTCTTACAGTAAAGAACCCTCTACGTAGTTTAAGGTTAAACCTCTTTTTTTAATTTTAATGAGTGGCCACGAGTCTTGTTAAACTCTCTTTTGCGAAAAAGTTTTATTTCTATTGTAGGGTCACCAGTACGGTATTTGTATATTGAAATCATATCCCCTCTCAAGCGTCTCTTCTCCAGAGAGAATAAGTTCAGTGCTCGCAACCTTTCCTCATAACTAAGATCCTCCAGACCCTTTATTAGCTTTGTTGCCCTTCTTTGTACTCACTCCATTTCCTGTACATCCTTCCTGAGGACTGGTGCCCAGAACTGGACAGCATACTCTAGGTGTGGCCGGACCAGAGTCTTGTAGAGTGGGAGAATTATCGTTTTATCTCTGGAGTTGATCCCCTTTTTAATGCATGCCAATATTCTGTTTGCTTTGTTAGCAGCAGCTTGGCATTGCATGCCATTGCTGAGCATATCATCTACTAGGACCCCCAGGTCCTTTTCCATCCTAGATTCCCCCATAGGTTCTCCCCCCAGTGTATAGATTGCATTCATATTTTTGCCACACAAATGCATTATTTTACATTTTTCTACATTGAACCTCATTTGTGTAGTTGCCCACCCCATTAATTTGTTCAGATCTTTTTGCAAGGTTTCCACATCCTGCGGAGAAGTTATTGCCCTGCTTAGCTTAGTATCGTCAGCAAATACAGAGATTGAACTGTTTATCCCATCCTCCAGGTCATTTATGAACAAATAAAATAGGATTGGTCCCAGCACAGAACCCTGGGGAACCCCACTACCCACCCCTGACCATTCTGAGTACTCCCCATTTATCACCACCCTCTGAACTCGCCCTTGTAGCCAGTTTTCAATCCATGTACTCACCCTATGGTCCATGCCAACGGACCTTATTTTGTACAGTAAACGTTTATGGGGAACTGTGTCAAATGCTTTTGCAAAATCCACATACACCACATCTACGGGCCTTCCTTTATCTAGATGGCAACTCACCTCCTCATAGAAGGTTAGTAGATTGGTTTGGCAAGAATGATTCTTCATGAATCCATGCTGATTACTGCTAATGATACCTTTCTTATTACTAAAATCTTGTATATAGTCCCTTATCATCCCCTCCAAGAGTTTACATGCTATTGATGTTAGGCTAACTAGTCTGTAATTCCCAGGGATGTATTTTGGGCCCTTTTTAAATATTGGTGCTACATTGGCTTTTTTCCAGTTAGTTGGTACCATTCCAGTCAGTAGACTGTCTGAAAAAATTAGGAACAATGGTCTGGCAATCACTTGACTGAGTTCCCTAAGTACCATCGGATGCAAGCCATCTGGTCCTGGTGATTTATTAATGTTAAGTTTCTCCAGTCTAATTTTAATTCTGTCTTCTGTTAACTATGGAGGTGCTTCCTGTGTTGTGTCATGAGAATAAACACTGCAGTTTTGGTTACTGAATCCCCCCGATTCACTTGTGAAGACTGAGGAGAAGAATAAATTCAATACCTTCGCCATCTCCCCATCCTTTGTAACCAGATGTCCTTCCTCATTCTTTATGGGGCCAATATGGTCTGTCCTCCCTTTTTTACTGTTTACATAATTAAAGCGAAGTTCCACACAAAAATGGAACTTCCGCTCTTCGGAACCCTCCCCCCCTCTGGTGTCACATTTGGCACCTTTCAGGGGGAGGGGGGTGCAGATACCTGTCTAAGACAGGTATTTGCACCCACTTTTGGCATAGACTCCCATGGGAGTCTACGCCTCTTCCCGTCCCCACCGCGCTGTCTCCTGGGAAACACACAGCTCCCAGGAGAGAGCGGGGACCACTTGGGACATGCAGCGCGACTCGCGCATGCGCAGTAGGGAACTGGGAAGTGAAGCCACAACGCTTCACTTCCTGATTCCCTCACCTAGGATGGCAGCGGCAGCTGCCGAGAACCGAGCGGGTTCTCGACGTCGCCTGCCGACATCGCTGGACCCTGGGACAGGTAAGTGGCCATGTATTAAAAGTCAGCAGCTGCAGTATTTGTAGCTGTTGGCTTTTAATATTTTTTTTTTTTGGCAGTGTGGGTGGACCCCCGCTTTAACTACTTCCCACCCGGCCAATGTACATAAACGGCCGGGTGGGCACTCTCTCCTTCTGAGTGGACGTTCAGGAACATCCCTCAGAAGGAGCGGGATCATGCGCGCGCGTGCCCGCGCAGCGGCGTGATCCCGATGTGCTCATGTCACCCAGACACGGCGCATCTCGGAACGGCAGGAGGGCTCTGTGATTGGCCCTCCTGATCACATGACGGCCGTGTCCAATCACAGCCGTCATGTGATGTAAACACAGCCGGTTGCTAGGCAATCAGCTCTCCTATCCTCACACGGAAGTTGTCGCTGAGGAGAGGAGAGGGGATTGCTGCAGCCGGCAGATGATCAGTGAGTATGAGCTGTTTTTTACAGCTTTTTATTCACTGATCACCAACCTAGTGTCAACACACATGTCCCCATATAATGTAAAACACACACATGTCCCCACATAATGTAAAACACACATGTCCCCACACAATGTCTCCAAAACACATGTCCCCAAAGCACATATCCCCAAAACACATGTCCTCAAATAATAAAAAAAGCTGTCCCCCACATATGTCCCACTAAAATCACATGTCCCAATGATTATCTGCACACATATGTCCGTGATCACCTGCGCACATCTGTACATGATCATTTGCGTACATATGTCCGTGATCACACGAACCAATTATTATACACTTAACGGGATTTTTTTTATCAAAAACATGTAGAAGAATACATTTTGGCTTAAATTTATGACAAAATTCGATTTTATTGAATTTCTTTTAAAACAGAAAGAAGAAAATATTCTTTGCTTTTCCAAATTTCTGCTCTTTTTGCGCTTATATCACAAAAAAAAAAAATGGAGTCGCGAATAAATACCACCAAAAGAAAGCTCTATTTGTGCGAACAAAATGATAAAAATTTCATTTGGGTACAGTGTAGCATGACTGAGTAATTGTCATTAAAAGTGCGAGAGCGCTGAAAGCTGCAAATTGGTCTGGGAAGTACCCAGTATTGAGGTGGTTAAAGAATTTCTTGGGATTTTTTTTTGCTCTCCTCCGTTATGTGTCTTTCATGTTCTATCTTAGCCGTGAAAGCACCCTTACATTTCTTGTTGCATTCTTTATAATGTCTGAATGCTGAGGATGATCCCTCAACCTTGTATTTTTTGAAAGCCTTCTCCTTTGCTTTTATATGCATTTTTGCATTGGAGTTAAGCCATCCAGGACTTTTGTTCGCTCTTTTAAATCTATTACCCAATGGGATACATTGGCTAATGCCCTTATTTAATATGCTCTCAAAGCAAACCCATCTCTCCTCCGTATTCTTTGTTCCTAATATTTTATCCCAATTTATGTCTTTTAGCAAGGTTTGTAGTTTAGGGAAGTTGGCTCTTTTGAAATTCAGTGTCTTTGTATTCCCTTTATGTTTCCTGTTTGTGTGATTTATACTGAAACTAATTGACCTGTGATCGCTGTTACCTAAATTGCCCCGTATTTCCACATCCGTGATCAGGTCTGTATTGTTGGTAATCAGTAGATCCAGTAATGCTTTATTTCTAATTGGCCATCTGACCCATAAAATTGTCCTGCAAGACATTAAGGAACTGGCAAGCCTTAAATGAATGCGCGGTTCCCTCCGCCCAGTCTATGTCTGGATAATTAAAATCCCCCATTATGATAACACTTCCCATCCTTGCTGCTAATCCAAATTGTGATAGGAGATCTATCTCCACTTCCTCCCTCAGGTTAGGGGGCCTATAGCATACTCCCAGTATTATTTTCCCCTTAGCTTCATCCCTTTGGAGCTCTACCCATAAGGATTCCACCTCCTCCCTGGCTCCCTCAGTGATGTCATCTCTCACATTCACTTGTACATTATTCTTGATATATAGGCATACCCCTCCCCCTTTTTTACCCTCTCTATCCTTGCGGTAAAGGGTATACCCTTGAATGTTTGCCAGCCAATCATGAGAGCTGTTGAACCAGGTCTTTGAAATTCCCACAAAATCCAAATCCTCCTCGTACAACAGTATCTCTAGTTCACTCATCTTGTCCGCCATGCTCCTGGCATTGGTGAAGATGCCACATAGTTTAGACTGGTCGCATATTGTCCTCGTGTTGGGTGTTTTGAGATTGCAACTAGGACTTGCTACTATACTTACCTTGTGTTTTTGTGCTTTGGTCAACCTACCACTAATGCCCTCAATACTACCCTCTGGAATATCTTCCACGCTGACTATCTCTACCTGTGGACCCCCCCCCCCATCACCTAGTTTAAAAACCCCTCTAACTTTTTGGTTTGATTGATGCAAATTTTACTCTCGACTTTTTATTTTGCCATATATATTTTAGCATCATTGTTTTTATTGTTCTAAAAAACTTTGTGGTATTGCTATTGGTATAATTTGGAACTTATATATTATTTTTGGAAGAATCACCATTTTTAACATATTTATCCTTCCCATCCAGGATAAAGGTCCCATCGTTATTTTCTTAAATTCCGTTTTGATCTTATTATGTAATGGGATATAATTAGCCAAGTATAACTTCTCTAATGCAGGTGTCAGCTTAATTCCTAAGTATGATAGTTCCCTTCCCACCCACATGAATGGGAATTCCCTTTGTAGTGCAAGTTCTTCTTTTTTTTTCTACGCCTATATTTAGTATTTCTGTTTTTATGGGATTGATCTCAAAGTTTGAGAGTTCCCCATATTTTTTTATTTCTCTCATTATATTTGGCAATGTCACCCTTGGTTTAGTTACATACAGTAAGATATCATCTGCGTATGCCACCACCTTATGTTCCTCCTCTCCCACTCTCGCCCCTCCTATATCAACACTGTTCCGTAAAGTTGCCAGGAGTGGTTCTAATGATAGTACATACAGGAGTGGCGAGAGCGGGTACCCCTATCTTGTTCCGTTGAACATTTCAAAAGGTGGCCACACACTTCTGTTTACCCTTACCATCGCCATAGGGTGACACATAATTTTAGGTCCCAATCCTAGATGTTGGAGCGTGTCCATCATGAATCCTCAGTCTACCCTGTAAAACGCTTTCTCCACGTCAATTGACAGGAGTTGCGATGGGGGTCCCCTGTTTTTTCCCTTTCGCAGCATTAACATTGTTCTTATACTATTATCCCTGCCCTCTCTACCAGGTACCTGTTTGGTCTGCGTTCACCCATTCTGGCATCAAAGTTTTTAGTCTCGATGCCAGAATTTTTGTGTATAACTTTGTATCTGCGTTCAAAAACACTATAGTCCTGTAGTTAGAACAGTTTTATCCTTCTCCTCTTTGGGTATTATTGTAATTTGGGCAAGTAATGACTCTCTCCTTAATTCTTCATTTTCCCCTATTTTGTTCAGATAGTCGCATATTTTTGGTATTAATTGATTTTGAAAATTTTTTATAGTATTTAATCGTAAAGCCGTTGGGTCCTGGGCTTTTCCCTACAGGTGTTTCTTTCAATGCCTTTCTGATTTCATCTTGTGGGTTCATCTAGTTCCTTCAGTCTTTCTACTGGAATTTTTGGTAGTTTGGCGTCTATTAGATATTCTTGAGTTTTTCTTTTTTCTTCTTCCTTTTGTGTCTCTTTGTTTCTGATCGAGTATAATGCACTATAGTATGTTTGAAAGGCCTTTGAGATATCAGTTGTTTTATATACCATCTCTCCTCTCTCGTTTTTTATCCTTTCTATATAATTTAAAGTCTTATTTCTTAAGATTTTTGCAAGGTATTTGCCTGGTTTATTTCCCTATTTGTAGCTCCCGTTTACTACTCTGTTAAATACCTTTCTTGTTTCCTGTTCCATTAAATCTTTTAGTTGATCTCTTTTTATAATTAAAGCCTGATAGATTACGGACTTCTGCTTGCTTGTTATGCCTTTGTTCTAATTCATATATTTCTTTTACCATTTTTCCCATAGTATTTTCTCACTCCTTTTTTCTTGCCCCAATAGAGATCAACTTCCCATATGGTTGTCTTTGTTAATTCTGGTGGCTCATTCAGCAAGAAATATTGGTCAATTTCATTTATTACAGTCTTTTCTACTTCTACATCTTCTATTAAGTCTTCGTTTTACCTCCATGGGCCTTTCCCCTGTTCTTCCCCTTTCATTTTCATCTTCATCATTACTGAGGCATGGTCCGATATCAATGTTATTCCAATTGAGGTTTCTGTTACAGTCACCAGGACTCTATGCTCCACAAACATATAATCCAGCCTGGAGTACGTGTCGTACACTGCCGAGTAGTATCTTTTGTGCTTGGATGTTGAATTCTCCAAACATCAACCAATTGATGGTTATATATTTTTTCTTTACCAATCTTAGTTGTTTATTTTCTTTATCTAGTGCACCAGACGTACTATCCAGTTTATGGTCCATGGAAAAGTTAAAGTCTCCAGCCAATATTAGGTAACCCTGGTTAAATTCCATAAAATCGTTTAAAATTTCTTTCAAATATTTTTTGGGTTATTTATTGGGACAATATATATTTGCAAGCGTGTACTTCATACCCTGTAAGGTCCCCTTCAAAAAAAGGAAGCGACTTTCTGGGTCTACTTTTCTCTCCTCTAAGATGAAACTGACCTTTTTCCCGAACACTAGTGCTACACCTTTTGCCCTTCTACTTGGAGAGTCTCTATAATACCATATTGGGATGGCCTTTGAGTATAATTTGATGTTTAAATCCTGTGCAATATGTGTCTCTTGTAGAAATATTATTTCTGCAGCATATCTTTCCAATTCACTTAATACCATATGTCTCTTTTCTGGGGAATTTAAACCTCTTACATTATATGTCAAAAACTTCACACTATTCATATTTCTTTTTTCCTCTTCATCTCCCCAGGGGGGGCCTCAAGCGGGGAGAACTCCCCCTATATCAGAACATGAAGGGCAGCAAAACACTCGAAAATTTGCAAACCATATCCCCTCCCCTCCATCCTCCCCTCCGGCCCCCTTTCCTCCTCCCTCCCCTCCCGACACCCTCCTCTTCCCTTTTGGTGTTTAGACCTCATGGTCTTCAATCAGGTTTCTATTTCTTTCTTTGGGGCCTCCCTTGCCCCCTCCCTGCTATCCTCAGCCTGAGGTGGTGTTCTATCTGGCACTGTGCTCAACCTCTCCTACTATCGGAGAGGTGGCTACGGAACTTGCCAGGTATCCAAATCTCCCTCCCCCATATGTGTATCCTTTTATTTATTTATTCTATCCTCCTGCCCCCCCCCCTCCCCATCCCATCCCTCCCCTCCCCTCCGCCCATGTCCCGTACATTTCCATTTTTATTGTATTAATTTTGTTTTCATTGTTTTGGTTATATTTTAATCTTGGGGATCAACTGCCACTGCTCTTCTTCTTGTATATCTCTTTCTTGTCTTGGGGTTATCTCTCTTAGAGTATCTGGCATAGGGATTTCCAGTTTTTTACAGATATCCTTTGTTTCTTCAATAGACCTAAGTTTTACAGTGCGTCCATTTTTCCTACCTATCAAACATGCGGGAAAACCCCAATTGTATTGAATTTCATGATCTTGCAACACCTTCAGTAGAAGTTTTAACATCCTCTTTCTCCTTAGAGTTTCTTGAGATAGGTCCAGAAAAATTTGCAGTGTCTTTCCCCGTACTTAATTGGGGACTTACCCCTCATATTTCCCCATATTTAGTTTTTTCTTCCCAGTTATCGAACCTTACAATTATGTCCCTTGGACTCTCCACCGGCATTCCCTTTGGTCTTTTTAACCTATGGGCTCTTTCGATTTTTATTGGGTTTGTTTCTTCTTTACCGAGAATTGGGTTGACTATTTTCCTTACTATTTCTGTTGGGTCCTCAGTCTGTGTAGATTCGGGGAGGCCCCTTATTTTCATCTTTTTTCTTCTGCTTTCTTGAACAAAAAACAAAAAAAAAATGTCTTTGCCGTTTATTTTCTACTGATAGTCTTTATGGACCTACACCATCTCCTGAGAGTTCTTTACACTTTTATGTCTCCTCCTCCATATGGCGTATATGTAAATAGCGTATATGTAACACAAAAAAATTCAGGTCTTTGCTAGTTGATCGGTATATACTATGTTATGTATATGCAGTCTATGTGGGTTTATCACGCATGCAATGTATATAGCAAAAAAAAAAAGTACAGGAACACCAAATTTTTTTTTTTTAAATAAATAAAAAAGAAAAAGCACTCACCATTTCCCCTTTCTTCTTTTCTTTTCTTTTCCCCTCTTCTTTGCCCCCTTTTCTTCTTCCCTTCTTTTCGCCTCCTCTCTCCTTCCCTCTCCCTTCCTCCAAACCTTAATCAGACGGGAGGGCTATACAGCACTACCCCGTAAGGTATCCGTGATTCATTCTCTGCCTCAGGGTCGGGAAACCCTGGGGGGGCCTCACTTCGGCTCCACTCGGCTCCACTTGGCTCCACTCAGCTATTTTCTGCTGTCCTCGGCCTCTGCCGATCTCTACCGATATTCTCCGAGTGCCTATGTCTCCATCTGCCATCCCCAAGTACCTCCGAGCACCGGCTCTGGATAAATGCCAGGTATTCATGGCCGCCTCTTACGCCAATGGCCCCCTACGCTCCTCCTGATCTAACCCCTCCACCCCAAAAAGGGAGGGTTGGGGGGCACTTCTCCACCGCCTCTACACTCCTTCAGGGCATTCTCCACCCCCCAGGGTCTCTGCGCTCACATCGGCAGATGTCCCCTCAAGAAAGGGGCAGGCCAAACCAGCAGGGCCAATGCAGGAGAGCCTCCTCTCCAATCTACAGTAGAAGCAGGTTCACAGGAACAAAGGAGAGGTAAGCCAAGAAGGGGGAATTTGAGACGGATGTGCAGGACAGGGGTTCAAGTCAGGCAGGGGTATGGAAGGCACTGCTCTACTCAATTAGGTGGCCTTGGAGACCTGGAGCTCCTACGGCGTGCACCTGTCCAGCGCCATTACTAGACTCCTCCCTCTTGTGGATTGATGTGAATCCCAAGCGCACATTTCAATATTCATTTTTAATAAACTGATCACTTGACATAGACAACAATAAAAAAAAAAAAACCTATAGGGATTCCAACCATTCTCCAGCCTCCCAAACAAAAAAATGTATTGGCTTTAAATGCACATAATGATGATACCGAATACCTCAATACCTTTTCAGTAGAATATGTTATGGAATATCAGTGTTTTTGCCTTATGAATTGCATTTAATACTATAGCAAAAAATGTATTCCTAGTATAATATTACAGAAAATGATTCACATACCTTCCTCTTGGTGCTCTGATTTAGGCTTATACGGGACTGACTCTTTATCTGTGATTTAAAGAAAAAAATAGAAGAATAACTTCAACCAGCATGTCAAACATCATCACACAAAAGAGTATTATCCAGTCTTTAAACATTAAACAAAAATATATTCACAAAATCAGAGGGTAAAAGAATTTCATTCAATTGCCAGGCACCTGAGTAAGTTATATGACCAAGAGCAGCCAATCACTAGTAGATTTCCACCTGATAACATGACTTTTCCATGGCTAGATTTATACCTTCAGCCCCCCTACACTAACTGTTGTGTGCCTTCCTCTTCGCAGTAAAATGGCTGCTGACCTTAATATCACATTAATAAGATTGGAGGTGAGAGCTACACATAGATACACTAAGATTAAAGATGGAGAGACTGAGAGTGATAGTTTTCCAACTTTTTTTCTTTACACTTAAAACCTACAACTGGAAGAGAAGGGCCCCATTCCTCCAGCTGCCCTATACCCCTCCCCCTTTCTTGGATCCTTCGTTTTCTTTTTTTTTTTTTTTTTTTTTTTAAGAGAAACAATATGTGTTGGGTCAGTACCCAGGATATATGTGAATCGTGCACTCTGAAAAAAAATATAATGACAGCCACAGTTGTAATCTGTACCAATGCAAACTTAAATATTAGTTAATAGTCTGCCTTGCTAGTCATTAATACCATTCCATACAGTAGACAAATTATATTATTTATTTAAGCCCACTGTGCTAGTGCAGGTGCTCTGTATAATTATTATACTTTAGTGCTTGATCTGACTAAGTGCAAGTAGTGCCCCACTTGGATTTGTACTCACCAGATTTATATGACCAACTATAGCTAGTATGGTCAAAAGCGCTTGTGGGACATGTCCCCTTTATATCCAGTATCTCCTGTCCTATGTTTGCCCAATGGTGCTTATCCATTCATACCAGTCAGAGGGAAATAAAAAGGAGGAGGCCCATAGCGTAATAATGTTTTGTATCTCTTACCTTTATCTAAAAAATCTTGATAAAACCTTATTACACTATGGGCCTCCTTCTTGTTATTTCCCTCTGAGTGGTTTAGCAACAGCGGGCATCTCAATTATGCCATTTCATATGGCATAATTAAAAAAAGGTATGATGATTGGGCTTATGTAAGCATCTAAACATTTAGTCTTAAAGGCTTAACCATAAAAGATTTTTTTTTACCTTTTAATGTTACTTTACTTAAGAGGACCTCTGAACTTATTGTTGCTGCTCTGTCAAATGCCTCAGTGCTTCTTTTGTTTCATTGTGTAGACTTATGCCGTGTACACACGATCGGATTTTCCGACAACAAATGTTGGATGTGAGCTTGTTGGCAGAAAGTCCGATCGCATGTACACAAGCCCGTCGGACAAAAGTCCATGCATGCTCGGAATCAAGTACGAGCCTGAAGCGATCGGTCTTGTAAAACTAGCATTCGTAATTGAGATATAACGTACGTCTTGTACGCAACTACGTTCGTAATTGTTGGCCAACATTTGTGTGGCCGTGTGTGTGCAAGACAAGTTGGAGCCAAAATCCTCAAACAAAAATCCACGGTTTTGTTGTCGGAAAGTCTGATTGTGTGTACGGGGCATAAGAATCATTATTTGACTCTCATTATGGCAAATCTCATTCATTACAACTTAATCAATTTAGTCTCAATTGACAAGCTCTTACACAATGATAAGGACCTTTTTATTAATTCAAGTAACAGTCATTTTCACTGGAGTCCAATGAGATATGAAAATTACAGTCAAATGGCTAAAGCTGTGTGTTATTCATATGAGATCAGACAGTTGAAGAACACCACACATATGCACTGGAAAAGAATGTTGCAATGCACAAGCAAAAATAAAAAATACTCTATTTTGTCCTTGCAGCTTGTTAGCTTTAAATTGGTTGTAAACCTTTACATACTGTATACCCAGTGAAGTGACTAGCCTCACAAAGATGAAACAAATTCTCCTATACAAGTTGTACCTGTTTATCTGAAGGCTTCTGTTCTGTACAGCCTTTTACAACACACAGATGAAAGGATTTTTCCTAGCAACAGAAAGCAAAGAATGGGGCTCTGACGTAACACATACTGCAGAGCTAGAGCACAGAGCTGAGTGTAATCTGAGAGCTGATTGGAGGAAAGTGACATCCCCTCTTCACAGACTCAGAGAAACATAGAGCTGGGGGTATATATGTTGTGTGCTGGAGGGGGCTGGACGATCTCCCAGGAGGCTAAGGTGTCGGCTTAATTTATTAGAAAGTGACCCATGCAGATAGAAGAGAGGGGAGAGATCAGAGAGGAACCGGACTTAGGCAGGCCATACACAGTGCAAATTTCTTCTTGCCTTGTGCACTGGTCTAAATTATTTGGTGGAGGGGGGATTATGGTGTGGGGTTTTTTTCAAGGGTTTTGCTTGGCCTCTTAGTTCCAGTGAAGGGAACTCTTAAGGAGTCAGCATACAAGACATTTTGGACAATTTCATGCTCCCAACTTTCTGAGAACAGTTTGGGAATGGCCCCTTCCTCTACCAAAATAACTGCGCACCAGTGCACAGACAAGGCTTATAAAGACATGGATGAGTGAGTTTGGGGTGGAAGAACATGACTGGCCTGCACACCAGATAGAAAACCTTTGGGATGAATTAGAGCAGAGCCAGGCCTTCTCGTCCAATCAGTGCCTGACCTCACAAATGTGCTTCTGGAAGAATGGTCAAACATTCCCATAGAAACACTCCTAAACCTCGTGGACAGCCTTCCCAGAAGAGTTGAAGCTGTTGTAGCTTCAAAGGGTGGACCAACTCATTAATAATTAGGTGAACACAATAGATGGGATAGAAATAAGGAGGGGGGAGGGGCGGAAGTAACAAAGGGTGTTATTAAAGAAGAATAGGGATAAAAGGGATAAAGGGATAGGGGAACAAATGGGGAGAACGAAATCTAGTTACACATATACACACATAAATAAACACGGAAACACAGAAGCGTTTTTTTTTTCTTTTTCTCCCTCTCTCTCTCTCCTTTTCCCTCCCCCTCCCGCCTTCCCTAGTGATAGGGAGGGGTATATTAATAAGTGCACCCCTCTTTTCTTTTTTATGGAGGGGAGGGGTTGAGAAGTAGACAGGCTGAAACAAGATGAATTACCTACATAAAAGCAGATGCGATATGTCGGTAATGCCCTAAAATTAAGGATGTGTTTGATGTATGAATGGATGAATGGAGGGAAAATGAAAATATGTTTACTAAGGGAAAAGTGGAGAAGTAGAGGGCAGGCTTCCTGGTAAAAGAATGATTAAGAATGGGTAGAAATGACTAGTAATTGTACTTTTTTATCTTTGAATGTGAGGGGTATGGGCACGCAAGTAAAACGGGCACAGGTATTTACAGAAGTTAGGAAAACTCAGGCCAAAATAATCTGTATTCAAGAAACACATATGGTTAACGAGAGACTTGATTACTTGAAAAAACCATGGATACAATGGTCTTACCACTCATGCCATACAACTTTTTCGAGAGGGGTCTCTCTAATGGTGCATCGATCGGTGGCATGGGAGTGCATCAGGGTAAGGAGGGATCCAGATGGGCGTTATGTTTTTGTCTTTGCCCTGGTGCACTCACTCCCAGTGGTTATTATGGGGATATATAATCCACCTCCAGCCACATTGGGAGTACTGAAGGAAGCAATGTTATTTATGTCAGAATATCCAGAGGTATAAGTTATATGTATGGGAGATTTTAATATGTGGCTGGACCCAAAGATGGATAGATTTGGAAAAAAAAGCCTTGGGAGAGGTGAAGGGTCTAAAACATTGGAAAACTTCTTGAAGGAGGTGGGATGGGTTGATCTATGGAGGATTAGAAACCCAGGGGTCAGAGTCTATTCGTGGCATGCACCAGGTAGAGGGAGCATGTCTAGGATAGACCTGGCACTGGGGAATGAGAAAATACTCCCAATGGTGCACTCGGTTACATATATGCTTAATGGGGTGTCTGACCACTCTGGGCTTATCTTTGAGTTGAAGATAGGTCCCAGAGGAAGGCGGCCGGGATACAGAATACAGCCCTATTGGTTAGCCCAGATTGGGTCAATTGATCGCATACCGGAGAAAATGGAAATGTTTCTGGAGGCCCATGGGGACAGTATAATGGAGGGTGTAACATGGGACACCTTTAAGGCGTATTTAAGAGGGAAAGTAAGATCTACAATATCATATATTAAACGTGCTAATAGACAAGAGGAAGAGGAAATGGAAAATGTATGTAAGAAGGCCGAAGCAGAGTTTATTAAGAGGCGCTACCTATGCCGGGGTACCTTGTATATATACTATGCCGTGCCTATATACTCAGAGTGATAAGGACCACTCGTGAATAACACCATAAGAATAATCATAAAGAAATAATTAAAAAAAAATATATATAAAAGTGTAATGCCCCGTACACACGGTCGGATTTTCCGATGGAAAATGTCCGATCGGAGCGCGTTGTCGGAAATTCCGACCGTGTGTGGGCTCCATCGGACATTTTCCATCGGATTTTCCGACACACAAAGTTTGAGAGCAGGCTATAAAATTTTCCGACAACAAAATCCGATCGCGTCAATTCCGACCGTGTGTGGCCTGTTCCGACGCACAAAGTGCCACGCATGCTCAGAAGAAATTCCGAGACGGAACAGCTCGGTCTGGTAAACTTAGTGTTCGCAATGGATACAGCACTTTCGTCACGCTGCAATGTAAAAAATGGTTTAATACAGCGCACTCTCTTCTTCTTTATAATGTGAGAAGAATGAAGTTAGTTTGCTGCTCATATTCACACAGACTTCTCACAAACTTATTTCTTTATTATTTATCGGGATTCCCTTAATATATTTTGATTTGTCACATCTGACAAAAATATTTTTGTGTTTTGTTTTTTTTTATGTTTTTTAAAGGCAGATTTTTTTTTTTAGTTTAGGTTTGTATTTTTTCAAAGGCTGATCTTTGTTTTATTTTATTTTTAGTTTTACTCCCGAATATTTTTGTGTGTGTTTTGTGTGTCAAGTTACCACAACACCATTATTATCTTGTATTATTTAATCTCAAGGAGATTGTTTGGTGTTGGTGTCCCTTGTTAATTTCACATTGTATTTTTGAAATGTACCTGAATCCTCACAAACAAACTGTCCTTTTTGAAGGAAAACACACATAGGCAAGTATAACTGAAAAGCAAAAATCCTTTATTAAGGGCTCAGAACCAAACAAAGAGGGAGGCAACGCTGGATAAACAGCAGAAATTAGTGAAGCCTTGGACCCCCAGGGCAGACATCAATTCTTGAACATCAAAATTGGTGGCCTGAGGAGTCCATATGTAAGGGAGTGCAGTCTGGTCCAGAAGTCCCAGAGATCCGGAAAGCAGCAGATGACATCTGTGTCCCCAGGCTGTGGTACCACAAGAGGCTGCATCTTTTGCCAGACCAGACTGGATCCAGGGTCCTCACTTTCTGGTCTTCCTTCCACGCTTCCTTCCTGGCTGTGGCTCTGCTGTTGGAGATGTGGCAGGAGGAGGAGTAGGACCTGGAGGAGGAGGAGGACTAGTAGGACTTGGAGGAGAAGGAGGAGGAGGAGGAGGACCTGGAGGAGGAGGAGGACCATGTGTGAGGTCACAAAGGTGGGTATCAGATGTTATTTGGGCCCTCAACCCCTTATTGAGAGCTTCCAACATTAATGACTCACACATGAGTTGTTGGCCCTCCTCCATCCGCTGCATTTTACAGGCAATTATGGCAGCAAAGTCCTCCTCCACGGTGTGTGGTGCTCCCAGGGCCTCTGTAGCCTTCCAAAAGAGGCCTATGGCAGCCTCCTCTAGGGTACTCCTCTTCCTGCCACTTTCTCTTTGCAGGTGTAGGGGAGGGACCTGCATATCAGCCAGCCTGCTCGGGTCGGCCACCTCCTGGCTGAGACTTCCCTGTGTATGAAAAAGGGACATGGTTTTACTTTTTGCATCATCAATCACAATCATAAATTCGTACTCCAAACTAACATCTGGTTAACATCATTGATTGGACAACCAGAAATATTTAGAAGAATGCAATACCTGGCTCAAGCTGGGCTCCTCCACATGTTGTTGCCTGGAAGGCCCAGGTTGGGCGTCAGAAGCCTCAGCTGGGGGGAAGGAAGCGTGGAAGGAAGACTGGAGAGTGATGACCCGGGTTCAGTCTGGCCTGCCAGAAAATGCAGCCTGTCATAGTACCACATCCTGGGGACATAGATGTCATCTGCTGCTCCGGATCTCTGCGAATCCTGGACTTTCTTGCGCTCCCTTACATATGTGCTCCTCAGGCCACCAATTAGGATCTTCAAATATGTGATGTCTGCCGTGGGGATCACCTGCTTCACAATTTCCAACAATTGATAAAGCGCTGCCTTCCTCTTTGTTTGGTTCCTATAATGTGGGTGGTTGATCTCCCACAGACAAGGCAGCTCCCTGAACATGTCAATGAATATTGCCATGAAGTCTGTATCATTCAAGATATCCATTTTCACTGCAAGACACAACACAAGACAAACCCTAATGTCAGCCAAAACTCTCCTAATCTTGGTACAATATAGGCCTCAATCTAAAAGCAGTATAGACCCAAGTTTGTCTCTTACCTTCGTTATTACGATCGGCGCCTCCAATGCGCCTTCCTCCGCTCACAGATCGTACGTAATACGCACGCGTGTTACGCTTTATACACACTGCGCATGCGTGTAACTCCGCCTGCCCCTGACGTTCTTTCTAGTCTATTCCCCGCCCCTTTTCGTTCTGCGCAGTGGGGGAAGAGCACATGGCGGATAGACAGAAGGTGCGTGCTAATTACAGGAACGAGGAGGAGGAGGAGGAAAGCCCGGATCCGGACACGTCCCGATCCAGAAGGAGATTTAAGGCCTCAAATATGTCCTTTGGGGAGATGTTGGAGATGGTGGACATCCTGAAGAAGGCCGACTATGATGGGAAGTATGGACCTTACCCCAACCCCAATGTCAGAAAGGCCAAGATCATGGTGAAAGTGGTCAAAAGTCTGCACCGGAATTTCGGGGTAAGATGATTGAAAGATCAGCTCGGGAAGCAGGGGTCGGACCTCAAATTATGAGAACATGAGCAGTACAGACAGATCCGGAGAGTGCTGCAAAAAAGTAAGTAGTTGTGCTGTGTTCCTATTCTTTATGTTTATTACGTTCATGCTGCTCCATGTGCTTTTCTTAAAAGTGTACATTTTAAAATGGCAATGTTCATGGGCACATTATTCGTTCGTAGCAAACATTTTTCTTTCGGCCTATAAAACACCATTGTTTTGGCCATATGCATTTGGCCACATTTTTTACGCCCTACTTGTATGAAACTCATTTGGTTGTGTAGATGGCTTTGTTACTAGAATTAAATGCAAACTAGATTCTGTTAAGGAGAGGACACTCAGCAGCTGTTTTCACATCTGGACACTGGAGCACTAGTGTGGGACACAAGAACACCATTTTTATTAGGGGGCCCACACAGGTGCTCCAGTGTATACTATAGGGGGGACTCCATCTGTGAAGCTTGTACAAAACAGGTAAAGTATTGCAGCTTGACAAAGGACACTGAAAATGCTACATTTTGGAACTCTGCTAAAATTGACAATTGTACCCCACTTCCAAGCAATGTTTCATATTTAGATTTCTGCCATCAAATATCTGTGTGCTAAGTATACCATTTTTGTTTTACATAGGGGAGAAAAGACTCGGAGGACACCCCTCATCCGAGGAGACCAGAGACCCCCCACCTCTGGAAGAAGGGGACATACCCCCAACCCAAGAAGTACAGGAGGAGGAAGAAGACGTGGTGGAACTAGTCACCACAACAGGTGAGTGTCTGCGACCACAGGCTCAGGTAAGAGATGGATGCTGGCATATTTTTTATAAATGTTTTTGTTTGTTTTCTCTCTTTTTAGATGATCGTGATGTTGTGGATCCAGATCCTTTCACATCAGAAAGTGCCCAGATCCTGATCGGGGAGATAATGGGGTGTAATTTAGAATTGGAAAACCTCAAGAAAAACATCAATGATGTTATTCAAAAAAATAAGAACATCATTGATGTTTTGGGGAGAGTTTAAAACCCCTCCAAATCACTTTCTTCTTTTGTGTGCTACAATGTTCTAAATGTTTTAGCGATTTTTCGAAAAGCTAAATTTGGAGGATGCACACAGTGTGTCAACATGTGCTATCTGCCATCACGGGCGTTCAATGGACGCATTTTAGGGGTGCAACCCCTTCCTCAATAATAAAGTAGCTGTGAGGAAGGGGTTTCTCCCCCAAAACACGTCCCTTGATCTCCCGTGATGGCAGCTAGTACATGTTGACATTCGTAAATCGGTGTGCATCTTACAAATTTGGCTTTTCTTGGGTGACTTCACCCCATCTGAACGCAATATCAAACACAGTTCCTAAATACTCATGTCTGATATTGCCTTCAAGTTCTACCTAATGTGAACTTTGTAAGTTCAAGATTTGTGTCTTTCTTGTTGGTTTTACACATGCCTGTTTTAGCTTAAATGGATATTTCTATTTTTGATAATGTGACCCCCAAAATTGTTATACAACAAACATGTTGGTTTGTTTTAAAAACATTTTACAAATGCACATGTGATTGTGCAGGTATTAAAAAGATTGTTTTTATCAAGAATGTGTGGATTATTGTCTCAACGCTACAACACTTTTGTGGTGATGTAATTGGTGCTTTCGGTGACAATGGGTGTTATTTCATAAGGGCAAATACTCTTTGCACTACAAGTGCAGTTTCAGTGCAGTTTCAAGTGCACTTGTAGTGCAAAGTGTCTTTGCCTTCAGTAAATAACACCAAACAGTGCTTTGTAAGGTTACACAATCACGCCATTTTCAGCACTCCCCACATTTCTGTCACAGTCAGCTAAAACAAACACAAGCAGGAAATGTCACCAAAGATTTGCTTTTTTTTTGTTTTTATTTGATAAAGGCTTCACAAATTGTCTGGCATATTGATGGCCCCCCTACCCGCAAAGAACTCAAGGTATCTTAACTGGACATCATGGGCACTCAGGGAGGGCAAGCCAGGACGGCCACTTTCAAGCGCCGTCAGGGTTGTTTCATGTTGAATTCCGGCCTCAGGCCCAACTGAGCCAGCATAGTTGGCAGAATGTTGCCATAAAAAGTTATGTAGAACACAGCACGCCAGGATTATATGATTAAGTTTATACTCCGCCATATGGATGGGTGTCAGAAATAGACGGAACCGGCTGGCCATGATTCCAAACGTGTTCTCCACCACTCTTCTGGCTCTGGCCAGCCGGTAATTAAAAACCCTCTGTTCCGGGGTGAGGGTCCTCATCGGGAATGGCCGCATAAGATGGTCCCCCAGCGCAAAGGCTTCAATCCGCAACAAAGACAAATGGGAGTCCTTCCACATTCTCTTCTGGAGGTGGCAAGTCCAAGCTGCCATTCTGGAGACGCCTGTAAAACTCCATCTGGGCGATGACTCCACCATCGGATATCCGGCCATTCTTCCCCACGTCCACATACAAGAAGTCGTAATTAGCCGACACCACCGCCAACATCACAATACTATTGAACCCCTTGTAATTATAATAGTACGACCCCGAGTTGGGTGGTGGGACGATGTGGACGTGTTTCCCATCAATTGCACCTCCGCAGTTAGGAAAGTCCCACCGCTGGGCAAAGTGGGAGGCCACAGTCTGCCATTCCTGTGGCGTGGAAGGAAACTGTTGAGGAAAACCAAAAAAAATTAGTATTTTGGCACATAAACATGGAAAGCAGATTAGACACAAACATTCTTGGCCAACATCCAGATAAAACATTTATTAAGGGGAATTTTACAACACCAAAGTATAAGGTACACCTATCATATTCCCCCTCCCCCCCTCTCATGGGCCATTTCTAACATTATAGGGGGGAATCTTGGACAGGTAACCCTCTTCACTTCATTGAGAGATGAATGCCTAAATACAAGGTATTACTTTGAACAGACCCTCCTTAGTTACACTATTGGCAGCCCACTGGACAGGTAAGCAGTGTCATAATACAAAGATATAAATACACATTGTACACATTTGAGCACATTTGGACAATTTGCTCTTACCTATCAAGATAATAATAGGATAAAAAAACTTTAAACAGTACCATTTGCAAGTATACAGGCAGGCCCTACTACATGCTTTGGGGAATTCATCCATAAATCTCACCACTAAAGAGATGGGTATAGTGTGTATGGGTTTGGCCAAGTCAGCAGATAGAGGATTGAGGATAGATAGATAATTGGTATCAGCTGACTTAGCAGTTGGGGGGAGGGAGGGTTAATAAAAATGATTTGGGGACACTACAAAAAAATGCCTCTGGCACTCTGCCTGAATTTAAAGCACAAATCACATTTCTAAACATTTTAGGGGGTGTTTGGGGTAAAGCACTACTATGGAGCTGATAAAATACATTGTTAAGTGACTACATGAGATGAATATAGGGGCAGGAGAACATGCTGGGGAGTTAAGTGAAGGCAAATATGTATGAAGGAGAAAAAAATGTATTACATAAAAATCCAGCATGCATGAGAACAAAGGGGACATTCACAGCATATTACAATCATGGTAATTAGGGAATGAGGAAAGAAATACAATATATTAGCAAACATTAAATACAATAAAATGTGAGATTAAAGGATAAAAATCTTACCTTCATATACTCCTTCTGCAGGACCTGGATGATGGCAGAACAGGTCTCTGGGATAATGATCCCCAGAGCCTGGGGGGGATGCCTGTCGAGAACTTCAAGTCCTGCAGGCTTCTCCCTGTCGCCAAGTACCGCAGGGTAGCGACCAGCCTCTGCTCCGGAGTGATGGCTTGCCTCATGCAGGTATCCTGCCTGCTGATATAGGAGGTCAGCGAAGCCAACAAACGGTGAAATACGGGGTCCGTCATCCTGAGAAAGTTCCTGAAATCATCAGGATTATTCTCACGGATCTCACGGAGCAAAGGCATATGAGAGAACTGGTCACGCTGAAGCAACCAATTCTTGGTCCATGAACTCCTCCCCACCCTGTTCATGGACTGGACTTGTGTCAAGGTCAGGACCCCAACACCAAGCCCCCGCACAGCACGAACTCTACGAGGAGTACGTATACGCAACATGGCTAGAAAACGGTCGGCTGCTCAGAACGAAGTAACAGAACGCACTGAAGAACAGCAAGGCCTGTGAAGAGCGACCTAAAAAACAGTAACGAACGAACAAGAACACAATGACTAAGTCACGCGGAACTTGCTTGCACGCACTGAAGAGCAGATACAAACCCACAAGCACAAACTGAACCGCAGAAAACGATCTGAAAGTCACGAATCTGAAAAAGCGCGAATCGTCTCTCACCAAACTTTTACTAACTGGTTCTGAACTGGCCTTTTCTAGTCTCGTCGTACGTGGTGTACGTGACCGCGTGGTTGGCGATCGGAAATTCCGACAACTTTGTGCGACTGTGTGTACGCAAAACAAGTTTGAGCCAACATCCGTCGGAAAAAATCCTAGGATTTTGTTGTCGGAATGTCCGATCAGTGTCCAATCGTGTGTACGGGGCATAAGAGTGATATCTAACAATAACGTAGGGAGAGATCCTATCATCAGAGTCTCTCCCAACAGATGATATAAGATTATAAATAAATGTGTACACTCTATAAAGTGTCTAATAAAGTGATACTACTAAACAGTGTCTGACAGGTAAACCATTTGTATAATCAGATAGATCTAGAGTCCATTGTAACCCACATTCCCATCAGGTAAACATAGTGAAAAAGTAAAATTGAATATAGAAAAAATGTACGGATGAAACATGTGGTGAAAAGGTATTTGTTGTAGATATGAAGCTCCAGAATGGCACAAAGTTCTTGTAAATGGTGACTCTCGTGAAGAAAACTGCTGATTTCCAGTGACTTTAGTGCTCCCCCTCAAGGATCCCCACTCACCAGCTCCTTAAACCCCTACAGGGGTAATGGGCATGTAGTACCAGACGATAGAAGGCGTCCTAAGATCCAGTGCAGCCGTCACCAGGTGTCTCAGCTCCAGATACCAGATGTTCTGTCAGTCTCTAATTACCGTCCTCATGGGGGAAAAACAGGGCTCCCATAGTGTGATAGGTTTTAAACAGATATTTATTTAAAAAACAGCCGATAAACAGCCAATAAAAACAATCTGAACTCCCCATGCAAGAGGAGCCAGAAACTCACACTCGATATGAGAGAAATTATACAGAGGGAGCTGTGGATAGGAACCATCAGCCGAACGGCGTGCGTATCAGCTGTGTTGACAATGTTGATGACGAAACGCGTAAGAAGGAGCTACGCACTATGTCATACCCGGAACTCAGAGCGAGCCTGGAACGCAGCTGATATGCACGCCGTTCGGCTGATGGTTCCTATCCACAGCTCCCTCTGTGTAATTTCTCTCATATCGAGTGTGAGTTTCTGGCTCCTCCTGCATGGGGAGTTCAGATTGTTTTTATTGGCTGTTTATCGGCTGTTTTTTAAATAAATATCTGTTTAAAACCTATCACACTATGGGAGCCCTGTTTTTTCCCTATGAGGATGGTAATTAGAGACTGACGGAACATCTGGTATCTGGAGCTGAGACACCTGGTGACGGCTGCACTGGATCTTAGGACGCCTTCTATCGTCTGGTACTACATGCCCATTACCCCTGTAGGGGTTTAAGGAGCTGGTGAGTGGGGATCCTTGAGGGGGAGCACTAAAGTCACTGGAAATCAGCAGTTTTCTTCACGAGAGTCACCATTTACAAGAACTTTGTGCCATTCTGGAGCTTCATATCTACAACATATATTTTTTCACCACATGTTTCATCTGTACATTTTTTCTATATTCAATTTTACTTTTTCACTATGTTTACCTGATGGGACTGTGGGTTACAATGGACTCTAGATCTATCTGATTATACACATGTTTATCTGTAGGACACTGTTTAGTAGTATCACTTTATTAGACACTTTATAGAGTGTACACATTTATTTATAATCTTATATCATCTGTTGGGAGAGACTCTGATGATAGGATCTCTCCCTACGTTATTGTTAGATATCACTCTTACACTTTTATATATATATTTTTTTATGATTTCTTTATGATTATTCTCATGGTGTTATTCGCGAGTGGTCCTTATCACTCTGAGTATAGAGGCACAGCATAGTATATATACAAGGTTCCCCGGCACAGGTAGCGCCATTTAACCCTACCCTTTTCTCTCTTTTTTTAGCACTTATCTCACCTCCTTGGGGGGGTGCGATTCAGGGGAGGCTGCAGACCGGTTAGTCTGTGAGCGCGGAAATATTTGTGTTAGTTAATAGAGTTTATTAGGAACCCCTCAATTATGAACCAGATAAAATGGGTAGGAGCGGTGCGTCAATACAAGAACCAATTAATAGTCAAAAATAAACGCAAGAGGCTCCAGTCAAAGCAAAAAAACTTTGAGCAAGGACACTACGCCAATAAAATAGTAAATTATCTTATAAAACAACAAGTATCTACACTGGCTATAACAGAGGTGAGGGATGAGAAGGGGGAGATGGTAAATACAGTGGAGGACATTGGGAGAACTTTCTATAGATACTATGAGAAAATGTATAGATCAACACTGACATGCACAGGAGAGGAGATAAATACCTAGAGGATTTGGAGTTCCTGAAACTAACAGAAGAGCAAAAAGGGGAACTGGAGAAAGATATTGAAGTAGAGGAGGTAAAGGAAGCTATTAAGTCTATGGGGAAGGGCAAATCACTGGGACCTGATGGTATCCCATTGGAAATGTACCAGCGGTATGTGGAAATTATTGCTCCGATACTGACTAAGATGTATGGGGGGGCATTTGATCGGGGGGAGATACCATCATCCATGTATGAGGCAACAGTAATACTGATACCAAAACCAGAAAAAGACAGAAAAGATTGTGCGTCCTATAGACCAATATCGTTGTTAAATATTGATTATAAAGTATTGGCAAAGATATTGGCTAAGAGGCTTAATGGGGTAATTTTATCCATTGTATCAGAAGATCAAACGGGATTTATGCCGGGGAAGTCCACTACAAATAATATTAGAAGAACTCAGCTGATGTTCCAGTTGAGGGAGTACTACCCAGAGTTGAGTGCCTTGGCAACGTTGGATATGGCCAAGGCATTCGACTCCATAGAATGGGGGTTCCTGCAAGCAGTGTTGAAAAAAAGTGGATTTGGGAAAGGATTTGGAAAATGGGTGAGAATACTGCATAAACAACCATGCTCTAACCTCTTGATAAATGGAATTTTGTCTCCCACAGTGAAATTGCAAAGGGGAACAAGACAGGGGTGCCCGCTGCCCCCCAATTTTTCTCATTGGCAATAGAAGCACTAGCTAATAGATTTAGACAATCCAAAATATATAAAGGGATTAGGGTGGGGGATAGGATTGAACATATAGGACTATATGCAGACGACATCATATTATATATGGAGGATGCACATAGTTCATTAGGGGAGGCAATGAAAATAATAGAAACATATGGGATACTATCAGGACTTAAAATAAACTGGCAGAAATCCGCATTGATGTTATTAGGGCCAGGAAAGGAGAGGAACCCTCAGACCCCATTAAAAATAGTGGAAACTTTTAAATATTTAGGAATAAATATCACATTGGAACCAGAAGAAGCTCTTAAAGCAAATATAGATCCCTTGGTGGAATATGTAAAGAATAAAGTGGGAGTATGGAAAAAACTACCGTTATCAATAGCAGGGAGAATACAGTTGCTCAAATCTATTATACTACTGAAGTGTCTCTATGTGATGGCACATTCGGAGGTAAAGATACCAAAATATATATTTAAAAAATTAAACTCCCAGCTAACTAGGTTCATCTGGGCAAATTAAAGCTTTCCACATTACAAAGACCTAACACTGCAGCAGGGTTGGCAATACCAGATATTTATATTATCTGGCGGGGCAATTAAAACATTTAAGAACCTGGGTAGTTCAGGAACAAGAAACGAGGGTGGAGAAATATTTGCTAAATAAAATGCAGGTAGGAGATCTACTGGTAGGATTAGAAACAGCAGAATTAAGAAAGATCGGAGTAAAAATTCCTCTTCTAAAGCTGGCTAGGTCAGTTTGGAAGGAGGTAAAAAAACTGACGGGATTTAAGGACATCCCACCAGAAACGGCATTATGGAATAATCCAACGTTCGAAAAATTAGAAATATTTGAAGATAGTAATTATTGGAAACAGAAAAAAGTAAAAACTATTGGCCAGATGTATAATAATAATGTAATATTGACATATGAGAACCTGTGTAAACAATATAACCTCCAGAGTAAACAATTTTATAAGTACCTACAGCTAAGACATTTACTTCAGGAACAATTTGGAAGAAAAGAACCAAAAATCTCTAGATATCCCCTTATAGGCATATTAAAATCTCAAGGACCAAAGGGACTGATATCTAAGTTGTATTCACACCTATTACAGAGTAAAATAAGTGGGGATCCGGTGGGCGTGAGGGATAGATGGCAGGGGATCTTCCCGGGAATGAGTGATCAGGACTGGGATGAAATCTGCTCCTCGCATTTGAAAGTACCGCCGGCAATGAATAACAGGATAATTCAATTAAATATAATACATCAGACATACTTGGCACCAAACAGACTGTAAAGGATGGGGAGGATGCAGGCGCCAGACTGTATAAGATGTGGGGAAGGAGGAGCGGATTTCATCCATGTGATGTGGCAGTGTGGATGTATAGGGAGGTATTGGCAACAGGTGGTCAAGAAATTAGGAAAAGTCATAAATAAACCTATTACGGCCACTGTGGAACTATGTGTGCTGAGGGTGGTAAAAGAAAGGGTATGTGGATATACCAGGATATTCTTGCAAGAAGTATTATTCCTGGCTCGAAAACAAATAGTGGAAAAATGGATCCAGCCAAATCCACCTACAATAAATCAATGGGTGAGAGCAGTAAACCAAGTGGTACCACATGAGAAAATAATGTATGAACAAAGAGGAAATATGCAGAAATATGATAAGATTTGGGCAAAGTGGAATAAATCACACTTGACGACAGATACAGGAAGACCAGAAAATATAGTATAAAACGAGTAAAAGGGGAAAGAATTAGTGACCATAAGATGGATGAGAGGGAAGAATGAGTTGTAAGAGTGAATGGGCATGAAAATTGATATATATGTTAAAATTAGTGGAAGAAAAGATAGAGAAATGATAATGTAAATTATGTTGAATAATTTGTAAGTAAAAATTTTGTAATAAAGAGTTATAAAAAAAAAAAGGTGGACCAACTCAATAATGAACCCTACAGACGGAGACTGGGATGCCAATAAAGTTCATGTGCGTGTAACGGCACATGAACTTTTGACAATATAGTGTATCTTGCAACAGTGTTATTGTTAAAATGTATGGAGATTTGTTAATATACAGTATGTGCAGATCAAAGTAGTGTCTTTTGATCTGGAAATAACAGTGGTTAAAGCAACCTCAACACCACAATATTAATTGTTAATTTAGTGTTTTTTAACCCCTTTTTGCAACCCTAATAAGCCCTTATCATCCCCTTCATCTCCTTCTCCTCTCTGCTGTTACTTTTACTGATTTACTTCCTATTTTTATTACAATTCAAATGTAAAAGTTTTTATTTTCATTAGTTCAAATTTGTTGCGTCAGAATACATAGGATGAAAAAATCTCTCAAGGGGGTTATAGGATTTTGAAGGGAGGTAATATGTCTGTTATTAAGGTGAGCACCAGCAACATCAATTGATATAAAAGTATACATTTATTAATAGATATCAAATAAAAACAACACAGTCAAGATAGATATTGTAAACGTAGTTAGAAACTTATTGTATGAAATCAAATACGTAGATATGCAGGGGCAACCAACATGTTTCGCAAAATGCTTCATCAGGGCACTGCATGCGTTAATGATTTTATCTGGGTTACATAAAACATAAATCATAAAACATGCCATTAGTATGATACAAAACATATAATTATCAATTTAAAAGAACATTTGATTACATTACGCTTTTATGGTAACAGTATTGACAACATATGCTCACCTGATCTATAAAAATGAACCACTAAATCGCGACATTGCATAAGCACCTACTCATCAAGACACCACTAGCAGCTAAATTCCCAATGGAAGCCAGATCCAAACGCGATTGCCGGTGGGGAGATTGGACCGTGTGTGTTTGCTGAGAATGAGATAGTATGACAATCTAGAAAGTAAATTATACAAATAGTAATAATAGAAAAATAGAAATATAGACATCAGCATTGATAGTCAGTACATTCCTGACATCCGTTTGAATAAAACAGAAAAATGCCATAGTAGGATGTACAGTAAATATGCTAGTATGAATTCTTAGGATAATTATATATATATAAATTTCTTGTATTTATTTATTTATTATTTAATCCATCTATATATAACATTATTCTTTCTTGAATTAATTAAACTTAGTAAGGCTTGCCACTTGAAGGTAAAATATAATGTACGATAAATAGTTCCCCAATCAGCACATAAATGACAGAGGAATAAAGCTAAAAGACTTAGTAAGTGCTTACCTAGTGAGGTGAATGATATTCATAAGGATGCATCCATAAATTGAAGTTCAGCAGCGGTGTGCAAGACACCACACCATGCTGACAGCAAGATGCACATGTCGGCATGAAGTCGACACCAACATCTTAAATGTACACGGTCCCACCAGAAGTGAATGGTCGGCAATGACCCCTGACATCACTTCCAGTCCGGGCGTCCCTGCAAGTGCGCATGCGCACCAGCCTTATGGGGGATTGGTGCGCGTCGCCATCCGTCATGCGGAGAGCGTGAACAGGATGTAAGGGTGGAAAAGGAAACTCCGCCCTTGTTTGCAGGGACACACAAACCTCCCCACCAATGGCAGCCTGCCCTGGGATGTATGAGGAGCGAGAGCTGGAATCATTCATTAATGCAGACCACAAATAATGAAATAAATAGGGGCAATCTCAAATATAAATAGAATATTGATAGTCTATAAATAAATGGTATAAAGTGCACTTCAGTGTATAATGGTCATATCGGCATAGGGTATACTACCCCAATTGCAGAAATAAATACCAATGTAGTGCACATACTGACAATGCTTGCTAAAGAGCACACAAAAAACAAACAAAAAAAAAATGATTTGAAAATATGTATACATGAATATATTGCATATTTTAGAGGAAGGGTTTGTACGATAAAGCCGTATTTAACCTTGGTGTATAGGTGGCTCTCTGATTGAAAATCCACCTTGCCTCCTTTTGAACAATTTTCTTATCAAAGTCTCCGCCCCTTTCGGGCTCTGGAATAACTTCCAAGGCACAGAATGAGATGTATGATGGATTATAACTGTGGTTGAGTCCCACGTGTTTACATATGGGAGTATAAAGTAATCCTGCATCTAAATACAGGTGAGCTTGTATGCGCTTGGCAAATGGACGTTTCGTCTTGCTGATATAAAATGCACCACAACGGCACGTGGCTAGATATACGATTCCCCTGGTGCGGCAATCAGCATAACCCTAAATCCACCTCTGGGTAGAGTGCATCCCACACCTTCCCTGATCCACGGGCATTGAACACATTGGCCGCATTTGAAAGTACCACTTCCCCCTGATGCTCTGAGAATGGGAGCAGCAGGGGGAAGATGACTGTGCACCAAGCTGTCCCTGATGGATCGAGATCTCCTGTAAACAATTTGTGGTGTGCTAGCCACATATTTCGAAATGATGGGATCATCAGAGAGAAAATTCCAGTTGTTGTGAATCAGTTTACAAAAAATGTCTTGATGGGCAGCAAATGTTGTGATAAGTTTAGTAGTAGGGTTAGCGTCCCGGGCCTTAGATTTGAAAATGAGTGATTCTCGTGTATTTTGTTTAGCCCTCTGGTACACTTTTTTGAGAACTTTTTTGCTATACCCCCTTGTTTGTAATCTCAGGTAAAGAGCCTTAGCCTCCCGTTCAAAATCCTTGCACAATTACAACGCAGCCTTAAGTATTGGCTAAATGGTATGCTACATATAAGGGAACGAGGATATGAGCTCGAGTAATGTAAGATCGTGTTACCAGCTGTCTCTTTCCTATAAAGGCTACTGTGAGTAAGAAAGAGACATAGATCTAAAAAGGGGATAGTGCTAGTGTCAGATTGGATTGTAAACGTTAAATTAAATTAATTATGAGACAGGAATACCATGAATTTCGAGAGTTGCCCTGCTGAGCCAGTCCAGATGAGCAAGACATCATCGATATACCTCCGCCAAAGGAGAATGTGGCGGAGGTATATCGAGGCATCATTATCGGAGAAGAGGGCACGCTCCCACACCCCCAGGTACAGGTTGGCATACGATGGGGCACACAAAGTCCCCATCGCTACCCCCTGTACCTGGAGGTAGGTGGAGCCTTTGAACAAAAAGATATTAGTGGTCAGAATGTGTTCCAACAGGGTAGTGATAAACTGACATAATTTCCAATTATTGGTGTCTTGTTCCCTTAAAAATGCAGAGATTACTTCTATGCCCTTGGTATGAGGAATACTTGCGTATAGCGCCTCAATATCTATGGCTGCTAGAATTGCCCCAGGTGGTACAGTTAGTCCTTCAATGACTTTTAATAGTTCCAGTGTGTCCTTCAAATAAGAGGGTAAACACATGACATAGGGGCGTAGCTGGCTGTCTACATATTTGCTGGCGGTCTCGGTATGGCAACCTATTCCCGACCCGATCCTCCAGGAGGGTTAACCATACTTTTGTGGACTTTAGGTATCGAATAAAATGTGGGTGTAACAGGCCATTTTATCTCAAGGTATTCACGTAGATCTTTATCGATGAGGCATTGCTGATATGCCCAATCTAGAATGCATATATACTGAGATCTAGCTTCAATCAATTTTTCATGTGGAACCTGCTGATACCATTCCCAATTATTAAGGATTTGTTCGCACATAATAATGTACTGAGTTTTGTCCATAACCACCACATTACCACCTTTGTCAGATGGTTTGACTATGATGTCATCATTGTGCATGATGTTAGTGAGTGCTACCTGCTGTGCTTGTGACAAATTGTCCTCAGTATAGCTTGGAAACTCAAGATTCTCTATTTGTTTCTTGGTTTGCTTGAGGAAGGCCCAAACAGCTGGGCATGTCTGCAAATTGGGAAATTTTTGGGACTTGGCTTTGAACTTGGATGGTTCTGGGGATATCTCTATATCAGGTTCTTCCTCATCTGAGATAGGATCACTAGGATCCGCAGAGCTTTCATTTTCATCCAATAACTGAATTAATATTTTAAGGGCCCTAAAATCCTGGACTTTGAACCCTTTGTAGAGATCTTCCTCTCTTCCTACCACCTTGCTTCTGTCTTTGTCAAAGATGTATTTATATGTAAGATTTCGTGCAAAAAGATGCAGATCCTTTGCAAGAGTAAATTTGTCAATTTTTTGTAGTGGACAGAAACTGAGGCCAAGTCTTAACACCTCAATTTCTGTAGATGAAAATGGGTAGGAAGTGAGGTTGACCACTTCTAATCCCAATTGAGTAGAGTCTGCTTGACAACGAACGGGTCTATCTTGCCTATTCGGGAACACCCATTACACAATCCTGAACAGGCAAGATAGACCCGTTCATTGTCAAGCAGACTCTACTCAATCGGGATTAGATGTGGTCAACCTCTCTTCCTACCCACTATCATCTACAGAAATTGAGGTGTTAAGACTTGGCATCAGTTTCTGTCCACTACAAAAAATTGACAAATTTACTTTTGCAAAGGATCTGCATCTTTTCGAACGAAATCTTACATATAAATACATCTTTGACAATGACAGGAGCAAGGTGGTAGGAAGAGAGGAAGATCCCTACAAGGGGTTCAAAGTCCAGGATTTTAGGGCCCTCAAAATATTAATTTAGTTATTGGATGAAAATGAAAGTTCTGCGGATCCTAGTGATCCTATCTCAGATGAGGAAGAACCTGATATAGAGACATCCCCAGAAACATCCAAGTTCAAAGGCAAGTCCCAAAAACTTCCCAATTTGCAGACATGCCCAGCTGTTTGGGCCTTCCACAAGCAAATAAAGAAAAAAAGAGAGGATCTTGAGTTTCCAAGCTATACTGAGGACAATTTGTCACACGCACAGCAGGTAGCACTCACTAACATCATGCACAATGATGACATCATAGTCAAACCATCTGACAAAGGTGGTAATGTGGTGGTTATGGACAAAACTCAGTACATTATTATGTGCCAACAAATCCTTAATAATCGGGAATGGTACCAGCAGGTTCCACACGAAAAATTGATTGAAGCTAGATCTCAATATATATGCATTCTAGATTGGGCATATCAGCAATGCCTCATCGATAAAGATCTACGTGAATACCTTGAGATAAAATGGCCTGTTACACCCACGTTTTATTCGATACCTAAAGTCCACAAAAGTATGGTTAACCCTCCGGGACGTCCAATCGTGTCGAGAATAGGTTGCCATACCGAGACCGCCAGCAAATATGTAGACAGCCAGCTACGCCCCTATGTCATGTATTTACCCTCTTATTTGAAGGACACACTGGAACTATTAAAAGTAATTGAAGGACTCACTGTACCACCTGGGGCAATTCTAGCAGCCATAGATATTGAGGCACTATACTCAAGTATTCCTCATACCAAGGGCATAGAAGTAATCTCTGCATTTTTAAGGTAACAAGACACCAATAATTGGAAATTATGTCAGTTTATCACTACCCTGTTGGAACACATTCTGACTACTAATATCTTTTTGTTCAATGGCTTCACCTACCTCCAGGTACAGAGGGTAGCGATGGGGACTTTGTGTGCCCCATCGTATGCCAACCTGTACCTGGGGGAGTGGGAGCATGCCCTCTATTCCGATGATGATGCCTCAATATACCTCCGACACATTCTCCTTTGGCGGAGGTATATCGATGATGTCTTGCTCATCTGGACTGGCTCAGCAGGGCAACTCTCGAAACTGCCGATCATTTCGAAATATGTGGCTAGCACACCACAAATTGTTTACAGGAGACCTCGATCCATCAGGGACAGCTTGGTGCACAGTCATCTTCCCCCTGCTGCTCCCATTCTCGGAGCATCAGGGGAAAGTGGTACTTTCAAATGCGGCCAATGTGATCAGTGCCCATGGATCAGGGAAGGTGTGGGATGCCCTCTACCCAGAGGTGGATTTCACAAACTTAAGGGTTATGCTGATTGCCGCACCAGGGGGATTGTATATCTAGCCACGTCCATTTGCCAAGCGCATACAAGATCACCTGTATTATTTAGATGCAGGATTACTTTATAATCCCATATGTAACACGTGGGACTCAACCACAGTTATAATCCATCATACATCTCATTCTGCGCCTTGGAAGTTATTCCAGAGCCCGAAAGGGGCGGAGACTTTGATTTAAAAATTCTTCAAAAGGAGGCAAGGTGGATTTTCAATTAGAGAGCCACCTATCCACCAGGATTAAATACGGCTTTATCATACAAACCCTTCCTCTAAAATATGCAATATATTCATGTATTCATATTTTCAAATCATGTTTTTTTTTTGTGTGCTCTTAATCAAGCATTGCCAGAATGTGCACTCCATTGGTATTTATTTCTGCAATTGGGGTGGTATACCCTATGCCGATATGACCATTATACATTGAAGTGCACTTTATGCCATTTATTTATAGACTATCAATATTCTATTTATATTTGAGATTGCCCCTATTTATTTCATTATTTGTGGTCTGCATTAATGAATGACTGTTTTGCTTCATTCCAGCTCTCGCTTGTCATACGCCCCGGGGCAGGCTCCCATTGGTGGGGAGGTTTGTGTGTCCCTGCAAATAAGGGCGGAGTTTCCGTTTCTGCCCTTACATCCTGTTCACGCTCTCCGTGTGACTGATGACGCCGGCGCACCAATCCCCCATAGGGCTGGTGTGCATGTGCACTTGCAGGGACGCCTGGACCAGAAGTGATGTCAGGGGTCATTGCCGACCATTCACTTCCAGTGGGACCGTGTACATTTAAGATGTCGGCTTCATGCCGACACGTGCATCTTGCTGTCAGCACGGTGTGGCATCTTGCACACCGCTGCTGAACTTCAATTTATGGATGCATCCTAATGAATATCATTCACCTCACTAGGTAAGCACTTACTAAGTCTTTTAGCTTTATTCCTCTGTCATTTATGTACCGGTTGGGGAACTATTTATCATACATTATATTTTACATATCTATTGGCTAAGTCATGAATATATTATGCAATCTAAGATTTATTTTATCCTCCCTTTCAACCTTCAAGTGGCAAGCCTTACCAAGTTTAATTAATTCAAGAAAGAATAATGTTATATATAGATGGATTAAATAAATAAATAATAAATAAATACATTAAATGTATATATATATATATAATTATCCTAAGAATTCATACTAGCATATTTACTGTACATCCTACTATGGCATTTTCCTGTTTTATTCAAACGGATGTTAGTAATGTACTGACTATCACTGCTGATGTCTATATTTCTATTTTTCTATTATTACTATTTGTATAATTTACCTTCTAGATTGTCATACTATCTCATTCTCAGCAAACACACACGGTCCAATCTTCCCACCGGCAATCGCGTTTGGATCTGGCTTCCATTGGGAATTTAGCCCCTAGTGGTGTCTTGATGAGTAGGTGCTTGTGCAATGTCCCAATTTAGTGGTTCATTTTTATAGATCAGGTGAGCATATGTTGTCTATCCTGTTACCATACAAGTGTAATGTAATCAAATGTTCTTTTAAATTGATAATTATATGTTTTGTATCACACTAATGGCATGTTTTATATCTTATGTTTTATGTGACCCAGATGAAATCATTAACGCATGCAGTGCCCTGATGAAGCGTTTTGCGAAACATGTTTGGCTGCCCCTGCATATCTACGTATTTGATTTCATACAATAAGTTTCTAACTACGGTTACAATATGTATCATGACTGTGTTGTTTTTATTTGATATCTATTAATAAATTTATACTTTTATATCAATTGATGTTGCTGGTGCTCACCTTAATAACAGACATATCAGCTCCCTTCAAAATCCCATAACCCCCTTGAGAGAGCTGTGTCTCTTTCTCTACATCTTATTCATACTAGGGACTGGGAAGTATATTCTGTTTCTGGAAATTTTCCAACCATATATTCATACATTCCATGTTTTGTAATAGAAACATCATTTTTGTGTCATTACAAAAGGGACAAATAGAGCAATAAAACTTGCACAACAGTTTTTTTCCTCATTGTTTCTTTAGATTGCAAAGACAATAAACTCTATTTGCAGGACAATATTACCAAAACAAAGACTTTTTTGTTACAAAAAAAGAAAAAAAAATCATATATGTGTTTATTTGGTATCATAGGTTTTAATGACCAAATTATTGCCAAAAGAAAAGGCCCATTGTAAAATGTAGAAATTGCTCTGGCTTAAAGGTATATACAAGTGGTTAAGTTGTAATGCCAGCTTCTGTTGATGTCTTGTTAAAGGACTGAACTAAGATAATAAATATTTAGAGTTATTCATATTAATTGGGCTAGCCAATCACTCGTGATCTATTCCAATAGGTTGAGTCTGGTAACTGATGTATGGAGCACTTCCCCTCACTCTGAAATACCTGGGTTTCATGGTGGGTGGGAGAGCTGTGCTAGGGGGAGATCCATTATGGGTGAAGATTTTTTTTGGGGGGGGGGGGTGGAATCTGAACTGGGAGAGAAATTTTGACTTGGGGAGAAAGGTATTTTTTTGTGAATTATGCTCTCCTGACCCTTGCACTGTGTGTTACAGACCCCTGACCCTTGCATTCTGTATGTTACACGCTCCTGACCCCTGTGCTCTGTGCATTTTGTACTTCTGACCCCTGCTCTCTGTAGGTTTCACACTCCTGAGCTCTGTACTCTGTGCATTACACATTCTTCACCCCTGCGTTTAGTGTGATACACACTCTTGACCTTTGCACTAAATGTATTACACACTCTTGACCCCTGCACTCTGTGCATTACATATGCATGACTCCTGCACTCTGCATGTTACACTCGTCTGACCTCCGTACTCTGTGAGTTATGCACTTCTGAACCCTGTGCTGTGCATTATGCACTAATGACTCTTGTGCTCAGTGCATAATGCACTCCTGATCCCTGTGCTCTGTGTGGTGTATTACGCACTCCTAATCCCTGTGCTCTGTGTGTTATGCATTCCTGGCCCCTGCACTCTGTGCATTATTCTCTGCTGACCCCTGCATAATGTGCTTTATGTGCTCATCTGCCCTGCACTATATACTATATACAGCATGTTGTGTAGTTCATACTCTTGACCTCTGCACTCTATTGTATATACTGGGCTGTGTATGACATATTTCTGAGCACTGCACTCTTTATACTGAAATGTAAAACATTTGCTTGCTGCTCAGTAGTGATTATGTTAATAAAGTTCTTCTTTAAGGTGGGCTGTATGCAGAAAATCATGTGTAATAGAACATAGAAAAGTTTAATTTATTTTTATAAATGATTGTGTTGAGCCCCTGCGCCCCCCCCCCCTTTCCCAAGCCATCACCACTGAGATTCCTTCTCTGGCTCCCCAGAGGACTTCGTACTAGACAGACATTATTAGGCAGTGTCCATGTAAAGCAGGCAATATATGACATATAAAATATAACTTAAAAAATTCTAAATAAATAATAATAAAAAAATAAAATGGACCTAAAACCATTATATCCATGTGCCTCATATACAGAGATTATCAGCAGCCAAGGTCTAAAGTGATCTAACAAACCACCATGCTTGAATCATATATTGCCACATTTGGTACAAAGTTAGGGTGCTCATATAGTATAACTATTGATAGATAATAAAGGATACAATTATACTTTAAATGAAAAGTGTTTTACAAAGTAATAACTATGAAGAATATTTTCTTGACTAACACATCATTTATTTAAAATATAAACATACTTAGCCATCTGCATTTTTGGGAATGTCTTAATAACATTCCTTTTAGTGTGAAACTATGGGCACAGTGGCATTGTGTTACTGCACATGGGTGTTATTAAGGCATCTGTTTTAGAAAACACGGCGTACAGTTAGACAGCTTAAGTAGCATCTATGCCATATATTTAATCAGAAGTTTGTCATGCATACTATTCCTAATTTCATTATGAGCAATTTAACGATACACTCTCAGCAGAATGTTGAAACTGCTGAGCCTCTATGCCTGAACACATACCGACTAATTAAAGCATGCCAAAATGGTTATAAATAAACTCTCAAGTATTTTTTTTTTTTTTACACACAAGCCATACAATTTTAACTCAAGACGAATGTTAAATCCTTAATGATACCATTATTAATATTTTATTTTGAAATATTTTTATTGTTTTTTATATGATGTACAGTGTATAAGCACAGATACATTCACAGAGAGCTTACAGATGTCAGGAACAGCAACAATATCATATTGTATACCTGATAATGAATGTTAAGATAAAACAATAAGTAAAGACGTAAACAAGAACAACTTCATACAAATGAGTTTTATTTATGGGCCTATATCATTGCCCAGACTGCCAGGGTGCCCATAGCCACCTCCTAATTATATAACATGGACCGGTCTAGAAGCCCCGCACAACCTTCCCCAATGGGAACTTCCTGAAGGTGCGTGCTGAGACTCCCCCAATCCGTCTCCAAACCCCTAGGAGAGGTCGCAGGGAAGACAATAGTAGGCTATAGCCATAATTCTCTCCATATCGCTGTACAACCGTAGGGGTGGAGGAAAACTGAGGGTGCGGGAGGAGCCAGGGCCTCCTGGCAGTCCTAGAAAAAATAAGAAAAAAATGTGCACAGTCCTCCTCTAGGGGAGGATTACAAGTCCCTATGCGTTACAGAAATGTAAGGGACAGGGAAGTCCCAGAAGAGAAGGAAAGAAAACGTGGGAAAGGAAGAGGGAGAGAAGGTAGGAGGGCAAAAGTAGAGTTGGGTCAGGGAGAGTAAGATTTAATACTAGGTCCTGCTGTCAATCCCGGGATGAGCGATATGTTGTGGAGCGAGGCCCACGGTTCCCAGATGTACCTGAATCTCTCCACTTTATCATTGAGTTTAGCTACTAAATGCTCTTGAGACATAACCCACGAAATTTTCCTGATACAGTTCTTGATAGAAACAGTGGGTTTTTTCCAACACTTAGCAATGGTAATTTTAGCTCCTAAAAGGATAAAATAAGATAGTGTCTGTGAGTGTTTAGGTATACTAGGAACAGGCTGATTAAGAAGTGCTATGTGTATGTTGGGGGCCACTGAGGTGTGAAATAAGTTACTGATAATTCTAAAGATTCTCTGCCAAAATGTTGTGATACGCGGGCAGGTCCACCATATATGAATCATTGATCCCTCGAGCGAACACCCTCTAAAACAAAGAGGGGATGTACCTGGAAAAATCAATGCCAGTCGGGAGGGAACATAGTACCATCTTGAAATAACCTTAAGGCTGGCTTCTATGAGAGAGATATTGCAAATACCTTTATAAGAGCGTGTCCAGGATCTGGACCATTCTGCTGGTGTCCAGGTTCGGCCTGTGTCCTCCTCCCAGGTCTTAGTGTATGCTGGTATGTCCAGCTTGGTCATGAGCGTCGCGTAGATCAGGGAAATGCCCTCTTTCTGGTCCTGGGTATTGGAGCACCAATGTTCATAAGGAGTTAGATGTGGAGATTTGGAATTTTTACACCAAATGGAGTGTAGAAAGTGAGACAATTGGGTAAATCTAAATTTTTCGGAGTCCAGCATGTCGAGTTTAGTCTTACAGTAAGAAAAGGTTAGGGGACCAGTTGGAGTAAGGAAGTGGCCGATCCGATAAAGGCCTTAATCAGTCCACCATCTAAATGCTTGTATGTTAATTCCCGGGGGGAAGCGTTGAGTTATTGAAAATATGTGATAGGGGTTTTAGAGGAGAGATCAGGGTGGTTTGTCTAAAAAGCTTAGTGCTTAGAGAGATGGAGTGTGATAGGGTGGGAGCCAAAATAGCCGGTCTGATTTTTGGATCACACCACAGGAGATAGTCAAGTGTGTTGTGAGGAGTTGCCCTTCTTTCCATAGAGAGCCAGTCGGGTTTTGGACCTTTAGAGAAGATCATTGATATCTGGGCTATTTGAGCAGCCTGGTAGTAACCCCAAAGATCCGGTAGGCCCAATCCACCCTGAGATTTAAGGCGAATGAGGATGCTGGACGGGCATCTATATCCCTTCTTCCCCCAGACAAAGCACGTAATCTCCGATTGGAATTTGCGGAGGAAGTTTTTCGTGAGCGGGATTGGTAGGGAGCGGAATAAATAAAGGAGGTGTGGGAGGAGTGTCATTTTCACTGCATGTACCCTTCCCAGCCAGGACAGACCACATCTAGACCATTTATCAAGATCTCCCCTGCATTTGTTAACCATAGGGGGGTAGTTGGCTTTAAAGAGATTGCTTATGTCCGCTGTGAGGTCAATACCTAAATATTGGATGGTCCCAGAGGCCCAGGGGAAGTCAAAGTTGCTGGTGAGTTGTGAGAGAATGTCCGAAGGAACCATGATCTTAAGTGCAGTAGATTTGTTCATATTAACCGTTAGGCCTGACAGAGCGCTAAAAGCCTTTAGGACTTTGTATAATCCTGGAATGGAGATCAGGGGTGAGGTAATATACAGTATAAGGTCGTCTGCGTAAAGTGCGCATTTATGCTCCTGATCTCCGCACCATACCCCTTTAATGTCTAGGTTTGATCTGATAGCTATGGCTAGGTTTCTATAGCTAAAGCAAATAGGAGGGGGGACAGTGGACACCCCTGCCTGGTACCCCTGCCTATAGGGAACGAGGTTGAGTATCTGCCCAACAGACGGACTTGTGCTGTCGGGGAAGAATATAGGAAGCGAATTAGATTTAGGCAATACGGACCAAATCCCCATTTACGCAGGATATCAAACAGGTATGTCCAATAAATGGAATAAAAAGCCTTATGTAGGTCAATTGATAACAGAAAACCTTTTTGAGGGGGGCTACCATCCCATTGAGATTGTAGAAGGGAAATAATATCAATGGTTCGTCTAATCTGATCCGAACCTTGCCGACCGGGGTTAAAACCCACCTGATCCTTGTGAATATATGTAGAAATGAAGCTTGCCACCCTGTTTGCCCAAATTTTTGTTAGGATCTTAATATTATTGTTTATTAGTGAAATTGGGCGATAATTCCCAACTTCGCTTGGATCCTTCCCTGGTTTGGGAATCATTGAGATAAAAGCTGCGTTTAGGTCCGTACCTAAAGGAGAATCCTCTCTAAGGAAATTGAAAAATTTTGAAATATGTGGAGCTAGTGTAGGTGCAAATTTCTTATAATACCCAGTGGAAAATCCACCCGGTGCAGAGCCTACTTTTAGAGATTTGATTGTGTCTAGAATCTCTGACTGGGAGAAAGGACTCTCCAGTAGATCACTATGTTCCTTAGATAGGGAAGGCAGTAAGAGGGAGTCCAAAAAGTCCTGCTGAGGTTTAACTGGGTGAGGGAACCGTGGTTTATAAAGTTCCGCGTAGTATTGGAGGAAAGTGTCCATAATCTTAGTGGGGTTCTGAGAAAGATCCCCGGATTGTAACCTCACTTTCGGGAATGCTAAGGTTCTAGGTTTGGGGCTGAGCTTAACCGCTAATTTCGATCCAATCTTGTCCTTTTGAGAGCAAAATTTAGCCCCCTACCATCTGAGGTGTTTTTCAGCTGAGGTAGTGAGATTCATATTCAGTAGAGCCTGAGCCTTATCCAGTTTAGCTAGTGAGTCCGTGGAAGGGTTTATCTTTTGGGCCCGTGAGAGAGATTTGAAGTCAGCAGTTGGTTTAAGCAGATCCGCTTTATGTTCCGCCCTAAGCTTGGCTGTCATTTGGATTAGCTTCCCCCTGATTACTGATTTGTGTGCAGCCCACACAGTCTTGGGGTAGACATCATGTGTAGAGTTGATAAGAAAGTATTCCTTATTGGAGCTTTCAATAATAGTACACTGTATGGGATCCCTCAGTAAGGATTCCTGTAGACGCCATTTGGGGGGGTCTCTGCGTCCCGAGGATCGTTGAGTGATCAGGGTGACCATGGAGTGGTCAGACAGGGAGGTGTCCACTATCTTGGAGTTTATAACCAGAGGGATCGTAGATGGCCTGGTGAAGATGTGGTCTATCCTGGCATAGGAGCCATGCGGAGCTGAGTAGTACGTGTAGTCTTTAGAGTGAGGGTGAAATTCCCTCCAGATGTCTATAAGTCCCCTCTCATGTAGGAGTTTTGCTAAGTTGTCTGGTAGGTCGTTTAGGTTTGGGAATACCGGAGCTCGTTTTGTCCATGGAGAAATCAAAAGCTGTGTTGGAGTCCCCACCAAGGAAGATTGTGCCTTTAAGGTGTGGTTGGATTTTATGCAGGAGGGAGTCAAAAAAAGCTTTCTGACCCTTATTGGGTGAGTAGTAAGATACAAACGTATACAACTCTCCATCAATGGTTCCTGATACTAAAATGAAACGTCCCTGAGGGTCCAACACAGTTTCCAATAGTGAAATATTAATGTGTTTGGCGAAGCAAATGGCGACGCCCTTCGTTTTGTTATGTGCCGAAGCGAGAAAAAATTGGGGGAAGTGCTGGTGAAGGAACGTGGGTTGGTACAAAATGGGAAAGTGGGTTTCTTGGAGGAGGGGTATCCGGATAAGGAACCAGTGGCATTAACTGCACTTCGGGTTCCTAGTGGAGGCGCACTGTATCCATCAGTGCCCCGCCTCCTGTGTAACATAACTAAAAGGAAGGCTGAAGTCAAGGGGGCAGGCTTCCTTGAGATAATTGTCAGAATGACCCATTAAACCTGAACAACTTAAATAAGAATACAATAAAAAAAAATACAAAAACAAAACTGCAAGAATTTTTTGTCTCATCTGCCCTTCCCCCGAGGGGTTCCTGCTACCTCCCCACAACCCAGTGGAGAAAGGCAGATTGAGGTGAGGAGAGCCCTGGAACACCATTAATGAGAAAAATAGATTAAACCCGCCGCCCAAATGGCCATAACATTTGGATCTGGAGTTCAACCTTTGGGAAATTTGTCCAGCAAGAGCAATAAGTATAATCTCTTTCCCACTCTGTATTCTGGAAAAAACAATTTGAATACCAGATAATGAACAGGGGATGCTAGGCATAAAGTCCCAAATAGATATCCCGAGCAGCTCAGGAGGACCCGGAGCTTGTATGGTGGTAAGGATGTTCGGACTGACTCCTAGCCCTAGATGGAAAGGAGTGAGGGGTATCCTCAGGGAAGCTTCCTCAAAAGATTTGAGTAAGATGAAGACCCTAACTGAGGCATGTCCAAAAAGCCAGTGGGCCCGTAAGAAGAGAGAGTCATAAGTAGAGTCAGACGATCAACACCGGGCCGTAGTTGACAAAGGGAAAGTTCTGGATCAGGGCCCTGATCCAAAGGGGGCCAGAACATCAGGTTGGGAAATTCTCCTTGGAGCGTTTGGAGCTTTGCTTTAGCCAGGAAGACTGTAGTGGGCTTGCTGGAGGTGGACGTTTCGTGGATGTGGGAGTATTCCTGCCTTGCTGTGAGTGTGGTGAGTCTTGTGAAATCAGGCCCAAGTGCAACAAGAGGCGCTCTCCGTCCACCAGGGTTGAGAAGCCATAGTTCTTGTTTTTGGAAGCAAAGTTCAGACGGAGGGGAAACGACCAGCGATAAGTGATCTCCCGCTCGATCAACTGTTGGATCAGTGGTTTGAGAGCACGCCTCTTCTGCACCGCGTACGGCGATAAATCCGCAAATATCTGAATCCTGTGGCCTAGCAATTTGAGGTCCTCTGTTCCTCTCGACCTTCTCATCACCTCCTCTTTAACCGAATAAAAGTGGGGCTTCACGATTATGTCACGAGTGAGCCCAGCTGAACGGGGGGGGTTGCAGGGCTCTGTGCGCTCTACCGAGCTCCAGACGTTGTTCCGATATGTCAGGAATTAGGTCTCTCAGCAGTTTTTTGACGGCAGCGTGAGTGTCCTTCTCAGCTTCTGGGAGGCCTGTAATGCGGAAATTGTAACGTCTCGATCTGTTTTCAAGATCGTCGATTTTGGCGAAAGCAATGTCAAGTTGGTCCTGCATGTCCTGCATTCTGGCTGAGTTTTGGTTAATACGGGAGACTGCCTGGTCAGCTTTCTTTTCAATGGTATCCATTCTCTGCCCCAGTTGTTGCAGGTCAGCATGGATGGAGGATGTTATTTGAGCTGCATTCAGGGCTAGGCTTTTAGATAGTAAGTGGGAGAAAGCTTCCATCATGGAAGGGAAGTCTGTGGGTACAGGGGAGGTTGTCAAAGGTTCAGAGACAGACAGCAGCAGCCCTGTATGAGGGTCCATCGAGGGAGTAGAGGGGTAGCAGGCATCCATACGGCCCAGCAGGGACTCAGTAGAGGAGGGTGAAGTATTCTGAGGCAGAGGGGGGAGTCTGTACCTGGAGAAGATGAGCCCTGCAAGTCCTGATCTGCAATTGATTCCTCTGTGTCTCCTGTGTTGAGGGAGCCTCGTGTGGCCGCCGCCATTTTAGCGTAGCTGACCGGGACGGCCGCCGCGGTCATCTGGCCTGAGAGGCTTCTCCGGGCTTGCGCCGTTTTGCTGTGCTCGTTCCCGGGGGTCTCCCCCCGCTCGGTAATCTCGTTGGGATGTGCGGGGGTCCGTTCTGGAGGCTCTGATGGCGAAAAGTGGGCAGCGGTGGAGCGGAGCCCTAGAAGCCGGTGGCCATCTTAGATGCTGCCGCGCATGCGCCTCCATTATTAATATTTTAAAGCTGAACTCCAGCAAATTTTGTGTAAATACAAGAGGCATGTGTATTCCTGTGTATTATTGTGTATTTCTTGCTGCATTAAATTTTGCCTCTGTGCAGGAGCTTCCTGTAATAAAGACTGGTCATTGCTGCTCTCTCTCTCCTTATGCAGGGTGACTGGTCTTGTCTCCTCCCCCTTCTGTAGTTTTCTGCAGCCAACCCGTAGTAGGTGGGGTCTGTTGGGCCTTTTCCACAGCTCTGCTCTCTACACTGGCTCAGTGATGATGTTGCTGCTACTTTTAAAAGCTAATATCTAGGCTTTCAAAGGCATCTGTTGCTCACAAAGTGGATTTATATCTTCCGTTGTCATTGAGGAATATATTTAAATGAAAGTGTTCCTGAAGTTCAGTTTTAAAGAATGGATGCATTGTGTAATATTTATAATGTTAGAGAGAAAGTATGGCTCAATTATCGCTGCAGTACTCATGTAGAGGGGTAACACTGACTAAATGAAATTTCGTTTTAAAGAAAATTATTAAACAGGTACAAACAATTCATGCAAATTCACTCTATCTATGAAATGGAACTGAGAAACAGCTTTGCATTGTTGCAACAAGGCACAGTTCAAATTTCAGCTCCATTCAGGCGTACAGGAACAGAATAGGTGATTAATCTAATATTTGAAAAGTTGATTAGCTTGCTGCCCTGGATTAGATTAGTCATTTAGCAGGACATGTTTACAATAAGAAATTACTCCTTGATTCCCTTCTACAGAACCAGGTGTAAATGAAATATTAAAAAAGATATCTTAGAAAAAATAGCCTAATAAGGTTTGTCTTTAAATGTGCTTTTTAAAACATGTAAATCCTTAAAATATATGTAAACGTGAGCAACTTTTCTTATTTACTCCCTTTGGTCAGGTAAATATACAATTGTGTTTTGTTATATTGGCTCAACAAATACACAAAATACCAGTTGGTCCTACCAGAAATCCAGAGATGTTCTGTGCACTCTGCAGTCTCGAACAATATTATCAGGAAGTGTTTTAAAGTAGAACTATAGGCAAAACTTTTTTCATTTTGAATAGAGCAAGGAAGGTTATAACCCCTGTCAGTTGTTGTTTTTTCGCCATCTGTGTCCCATTGCGAAGATTTCCCTTCACTTCCTGTTCCATAGCCAAACTGAAAGTGAGAGGTAATCCCTGCAAACTAAGGGAATACCTTAGGAACCCCCAGATCACCAGAATTAGTGTCCTCATTGGAAGATTTCCCCTCTATCACTTATATGGGCACAACCCCCAAATTAGATTTTTTTTTACTTTTACTTTCAATGATAATGGTAAACAGAACAAATAGAGAGGGTAAATCTCCATAACAGGGGCACAGAGAGTAATAAAAACTGACAGGGGTTCCAATTCCTCTCCACTTTTAAAAAAAATAAATGTTTTGCCTTGAGTAATACTTTAAGACAACAGAACTGTTATGGAAAGGAGGAAAGGGGAGGATGTTTGGTGGGCCTAACACCCTTCCTGTCCTTGGTTTAAATACACTAATTGCAGTTAGAAGGAAGCAGAACGATTATTTCAGAGTTATGAATTAAAACTTTATTTATTGGGAGTATGGTGCTTGTTTATTAATATTATTATCACCTGTGTTGGGGCATTGGGATAACCCAAATTTAGTGCAAAGTACAACAGTGTAAAACCCCTCTTGAGACTAATGGTAGGTGAATACAGCTCAGGAAATTTCAATGCATGAGCAGACCTGAGCCACCAGCTCTGGAAAAGTCTCTCCAAGGGTTGACAAGGACAGTCACTAGGATCTCTCTCTCTCTCTCATGCCTTTACTCACTGTGCCCTGGGTACTTTAAAGCTTTCTTGCAGTACCAGCCAGCTTCCATACTGTGGGCCTCCAGGCCAGAACTTACTAGAAACCAGGGGGTAGCAGTTGAGCCTGCAGCTAGCAGAATCCAGAACAGCCAAAAGAAATGAAACTTTGCTCCACTGGCTTTAGAGAAGCCAAAAAAATAAATTTGTCTTAATCCTACGTAGCGCCACCCCCGAAGGAGCCGCTTGGTGAATTTGGATTCTCGAAACTCCGCCTCAACTCCAAGAATGACCTTAGCCCCTTTGACACATCTGGTTAAATACAAATATTGCAAACACATTTAAGCACACATGTGGTAAATACCGTTATCCTGGCTGCGGATTATCACCAAAAATTGACACACACCTGGTAGTAATAAACAAGCTGAATATATTAGCACGGTTTAAAGCATATGGAAACTTACACTGTTAAACCTTGCTACAAATAACGAATACATTCGAAAAGACAACCTTCAATATTTAGCAACTGCAGGTATAGAAAGGGCATTAATCTATATGCCCTTAACACAGGCGCTGAGAGGGAGGAGAGAAGACTTGTCAACTTCTCAGCTATATACGCTTTGCTCTTGGAAGAGTCCAACGCCTTCCAGAGTCTCACGTGTATAGCGTGGGAAAAGGAAATGTAGACTTCCTTCTCTGACAAAGAGTGGTATGGATATTAAGGGGAAGTCTGCGCCAAAATTTTAAAAAAAGATGGCGTGGGGTTCCCCCAAAAATCCACACCAGACCCTTATCCGAGCACGCAACCTGGCAGGCGGCAGGAAAAGAGGGGGGACGAGAGAGTGCCCCCCTCTTGAACCGTACCAGGCCACATGCCCTCAACATGTTGAGAATCCTGCATTGCATCAGAGGGGGGTGGGGTTACCCGTACACGTCACTGGGAAACCCTGGTGTTTCCCCATGTCAGAGGGGGACGGGGTCATGTGACGGGTGGCCCCGCCCTCAGCTACATAAGAACTCAGGTGGAGGCAGGATCCTGTGCGTGTTCTTTGCTGGAGTCGCTGGAGATCATCCATCGCTGGAGATCGAGAATTGGATTACATCACTGGAGTAGGAGCATGGATTTATTGGATTACTTCGCTGGAATCTCTTTTTTATTTTTTTTATTTTTAATAAAGGACTTGTCCCAAGCCGTCTCCTGTGGTTCTTTAACATTTTGACACTTTCTTTTTGTGAAATGGTAGGGGCACAATGTACCCCTTACCAATTCACATAGGGGGGGCAGGGATATGGGTGTCTCCTTTGTTAAAGGGGGCTTCCAGATTCCGATAAGCCCCCCGCCCGCAGACCCCCACAACCACCGGGCAAGGGTTGTGGGGATGAGCCCCCTGTCACCATCAACATGGGGACATCCCCATGTTGAGGGCATGTGGCCTGGTATGGTTCAGGAGGGGGGCTGCTCTCTCGCCCCCCCCTCTTTTCCTGTGGCCTGCCAGGTTGCGTGCTCGGATAACGGTCTGGTGTGGATTTTTGGGGGAACCCCACGCCATTTTTTTTTTAATTTTGGCACGGAGTTCCCCTTAAAATCCATACCAGACTCTTCTGGTATGGATTTTTGGGGGTAACCCCATGCCATTTTTAAAAAAAATTTGGCGCGGAGTTCCCCTTAATAGCCATACCAGACCTGAAGGGCCTGATGGAATTTTGGGGGACCCCCACACATTTTTTTTTTTTTTTCAATGACTTTCAATGACTTTTATGTGTATTGTCGGGACCAACAATTCATTAATAGCCGGCACTAGCGCTAGCACTTTTAAATGACTTTTTTTCCTTTAGAAAAGTCATTTTGCTCTTGGACTGTTATAAACATGGGAAACATGCGCTACTTTACAGGCATACTATAGACACCCCCCAGGTACGAAATTTAAAGGAATATTTCACTTTAATTGTTTCACTTCAAGCATTATTAAAATCACTGCCCCCGAAAAAACTGACTTTTTTAAAACTTTTTTTTGCATTGATACATGTCCTCTGGGGCAGGACCCAGGTCCCCAAACACTTTTTATGACAATAACGTGCATATTAACCTTAAAAATTAGCACTTTAGATTTCTCCCATAGAATTTTAAAGGGTGTTCCGCGGCTTTTCGAATTTGCCGCGAACATCCCAAATTGTTCGCTGTTCGGCGAACGGGCGAACAGCCAATGTTTGAGTCGAACTCATGTTCGACTCGAACAGATAGCCCATCCCTAATGAATACACACACAAGCGCTCCCTGAACTTAGCCATCCAGCACAATACCTATTACACCACAACACCATTACACCACCCTGTCTAAAAAAGAATATTACAAATCCCTGGCTATGCACATGGTGAATGCAGCAAGTCTCTGTGTTTCAATACATTAGGGATCGTTACACCATCCAATTATCAGAGAATGGTTCACTAGACTTTCTAAAATAGAAGAGATGGAGTAACGTATCGATACCTCTCAAGAGCGGATACAAAAATTCACAAATACATGGGCATGTTGGACCCACTTTAAAACCACAGAGTGTTTTCAATCCTATGATTCTTAGATAATGGAGTGTAACACAAGTGAATTGTGGAGAATGAGATAGTCCAAATTGAGCTGACAGGCAGTGGGGGAAGAGGGGGCAGGTACAACCAATCACGCTATCTTAATTTCTTGACTCCTCTGGTCCATTTCCCTTTATCCCCCCCCCCTTTTTTTTCACTCTTCTTTCGCTTCTATTCTTTGATCTCTTAGTTATCTTAACTGGATTCATGACTACAGGCAATTCCTATGAACCATGCATAGTGGGATTGACAGCCATTTGCATAGTGGTATAAATAGGCTTCCAACTGAGTTTCTCAATGGACATTTTGCTTGTATGAATCCCTGAATGTGCTGTTGTATTATCTTTGTTGTACTGGATGACTTGCAAGTCATTGATGGTCCGCAGTATATTTGTCTGTTATGTATAATGTTTGTATTGTCAGCAATTACCTCTTTTAAATTCAATAAAAAGTTTATGGAAAAAAATAAAACAGCATGGGGTCCCCCCCAGTTCATACCAGACCTTTATCTTGACATGCAGCCTGGCAGGACAGAAAAGGGGGGGACGAGCAAGTGCCTGTCCCTCTCCTGAATTATACCAGGCCACATGCCCTCAGCATGGGGGGGTGGGTGCTTTGGGGCAGAGGGGTCCCTGCCCCCCACCCCAAAGCACCTTGTTCCTATGTTGATGGGTACAAGGGTCTCTTCCCCACAACCCTGTGGGGGTCTGCGGGTGGGGGGATTTTTAGATCCCCCCTATGTGAATAAGTATCGGGTACATAGTACCCCTACCCTTCACTAAAAAAGTGTCAAAAAGTGATAAACACAGGAGACACCTGAGCACCCTCTCCTCTCCGCTGACACAGGGGATCACATGACTGGACTGGAGTGGGCTAAAAATAGGTAAATATATATATATATATATATATATATATATACAAAATACAAATGCCGCGCTTAAAATATGATAAATAAATACATTCTGTAAGAGAAATGAACTCTTAGTGATGTGAAACTAATTAAAGTCCCAAAAAAAAGAAAAAGAAAAATCCAGAACAATTCAACTGTCCAATTAATAACACTCTGTGATTGGATGAAGCAAGAGGTATTCCCAACTGATGAATGGCATGCTTACCAGATAGCAAGCCAAATCGAGCAGATGGCTTAAACCCAGCCTGGGCCTTTTAGAACCGGGCACAGTGGGGTATAGCAATTTTCACTCAAGTTGAATTAGCGTTGAATCCACGGAAATTTAACCCAAAAAATAAAGTGACAACATAGCGTAATACTGACATATAAATTAATGGATAAAATTAAAAAGAGTGACACTCACATAGTGAGAGAGATATAAATTTCATGTGTTAAACACCCAGTGTTTGGAAAATATATATCTTTGATAGCAGCAGATGCCGCACGAAAGGCCTCCTTACCAGATATCAAATATTTAGTGCAAATCATGCAGGCATGTGAATCCTCTACCAGTGAAGAAAACAATAAGTGCACCAACACCACACGGGGAGCCTGCTTACCAGATGGTAAATAACAAATAGTGAATCCTGTATTCATGTGAAATATCAACCGAATCTCTACCAGTGAAGGGGTTAATAAGTGCACCGATACCGCATGAAAAGCCTGCTTACCAGATGTCAGACTTCAGTAGGCAGATAACTTATCAACTGGATGAATGGCCAACTAAGTAGAAAAAGCGTTGTGGATGATCCATCCCCGCAATCATAACAAAGGCTCCGCGATTCACATGGTGTAATTGGGGGATCCCAGAAAAGATGGAATAATAACAAAATAGTGTGATACCATATATACTAGTTTATTAATAAAAAGAATAGCACTTACAAACAATCCTGATTAGAGAGTGGAAAGATAAAAACGATGCTGGTCGGCAACAAACAAACTCCCGTCCTCCTCAATGGGGCGACTTGGTGACGTCAGCACGTACCTCCCAGACGCGTTTCGTCATTAGGTGACGGTTTCAATGGTTTATATCTCTCTCACTATGTGAGTGTCACTCTTTTTAATTTTATCCATTAATTTATATGTCAGTATTACGCTATGTTGTCACTTTATTTTTTGGGTTAAATTTCCGTGGATTCAACGCTAATTCAACTTGAGTGAAAATTGCTATACCCCACTGTGACCGGTTCTAAAAGGCCCAGGCTGGGTTTAAGCCATCTGCTCAATTTGGCTTGCTATCTGGTAAGCATGCCATTCATCAGTTGGGAATACCTCTTTCTTCATCCAATCGCAGAGTGTTATTAATTGGACAGTTGAATTGTTCTGGATTTTTCTTTTTCTTTTTTTTAGAATTTAATTAGTTTCACATCACTAAGAGTTCATTTTTCTCACAGAATTTATTTATTTATCATATTTTAAGCGTGGCATTTGTATTTTGTATTTGTTTGTAGTGTTTACCCCACTGATAGCTGCTGCTTTATTATATAGGTTTCTAGCTCAGTTTTTTCTTTTCTTTTTTCATATATATATATATATATATATATATATATATATATATATATATATATATCTTGTACAGCTTAGTCAGCATAGGTGTTAGGAGGGGGCAGGGAGCATTTTTAAAGAATTTGTAAACCCAACATTTCATATTCCTGAATTCCTGATATATGCCTGCCAGGCCATGTACTTATATGAAAAAGTATCCTGACCTCTTTGTACTGCTTCCTTTGTGCGAAATCCCTGGTGTTCCGACCAGTCCCTCTGCTTTCTTACTAAAAACTGGCCACACTAAGCACGAGAACACATTGTGGTCAGTTTTCTAGCTGTGCTGGCCCTGCTCTCCTCCAATGATCAGAATTGTCCTGACACCCCCAATGCCCCCTCCCCACACAGCCTTTCACTGGGAAGATACGTGTACTGCTGTTTCTCCTCCCATAGCTCTTATGCAGCTGAGAATAGAGGATATATGATCAATTATAGAAAAGGGGGAAAAAGTGTTTATAATGTTTTTTTTTTTATTATTTTATATCTATACACAATTGTTGTGCCACTAAATGTGTTGCTTTATAAGTTGAGGGTTTACAATCACTTTGAGATTAGTTAGATTTATCTGGAAATTTTACTTGAATTTATACTGTATAGGAAATCCCAAGATTTATTTACACCTTTAGCTTACTGTAACTCTGAACTGGTTTAACTTGTTGTTTTCACTGAACATAATCCCTGCTTATGCATTTTATCATAGGCATTATATATGATAAGAATTGTGATAGGTTAACTTTAGAATATTGAACAAAATGTACTGTATATCCTGGTTGGGATATACAGGTAAAATGACCTTACTATCTACAATACTCAATTTTTTTAGGTCTCTAACTATCCCTGTTCCTCTGAGCTGTGCTTACACATTTTGAAGCAAAAGCGATACACTATATCTGGGGCAAGAAAGACCATTGCTTTTCAGGAACATTCTATTTCACCCTAAGACTCAGGGAGGGTTGGGGTTGTCTGATCTTGTCTCTTACTCGCTGGTACTTAGTCCCAACACGGTTGGCTAAAATGTACCCATCGGTACCCCCCTTATGTTTTAGGGGGGTGCCAAATGGCGTGTGCCATATCTGGTGGGAATTCCCGAGGAATCATGGCTTTTGGAACGGCGTATATGCTCGCCTCTGGTCCGTAAGGTAATGGGACAGTAGGTTCCCCAGACTCCCCACATAGCACTCCTTAACACCCCAGTACCCATTATATCTAATTGTTTGCAATGACTGATATTTTTTATTCTACTAGTGGCTAAGATGACTTTTGCCAAATTCTGAAAACAACCTGTTTACATGGATCATGTTAAATGAAAAAAATTGTTAGCAATTTGATGGACACAGTCAAAAAATTTGAACAGATTTGGGAGCCGTGGGCTAATTATATGCATGTCTCTCTCGTGTGTTAATTTACTTGTTTTTTGGGCTAGAGGTTTGGTTTACTTCTTCTGACTCCGATTCGGATGTTCTCCCCTTTCTCTTTCTGATTCTTTTTCCTCTCTTGCCCCCTTTTTACTCTTCCTTTATTGTGTATTTGACTTCCCAGGAGTACGATGAGCCGAGCTTTATCTGTAAAGCCAATTGATAGTTGGGTGGTCTCTAAAGCACTTGCACCTATTTGGTTGATGCATCGGGAAGAAGATTATTGACCCTTGCACAAATGGTTGTTGACTTTATTATTTTGAGATTAGTATCATGGGTGTAACTATTTTTTGCATCTCTTATGTCATGCTTATATGTTTCGGTGATAACAGTACTGTGCCGGTCTAAGCCCCTATGAAGTGAACTGATTGGGATAAGGTCTGGACCTATGTTATTTTATGCTTTCATCAGTAATGAATTACACTGAGGTCTTAAAGTGGATCAAAACAAATGTGAAAATAAATCATACTGTATAAGCTTTGACAATGTAATTCCATGGGTTTTCAACATTTTATACAGTGTGTACAATAAAAAAAAAAAAAAACTGAGACTATAATGCCGCGTACACACGGTCGGACTTTTCGTCTACAAAAGTCCGACAGCCTGTCCGACAGACTTCCGGCGGACTTTCGGCAGACTTGCAGCAGACTTTCTAACGAACGGACTTGCCTACACACGACCACACAAAAGTCCGACGGATTCGTACGTGATGACGTACACCGGACTAAAATAAGGAAGTTCATAGCCAGTAGCCAATAGCTGCCCTAGCATGGGTTTTTGTCCGTCGGACTAGCATACAGACGAGCGGATTTCGGGGTCCGTCGTAGTTACGACGTAAAGATTTGAAGCATGTTTCAAATCTAAAGTCCGTCGGATTTGAGGCTGAAAAAGTCTGCTGAAAGTCCGGAGAAGCCCACACACGATCGGATTACCAGCCAGCTTTAGTCCGTCGGCGTCCGTTGGACTTTTGTAGACGAAAAGTCCGACCGTGTGTACGCGGCATAAGTGGCCATGCTGACACACAGTGTGCAGTTGTACGCTGTTATCATCAATCAGGAAATCGGCCCAGAAAAATTATGTGCAGCCGATGTTGGAGTGCATGCATATAAACATGAAGTGGCTGAAAAAGGCTAAAGGAGACCAGCAGCACTGATGCAAAAAAAAAAAATAGATTGAAAAAAGAATAGTATTTGATTAAAAAAATTGCATTTTTTTATGCTACAAAGTGATTTAGTAAATATGATCCAGGTAGGGTTTCCATCTACTTTAAAGGAATGCAGTGCTAAGAGGAAGGTGGAGATTGGTATTCCTGACTCTTAAAAATGCTATTTGCCTGGTTGCCATGCCGATCTAATGTCTTGATCCCCTTTATGCTCTGACCTAAAGCAGGAGTTCTTACTTCAATGTGACTTTGTTTTCTCTCCAGGTTGATGGCCTAGAATGAACTGAAGTCATAGGCCGCGTACACACGGTCAGACTTTTCGCCGGACTTGTCCGACAGACTTTACAGCGGACTTTCGACTGACTTTTGACGGACTTCCGGCGGACTTTTTAACGAACGGACTTGCCTACACATGATCACACCAAGGTCCAACGGATTTGTACGTGATGACGTACAACGGACTAAAATAAGGAAGTTGATAGCCAGTAGCCAATAGCTGCCCTAGAGTCGATTTTTTTCCGTCGGACTAGCATACAGACGAGCGGATTTCTGGGTCCGGCGGAGTTACGACGTAAAGATTTGAAGCATGTTCCAAATCTAAAGTCCGTCAGATTTGTGACTGGAAAAGTCTGCTGAAGGTCCGATGAAGCCCACACACGATCGGATTGTCCGCCGGATTTGGTCCGTCGGACAAGTCCGGTCGAAAAGTCCGCTCCTGTGTACGCTGCAATAGGCTCAGCATTACTGCCAGGCAACTAACATTTTGAAAGGGTGATTAACTGTAGCAGCCATCAGGTTTTTCTCACCACAGCTTGTCTTTACTTTTCTAGTTATTTGTTTTCCTCTATGTCAGAACTGCATTGATGTTTGTTAATAACCTTGCAATCTATTACATTTCTGAACACTTTTTATGTACAATGAACGGTTAGCTGTACACACATTAGTTTGCTGTTAATCACTAATTATTTTTTGTCAGTGGCAGTTAAAGTCAAATTAGTAGCTTTGACATTTAACTTATTTCATTTGTAATTAGTTAACTAAAATTGCAAACATGTACACATTATGGAAACATTTTTCATATAAAAAGAAGTGTGATTACATTTTCATGCTAGTTGGGTCCCCAAAGAACTCGTTTATCTCATACATACATTTTGCAATAAATTAAACAGCTTTACCAAGTCAAATATTTAAATTAGACATAAAAGCACAAGGCCAAGAAAACTTTCCATTTCTAAATGAGTCTCATGATAATTTTAATGCAATCAGTGACATTTTTGTGGAATTTTCTTTTAATGAGCAATGAGCAACTGTAACATAAAGAGCTTTTATTGTAATTTCCCTCTGCTATATATATATACATATATATATATATATATATATATATATATATATATATATATATATATAAATATATATATAGTGCATCTGGAAAGTATTCACAGCGCTTCACTTTGTCCAAATTTTGTTATGTTACAGCCTTATTCCAAAATGGATTAAATTCATTATTTTCCTGCAAAAACCAAAAACAATACCCCATAATAATAGCGTGAAAAAAGTTTGTTTGAAATCTTTGAAAATTTATTAAAAATAAAAAAGGAAAAAAAATCACATGTACATAAGTATTCACAGCCTTTGCTCAATACTTTGTTGAAGCACCTTTGGCACCAATTACAGCCTCAAGTCTTTTTAAGTATGATGCTACAAGCTTGGCACACCTATTTTTAGGCAGGTTCTTCCATTCTTCTTTGCAGGACCTCTCCACCTCCATCAGGTTGGATGGGGAGCGTCGGTGCACAGCCATTTTCAGATCTCTCCAGAGATGTTCAATCGGGTTTAAGCCAGGGCTCTGGCTGGGTCACTCAAGGATATTCACAGAGTTGTCCCATAGCCACTCCTTTGTTATCTTGGCTGTGTGCTTAGGGTCATTGCCCTGTTGGAAGATGAACCTTCACCCCGTTATGGGATGTCGTCTGAGGCGGTCCCTTGACGAAACACGTAAGGTGGTGCTACGCACACAGGTCACTTCCGGTTAAAGAGACTCCAGCTGCTGGAATGCACGCAGTCCGAGAACGCTCATTTTTAAAGTTCAGTGGAGTAGAATTTGACACCATTTATTCGTCCACTAAGGGACCTTTTATAGGTTCTATGTTTTAAGTTTTTTTACAACTTTTGTTGGTATCTTTATTTTTATCAAAAAGTTTATCCGGAATTACACAATTTGGAGCCCATCTCTTTTTTAGTTGAGGATACGTTTAAAATTACAACCCCGGATCCAGTGACAGCATTATCATAGGAAACCGCCCCCAGAGGACCTAGATGCTCTGGACTCCACCAAGACGAGCATAAGGAGACCGACCGGTCCGGTAGACTGTCGCACACTCACCCATGTGCTTTACCCCTGTAGGGGTACCAGGATCTGGTGAGTAGGGATCTAAAAGGGGAGCACAACAGTCACCTTACCATTTTGATCTGTGGATTGGAATCAAGCACAAAAGTCACTTTGAAATAACATCAGTCACGTGGAATGATTCTTGGGACTGCCTAATATATTTATATTTTTATTTTCATCTCTCTCTCTCTCTCTCTCTCTCTCTCTTTCTCTCTCTCTCGCTCTCTCTCTCTCTCTCTCTCTCTCTCTCTCTCTCTATATATATATATATATATATATATATATATACAGTGTTTTAGTTTTTTGTTTTTTTGCACTGAGTTGAAAAACGCTTTGAACACCTACACCACTTTGAAGAGTGATACCTCTTTGAGATGGACTTCCTTTGATCACCGCTGAATGTGGCTATATTTATATAAATGTTATAGTTTATGTTGATCGTTTTAATATATATGCACTTACTAGCAATTTATGATCATAACACTGGGTTTTTGGGAAACCTGGAGCAGCAAATCAGGCCCCAGGATATTGTGGTTCTTATCACTTACCTGATAGGGGGGATTCATTACGTCACCTTTTACTGAGTTGAAAAACACTCTGAACACCTAAACCACTTTGAAGAGTGATCCAATACCTCTTTGAGGTGGACTTCTTTTGATCACCTCTGAATGTGGCTATATTTATAAATGTTATAGTTTATGTTGATTGTTTTGCTATATATGCACTTACTAGTAATTTATGATCACAACACTGGGTTTTTAAGAAACCTGGAACAGCAAATAAGGCCCCAAGATATTGTGGTTCACTTACCTGATAAGGGGGACTCACTACATCACCTTTAATACTTACCCGGGAAGGGGGGTGTAGTATTATTATCACTTTTCAGTTCATAGGCAGCGCCATCTATTCCCTATTTTATATACCTTTACTTTGTTACATCATCTAAACAGTGCCAGCTGGTCCTAGGAGATGTAGTTCTACAAGCAAGATTGTGCTGCAGGTGGAAGGAGAAGTGTATATACGGACTGTATATAGTTGTGTCCCTGAAGAGTTCTACTTTCATAAAAGTGGGTATTCCATAATATCCCCATCCCTATCCAAGTTTATTTCCCTTTTAAAAATATAAAAAACAAAGCACTGGACTGTAATTCTGACTCAAGTGTGCTGTGAAGATGTGGTGTGCCTGGCTGTGCAGGGTTGGGGATCCCTTTACACTTGTGGCTCCTTCGGGGTGCACTATATACAACTGACTTGTTCTTGTGTTGGTACTGCATTGGGCAATGCAGTTGGTGTGAACGGGCTCTGAAAGGTCTTTAATGCACAAAGCAATTTTGCATTTACAACCATTCATATCACAATAATTTTACAGAATCTCACGTTTATGTTTTTTATTTTTTACTTTTCCAGTACTTTAGGGTTTCCAGCAGTAGAGTGAAATTGACAGCCTCTGCAGGGCCCTATGATCCCCTCCTGCCCATGTGATCAGGGTTGTGCAGCAAGCCCACAGCTGAGAGCAGGAAACTTTGACTGACAACCTCTACTGGTTTTCACATGCGGACCCTGCCACTGGGATGTCGCTGGCACCCGTGCTGGTGTGCGACACTCAGCAGGCCACACACCAGAGCCTGGCCGCATATTGGGCACCACTGTTCTAGGGGTAGCAAAAACAAGATTTTGTCACTTTGTCTTCTTTTCATCCCTCAGATATTTACAATTTTTGTGGACTTTGTGAAACATTACAAGGCATAGTCTAGAGCACAACACTCTTTCCTAACCGTATAAAGGAACAAGCATTAGTTGGATCAATGAAGTTCAGGGCTAACATTAAAGCAAGCTCTTTTCAACTATTGTGGAACTGTTCTTATACAAAAAAAAATAAATTTTAGGATTTAGGGTTTAAGGATATAACAGTTCATTAAAGTTACAGCATTTAACATATTTGAAGACTACAGCCTTGTACACACGATTGGATTTTCCGACTGAAAATGTGTGATGACAGGCTGTTGGCAGAAAATATGACCGTTTGTACGCTCCATCGGGCAATTGTTGTAGGATTTTCCGCGGACAAATGTTGAATAGCAGGCTTTAAAATTTTCCGCGGACAAATGTCTGTTGTCGGATTTTCCAATCGTGTGTACACGAGTCCGTCGGACAAAAGTCCAAAGTACAAACACGCATGCTCGGAAGCAAGGACGAGCCAGAAGCGGTCGGTCTTGTAAACTAGCGTTTGTAATGGAGAATTAACATTCGTGACGTGGCAAATTATGAAATCTCGAAATGCAGTGCATAGTCTCTTCTTCTTTAATGGGATAACAATGAAGCTGCTTTGCTGGTGATACTGATGGAGTTATTGCAAACAAATTTTCAAAGGCTTTTTTTTCCTAGTGATATCAAGAATAATATTATTATGCTTTTTTTGGGGGGCAAGTTACACCATTATCCCATAGTTTTTAAGATCAAAGATACAACTATGTTGGTGTCCCCTATTAATTTTACATTGTATTTTTTTAAATGTAACTGCCTACTCCCAAAATGTCATTTGCAGTAAAACACATATCCAAGTATTATTCTACACATTTTTTTACTGTGCGTTGAAAAAAGAAAACAAATAAAATTAGACATGCTATCTGCCAATGGAACTTAACCAAAAAGTGCATTCTATGTATCCAAAAATGTAGAAAATATAACAAATCAAATCATTATCATTCAACCAAAACCAAAAGCCTCATGCATGTGTCCTGCTTCTTAATATAGGGGGTCAACAATGCCAAGAGTTGGTGAAAGCAGGGGTCCATCATCCGGCGATAATTCAGAAAAACATCTGGATGATTCTCCTGGAGCTCCCGCAGCAAAGGCATATGGTATAATTGGTCCACCTGTTGCTGGACTGGACTTGGGTCAAAGCAATAACTCCAAGGCCAATAATAAACAACGCGTTATCTCCTCTGGATCCACAACATGTCTGGTTGACGAACGGTCGTTCAGAAACGAACTGAAAAACGCGAACTGAAAAGTGCTAAATGAAAAGCACGAATCAACACTCACCAAACTTCTAGTAACACGAAATTAGCAGAAGGAGCCCAATGGGTGGCGCTAAAGAGCTGAAAACCACGTAGTACATCACTACGTTCGTGTTTGTTGGCCGACAATTCCTTGCCGTTTGTATGCAAGACAAAATCCAGGCACACGCCTTCGGACAAAAGTCCGAGGTTTTGTCTGCGGAAAATCCGATCGTGTGTACGAGGCTTAAAAAGCGCTCAAAGTTGGAACATTCTGTGTTGTTTGGACACCAGTGCACCACCCATGGGTTTCCACTCTGTCAGCAGCAAAGGAACCTAGTGGAACTTGTTGCTTTTAGTTAAAGGCTATGATAATGCAGATCTGGTCAACAGATCTTACACTAGCGATCCATAGATATATCACATGAACAGTGGAATGGGAGTGGCGAGTAACACATTGGGCCTAAAGACGAACACAGGAACTCCCTATGACTATATATTGGATTATGTCAGCTTTGATAAATTTAAAGAATGGTTTACAACTGTGCTCATCCAACAAGTTGTGCTCAATATATCCTTCAGATAAAACATTTCTGACAATTACTGAGCCAGTGATCAAGAAAAAAATGTTTTTTTTTCGTCCAGAAGGATGTTGCCATCTTTATTCAGGCATTATACAGAATGCAGAATACTTTATTACTTCCAATGGAAATTGGGAAATTGCTGTCCAAGGTAAAAATCTACCTCCTGGACTAAGACACTGGCTCATTCACTCGTGCATTGTTCTCTGAAGAGCAATCTGCATTTGGATCGATCTTCAGGGAGCATTTGACAGGCAGCGATGAGGCATTGTATTGCCTCCTCACAGCCTGCTTTAATTGCTTGACGCTGAACTAGCACGGCGCAACTGCGTGCACTTCCCGCAGTTGCTAGACGCTTGCAGATTAGCCCCATTCACTTGAACAGGTTGCACTCAGTGGGCGCAGCAGGGGATGTAATTCCTGCTGCAGCCACAAAGCAAAGCATCACAGCCGTGGCAGGTGGCAGGTCTCTGCAGCTAAAGGGGGAGCAGTTGGAGGGGCAGAGAAAAATGCGGCTCAACTGCTGGGTTTTACTGACCCTCAACCACTATGACATTGGGGAGATTTATTAACCGATTCCTGACCAGCCGCCATCATTATACTGCAGGAAGGGGGCTCTTTCCACAAATCGCCATAGGTGTACGTCGGCGCGGGAACTCACATTTGTGGCCGCTTAGCCAAGTTCAATTAAGCTTTGACAATAAAACCTGAAAGTTGATTGGTTACTATGCAGACCTGCACCAGATTCTGTGTGCACCAATTTTAGTAAATCCCCCCCCCCCCCCCCCCAAATTATCTCAGCCTAGGCAAAGCCACTTGGAGATCAATATTTGCTATTATAAATGAGCTCCTACTTTCTTGAAAAATTAAACTTCTTTTGTATACTGTGACATGTTTTTAATTGTAACTTGAACAGATGTCGTCATTGAAAAATTTCTCCGCACCTCCTCTTCTGGTGACAACTCTAAAATTTCCCATCACATTCTGTCTGCAAAAATTGTCACCAGGACAAACAGAGAGCAATAAAAATGTGACAGGGGTTCTAACCCTTTGCACTCTATCCAAAACTTAAAAAAAAATGTGGGCTATACACACACTTTAATATATTATTTTTCCGTAAATGCCTGTTAAATATGGAAAAAAAAGTAAAATTGTCATTAGTCTTCAAAGAGACAAAAGTCCATGAGATCCAGAAAATCAGTAATGTAAATAAAACCTTGTTGTCCAGTATAAATATTCTTCTACATCAGGCTGTGATTGGATTTATTTACTGGATAAGTATGAAAATCTATTTTCAAATTACAGTATTATAAGATTTCCTGTGGTTATCTATCATCCTAATTTGCTGTCTTTCTGGACTCATAATACTGTATGATGATTTGAAAACAAAGTCTAAATCTTTTTATAGTAATTTTTCCCAGTGAGAAATGACAGCAATCATCAAAGTCTAAAAACAGCCAATTTAGGAACAAGCTCATGCTTTTGTACTGTTAGCCTTTACATAATCAAAGGCATTAAAAACAAAACAAAAAATATAAAAAAAAAAAATGGCAAGATCTAATTTAAAGGCAAAAAATAATGAACAGAAAGCTTTCACCTGTGGAACCTTTGTCAGATTAAAATCTCAGTAATGGTGTTGAAAATGCAAAGACATCCAAAAACACAGAGAGGGAGAATGAGAGAGGGAAACAGCGAGAGAAGCAGGCAGAAAGATATAGATAACTAACCACTTGCTGCCCAGACCAATTCTGACACTTCTCACTAGGGATGAGCTTGATGTTCAGGTCGAACAAAGGTTTGGCTCAGACATCAGGTGTTAGCCGTTCGCCGAACGAACATTATGGGGCATTTGCAGGAAATTCGAGCGCTGCGGAACGCCCCATATTTCACTGCGAGATCGCAGTGCATTGCTCTATGATGATTGGCCAAAGCATGCACTTGACCTGCATGCTTTGGCCAATGACAGTGCCCTCTGCTAAGAGAGCCATAATTGGCCAAAGGCAGCTTAGTCATTCTACTATATATATATATATATATATATATATATATATATATATATATATATATATTCTGCCTCCAGTGTGGCCTATATCTACATATATCTACCATTCCGTGGTGTACACGGTATAAAATACAGTGCAGCCGTTGTACAGTTGCTAATACAGTGCAGGCGGTGTACACAGTACCTAATTCAGTGTGTACAGTTTCTACTACACTTCTGTGATGTACACAGTACACAATACAGTGCAGCCGTTGTGCAGTTGCTAATACAGTGCAGGCGGTGTACACAGTATCTAATACAGTGTGTACAGTTTCTACTACACTTCTGTGATGTACACAGTACACAATACAGTGCAGCCGTAGTACAATTGCTAATACAGTGCAGGCAGTGTACACAGTATCTAATACAGTGTGTACAGTTTCTACTACACTTCTGGTGGTGTACACAGTATCTCATACAGTGTAGTGTGGTGTTGCAAAACAAAATATACATCATGTCCGGAAGGCCACCAAGGAGAGGCAGATGCTCACAGGCCACTAAAAGAGGGCAAGCAGCCTCTGTGTCAACAGTGGTGGTCATGGACATGGTGCATTATCTGCAGGTGGCCGTGGGGCACGCCTCTCCTTTTTTTCTGCTGCTGGCCATGTAATTGAGCCAGAACATGCAGAAGAGTTGGTGGAGTGGATAACAAAGCCGTCCTCATCCTCCTCATCCTCTGTCACCAAGTCTCAGAGTAGTTTGCCTTCCAATGCAGCTGCCAAAGTGGCCTATTCCACCGGTTCCTTGTCCACAGTCACTCCTTTCGTAGCCCCACTATCATGCACGGAGGAGTCCCCAGAATTATTCGACCACAGTGTCTGTTACATGCTGCTGGAGGATGCGCAGCGATTTGAAGGCTCCGATGTTGGTTCTCAGGTTGAGGAAGGGAGTAACGTGAGCCTAGAGAGATGGGGTGCCCAAGAAGGACAAGAAACTGGCAGTCATGTTCCCCCAGCTGCAGCATACTGCCAAGTTTGCTCCAGTGATGAGGAGGGAGGGGTTGATGGAGTCACTGAGTGTACTTGGGTGCCTGAGAGAAGAAAGAAGGAGGCACAACTCCAACTAGGCAGGATGTCCTCTAGGGGGCAGCTTAAGGGCCACCCCATTGCATCACACCACAGAGCTTCGCAGGTGCAGGGCGCTGCTGACTCCCCGCTGACTTGGTGTGGGCCTTTTTCGACACGTGTGCAGCAGATTGCACCATTGCTGTTTGCAACCTACGTCTGAAGCGGATCAAGAGTGGCCAGAACAGCAGCCTCTTGGGCACCACATGCTTGACCAGGCATATGACGACCTGCCATGCAGTCCATTGGCAACAGCACTTGAAAGACACACATCAAAGAAAAAGACGGACTTCTCCTTGCTCCTCATCTGGCATCTCCAACCCCACTATACCTCCAGTCCTCTCAAAAACCTGCACTGAGAGGAATGAAGGTATAGCAATAGGTGTCCCAAGTACTTGCAGCCAATCTGCTAGCAGTACACCACCACCTGATTTTAGCAGGCAAATTTCCCTACCCCAGTTTCTGAACCGTAAAAAGAAATTTGGTTCCAGCCATCTACATGCTCAGTGTCTAAATGCTAGCTTGGCCAAATTGCTAGCAATGCAACTGCTGCCTTTTCAGCTGGTAGATTCTGCCCCCTTTCATGAATTTGTGGAATGTGCTGTACCTCAGTGGCAGGTTCCTAAATGCCATTTCTTTTCATGGAATGCTATTCCGGCTCTCTACCGGCATGTGGAAGGCAATGTTTTGGCCTCGTTGGACAGGGTGGTCAGCAGTAATGTGCATATTACCGCTAAATCATGGTTCAACAGGCATGGGTAGGGATGTTACCTTTCCTTCACAGCGCACTGGGTAACTCTGCTGGCAGCTGGGAAGGATGGAGGACAGAGTTCAGTGTTATTAGAGTTTGTTCTGCCACCACGCCTCCAAAATGCTAGTGGTGATTCTGCCATAGCTCTCTCCTCCGCCCCCTCCTCTTCTTCTTCCTCTATGGCCTATTCTGCAGATTTGTCCTCTGAACCAGCGGTGCTCTGTAAGCGTTCAAGGGGCTATGAAAGCAGTCAGGCTAAAATATGCCATGTGGTGCTTCAGTTGGTCTGCCTAGGGGACAGGAGCTACACTGGGGCAAAGATTCTGTCAGTTCTGCAGGGGCAGGCTCAGAGATGGTTGATGCCATGCCAGCTTCAGGCAGGAATAGTTGTATGTGACAATGGCACCAACCTTCTCTCCGCCTTTCGACAGGGACACTTGACCCATGTTCCATGTTTGGCACACATCCTGAATTTGGTGGTGCAGCGGTTCTTGAGCAGGTACCCAGGCTTACAGGATCTCTTGAGGCAGGGCAGAAAAGTGATCATTTCCACCTGTCAAACAATGCCAGTGCTCGGCTGGCTGACATTCAAAGGGAATGCCACCTGCCCACCAACCGCCTCATTTGTGACATGCCCACCAGGTGTAACTCAACGTTGGCAATGCTGCAGTGGCTGCACACAGCAGAGGGCCATCAATAAGTACCTGTGTGAGTATGGTACCAGGGCAGGGTCAGGGGAGCTTGGCTTCTTTTCGCCACTCCAGTGGCTACTGATCAAGGATGCATGCACTGTCCTGTCACCATTTGAGGAGGCCACAAGGATGGTGAGCAGCGACAATGTATGCATCAGTGACACCGTCCCTCTAGTCTTCCTGTTGGAGCACATGCTTCATGGAATCATGAACAGGGCACTTGAGGCAGAACAGTGGGAGGAAAAGGAGGACTTCCTTACCTCTCAAGGCCCCCTTTATCCAGATAGCATTCCTGCAAAAACAGGCCCGCAAAACATACAGAAAGAAGAAGAGGAGGAGGATGAGGATTGTGTCAGCATGGATGTAGAGGATAACACTCAGCAGCAGTCTTCAAGGGATGGTTTTCAGTCCCCAGAAACCCAAGGAGTTGTACATGGCTGGGAGGAGGTAGTTACGGATCATGTGACCCTTAGTGACCCAGAGGAATCGAATGCCTCTGCAAACTTACGCTGCATGGCCTCCCTGATTCTGCAAAGCCTGCGAAAGGACCCTAGGATTTGTGGTATCAAGGAGGGATCATTATTGGCTGGCAACCCTTCTTGATCCACGTTACAAAGGTAAGGTTGCAGAATTCATCCTGCCTTTGCAAAGGGAGCAGAGGATGAAACATCTTCAGGGGGCCTTGAAGAAAGGTTTGTGCAATGCATTTCTAGACCCTGGGAGGTTACAATTTCCTGGTTCTGGACAATGTGTTGCTGAGGCTTCGTTCAGTCAGAGGAAGAGCGGTGGAGAAGGTGGCCAGCTGACCGATGCCTGTAGCCTCCCTGGCGGTATGATTATGTCAGATTTTTGTGTCTCAAAGCGGTACAATTGTTTTGCATAGAAATTTGGCGTTTCATATTGTAGGCCTGTAATTCTTAGCAAAAACACACTTGAATCTGTCCAAACAAGTGTCTAGTAGACATCCCGGGTACGAAGTTTGAAACACAAAATCACAAATTATAATATAATAAATAACCATAAATAATTATAAAAAATAATAATATAATAGAATTAATTTCCCCGCGATTCACTATCGCTCAATTCTGCAAGTGTCATGCAGCGTACACACGGTCGGACTTTTTTCGACCGGACTGGTCCGATGGACCGAGTCCGGCGGACAATCCGATCGTGTGTGGGCTTCATCGGACCTTCAGCTGACTTTTCCAGTCAAAAATCTGATGGACTTTAGATTTGGAACATGCTTCAAATCTTTATGTCGTAACTCCACCGGACCCAGAAATACGCTCGTCTGTATGCTAGTCCGACAGACAAAAACCGACACTAGCGCAGCTATTGGCTACTGGCTATCAACTTCCTTATTTTAGTCCGGTGTACATCATCACGTACGAATCCATCGGACTTTGTTGTGATCAGTGTGTAGGCAAATCCCTGTTTAACAGGGGCATGTAATTACAATGTTTGATATAATATTTCACAGCAGGGCCCGTTCCTGTACCCAACAAGAGTATCTGTGAGGGATTACAGTGTTGTGCCGCCACCACCCAAGGCCCAATTTTTCTGCTGCTGTTTAACAGGGGCATGTGATTACAATTTTTGATATAATATTTCACAACAGGGCCCATTCCTGCACCCAACAAGAGTATCTGTGAGGGGTTACAGTGTTGTGGTACCACCACCACCACCCAAGGCCCAATTTTTCTGCCCCTGTTTAACAGGGGCATGTAATTACAATTCTTGATATAATATTTCACAGCAGGGCCGTTTCTTCACCCACCAAGAGTGACTGTGAGGGCTTACAGTGTTCTGGTACCACCAAAGGCCCAATTTTTCTGCCCTTGTTTAACAGGGGCATGTAATTACAATTTTTGATATAGTATTTCACAGCAGGTCCCATTCCTGCGCCCACCAAGAGTAATTGTGAGGGCTTACAGTGTTCTGGTACCACCAACACCTAAGGCCCAAATTTCTACAGAGTATATAGGGCAGGCCATATAGTAAATATACTGCTGTTCAGGGTATATAGTGTCTGGGAGCTTGGGGACCCCCACGCCATTTTTTAAAAAAATTTGGGTGCGGTGTTCTCCTTATTATCAATACCAGACCCAAAGGGCCTGGTAATGGACTGGGGGTGGGGAACCCATGCTTTTTTTTTCAATGATTTTCATCTATATTGCCAGGACCCGTCAATACATTACAGCTGCGAGTTGTTTTAAATGACATTTTTTCCTTTAGAAATGTCATTTTGCTGTGGTATTGTTCTAAATACGGGAAAAATGCGCTACTTTACAGGCATACTAAGGACACCCCCAGGCACGATATTTAAAGGAATATTTCATTTTTGTTGTTTCACTTTAAGCATTATTAAAATCAATGCTCCCGAAAAAACTGCCGTTTTTTAAACTTTTTTTGAATTGATACTTGTCCCCTGGGGCAGGACCCGGGTCCACAAACACTTTTTATGGCAACAACTTGCATATAAGCCTTTAAAATTAGCACTTTTGATTTTCACATTCATGTCCCATAGACTTTAACGGTGTTTACGTGTTCAAACTAATTTTCGCATTTTGCATGTTCGCCTGCTGCGAACCGAACCGGAGGGTGTTTGGCTCATCCCTACTTCTCACATACATGTAAAAATCTGCATTTTGTTACTAGATAATTACTTAAAACCCACAAATATAATATATTTTTTTAAGAGCAATGGCCCTGGATAAAAAAATGGTGGTTGCTGCAAATTTTTATGTCACATATTTGCTTAGCGGTTTATCACATGTAATTTTTTAGAAAAATACACTTTAATACATTTTAGTGTATATGAACACAATATAATACCTAATTTCGTTTGTTAAAATATAAAAGGTAATGTTACATAAAGAGATAGGAGAATAAAGGCCGATTGGCCAAACGCTGCGCTAAAAATGTACTTAATTGATTCAATTATAAAATCAATTAGCAGAACATGAGCAACCCGCACCAAGAGTCTACAATGCAAAACCCAAAATCATAAATTATATATAAAAGTGCAGCGCTAAATTCTTAAAAATGAAAAAATACATTAGGTGAAAACCATACTGAAAACAGAAAACAAAGGCAAACAATAATAAATAGTGCTAATAATAAAAAAAATATATAAATCACCCAAGTGACATTTAAATTCCCATATAAGTAACTGATAACATTCCAAAACATTTGCAAATGAAACAAAAAAGGTGGTCAGTGATAGTGTGATCGACACTGTGATGAAGGAGGAGTCCCTTGTTCAATAAAGCAAAACACCCAGGTGAGTAGGTTGTCTCCTTACCAGCTGCAGAGACCAATATGTTGGTCTCACCGAGCCCAGGGAATTATGGTCTCCCAAAAACCTTACAGGGACTCCAGAACTGTGGCATCCGTATCATCAGAAAAGGATGAGAGGGACCAGGGGTTGTTCCGTCTGTGGTCAGCAGTTTTACTCAGAATATAAAACAGAGAGGGCTCCCATAGTGCAGTACGTATATAAAATGTATTAAACTCAAACAGATTTGCACTTACAAGAAGATGGCTGAATATAGGCAATCAAGCGGGCAAAACAGTACATCCGGACGGTGGTGTCTCTTGAGGCTTTCTCGAGTTATCAGTTACTTATATGGGAATTTAAATGTCACTTGGGTGATTTATATATTCTTTTATTATTAGCACTATTTATTATTGTTTGCCTTAGTTTTCTGTTTTCAGTATGGTTTTCACCTAATGTATTTTTTCATTTTTAAGAATTTAGCGCTGCACTTTTATATATAATTTACATAAAGAGATACCTAGCATGCCACCATTTAAAATTCTGCACGCTGGTGGCATAGCGAAAAACTACGGTACCCTAAAATCTCCATAAAATATACAATAAAATGTTGCTGCGCTGTTTAAACGTGTGCAAGAGACCACTGTAAATATTGTGCAAAGCACGCAACAAAAGTGTACTGCATGAAATGTGCAAACCTGTGTTAATTGATAAGCTTCTCAAGTAAGCCCAATTTATGCAAACAAATAATTATTCATAAAAGTGCCAATATTAAGCCATGCAAATTAAAATCATACAAGTGATATTTGATAAAAGACATAATAGATAAAAGTAGATAATAAAAAATCTTGTGTGTTTTTCAAATGATCCAATATTAATATTCCATCATACAATTCATATGTATAAAACAGTCTCTTGTGTTATATACTGTATATCCCATCACCTTTGTGTTAGGTGCATTAACATCTGTGTCTCCTATAAATTACTGCTGTGACACCACTGTGCTCACTGGACTCTCACCTTCTTAGTACTGTACTTGTATTAAGGCATATAGATACAATCCTCTAGACAAGGTGGTCCTCCTATACCCTCTGTCCACTAGGGACCCTCTAGGTGTTCTCTCCCAACTTTCGGGTCTGTATGGTGGGTGGGTTCTCCTTTATGATGCTCCTCTATGTCAGCTCCTAGCTTAGCCTCACCCAAGGTATGCAAGAGTGAAGAAAAGACTTCCCATAGTGTGATATCATTTCAGATAAGAGATGTATTAAATGAAAAACCTCACTCACATTAGAATAGCTTGGAAATAGCATAGAATCCACGAGTACCAAACTCGTACATCTGCTTACATCACTTCCGATATGCTTTCATTCATGCTGTTCTTTCAATAACAGAATAAGAACCATCCACAGTGCAGAAGATGAAAGAGGGGCCATTTATCCTCCATCCTTTATGCACTCACCAGATGGCATGTTCCCTGAACACATGCATGCACACAAAACGGGCGGGGCCTATGTGCTGACATGACGCTACTGCTTCCAATTCCTGAGAGCAGCCACCTTACTTCCTTTCATGCATTTTACTTTTGGATTGGAGTGTTCAATGATGAAGATTGTGTGTATATATATATATATATATATATATATATATATATATATATATACAGTCAGGTCCATAAATATTGGGACAGCGACACAATTCTAATCTTTTTGGCTCTATACACCAACACAATGGATTTGAAATGAAATGAAAAAGATGTGCTTTAACTGCAGACTTTCAGCTTTAATTTGAGGGTATTTACATCCAAATCAGGTGAACGGTGTAGGAATTACAACAGTTTGTATATGTGCCTCCCACTTTTTAAGGGACCAAAAGTAAAGGGACAGATTAACAATCATCCATCAAACTTTCACTTTTTAATACTTGGTTGCAAAGCCTTTGCAGTCAATTACAGCCTGAAGTCTGGAACACATAGACATCACCAGACGCTGCGTTTCATCCCTGGTGATGCTCTGCCAGGCCTCTACTGCAACTGTCTTCAGTTCCTGCTTGTTCTTGGGGTATTTTCCCTTCAGTTGTGTCTTCATCAAGTGAAATGCATGCTCAATCGGATTCAGGTCAGGTGATTGACTTGGCCATTGCATAACATTCCACTTCTTTCCCTTAAAAAACTCTTTGGTTGCTTTCGCAGTATGCTTCGGGTCATTGTCCATCTGCACTATGAAGCACCGTCCAATGAGTTCTGAAGCATTTTGCTGAATATGAGCAGATAATATTGCCCAAAACACTTCAGAATTCATCCTGCTGCTTTTGTCAGCAGTCACATCATCAATAAATACAAGAGAACCAGTTCCATTGGCAGCCATATATGCCCACGCCATGACACTACCACCACCATGCTTCACTGATGAGGTGGTATGCTTTGGATCTCCATACTCTTCTCTTCCCATCACTCTGGTACAAGTTGATCTTGGTCTCATCTGTCCATAGGATGTTGTTCCAGAACTGTGAAGGCTTTTTTAGATGTTGTTTGGCAAACTCTAATCTGGCCTTCCTGTTTTTGAGGCTCACCAATGGTTTACATCTTGTGGTGAACCCTCTGTATTCCATCTGGTGAAGTCTTCTCTTGATTGTTGACTTTGACACACATACACCTACCTCCTGGAGAGTGTTCTTGATCTGGCCAACTGTTGTGAAGGGTGTTTTCTTTACCAGGGAAAGAATTCTTCGTTCATCCACCACAGTTGTTTTCCGTGGTCTTCTGGTCTTTTGGTGTTGCTGAGCTCACCGGTGCATTCTTTCTTTTTAAGGATGTTCCAAACAGTTGATTTGGCCACACCTAATGTTTTTGCTATCTCTCTGATGGGTTTGTTTTGTTTTTTCAGCCTAATAAAGGCTTGCTTCACTGATAGTGACAGCTCTTTGGATCTCATATTGAGAGTTGACAGCAACAGATACCAAATGCAAATAGCACACTTGAAATGAACTCTGGACCTTTTATCTGCTCCTTGTAAATGGGATAATGAGGGAATAACACACACCTGGCCATGGAACAGCTGAGCAGCCAATTGTCCCATTACTTTTGGTCCCTTAAAAAGTGGGAGGCACATATACAAACTGTTGTAATTCCTACACCAATCACCTGATTTGGATGTAAATACCCTCAAATTAAAGCTGAAAGTCTGCAGTTAAAGAACATCTTGTTCGATTCATTTCAAATCCATTGTGGTGATGTATAGAGCCTAAAAAGATTAGAATTGTGTTGATGTCCCAATATTTATGGACCTGACTGTATATATATATATATATATATATATATATATATATATATATATATACTATATATATGTTCGCTTTTGAGCATAGGGGGACAGGGCGCTTACATTTTTTTAATTTTAGCATTTATTTTAAATTAAAAATGTTTACACTGTCTCTTTATTATTATTTTTTATAAGCGTCAGTGCTATCACAAGGCTTAAACAACATCCCTTGTGTTCGCATTGCCAGTGACAGGTAAACTTTACTGAGAGATCTGGGGTCTATTATACCCCAGATCCCTCCTCTGCCCTCAAAAGCATCTAATCAAACTGAGATTGGTTTAAACAGATGCTTTACAAGTTGGTAACAACTTGTAAACAGCAAACCAAAACCAGAAGTAACAAAATCCTTACTGCTTGTAAATTCATATACCATGCATTCTCTGCATTACGGTAAAAATGTTTCAGCACCTGTATCACTCCCCTCGCCCCCCGTATAATTTCCTGAGTCCCCATTCGATACAGCATTGTGCCCATCTGTAGCAACTCTCCCATCTGACAGGCTTTGCTGAGGCAGTGGGAGCCATTGGCTTCCACGCTGTCAGGCAAGTCCTGTGATGAAGAAGCAGTATGCGGGGACAAGCCATGCTGGTTGCGTCTATGGATGTAGGCAGCGTGGCTTGGGACTGAGTCAGCAGGTGTTACACCCTTGGAAGCTGCTTCCTATGGTGGCACACCAAGAACAGGAGGAGCCAGGAGCGCTGGCAAGGGACCACAGAAGTAGAGGATCGGGGCTGCTCTGTGCAATTCTACTGCATAGAGCAGGTAAGTATAACATTTTTGTTATAAAAAAAAAATGTAGATTTTACAATCACTTTAATGATGTATAGTCAGGGCTATATTTACCATAGGTCTCTCCATGACTTCATGAAGCAGCACCAAAATGCCCCATTTCAATTTTTGTTAATTCAGTTTGGAAATTCTGTATAGTAACTAAATCCTGCAGATGATCTGTAGATAACATAGTTACATAGTTGGTAAGGTTGAATGAAGACACCATGCTCATAATTATTTACTGTATCCCTGTATACTGTGTTTGCTAAAATACCCATCCAAGAGTTTTTTAAAACTATCAATACTTCCTGCTGACACCACCGATTGTGAAAGTGAATTCCACCCAGACAGTGAAAACCCCCCTACGTAGTTTAAGGATTAAGGTTAAACTGCTTCTCCTCCAGTTTTATTGGGTGGCCCCGTGTCTTCTTACGCTCCCTGAGACTGAATAGCTTATTCCCTATGCCAAAATCACCATTGAGGTATTGGTATATCACTATCATATCCCCTCTCAATCGTCTCTTCTCCAGAGAATATAAGTTTACTTATTGTAGTCATTCCTTGTAATTGAGGTCCTCCAGTCCCTTTATTAACTTTGTTGCCCTTCTCTGGACTCTCTCTAGTTCCCGCATTGATGTAGGGGTTACTGAGATACACAAGACTATCTACAGTAGTTATAGCAGGCACTTTTCCCCCCTGAAAATAGGGGGCAAATTGTGGATGCGTGTTATACGCCGATATAGGCTGCCTCCTGTGTACTCGGCTCAGCTCAGCTCGTAGTCATGCCCAGTCCCGCCTCCTGGACGGCTTCTAGCATTGACGTCACATGTCCCAGCATTGGACTGGTGTTATGTCCATCATAGGAGGCGGCCAAGAGGCGGGACTGGGTGTGACTGCGAGCCGAGCTGAGTACACAGGAGATCCGGCTCTGTCTAATCTGGCACTGAGCAGGCTGCATTAACAGGCACTGGTAAGGCTGTAGATGGGCACTGAGCAGGCTGCAATTATGAGCAATACGAGGCTGCAGATGGGCACTGGTGAGGCTGCAGATGGACACTAATAAGGCTATATTGATGGGCAATGGCAAGGCTGCAGATGGGCAATAGCGAGGCTGCAGATAGGCACTGGTGAGGATGCAGATGGGCATTGATAAGGCTGCATTGATGGGCAATGGCGAGGCTGCAGATGGGCACTGATCAGGCTGCAATGATGGACAATGGTGAGGCTGCAGATGGGCACTGATAAGGCTGCATTGATGAGCACTGACCCTTATTTTGCTTCAAAGTTCTTTGTTTAAAATTTTCGTTTTTTTACTGAAACGTCCCTCTTAAAATTAACCACTTCAGCCCCAGAAGGATTTACCCCCTTCCTGAGCAGAGCACTTTTTACAATTTGGCACTGTGTCGCTTTAACTGCTAATTGCGCTGTCATGCAATGCTGTACCCAAACAAAATTTGCGTCCTTTTCTTCCCACAAATAGAGCTTTCTTTTGATGGAATTTGATCACCTCTGCGGTGAAAAAAAAGACAGAAAGACAGAAAATTTTGAAAAAAAATTATATTTTCTACTTTTTGTTATAAAAAAAAATCCAATAAACTCAATTTTAGTCATACATTTAGGCCAAAATGTATTCAGCCACAAGTCTTTGGTAAAAAAAAATGTCAATAAGCGTATATTTATTGGTTTGCGCAAAAGTTATAGCGTCTACAAACTAGGGTACATTTTCTGGAATTTACACAGCTTTTAGTTTATGACTGCCTATGTCAATTCTTGAGGTGCTAAAATGGCAGGGCAGTACAAACCCCCCCAAATTACCCCATTTTGGAAAGTAGACACCCCAAGGAAATTGCTAAGAGGCATGTTGAGCCCATAAAATATTACATGTTTTTGTCCCAAGTGATTGAATAATGATAAAAAAAAACTAAAAAAAAATGTTACTAAAAGTTGTCACTTAATGATATATTGCTCACACATGCCATGGTTATATGTGAAATTGCACCCCAAAATACATTTAGCTGCTTCTCCTGAGTATGGGGATACTACATGTGTGGGACTTTGTGGGAGCCTAGCCGCGTACGGGGCCCCGAAAACCAATCACCGCCTTCAGGATTTCTAAGGGCGTAAATTTTTGATTTCACTCCTCACTACCTATCACAGTTTTGAAGGCCATAAAATGCCAAGATGGCACAACCCCCCCCCCCCCAAATGACCCCATTTTGGAAAGTAGACACCCCAAGCTATTTTCTGAGAGGCATGTTGAGTCCATGGAATATTTTATATTTTGACACAAGTTGCGGGAAAATTACAAACTTATTTTTCTATATTTTTTTTTTTTGCACAAAGTTGTCACTCAATGATATATGGCTCAAACATGCCATGGGCATATGTGGAATTACACCCCAAAATACATTCTGCTGCTTCTCCTGAGTATGGGGATACCACATGTGTGGGACTTTTTGGGAGCCTAGCTGCATACGGGGCCCCGAAAACCAATCACCGCCTTCAGGCTTTTTAAGGGCGTAAATTTTTTATTTCACTGCCTATCACAGTTTCGGAGGCCATGGAATGCCCAGGTGGCACAACCCCCCCCCCAAATGACCCCATTTTGGAAAGTAGACACCCCAAGCTATTTGCTGAGATGCATGGTAAGTATTTTGCAGCTCTCATTTGTTTTTGAAAATGAAGAAAGACAAGAAATTTTTTTTTTCTTTTTTCAATTTTCAAAACTTTGTGACAAAAAGTGAGGTCTGCAAAATACTCACTATACCTCTCAGCAAATAGCTTGGGGTGTCTACTTTCCTAAATGTGGTCATTTGGGGGGGGGGTTGTGCTACCTGGGCACTCTATGGCCTCCGAAACTGTGATGGGCAGTGAGGAGTGAAATAAAAAATGTACGCCCTTAGAAAGCCTGAAGGCGGTGCTTGGTTTTCTGGGTCCCGTACGCGGCTAGGCTCCCAAAAAGTCTCACACATGTGGTATCCCCGTACTCAGGAGAAGCAGCAGAATGTATTTTGGGGTGTAATTTCACATATTCCCATGGCATGTTTGAGCAATATATCATTTAGTGACAACTTTGTGCAAAAAAAAAAAAATTGTCTTTTTTCCGCAACTTGTGTCACAATATAAAATATTCCATGGACTCGACATGCCTCTCAGGAAATAGCTTGGGGTGTCTACTTTCCAAAATGGGGTCATTTGGGGGGTTTTGAACTGTCCTGGCATTTTATGCACAACATTTAGAAGCTTATGTCACACATCACCCACTCTTCTAACCACTTGAAGACAAAGCCCTTTCTGACACTTTTTGTTTACATGAAAAACTTTTTTTTTTTTGCAAGAAAATTACTTTGAACCCCCAAACATTATATATTTTTTTAAAGCAAAGGCCCTACAGATTAAAATGGTGGGTGTTTCATTTTTTTTCACACAGTATTTGCGCCACGATTTTTCAAAACTTTTTGGGGAAAAAACACACTTTTTAAAATTTTAAATCACTAAAACACACTATATTGCCCAAATGTTTGATGAAATAAAAAAGATGATCTTAGGCCGAGTACATGGATACCAAACATGACATGCTTTAAAATTGTGCACAAACGTGCAGTGGCGAGAAACTACATACATTTTTAAAAGCCTTTAAAAGCCTTTACAGGTTACCACTTTAGATTTGCTAAAATTACTTGCCTCAATCTGACCTTTGCGGTGATACCTCACATGCATGGTGCAATTGCTATTCACATTTGACGCCAGACCGATGAACAGGGGTGCTTTTTTTTTTTTTCTGCTTTTTTATCTAATTTTTAAACTGTTCCTTTCATTTTTTTTTTTTTAATTATTTTTATTGTTATCTCCGGGAATGTAAATATCCCCTATGACAGCATTAGGTAGTGACAGGTACTCTTTTTTGAAAAAATTGGGGTCTATTAGACCCTAGATCTCTCAGAGCATCTGACCACACCAAGATTGCTGTGATAAAATGCTTTCCCAATATCCCAATGGCGCTGTTTACATCCGGCGAAATCTAAGTCATGAAATGCTCGTAGGTTCCGGTTTCTTAGGCCATAGAGATGATTGGAGCCATTCTGGTCTCTGATCAGCTCTATGGTCAGCTGGCTGAATCACCGGCTGCATTCTCGGGTTCCCTGTTGGGACAGGAGAGCCAGAGAACACCATGGAAGACGGTGGGAGGGGGGGGACATTCCCTCCCACTGCTTGTAAAAGCAGTCTAGAGGCTAATTAGCTGCTAGGATTGCTTTTACATGAAAGCCGACCGCTGGCTGAAAAGAATGATACCAAGATGATACCTAAACCTGCAGGCATCATTCTGGTATAATAACTCAAAATTCAGCAACATACCAGTATGTTGCTGGTCCTTGTTGGGCATATATTGTAATCTTTTTTTTCATGCAGCCTGTGGGCTGAACGAAAAAAAGAGATTGATCGGTGGGTATGCCCACCATTAGAATACCTCCCTTCATCCACCCACTTCTAATGATGGGCATACATGCACCATTTATATATGCCGAAGCATGGGGGCATCCGCCCCAAAAGTTAGGAGCAAATCGCTCCTCCGCCCCTGCTGCCCCCATGCTTCGGCATATATGCTCTTTTTTTAACTGTGAAATTTCCTCCGACAGCGCTGGAGTCACGGCTTTATGTATCGTGGGAGCAAACGCTGTTGCTGTCAAGATAAATAAATCTGCGCTGCAACTGAATGGCGTACCTGCTAAGCAAATGATGGTTAACAATAAAACAAAATAACGTTACAGTATAACAGTAAGACATACCATACCTGCAAAGCAAATACAAAAAAACATAGTAAAAAATAAAACATTTTTTAACGCAACCTGTGCCTAAAATATATATATGCCGAAGCATGGGGGTATCCTCCCGCAAAAGGTAGGAGCAAATCGCTCCTCCGCCCCTGCTGACCCCATGCTTCGGCATATATGCTGAAGTATGTAACTGTGGTGGTGAAATCACCTCCAACAGTGCTGAAGTCACGGCTTTTTGTATCGTGGGAGCAAACACTGTTGCTGTCAAGATAAATAAATCCGCGCTGCAACTGAATGGCGTACCTGCTAAGCAAATGATGGTTAACAATAAAACAAAATAACATTACAGTATAACAGTAAGACTTACCATACCTGCAAAGCAAATACAAAAAAACATAGTAAAAAATAAAACATTTTTTAACGCAACCTGTGCCTAAAATATATATATGCCGAAGCATGGGAGCATCCTCCCACAAAAGGTAGGAGCAAATCGCTCCTCCGCCCCTGCTGACCCCATGCTTTGGCATATATGCTGAAGTATGTAACTGTGGTGGTGAAATCACCTCCGACAGTGCTGGAGTCACGGCTTTATGTATTGGGAGCAAACTCTGTTGCTGTCAAGATAAATAAATCCGCGCGCTGCAGCTGAATTGCGTACCTGAAAACAAAAAAGTGGTTAACAATAAAACACAGTAAACAGTAAAGTATAAAAAAATTGCATATCTGAAAAGCAAACATGATAAAACATAATAACAATAAAACATTGCAGAATAGAAAAAGAGCAGAATAGAGAGAGAGAATAGAGAGAGAGAGAACAATAAAACGACAACTATTTTTGTTTTTTTTTTTATTTTATATTTTTTTGTGTTTTTTTTTTTTTTTTTTACACTTTTTTTTGTAACTTAAACTATTGTAACTGGTACCAGGTTCGGGTCTCTCAAAACGCGATGGCATCTTGGGAGACCCTGTCCTAGTCTGTGCAGTGCTGTACCCTACGCTAATACTCAACTAGTGTATGATAGCGTTCAAAACATTCACCAATGCAAAGACCAGGATTGTCAGGACAGGAGGGACAATAATAGCGGGTGTCACGCCTATATCCGCGCTTTCTGCGCTTTTTTGTCCACAATAGATCTATAGAGATCTTCGGTGAAAAACAGCGAATAAAAATCAAGTGGCGTAAAATCAACTGTTTCCACATGAATGCTGGGTTGGCCAGTCAATGGGGGAAGTATGGGTGCTGCAGAAGTGGTGGGTTCCCAATTCGGATTGGCGAATGCAGCAGGAAGGGCACTATGGGCACGATGGGCCTGTGTTCGTCTTCTTGGTGGCAGCGGGACACTACTTGTGCTTGCCACAACATTTTCTTTGGGGGGCTCGCTGGGTAGGGGTACGCGGGAGGGCATAAGGAAAATGCCTCTCATGCAGCCGGCTTACTGCATTTGGTTGGAGAAGGTGAGGTGGAGCACCATCTGGAAACAGAAGGGCTCTGACGATCTCTTCCTGGAATTTAAGGAAGGATCCAGTCCGTCCTGAAGCTCTGTATATCACATGAGCGTTCAGCAAAGCCAATTGAAATAAGTATACAGACGCTTTTTTATACCAGCGTCTGGCCTTACGGGCAACTAGGTACGGCGCCAACAACTGGTCGTTGAGGTCCAACCCTCCCATATTGAGGTTATATTTGTGGACACAGAGGGGTTTCTCCACAACACCAGTCGCCATAGTCATTTGGACTGTCGTGTCTGCATGAAGGGAGGTAAGAATGAAAACATTCTTATTATCCCTCCACTTCATAGCGAGCAAATTATTACACTGCAAGCAGGCTCTCTCCCCCAGCCTAAGACGGGAATTTACAAGCCGCTGGGGAAAGCCCCGGCGATTAGGTCGCACTGTGCCACATGCTCCAATCTGATGATCAAAAAGGTGACTAAAAAGTGGCACGCTTGTGTAATAATTGTCCACATATAAATGGTACCCCTTTCCAAATAAGGGTGACACCAACTCCCACACAATCTTGCCAGCGCTACCTATGTAGCCAGGGCAGTTTGTCGGCTCTACGTGACTATCTTTGCCCTCGCAAACCATAAAACTACATGTATAGCCTGTGGCCCTGTCACAGAGCTTATACATCTTGACTCCGTATCTGGCACGCTTGCTGGGAAGATACTGTTTGAATGACAAGCGGCCAGAAAACTTAATCAGGGACTCATCAACGCACACAACTTGATGGGGAGTAAACAAGTCTGCAAAACGTTGGTTGAAGTGGTTTACGAGGGGCCGGATTTTGTACAGCCGATCGTATCCAGGGTCTCCACGAGGACGACAGAGTTCATTGTTGTTGAAGTGCATGAACCGCAAAATCTGCTCGTATCGTGCCCTGGCCATGGAAGCAGAGAACACTGGCATATGGTAAATTGGGTCAATGGACCAATATGACTGCAACTCACTCTTTTTGGTTATGCCCATGAGGAGGGAAAGGCCCAGAAAGATCTTAAATTCGGAAACCATAATTGGTTTCCAATCTCTGGCAAGGGAGGACTGGGAAATAGTGACGATGTGTTGACCAGCGTACAAATTGCTTTGGTCCACAATAGATCTATAGAGATCTTCGGTGAAAAACAGCGAATAAAAATCAAGTGGTGTAAAATCAACTGTTTCCACATGAATGTCGGATTGGCCAGTGAATGGGGGAAGTACGGGTGCTGCAGAAGTGGAAGGTTCCCAATTCGGATTGGCGAATGCAGCAGGAAGGGCATTATGGCCACGATGGGCCTGTGTTCGTCTTCTTGGTGGCAGCGGGACACTACTTGTGCTTGCCACCTCGCCAGCTTGGACTGCACTTATGGGACTCGCCACGTCACCAAGTGTTACTGCAGTGCTGGATATACGACCAGGGTGTGCTAGGCCGCCAGTTCACCAGAAGGAATAGCGGCGCTAGTACTTCTCTGCTCCATACGAGAGCCCTGCGGTTCTTGCACCTCAACAGCAGAAGAAAGAAGTTCGGGGTCTGGTACGCCTGACCTTGGCAGGGACCACAACTCCGTCGTCACAGCTATTTGTCATCGAGCTGCTGCTGTCTACAGGTTCGTATTCTGAGCCTGAATCACAGACATGACAGATGAGTGACTTCCTCTTCACTATCTGTCATGCTCAGAAACATGTAGGCCTCTTCACTAGTGTACCCTCGATTTGCCATTTTGGGCTTTAAATTTAGTGGTACACTAGTGAGACTCACAGGTAAAAAAGCTCCTGACTGTTAGCGACTGATTCAAAACGCTACCAACAAAAACTATTAGCGATCGCAGGGATCAGGCCTGACTCTGCTAATGTTGCAGTTATGTGTTTAGTGTTTTGTAAGTGACAGTGATCGATCGATACTGCACTTGGGTGGGCTGGGCAGGGCTGGGCAGAGGGGCAAAACGCAGGTGCTAGCAGGTATCTGGGCTGATCCCGCTAACACTGCGTTTTTGGGGACCCTAAACTGCTGGGGATGCTAGTATAGATCTGATCGGATCAGATATTGATCCGTTCAGATACTATACCACTAAGGGAGGTGTATGCTGCGTGCGTGGGTGTTAGCGGCACTGGAACTGACCTGACGCTGCCTGGGGCGGCGCAGACCCTATCTGACCCTAAAAACTTAACTTATATCACCGCCGGGCGATTAGGGGGTTAAACCTTTATTAGGTAATAAACAGCGGGTGCCCTGAAACTATAATAAACAAACTAACTAACCAGCATCACCCGTAACACTTATACGGTGATCACTGGTGAAAGGGTTAACTAGGGGGCAATCAGGGGGTTAAAACCTTTATTAGGTAGTATATGGGGGTCCCTGACGCTATAAAACGCCAACGGCGAACCTATATACTTACCTCCCTAACTAGTAACTGGTGCAACTCACATTGATGTCTTCTCTCCTCGGCGCCGGAACGAAAAGACCAGCTCGAGGAGAGATGACATCACTTCCTCCGCTTCTGTTTACATTACAGAAGCCGAGGAAGCATTTCATTTGCCAGGAGCGATCCCGAGGGGGTGGCCACGAATGAGTGGCCTCCCCCTCACCTCTGATTGCCCCTGACTAGAATCCGACCGCCGCAAGCACCGGGGGGGGGGTCCGACCGGACCCCCCACCCTCGGGCAGGCAGGGACGTACAGGTAAGCCCTTATGCCTGCCCGTGCCATTGTGCCGACGTACATCGGCGTGCAGCGGTCAGCAACTGGTTAAGGTGCGTGTTATACGCCGATAAATATGGCATATGTTTTTTTACATGCAGCTATATCCTTTTTTTGCAAGCTCTAGAATGGGAGACTGAGTGCTTTTTGTATTAAAGTGTACCTTTCATTATTAGAAAGCAGTAACTGAGTTCCTTTCAAGTGACTTTGCCTAGGTTCAGATGATGCCATCAATCTGCTGCAGGCAGCATTTCCTCATTCTTCTTTTTCCTTGTTTTCACCTGGTGATCTGACTAGTAGAGCACCACCTCTATTAGAATGCCTCCAGCCCTCCACTGTGGATGAAAGGGCGCAAGGGGCACTCTTGGGCAGAAGCATTGTTAATCTGGGAGATGGGACTGTTAGATGGACTATCAGATTTAATACACTAACATTGAAGCCAAACTCCAGCTAACAATTTATAAGCAGTTACAGTTATTTTCCTTTTAAGATACAAGTTTTTCAGAAATAAATAAAAGCTGAACATTGTAAGCACCCCTTTCAGTGGCAAATGATTTGTCTCAACCATCTAACTGCTAGAACTGCTGGACAGCTTGTTTGTTGAAAAACAACAGACTTACTGGCTGGATCACAATAAAAAAATAAAGTAAAGAAAGCTTAAAAAAGCTAATGCAGCCATCACATCTAAAGATTAGTAAGCTGAAATAGCATACTTATTTGCTTTGGGGTTTATTACAGCTTTAATACAACACAACATGTTGCATGAAAGTGGACTGTTTAGGAGTCATTTAAAGCTGGTGGTGATCCATGATGAATAATTAGACTTGTAAAGTGTAGGCAGGTCTATATTCATAGCTGCTAGGAAAGTGAACCCTAAGCCATCTTCATGTGACTTGTTTTCTTAAAGCAGGGGTAGGCAACCTCGGCACTCCAGCTGTGGTGAAACTACAAATCCCATCATGCCTCTGCCTCTAGGAGTCATGCCTGTGATTGTCAGGGTCTTGTAATGTCTCATGGGACTTGTAGTTTCACCACAGCTGTAGGGCTGAGGTTGCCTATCCCTGTCTTAAAGTGACCCAGTCCCCACAGGAGCATTTCTAAACAGAAGGCAGCCCATGCTTAACTGTCTGGTGACCCATGTGATGAGCAGCAAAGTGGCAGCTTTTCAATGCACAGGAAAAATAAGTAAATTTATTCTATTTTTACAGGTTGCCTTCTGTTTAAAAGTGACCCTATGGTGACAGGGTCACTTTAATGTCCAGCACTTTTGGCCAAAAGTTTTGAGAATGACACAAATAGTAATTTTCACAAAGTCTGCTGCCTCAGTTTTTATGATGACAATGTGTATATACTCCAGAATTATGTTATGAAAAGTGATCAGATGAATTGCAATTAATTGCAAATTCCCTCTTTGCCATGAAAATACACTTAACCCCTTAAAAACATTTCCACTGCATTTGTAAAAGAAGGCTTCAAGGCGCCCTCCAGCAAGTGCCAGGACCGTCTCCTACAGTTGATTCAGCTGCGGGATCAGGGCACCACCAGTGCAGAGCTTGCTCAGGAACGGCAGCAGGCAGGTGTGAGTGCATCTGCAGGCACCGTAAGGAGAAGACTTTTGGAGGATGGCCTGGTGTCAAGAAGGGCAGCAAAGAAGCCACTTCTCTCCAGGAAAAACATCAGGGACAGATGGATATTCTGAAAAAGGTACAGAGATTGAACTGCTGAGGACTGGGGAAAATCTTTTTTTCTGATGAATACCCTTTCCAATTGTTTGGAGCATCCAGAAAAAAACTTGTCCAGAGAAGAAAAGGTGAGTGCTACCATCAGTTCTGTGTCATGTCAACAGTAAAGCGTCCTGAGACCATTCATGTGTGGGGTAGCTTCTCAGCCAAGGGAGTGGGCTCACTCACAATTTTGCCAAAGAACACAGCCATGAATAATGAATGGTACAAAAACATCCTCTCAAAGCAATTTCTCCCAACCATCCAAGAACAGTGTGGAGAAGAACAATGTCTTTTCCAGCATGATGGAGCACCTTGCCATAAGGCAAAAGTGATAACTAAGTGGCTTGGGGAACAAAACATAAAAGTTTTGGGTCCGTGGTCAGAAAACTCCCCAGACCTTATTCCCACTGAGAACTTGTGGTCAATCCACAAGAGGCGGGTAAACAAAAAAAAAACCCACAATGGACTGCCATCAGTCAGGATGTGTCCCAGAAGTTGATATGCTGGGGCGAATGGCAGAGGTCTTGAAAAAGAAGGGTCAACACTGCAAATATTGACTCTTTGCATAAATGTAATGTAATTGTCAACAAAAGCCTTTGACACTTATGAAATGCTTTTAATTATACTTCAGTATACCATAGTAACATCTGAGAAAAAGACCCAAAAACACTGAAGCAGCAGACATAACAAAATTTTCCATAGGCATTATGGGTAAGCTAAAGAGACAACACAGTAAACAAAATTTTGGTTTGCAAATGATTAAAACCTGACTAAGCCCTGTGATGAAAAGCACTGCTATGATGATTCCAGTTCTATAAACTAGGGGCTTCTTTGAGCACAGCTGAAATAGCTGAATATGTAAAAAGGAGAACAGAGCTCCATCTGCTGGCTGGATAGAAGACTGCATAATATTATGCAATAGTTCATATTTACCTAGCTAAAAGAAAATGTAGGTTTAAATTTTATTTTTTAGGTCCTAATAAGGAAAATATATACAAATTATTTAAACATTTACTGTAATAAACCCTGATTGGATTCTGACACCTAAGTAGTGCATTATGCCTAAATAATACATAAAAATATTTAACATGCCTGCACCCAAACTGAACTAACATTGTACTAATATGAAACTTAGCAGATATATAGTATGTTATTATATTAATTGCTGCATATTTAAGTGTGTTTTTTGGTGTTGCATTCTCTTTAAAATTTAAATCCCCTATTATGTCTTCTCATGAAAATGGTATTTTACTTTTGGTGAAGGACAGTGATTTTGTGTTTTCACATCTAATGTGAAAGGATTACGTTAAAATCCAGCCTGTCAGTTAAATTAAAAGAAGAATTATGATGTCAGTAATAAAGACTGTTTTTCACTGTTTGCTCTACATTGCTGCAATAAGTGCTCATTAAAATTCATACTAAGTTCCTCATGCAGAAAGCCAGACCAAGGAAAATGAAAAAGACAATAACGGTAAGACATAAATCTTTGTTTGGTGTGTCATAACAAATAAAAGGCAACATTAAAAATCTACAGGTCTCAGAATGCTTATTAAAAGGAACGTGAATGTATGTGGGTCACCAGAAGGCCTATTTTTGAATCAATATTTTGTTGTTTTACTGAAAAATATGCTTTTATAGTTGAATCCATATCTATAGGAGGCCATTTCAATTATCATAATTCAAAACATTTTCTTTGCTTGTGTCTGTGCAGGGAAGTGTGGATACATTGGATTACATTGTATGCTATTTCTCTGTACGGCTTATGTGTAAATGGCTTTAGTTGTTTAGCCAACCTTGAGAACTAAACATTTGTTAACCACTGACCTACGGGCCACTTTCACCCCATCCTGGCCAGGCCAATTTTCAGCTTTCAGTGCTATTGCACTTTGAATGACAATTGTGCAATCATGCAACACTGTACCTATATGAACAGACCTAGAACAGATCTGTGACCTAGACTAAGCTGACAGCAGGCTAAAGCTCTTTGTCAGCTGATGTCACAGAGCCAGTCGCTCCTGCCCCCTCCACAGTCCGGCGCTCCAGTGAGGGGCAGTGCAGAGAGCCGCTGACTGACAGTCACCACTCTCTGCTCAGTGAAGCCTGAGAACTAAGCATCAGCGGTCATGTGATTGCTCAGTTCTTGGTTTCATTGCTGGAGGGGGACAGAGAAATCCACTGCAACTTAATAAAGACTGTGACTGCTCCTAAAGGGTCATAGATCTGTTTGGCTGCTCTTGGAGGACCAGCAATTATTTAGAAGTTGCTATTAAAGGGCCTATTATTACTTCTACTAATACTTGGGATACCTATCCTAATTTGTACCTGTCCTCTTTTTGTACTCTTTTTTGTTATCCTGCACCTATAAACCCTAGAATAGAATTGAATAGAATAAAAAACCAAGGTATATACCCATCTTACGAAATGTAACAGCTTGCCGACCAGCCGCCATCATTTTACTGAGGCAGGTCAGCACAATCCCGCGAGCCGTCGTAGATATACAACGGCTTGCGGGATTGGGATAGCAGGCGAGCGCATGCGCCCGCTGCACAGCGCAGGGTGCAGATGCTCGTGCCCAATGGTCGCGATGACCGCCGGCCACAAGCGATCGCGGTCATGAGAGGCAGAACAAGGACATCTGTGTGTAAACACACACAAATCCCTGTTCTGTTCTGTGAGGCATGACACTTCCTCTAGGTCAGTCCCCTCCCCCTACAGTTAGAAACACACATAGGGAACACAGTTAACCCCTTGATCGCCCCCTAGTGTTAACCCCTTCCATGCCAGTGACATTTTTACAGTAATCAGTGCATTTTTATAGCACTGATCGCTATATAAATGCCAAGGGTCCCAAAATTTTGTCAAAAGTGTCTGATGTGTCCGCCATAATGTCGCAGTCCCGATAAAAATTGCAGATTGCCAACATTAAGAGTAAAAAAAATAATAATAATAAAAATGCTATAAATCTATTCCCTATTTTGTAGATGCTATAACTTTTGCGCAAACCAATCAATATACGCTTATTGCGATTTATTTATTTTTTTTTACCAAAAATATGTAGAAGAATATATATCGGCCTAAACTGATGAAGAAATTTTTTTTATATATATATATATATATTTTGGGGGTCATATATTATAGCAAAAAGTAAAAAAATATATATTTTTTCAAAATTGTCAGTCTTTTTTGTTTATATGTTTATATATTTGTGGGGAAAAAAGGATGTCAATTTTGTTTGGGTGCAGCGTCACATGACCACACAATTGTCAGTTAAAGTGACGCAGTGCCGAATCGCAAAAAATAGCCCGGTCATTCAGCACTTCCGGGGCTGAAGTGGTTAAATTGAATGGAAAATAACATACATACTAACCAAATCCAAATATACAAAATAAATCATTCTAAAATAACGAATATGATGAAATGAAATTAATAACTTAACAAACAAATCTAAAACAAAACAAATTTTCCCATCATGCACATCTCTAGTATATAGTGTTAGATTATATGCAGAGCTGGGCTGGCACAGTTCCCATCTTAGGTTCTATGGTGAGGACAGGTGGTTAGAGAGCCTCTCTTTCTATTAGTACTCCTAAGAGTTTAGATGATGGCCCAGCCCTACAGATTACACTGGGAGATCATCTCTCCTTTTGTAATCAACAGCACTCTGATGTCTGTTTGACAACTGGTCTTGCCATGTGTATCGGAAAACAACCATAGTTGCTCCTATATGAGTGAATGTTGCAAACTGGTTGCAGTTGTCATACATAAAGTAGCAATTTTTTGCAAAGTATTGTCCTTTTATCTGCACAAAATACCAGTTTCAGTAAACCTGCAATTGTGAATTCTCTTTTCTCAAAAAAATTGTAGCTTTTCAACCCTAATTAGTTTTTATTATCTCCTTCCTCCACTACCTCCCTTTGGTACTTTTTTAAAAACTTTTTAGATTCAAAGGCAAATACTAAAAAGGTAAACACTGAGGAATGGAATCCTCATTTTTCTATAGTCAGCAGATTGAGGCAAGATCATTTTAGAATTGCTGTAGTGTGTTTAAATGGACGTAATGTTGCTTAGTATGATAACTGCAGCTATACAGGTACATTTAATAACTCAATATCAAAGGCAAAAATGTTTAACTTTTGATACTGTAAAATGTAAAATAATGCATTTGGGTGGCAAAAATATGAATGCAATCTATACACTGGGGGGTGAACCTCTGGAGGAATCTAGGATGGAAAAGGACCTGGGGGTCCTAGTAGATGATAGGCTCAGCAATGGCATGCAATGCCAAGCTGCTGCTAACAAAGCAAACAGAATATTGGCATGCAGTAAAAAGGGGATCAACTCCAGAGATAAAACGATAATTCTCCCGCTCTACAAGACTCTGGTCCTGCTGCACCTGGAGTATGCTGTCCAGTTCTGGGCACCAGTCCTCAGGAAGGATGTACTGGAAATGGAGCGAGTACAAAGAAGGGCAACAAAGCTAATAAAGGGTTTGGAGGATATTAGTTATGAGGAAAGGTTGCGAGCACTGAACTTATTCTCTCTGGAGAAGAGACGCTTGAGAGGGGATATGATTTCAATTTACAAATACTGTACTGGTGACCCCACAATAGGGATAAAACTTTTTCGCAGAAGGGAGTTTAACCACTTAAGGACCGAGTCTCTTTCTGAGATTTGGTGTTTACAAGTTAAAAACATTTTTTTTTTGCTAGAAAATTACTTAGAACCCCCAAACAATATATATATATTTTTTTCCAACACCCTAGAGAATAAAATGGCGGTCATTGCAATACTTTCTGTCACACCGTATTTGCGCAGAGGTCTTACAAGCCCACTTTTTTTTTGGAAAAGTTAAAGTTAGCCCAATTTTTTTTATATTGTGAAAGATAATGTTACGCCAAGTAAACTGATACCCAACATGTCACGATTCAAAATTGCGTACGCTCATGGAATGGTGACAAACCTTTACCCTTAAAAATCTCCATAGGCGACTTTTACAAAAATTCTACAGGTTGCATGTTTTGAGTCCCAGAGGAGGTCTAAGGCTACAATTATTGCTCTTGCTCTAACGATCATGGCGATACCTCACATGTGTGGTTTAAACACTGTTTTCATAAGCGGGCGCTACTCACGTATACGTTCGCTTCTGCACGCGAGCTTGGTGGGACAGAGCGCGTTAAAAAACTATTTTTTTTTTTCTTATTTATTTTACTTTTTAGTTTTTATTTTTACACTGTTCTTTTTAAAAAAAAAAAAAAAAAAGTTGTGTCACTTTTATTCCTATTACAAGGAATGTAAACTTACCTTGTAATAGAAAAAAAGCATGACAGGACTTCCGCCCTGCAAAGGTATGGAGATGAGTGGGGGCCATCTTCCCCTCACTCGTCTCCATACCTAACACCGAGAAGGATCTGATCACCTCCACCTCTGCTGGCAGCTCCGGTAAGCGGCAGAGGGCACTGGAGAGTGGCAGGGCCCTCTCCCCGCGCCGATAAAAGTGATCTCGCAGCAAATCTGCTGCAGAGACCACTTTTATCAGAAACCGGACCACTCACTGAGGGAGAGGATACCGGGGTTATGGTAGCTAGCTGCTACGATAACAACGTTATGCCTCTTCAAAGTGCCGACGTATATCGGCGTGAGCAGGTCTAGGATACACATGGCCACTCATTAAAATTAGAAGAAAAGAGGTTTAACATTAAACTACGTAGAGGGTTCTTTACTGTAAGAGCGGCAAGAATGTGGAATTCCCTTCCACAAGCGGTGGTCTCAGCGGGGAGCATCAATAGTTTCAAAAAATGATTAGGTAAGCACCTGAATGACCACAACATACAGGGATATACAATGTAATACTGACAAATAATCGCACACATGGGTTGGACTTGATGGACTTGTGTCTTTTTTCAATCTCACCTACTATGTAACTATGTAACTTTTTTAATTCATATGTACTTTCTATTTTTGTTCATTTTGTTTATGCATTTTTGTAGCACTGCAATAAAAAATATCAAGCTTTAGAAAAGCATTTGTCTAATTTGTACATTTATTTCTCTGTGCTTTGTACCAGAAACATAATTTTAGTGGCTTTAAAATAGTAACAAATTACAAAATAAAGTTTGCTCTTTTGATAACTTTAAGCTTTTGATATCATAACGATCTATTAAACCAGTGGTCTTCAAACTTTCAAACAAAAGGCCAGTTTATTGCCCTTCAGACTTTAGGGGGGTCAGACTGTGACCAGTGGGGGTGGAAATGTTTTCTGGCATCAGTGGGAGTAAATATTACCACATTTGGTATTAGGGGAAAGAATAGTACCCCATCGTTGGTATCATTGGGAGGAATAGTGCCCCGCTATTGGTGTCAATGGGAGAAATGGTGCCCCATTGTTGGTGTCAGTTAGCAGAATAGTGCCTTGTATCAGTGGGAGGAATAGCACTCCAAGGGCTGGATAAGGGAAAGCAAAGGGCCGCATCTGGCCCCAGGGCGGCAGTTTGCAGACCACAGTGCTAAACCGTGCTCATTATGAATAAAACAAACTGATTTAACTATGTCTCAATCTTTGCTCTGGCCCAGCCACAGACATGAGTATATGACAGTGATGGCGAATCTTGGCACCCCAGATGTTTTGGAACTACATTTCCCATGATGCTCATGCACTCTGCAGTGTAGTTGAGCATCATGGGCAATGTAGTTTCAAAACATCTGGGTGCCAAGGTTCGCCATCACTGGTATGTGACCTTTCTCACTTCAGGGATGCTCATTCAGTAAAACTTGTACCTTATAACCATAGGATCCTGTTTTACACTCCCCATGTCATTCATGTGAAAATTTGAATTTGCTTTATTCAGCCCATCATAACCAAAGGAGTTTGTTCATGTGAGCCAATATCTTACAACTGCAAGGTCCTGGGTGCAAATTTCTAAAGAATTGTACTGTCAATTCCCTCTCTGAAACAATAAACTATATATCTCATTTTCCATTCACCATCATAGTGGTTTAGTCAAAAAAAGCTACAGCTTGGTAACTCTTATGTCCTGGGTTTAAACCCCTTGCCATCACTAATGAGTCACTCTTCTCTGCATACTAGAAGAGTGGGGGGGACACGATTATATTCCTTTTGGATCATATTATTGGTGGCAATGACCAGAACAGTCTTGTCTTCTTCGATCTGTTATAGGTGTCACTGCTTTAACTAATACTAGTGCAGTTGGTGCTACCATCCTCCTAATCATTTTCCCTAGTAAATGGCAATGATCCACTGAAAAACGTTGAAATTCTCAAAGAGAGATTTAGCTAAAGTGACAAAACAAACCAAAAAAAAAAAAATCAATAAATATACTGTATAGGAAATGGCTCCCTAGGTCTCCAGTAATGAAAATATGGGTGCACTTCACCCAATCACAGACTTTGTAATTACAACATTTACTGAAAATACCTTTTTTAAAACCTTATATATTCAATGCCTGTCTATTATTAAATATTTCTCCAAGCTTCTGTGTTTCCAGAATTGTGATTACAGTTCTTGCCTTTTGAAATTTTTAAAGTGTAAGGCAAATACCAGGGAATAGAATCCTCATTCTTCTATAGTCAAGGGATTTGTTGCAAGATAGTCTTAAGATTGCTGTAGTGTGTTTGAATAGATGTAATGTTGCTTAGCACGATAACTGCATACATACTGGCTCATTTAATAACATAGTACCAAAAGCAATAATGTGTAATTTTCTGTAGCAAACAGTTGTAAAACAGTTTTTATTTGAATTCCAGCTCTAAACCACTGAAAGCTGATGTACTAAGCAGCATTTTTTCTTTGCACTCTTGGGTTTATACACTACAGCAGGGTAAAGAACAATCACAATATCAAAAGTCTAGCAAGCCATGGCAAACAGATCCCAGCTGACTTGTTTAATCAATAAAATACATTATTTTGATTGGTTTTTAGGGTTTATTACACTTTGGACATTGCGTGCCATCCCTATTGATTATACTTGTGTTTTCTGTTTGTTTTAAATAAACTGCATAGTCTGTAAGAAGTCTCATAAACAATGGTTTGAGCAAGCCGTTTTTACCCCTTTAAAACCGCTGTAGCTGCGCTTTGTGGGCAGTTTTAACCCTTTTAAAACTGTGCTGCTAAAAATAGCGGCGCTTTTATAATGCCGGGCACTTTCAGTGTGAAAGGGCTCTTAAATGTAAGATATAGCAGTCCCGCAAAAGCGGCAGTTAAAGGGGTTCGGACAAACCATTGCCCCTGCTGGGTGTGCTTACAATGGTCAGCTTTTAAAAGAAAGAAAATACCTGCTGCTGTAACTGCTTGAAAAGTGTTGGGCTTTAATTTGTGTATCACCGGCCTAAAGCCCATGTAAAGCTCAAAGTTCATCTAAAGCGGAGTTCCGCCCAAAAGGGGAAGCTCCGTTTATCTGCCCCCCCCCCCTTCCGCTGCCACATTTGACACCTTTTGGGGGGAGCATTTTGGCTCAGTCTTCAAAGTGAGCAAGAAGTTCGACCCCCTCCCCCCCACAGTCAACCCACTGAGAAAGCGCAGCGGGATTCGCGCATGCTCAGTAGGAAAGAAGGCTTCACTGCTGGTTTCCCTTAGCCAAGATGGCAGCGGCAGCACCCAAGAGCTGATTCAAGAATCAGCCGGGGTGAGGACACTGCTGGATGCCAGGTAAGTATCCTAATAGTAAAAGTCAGCAGCTGCAGTGTTTCTAGCTGCGGAACTCTTCTGTAAGAAGAACCTACTCATGGAGTGACAATGACAATGAACAGTGATGTAGAGTGGAAAAATAACAGACCTGGAAAAATAACAGATCTGGCAGAATCAACAATTTATAAAACTATGTTACAGGGGGCTCAGAAAAAAACTGCTTTGTTAATGCTAGAAACAGACTGCATCATATATGTATATATATATATATATATATATATATATATATATATATATATATATATATATATATATATATATATATATATATTAAAGTGATTGTAAAGGTAAATTACAATAAAACAAACATGTCATACTTACTTGCTCTGTGCAATGGTTTTGCACAGAGCATTCCCAACCCTCTGTTTCTTGGGTCCCCCCGCTGGTGCTCCTGGCTCCTCCCCTCTGCTGAGTGCCCCCATAGCAAGCCACCTGCTCCATCTCCATTGACACACACACACAGTGCAACTTGGCTCCGCCCCTTCCTCACTAGCTGTGATTGACAGAAGAAGGAGCCAATGTGTCCTGCTGCTGTGTCTAAGCCAGTGAAGAGAAAGAGCATTGATGCTTCTTTTGTGCACAACATTGAATCAAGATGGGGCTCAGGTAAGTATAAGGGGAGGGCTGGGGGAGCTGCACACATAAGATTTTTTATCTTAATGCAAAGAATGCATTAGGGCAAAAAAAACTTCTGCCTGTAGAACCACTTTAAGTAAAAGAATAATGTGAGTTTCTAAAACCATTAAAAATTCTCAGATTTACTTAGTCCAGAGTGGCATTGGAATTCTGTATAAGTACAGTGTAGAGTAAACAAATAAGCACTGCTTATCAAAGGATGACAAAATCCAGATGTATGTGAATTTTTCTTGGGAAGTCAAATTTGCAGATGAATTTTTAGGGCAAATATGCTCTATAAGAAATTGCCCTTCTATCTACGCTCCCAGAATCAGTCTTAAATGCGAAGAAAGGCCTACTTTTTTCTAACCCTCCTTCCATCAAGGAATGGGTTACTGAACTTACCCACTTAAAACCCATGGAGGAACTTTCATGCTTAACCCCAAGATAAATGTGATCAATGTATATCCACCCGGAGTGCTTGGATCCAATATGTGAGAACTGACTTCTTCAGAAACAAATTTTATCATCAAATATTTTTCGCCCGTGGCTTTGATACGTCAGTCAACCCTGGCTGGTTACCTAACCCCTCCTTTTCTCAATTCCTATTTCTATCTTTAACCCTACCCATATACCTTTTATTCTACTACTTTAGGGTGGGTCTCTCACTAGATCTGCTCTCCTTGGTCACAGTATGCCAGAACATATACCCCTATTTACTCGCATGACAAGGTTGTTGAAGCTCTATCCCAAAGAATACATATCCTTTCATTCAACTAATGGCTGACCAAGCACACTTTCTATATTATTTCTATACTTTGCTTTGCATGGAAAATGTCCACTAAACTAAACTACTTAAAAAAATGCTGTATAAATACACTAAATTATTCAGTCATTTCATGAACCACTTGCCGACTGCCCTATAGCAGATTTACTGCTACAGGGCAGCCATTCTGTGCAGAATCACAGTGATTCTGCACTCCCAAGTAGGGGGCGCCATTTCTGCTTTGATTAGTCACAGCAGAAGCTGATCAGTGGGTGCTGGCCAATGGATGTCTGCTAATCGGTAAGGAGACACACTGAGTGGAGCTCTGCATATGTAAATAAGGCAGAGCTCCATCCTGTCATTGGGGATGTGCTGGATTTTGTTTCCCTGCAAATCAGAGAATAAAGTACAGCAAATCCCTTAGTAAAGCACATCACACACAAAAACACTGGTTAGGCACACAGTTAACCCTTTGATCACCCATGATGTTTAACCCCTTCCCAGCCAGTGTCATTAGTACAGTGACAGTGCATATTTTTAGCACTATCACTGTAATAGTGTCACTGGTTCCCAAAAAGTGTCAGTTAGTGTCAGATTGTGGTCCGTAATATCACAGTTGAGTTGAGTTGAGAGGTATCTTGATATAGCGTGGTCTTACCCCGAAGGGTCCCGAGGCGCTTGGCAGAGTCCCTGGAGAAACCCAGGGACTAGGAGGAGAAATCAACAGGAAAGCAGCATGAAAAATGGAACCAGAAAGGTTACGCCTATAAGTCACCGATCGCCTCAATTACTAGTCTTAAAAAATAGATAAATCAAAATCTTAGTATACAGTGTCTTGAAAAAGCATTCATACCCCTTGAAATGTTCCACATTTTGTCATGTTACAATCAAAAATATAAATGTATTTTATTGGGATTTTATGTGATAGACCAACACAAAGTGGCACATAATTTTGAAGTGGAAGGAAAATGATAAATAGTTTTCACATTTTTTTTACAAATAAATATGTGAAAAGTGTGGTGTGTATTTGTATTCAGCCCCCTTTACTCTTATACCCCTAGCTAAAATCTAGTGGAACAAATTGCCTTCAGAAGTCACATAATTAGTAAACAGAGTCCACCTGTGTGTAATTTAATCTTGGTATAAGTACAGCTGTTCTGTGAAGCCCTCAGAGGTTTGTTAACCTTAGTGGAAAAAACAGCATCATGAAGGCCAAGGAACACACCAGACAGATCAGGGATAAAGTTGTGGAGATGTTTAAAGCAGGGTTAGGTTATAAAAAAATATCCCAAGCTTTGAACATCTCACGGAGCCCAGTTCAATCCATCATCCGAAAATGGAAAGAGTATGACACAACTACAAACCTACCAAGACATGGCTGTCCACCTAAACGGAGAGACCAGGCAAGGAGAGCATTAATCAGAGAAGCAGCCAAGAGGCCCATGGTACCTCTGATTGAGCTGCAGAGATCCACAGCTCAGGTGGGAAAATCTGTCCACAGGACAACTATTAGTCGTGCACTTCACAAATCTGGCCTTTATGGAAGAGTGGCAAGAAGAAAGACATTGTTGAAAGAAAGCCATAAAAAGTCCCATTTGCAGTTTGTGAGAAGCCATGTGGGGGACACAGCAAACATGTAGAAGAAGGTGCTCTGGTCAGATGAGACCAAAATTGAACTTTTTGGTCTAAAAGCAAAATGCTGTGTGTGGTGCAAAACTAACACTGCTCATCACCCTGACCACAGTGAAACACACTGATGGCATCATGTTGTGAGGATGCTTTTCTTTATCAGGGACAGGGAAGCTGGTCAGAGTTGATTGGAAGATGGATGGAGCCAAATACAGGGCCATCTTGGAAGAAAACCTGTTAGAGTCCGCAGAAGACTTGAGATTGTGGCAGAGGTTCACCTTCCAGCAGGCCAACAACCCTAAACATAGATCAAAGTATATTCATGTGTTAGAATGGCCCAGTCAAAGTCCAGACCTAAATCCAATTGAGAATCTGTGGGGCTGAATACAAATGCACGCCACACTTTTCACATAATTATTTGTAAAAAAAGTTTGAAAAACATTTATCATTTTCCTTCCGCTTCACAATTATGTGCCACTTTGTGTTGGTCTATCACATAAAATCCCAATAAAATACATTTACATTTTTGGTTGTAAAATGACAAAATGTGGAAAATTTCAAGGGGTATGAATATTTTTTCAAGGCACTGTATATACCATAGTTTGTTTAAACTATAACTTTTGCGCAAACCAGTCAATATACGCCTATTGCAATTTTTTTAATTTTTTTATTGGGTACTATATGTTTTATAGCAGAAACTTTGTCGGTCTTTTTTTGTTTATAGAGCCAAAAAAAAACAGTGTTGATCAAATGCCACCAAAAGAAAGCTCTATTTGTGGGAGAAAAAAATTACATAACTACAATAATACAGTATCTCACAAAAGTGAGTACAACCCTCACATTTTTGTAAATATTTTACTATATCTTTTCATGTGACAACAATGAAGAAATGACACTTTGCTACAATGTAAAGTAGTGAGTGTACAGCTTGTATAACAGCGTAAATTTGCTGTCCCCTCAAAATAACTCAACACGCAGCCATTAATGTCTAAACGGCTAGCAACAAAAGTGAGTACACCCCTAAGTGAAAATGTCCAAATTGGGCCCAATTAGCCATTTTCCCTCCCTGGTGTCATGTGACTCATTAGTATTACAAGGTCTCAGGTGTGAATGGGGAGCAGGTGTGTTAAATTTGGTGTTATCACTCTCACTCTCTCATACTGGTCACTGGAAGTTTAACATGGCACCTCATGGCAAAAAAACTCTTTTTCAGGAGCTGAAAAAAAAAGAATTGTTGCTCTACATGAACATGACCTAGGCTATAAGAAGATTGCCAAGAACCGGAATCTGAGCTGTAGCACGTAGGCCAAGACCATACAGTGCTTTAACAGGACAGATTCCACTCAGAACAGGCCTTGCCTTGGTCAACCAAAGAAGTTGAGTGCACGTGATCAGCGTCAAATCCAGAGGTTGTCTTTGGGAAATAGACATATGAGTGATGACAACATTTCTGCAGAGGTTGAAGGGGTGGGGGGGTCAGCCTGTCAGTGCTCAGACCAAACGCTGCACACTGCATCAAATTGGTCTGCATGGCTGTTGTCCCAGAAGGAAGCCTCTTCTAAAGATTATGCACAAGAAAGCCTGCAAACAGTTTGCTAAAGAAAAGCAAACTAAGGACATGGCTTACTGGAACCATGTCCTGTGGTCTGATGAGAACAAGATAAACTTATTTGGTTCAGATGGCGTCAAGTGTGTGTGGCGGCAACAAGGTGAGGAGTACAAAGACAAGTGTGTCTTGCCTACAGTTAAGCATGGTGGTGGGAGTGTCATGGTCTGGGGCAACATGAGTGCTGCCAGCACTGGGGAGCTACAGTTTATTGAGGGAACCATGAATGCCAACATGTACTGTGATATACTGAAGCAGAGCATGATCCCCTCCCTTCGGAGACTTGGCTGCAGGGCAAAATTTCAACATGATAACGACTGCAAACACACCTCCAAGACGACCACTGTCTTGCTAAAGAAGCTGAGGGTAAAGGTGATGAACTGGCCAAGCATGTCTCCAGACCTAAACCCTATTGAGCATCTGTGGGGCATCATCAAATGGAAGATGGAGGAGCGCAAAGTCTCTAACATCCACCAGCTCTGTGATGTCGTCATGGAGGAGTGGAAGAGGACTCCAGTGATAACCTGTGAAGCTCTGGTGAACTCCATGCCCAAGAGGGTTAGGGCAGTGCAGGAAAATAATGGTGGCCACACAAAATATTGACACTTTGGGCCAAATTTGGACATTTTCACTTAGGGGTGTACTCACTTTTGTTACCAGCGGTTTAGACATTAATGGCTGCGTGTTGAGTTATTTTGAGGGGATAGCAAATTTACACTGTTACACAAGCTGTACACTCACTACTTTACATTGTATCAAAATGTCATTTCTTCAGTGTTGTCACATGAAAAGATATAATAAAATATTTACAAAAATGTGAGGGGTGTACTCACTTTTGTGAGATACTGTATATGTATATATGATTTATTTATTTTTATTATTTATGTTTTGTTTTTATTGTTAAAATAATTGTATATATTTATATATATCAACCCTCTGTAGCAAGATATTAAGTTCTGGTCACATAAAACTGTTTTGGATGAATCCTTAGGAAAAAAAAAACAGATTCCATGCAATGTTGTCTGTCAATGATATTAATAGAGATTAATATTAATGGACATTAATTATCATCAAATACAAATCCTAATGTATTTACTTGGTGTAATGCAGAATTTGAAATGCGAATCAGGGATCACATGTGGTTTTCAATTGTTTAACGTTTCAATATCCTTGTTTAACTGGGAATAGTTTGAAATTATATTTCTATGGTGGTAAAAAATAACACCTTTGTCTGATTTATTTGATATACCTAAATTTACATTAAATTCGTAAATATACCCCCATTTCTACATTTGGTTTATACCAGTTCAAATATGGGCTCCAACTTGGAGACTCTGAAATATAGAGTTAGGACTGCAGTATAGAGGAGCCTTGGCAAGGTACTGCAGCTTTCGCATATATTTGCAAATGTGTGCAACTAAACCCTCTATTTTTATTATGAATTGTTACACAGGATCAATTTGGGTTTTTTTTGTGTGTTTTTGTTTAGTTTTTTTTTTGCAGGCCAGCTGGTAAGTATACTGGACAATTTCTGTTGTTTGTAATGTGCAGGTGATACTCTCCCCTGCCTACCCAAAGTCAACATTTAGTGTCTCTGCAGCCAATTACCAGGCCCAAGTACTGTTACAAAAACTAGAAAAAGCTTAACCCTGGGTATGTTTTGAACATCCAAAAGTGGAAACTTCCAGAGAGAAGGTCTGGGTGTTATGGAGAAAAATCCGGAGACGTGGCTCCCAAACAAAATTGACGTCCTTTTTTGCCCACAAATAGAGCTTTCTTTTGGTGGTATTTGATCACCTCTGCGGTTTTTATTATTTGCGCTATAAACAAAAAAAGAGCGACAATTTTGAAAAAAACGCAATATTTTTTACTTTTTGCTATAATAAATATCCACAAAAAATATATAAAAAAAACATTTTTTTCCTCAGTTTAGGCCGATACATATTCTTCTACATATTTTTGGTAAAAAAAAAATCGCAATAAACGTATATTGATTTGTTTGCGCAAAAGTTATAGCGTCTACAAAATAGGGGATAGTTTTATGGCATTTTTATTAATAATTTTTTTTTTACTAGTAATGGTGGCGATCAGTGATTTTTATCATGACTGCAACATTATGGCGGACACGCCGGACAATTGTGACACATTTTTGGGACCACTGGCATTAATACAGAGATCAGTGCGATTAAAAATGCATTGATTACTGTAAAAATGTCACTGGCAGTGAAGGGGTTAACACTAGGGGCAGTGAAGGGGTTAATGTATGTCCTAGTAAGTGTTCTAACTGAAGGAGGATGTGGACTGTGCAGAGAAACTAACAGATCGCCTGTTCATACTCTGTATGAACAGAGAATCTGTCAGTTCTCCCCTCAGAACCGGAAACTGTGTGTTTACACACACACAGCTCCCGGTTCTCCATGTGCCCTGAGCGATCGTGGGAGCCCGCCGGTGATCGAGACCGCCAGGCGCTCGTGGGCGAGCAGGGGGCAAGCGCATGAGTCCCCTAGTGGCCATCTATGGTACCGATGTACCATGATGGCGATTCACCAGCCTGTGACATTTTGCCGCAGTATAACTGCGGCGGACGGTCGGCAAGCGGTTAACATAAACACTTCACTGTTTATAGTAGCATGTTTGAACTTGGGTGCCAGACACATATGTCTGGAGTAAAATTATTACAAATGTAATTAAGCTGCATTAAGATATATTGATGACTAAAGCTTTATGACTATGATCAAATCATTTTATAATGCTTTTTGATTATTTCCTAATCAGCCTTTTACTGGCTAAGACAAAATTGCTGTCAAAAATAGAGAAATAGAATACAAAAGATGCATACAGATCTAACATAATACACAATGACAGTAATAAGTGCACAATCGATTGTTATGTTTTTCTGACTAAGCACAAGCTGTGTTGGTTTTTGACACTTTTGTTCTGCATTGTAGTAATGCTGACATTCTTATAATGAGGGAATGTGGCATTATTGATCTACTTAACCTTCAGACACATGTTTTCAAGCAATTGCTTACTTTGCTGTTTAGACATGGATGTATGCGAGTTATGTGCCTTCTGTTCAAGATAAATAAACAGCTTTCTTTACTTAATCAAAACTAAATTCAGCTTCTGCTGAGTCATAGTGTCATGACTTATAGCTGAATTATCCAGAACCTTCTGCTTGCAGATGGAATAAGTATCATGATGTAGATTCTGCTCTGTAACTAGGTATTCCAGCAAAACTGACTTACTCTCCTGCTTTTGTATAGCATTAGAACTATCTGCAAACTTTCCTTCATAAACAGTAGAGATCTGTACAAAAGCAAAACCTCTAGTAGATAATTGCATAATCATGTGTGACGCACAACCTTGTGTAAAAACAAATGATAAAGCTATTGGCTCTCCAATCAGGAAGGGGTGGGCAAAGATTCTTGAGACTACCATCAATAACTGGCACGTGGAGAACTCATTTATCTGCATTTATCTTTTACCTGCATTGGATTCACATCTGTAGGTACGCAGATTTGCTTCCAGGTGCATTTCTCACCTATTATAAGTCTCTAATTTACAGTGAAATATCACTACACAGAAGGACTATTTTCTATGACTAGCTTACAGTATAATATGAAAGTATAACAGATTATTGGGAAGGAACCCTGAAAAATGTACATTTTGTCTGGAATTCTTCCCGAAAAATAGCAGTGCATATCCTGGTATGTAAGGGTGCCTAGGTATTCCTGTCCCTTTAGCTCCAAAGCTGTATAACTGAAATATGAGATCTACGGCACTGCTGCCTCTGACTGCTAGTCTCAAAAGATTTTAAGTGAGATTTGATGATATCACTTTTGTACTGCTTAATGTTCTCCCTGCTGGAGGCTCTGAAGTAAGGAAGCAAACCCTGTCTCTACCAAGATGGCTACCTCCATACAGACACACAGTGCAAAAAAAGCATGGTAAGTCAAGAGTGGAGAAAGATCAGCTGTAGCTTACAGGAAATACTGGTGACTAGAAATGAGCTTGTATTCAATCTGAATGACATAACTCAAGATCCTCAGTCATGTCAGCGGTTCGGTATTGTCAGGTGTTGGGTCTTTGTGATTCAAAAAGATCTACATAGCTGGATGACATGATTGACTTTGAATTTTAATTGATTTCCTTTTCTATTTTCACAAACATTACTTTGTTACAGCGTGTGTGTTGTTTTTTTTTTTTTTACTTTTTTGAGAACGTGTAATAAGGGGTACAATTGCACCCTATGCTCATTACCCTGGTCCCAGGAATGTTTTACCCATTTTAGGTGCCTACTTATTGTTTATCTAATGTAGATTTACTGGGACAAGTTAAGTAATGCATAGGCTAATAGTAGTTTACAGTGCACACAGCTCAAAAGTGGAGACTCCAGGTACAAATTTGGTCATAAAAGTGGTCTAATGCAGTGTTTCAGCCAATATATGTTGCATTGACCCGGCATGAATACAAGGACTGGGTATGTTGGGTGGGGAGGTGGGAAGGAAAGAGAGGTAAAGGTTAGATCACAAGCACACCTAAATTTAAAAATGAAGAAGATCTGCATCAAAGCCAGGAGGTAGAAAGTATTGAATCAAGGGTTGTCAGATCACCAAGTGTTTATCCAAGCTGTCAGATCACTTTGCTTCGATGTTCTTGTGGAGCGTGGTTTGATTAATTCTTGTTCTAGTTTCAGCTGTGGAGAGGGTGGTGGTTTAAAAAATACATACTGTAGATCCATTCACATCAATTCCTGTGCACCAAAGGGTGCACAAGAGAGTCCCTACCACACTCATGTTAGGTTGGAAAGTAGTCAACTAACCTTTGTAATTTTGGATTATGGGAAGAAAACCATAAGAAAATACAATCACAACAAACGCAATGCAGAAAATGTTTGTGTTTTTTTTTTTTGCTAAAGGAGTGGAGGCTGCTCACTGAGCAAAATGTATGTTCACTTAATGAATAAGGTAAAGCTGTGTGCACTCTGAAAACTCAAAATATCTGCAGGTAAAAAAAAAACTGGAGTTAGGCTTTCACATGATTTTATGACTGAAGTGAACATAGCTTTTTCTCACTCTTTGAAGCCTCTCTATTTATTACTGTAATGTACTCAGACTACTTATACAGTAATAACTATAAACTTGCTTCTGGTATTTTTTATTTTTCTAAGTGCAACAGCAAGGGTTAAAATACCCTTTTTTTGCTTTATTTTCAATATACTAAGTGCCAAGGCAAGGGTTAAAATACCCTTATTTTGCGGTTCTTTTTTTTATTATTGTAATTTCTAATTTTTAATATATAAGGGTTAAAATACTCTTGTTATTGCCTTGCTTTTAATATACTTAGTGCAGCAGCAAGGGTTAAAAAAAACTTTTTCTCAACTTTTCAGACACTGCCCCCTAATTGCATGATCTTTAAATTTAGTAAATCAAACTTGCTGTAAAGCTGTACTCACTTTGACTACCCAATCATATACTTGCAAAAATCCAGATTTTTAACCACTTGCCACCCACTCACAGTACATTTACTGCAGGTGGGCATCAGCTACATGGTGCACAGTACCCCGCAGCTGTGAGTGGCTAGCAGGGCAGGACTTAGGGTGGTGGGGGCCCCTGGGCTTGAGTCACTTTCAGGCCCTACCTTCTATATATTACCGTATTTATCGGCGTATAACACGCGCCGGCGTATAACACGCACCCCAAGTTTAGGAGGGAATTTTAAGGAAAAACACTTTTAGGGGGGAAGTTTAAGGAAAAAACTTACATTTAAATGCTCATTAATGCAGCCTTGCACAGCGTCCATCTGCAGCCTTGTCCAGTGTCATTGCAGCCTTGTTAATGTAGCCTTGTCATTTGCAGCCTTGCCCCAGTGTCATTTGCAGCCTTATCATTGCAGTCTTGAAGTCTAAAAATGGCGCCGCCGAAATACAGAGTCCTTGTCACTTGTCACGTCACTTGTCAGCGATGCAGGGTGTCACTTGTCAGCGGATGCAGGGTGTCACTTGTCAGTGGATGCAGGGTGTTACTTGTCACGTCACTTGTCAGCAATGCAGGGTGCCACTTGTCAGCGGATGCAGGGTGTCACTTGTCAGCGGATGCAGGGTGTCACTTGTCACGTCACTTGTCAGCTGATGCAGGGTGTCACTTATCACGTCACTTGTCAGCGATGCAGGGTGCCACTTGTCAGCAGATGCAGGGTGTCACTTGTCAACGGATGCAGGGTGTCACTTGTCAGCGGATGCAGGGTGTCACTTGTCACGTCACTTGTCAGCGGATGCAGGGTGTCAATTGTCAGCGGATGCAGCGTGTCACTTGTCAGCTGATGCAGGGTGTCACTTGCCACCAGGTCGAATGGGGACCCCATCGGGTAGGATGTATGGGGGCCCCATGATTTCTAACATTCAGGGGGGCGGCAAACTCCCACCCGCTAGCAAGCCCATTTTGCCGGCACCGCTGCTTATTTCACGGCGACCGATCGGGCTTGTGTACTCCCACTTCCTGGTAGCAGTGGAACGCACCATAGGGCGGACGTGATGTAATCAGCCGGAAATGATGCAAGACATGGGAGGCAATGCGCCCATCATTTCTGGCTGATGACATCACGTCCGCCCGATGGTGCGTTCCACCGCTATCAGGAAGTGGAAGTAAACACAAGCCTGATCGGTCGTCGTGAAATAAGCAGCGGTACCGACAAAACGGGCTGGCTAGCGGGCGGGTGTTTGCCGTGGATCCGGCCCTGCCCGCGGGGCCCCCTATTGGACGGGGCCCATGGGCTTGAGCCCAGTCAAGCCCAATTGTAAGTCCGGCCCTGGTGGCTAGGGTATCATGTGATTGCCATGATCAATCATTGCGATCACTTGATTACATGTAAGCAAAACAGTCATTAATGGCTTCCATTCATGACAGCTTCCTTACTATTGTGATGCTGTAATTGGCCACAGCTATCACATGATACCTGGCACCCTGTACCATGTGATTAGCTGTAGCCAATCACAGCATCACAATAGTAAGCAAGCTGTCATGAATGAAAGCCATTCATAACATAATTTTTATTTTATTTTTTACACACTGTCACCAGTCAGTATCCCTGATCATACCTAGGTGACAGCATGTAAAAAATAAAATTGTGAATAATGACCCAAATTATCTTTTATTTCTTCATATTCCAAAAAATTAAGACAAAAAAGTACAACTTCAAAAAGCTCGCCATGCCTCTTACTTAATACCTTGGACTGTCTACTTTCCAAAAATATCATTTGGGGATATTGGTACTGTCCTGGAATTTTAGAGCCTCAAGAAATGAGAGGCAGTCAGCACATCAGGACTGAACAATTTTCAAATATATATACCATAGTTTGTAGACTCTAAAACGTTCACACAGAATAAATAAAATACACTGATTTGGGTTTACCAAAAAAAATGAAGCAGATTACATTTTGGCCTAAATTTATGAAGAAAGATTATTTTTTTGCAAAATTTAATAAAAGAAACTAAGAAAAATGTTTTTTTTTTTTTATTTCAGTATTTTTTCATTTATATAGCAAAGAATTTAAAAAAAACCCAGTGGTGATTAAATACCACCAAAAGAAAGCTATATTTGTGTGAAAAATAATATAAATTTAATTTGCACACATTGTTGATTTGTCCGAGCAATTGCCAGTTAAAGTAGCACATTGCTGAATAGCAAAAAATGCCCTGGTCATGAAGGGGGTAAAACCTTTCCAGGGTCTTGTGGTTCATTTCTATTACACTTGACAAGGTACTCATGTTCATCTTATTTACTAATATTCTGTTTGCAAAGTAAACATTCTCTACTCATTTAGTAAATCAACCTCAGTATCTCAAATTAGAGTCAAACCCAGGACCCACAGCTGCAAAGCTCCTTGACACCTAGACCTCAGCACTAGTGATTAGCGAACGCGCCTGGGTTCAATTCACATGGTGTTTGTCAAATTTGTTATAAATTCTGGAAATATAACACCTTAATCTGATCACATCTGAAGTCACATAACATGTTTGGGTGATGTTTTTTAAGCTTTATATGGTGTTCGTAACAATTCAGGTTCTCATGTCCAGTGTCTGTAATTCCTCATGCTGTCATCACATAATTTGCATGTGTAATACTTTTTTTTTACTTTTGTATTATTGTTTGGCTTTAATATAGCAACAGCAAAACCCCAATCTGATTCATTACCAGGACTAGGAAAAAAAAGCTTTTTTAGGCATTTGTGGATGGCATACCTAATTTCTATAACCAGGTGTAACACACAAATTAACAGCTGGGAACAGCAGTCAGTCACAATAGATCTAAAAAGCTATAGGAAATTCTACTCTTCAAAAAATAAAGATTTAGCCCTCAACAAAAGTTTGATAGTAAAGTTAGCGTGCTTCTTTTTTATTGCAATAATATATTACATTTTCTCAAACGTTTAACATAAATGTCAAAACAGGAGTACACCAAAACTGCGCTGTATAAATTGTATGTAGCTACATACAGTATGAAGCACTGTGTTCTGGCAGCAGAATGGGGACTTCCCCTGTGCCCAGTATTTAATCATTTGTACTAGGCCCCATTGTGGAGATGAACCCTACTAGTCATTTTAAAATCAAGAAATCTACATCAGAATGTAATTTCCCATCCATTGCAGAATCTAAAAATCAGCATTAGAATGTAAAGTTTTTAACAGAAAAAGTTCCCAAAATATACTTTTTGCCATCTGTGTCCATTTGGAAAGATTTCCCTTCACTTCCTGTCCCATAGCCAACACAGGAAATGAAAGTAAATTCCTCCAAAGTAAGAGAATTGAGTCACCGGAGTCACCAGGGGACAACCCAAAATTTGAGATTTTCTTTCATTCATTTTCACTTTAGGTGGTAACAGTAAGTTAGAGTGAATCTCCCTAATGGAGGCACAGGTAGCAATTCAAAACCTGACAGATGTTCTAATCCCTCCCAATTCTATCTAAAACTAAGAAAATGTTAAAATGTATTTACATTTTAACCACTTCAAGTCTGGACTGTTTCATCTCCTTCCTGCCCGACCATTTTTCATATTTCAGTGCTGTTACACTATAAATGACAATTACTCTGCCATGCAACACTGTACCCACATGAATTTTATATCATTTTTTGAGACAGATAGAGCTTTCTTTTGTTGGTATTTAATCACCACTGGGTATTTTATTTTTTCCTATATAAAAGAAAAAAAACAAATTTTCCTTAATTTCTGTTTTAAAAAATTGAAAATAAATATTCTTTCTTCATAACTTTAAGCCAAAATATATGTTAAATTTGTTTGATAAACCAAAAAAAACCCAAAGTCTAAATTATTTAGTCTGCGTGGAAGTTATAAAGTCTACAAACTATATATACTCATAACCCTAGGATTGAGAGAGTAACATCAGGAAGTGTACCTGGCTGGGTAGAACTGTGGAGTGTGACACAGAAAGAGAGACTGGTGTACTATAGAAGGCACATTATTACTCTCAGCTGACAGGACAGAATGTTTTACCTTGTGAATCTCGGTTTGAATACAGCAGAATATTACAGATATAGTATACAGGTAGATGGGTCCCAACACTGTGGTGCTCCAAAGGAGAGTAGAGATACTAAATGAAGTTGGCTTTTCAATGATGTGCAATGTGCAGCTTTCAAAATTGACAGCAACATTCCATCCACTATATGTGATTGATGAAGTATGCCAAGAGACACCGGTTACTATGTCTATGTGATGTGATGTGTCACTGCCATTTTGAAGAAAAACTATAACTTTGTGTGGACATTCCTCACCTGTGAATATAATGACTGGGGATGTTCTGGGAAGGCCTATGGCAAGGAGTGGGCACAATATATTTTAAATACGGTTACTTATGTAGTGCCACCAATTTACTCTTTACACATATTGAACACGCAGGCACAGGGAGAACAGGCAAACTCTGTGCATTTAGTGCAATGGTTGAGATTTGATCCAACAAGCCTAGTGCTGCTAGGCAGAAGTGCTAACCACCTAGCCACTGTGCTGCCCTACAATATGGAGAAGGTTAAGAACCACCAGCAGAGAGCAGGTTGATTTCATACCGGGCAGGTAAAGACGTGAAAACACAACCAAGGCCCTGAACTTGCACCAGGGGTTCTTTTCCTCCCTGGACACCGAGAAGGCATTTGATAGGATAGCCTGGGACTATATGGAAGTGGTACTATCTTCCATTGGACTCCTGCCTCACATGTGTGCATATACCTGGGCACTCTATAGAAATCCAAAGGCTGGGGTGCGAGTCCACGGCTACCTTTCGGACGCCTTCAGATTCAGCAATGGTACCAGGCAAGGATGCCCTTTGTCCCCCTTGCTCTCAGTCTTGACTTTGGAGCCCTTCTTAATTAGACTTTGCTCGAACCCTGATATCAAAGGAATTTGGGTCAAGGACCGCACATACAAGTTAACTGCCTTTGCAGATGATATACTGCTTTTTTGACAGATCCTCACATCACTTGACGCAACTTACTCCAAAACCTAGAATATGTTCAACAATTGTTAAATCTAAAAATAAACTATTCAAAGTCTAGTGACCTTAATGTGTTGCTTCCTATGTACCAAGTTTCACTATGCAAAACCAATTTTCCTTTCATGTGGGCATCTTACGCTATACCACAGTAGGGAATACAAATACCCGTTAGATTATCGGAACTGTACTTGAGGAATTACCTAGTTGCCTTGGAGGATACATGCAGGGATCTGAAGAAATGAGTGACTCTCAATGTTTCCAGGATCAGCAGGGCTGCTCTCCTCAAAATGTCTATCCTCTCCAGATTTCTCTTATATTATGCAGACTCTACCAATTTGCCTCCCTCTGCCTTTCTTTGTCACATTTAAACTGATTTTCTTGACATTCATATGGCAAAAGACGCCCCCTAGGATTAGGCATTCCCTGACCTCCCTTGGTCTCCCTGACCTTCATTACTATCATCAGTCATGCTTACTCACTTGTATTGTGAACAATCCCTAAAATACCAAGGTTTGGGTCCACCTTGAACAATATTGTCTACCCCTGCGTAGCACTCTCCCTTGGCTTTAGTCCCAACTCATATCTCTGGAAGCTAGGCCCCACACTTGATTCTTATTGTCAGACTCGCAAGGCTTTTTGAACTACATTCAAATTTGACCCCTTGACTCCCTTGTGTCTCAACCCTACTTTTCCACCTGGAACGGCGGCCAACGATTTGGCCCCAATATGGCCGTATAAGGATGGCTTGTCCTCTGAATTCTTTAGATGTAACAAACTTCTTTCTTTTAGCTATGTAAATGCCATTATAGCACCACATTTGATGCCATTTTGGACCTACCTTCAGATCAAGCATCTCTTGACTTCTCATGGCCATCCTGTCCTAGACCACTTAATGCACTTGAAATACTCTGTGGTAGAAAGCAACTCCAGAGACACCCAATAAGAGGATAGTATGCAACTATCATGTTCACCAATGCCAGGTGCCTGGCGGACAAGATGGGTGAACTAGAGATACTGTTGTACGAGGACGATTTGGATTTTGTGGGAATTTCAGAGACCTGGTTCAACAGCTCTCATGATTGGCTGGGAACCATTCAAGGGTATACACTTTATCGCAGGGGTAGAGAGGGTAAAAAAGGGGGAGGGGTATGCCTATATATCAAGAATAATGTACAAGTGAATGTGAGAGATGACATGACTAAGGGAGCTAGGGAGGAGGTGGAATCCTTATGGGTAGAGCTACAAAGGGATGAAGCTAAGGGCAAAATAATACTGGGAGTATGCTATAGGCCCCCTAACCTGAGGGAGGAGGGGGAGACAGATCTCCTATCACAAGTTGGATTAGCAGCAAGGATGGGAAGTGCTATCATAATGGGGGATTTTATTTATCCAGACATAGACTGGGTGGAGGGAACCATGCATTCGTCTAAGGCTCGCCAGTTCCTAAATGTCTTGCAGGACAATTTCATGGTTGACGCATCAACTAGAAATAAAGCATTACTGGATCTACCGATTACCAACAATACAGACCTGATCATGGATGTGTAAATACGGGGCAGTTTAGGAAACAGCGATCACAGGTCAATTAGCTTCAATATAAATCACACAAATAGAAAACATAAGGGGAATACAAAGACACTGAATTTCAAAAGAGCCAACTTCCCTAAACTACAAACCTTGCAAGAAGGCATGAATTGGGATAAAATCTTAGGAACAAGGAACGCGGAGGAGAGATGGGTTTGCTTTAAGAGCATATTAAATAAGGGCATTAGCCAATGCATCCTTTTGGGTAATAAATTTAAAAGAGCAAACAAAAGTCCTGGATGGCTAAACTCCAATGTAAAAATGCATATAGGGTTGAGGGATCATCATCAGCATTCAGACTTTATAAAGAATGCAACAAGAAATGTAAGGGTGCAATTAGAGCGGCTAAGATAGAACACGAAAGACACATAGTGGAGGAGAGCAAAAAAAATCCCAAGAAATTCTTTAAGTATGTAAACAGTAAAAAAAGGGAGGGCAGACCATATTGGCCCCATAAAGAACGAGGAAAGACATCTGGTTACAAAGGATGGGGAGATGGCAAATGTATTCTTCTCCTCAGTCTTTACGAGGGAATGGGGGCTTCAGTAACCAAAACTGCAGTGTTTATTCTTATAACACATCACAGGAAGCACCTCCATGGTTAACAGAGGACAGAATTACAATTAGACTTGGGAAACTTAACATTAATAAGGAACTCAGTCAAGTAATTGCCAGACCATTTTTCCTACTTTATACTGACCGTCTACTGACTGGAATGGTACCAACTGATTGGAGAAAAGCACCAATATTTAAAAAGGGCCCAAAATACATCCCTGGGAATTATAGACCAGTTAGCTTAACATCAATAGTATGCAAGCACTTGGAGGGGATGATAAGGGACTATATACAAGATTTTAGTAATGAGAACGAAATCATTAGCAGTAATCAGCATGGATTCATGAAGAATCGTTCTTGACAAACCAATCTATTAACCTTCTTTGAGGAGGTGAGCTTCCATCTAGATAAAGGAAGGCCCGTAGATGTGGTGTATGTGGATTTTGCAAAAGCATTTGACACAGTTCCCCATAAACGTTTACTGTACAAAATAAGGTCCTTTGGCATGGATCATAGGGTGAGTACATGGATTGAAAACTGGCTACAAGGGTGAGTTCAGAGGGTGGTGATAAATGGGGAGTACTCAGAATGGTCAGGGGTGGGTAGTGGGGTGCCCCAGGGTTCTGTGCTGGGAACAATCCTATTTATTTTGTTAATAAATGACCTGGAGGATGGGGTAAACAGTTCAATCTCTGTATTTGCGGACGATACTAAGCTAAGCAGTGCAATAACTTCTCCGCAGGAGAAATATGGGATCATTAGCAGTGAATGGACACCCCAGACTGTCACGTACCGACCTCTCGTATGCCTCCGCTTAGTGCCTGACTGGAACACTGAAGTAGAAGGCAGGATCCTGTAGTCAGCAGGGAGGTGCACCGTAGTCCTGTAGCAGGTTGCAGACAGCAGGGAGGTGCACTGTAGTACTGTAGCAGGGTGCAGGTAACAGGGAGGTGCACTGTAGTCCCGTAGCCGGATGAAGACAGCAGGGAGGTGCACTGTAGTCCTGTAGCAGGTTGCAGACAGCAGGGAGGTGCACTGTAGTACTGTAGCAGGATGCGGATAGCAGGGAGGTGCACTGTAGTCCTGTAGCAGGTTGCAGACAGCAGGGAGGTGCACTGTAGTACTGTAGCAGGATGCAGATAGCAGGGAGGTGCACTGTAGTCCTGTAGCAGGTTGCAGACAGCAGGGAGGTGCACTGTAGTACTGTAGCAGGATGCAGATAGCAGGGAGGTGCACTGTAGTCCTGTAGCAGGTTGCAGACAGCAGGGAGGTGCAGACAAGCCGGGTCAAGGTACTGGCGGGCAGATCAGGTACAGAAGGGCAAACCAAGAGAATAGTCAGAGTCCAAGCCAAGATCAGGGCGGGCAGCAAGCAGGTAAGTCAGGAACAACGCCAAGTAAGTACTGGATACAGGAAAACTGGTAACAAGGTAGCAGCGGTCTCAGGAAATGCTGTAGACCGGACAGCAAGGCAGCATTGGAACAGTCTTCTTTAAATAGCCTATCTTTGGCGCCAAGTGGCGCTATTGGCGCTATTGTGCATGTGCGTACATTCGTTAGCGCTATTAGCACTAATGGCGCTATTGTGCGCGCGCGAGCGCCGGATGGCGCTTCTATGCACAGACATTCGTTTAACCCTCAATCTGCTGGGATAACTGCAAGAGGGCTTTTCCTGACACAGACGATGTCCTTTGGAGACGAAACTCGTCGGGACAGTCCCCACTGCTACCTACATTGTTATACAGCACTGTTTTTACGTATTTCCATGTGAGTGTTTTTTTATTCTAAATAAATGTATCCTTGTTTTATGAATTTAACGCTATGGTCCTTTTTTGTTTCCTTTTTGATATTCTCCATATGCCTATGGATTTTTGAGCTTCGATCTGTCTGTGGTACTACATTTCCCATGATTTCATCTGGCTGCCATCCGCATACATCTGTTTGACGGTATCAACCCAGGGTTCATCCATTATGTATCAAGCCTGTTTGACACACAGAGCATATGCTCTAGTGTGTTCAAACGATCTGGTAAGCCTTCCCTATATCCGGTGGTGGTTATTCTTCACAAGTGTATATATATTCACTGTTTGCAAGATTCCTCCGCACCCCATTGTGAATAGATTCACATCTATCATCACCTATGGACTTATTTTTTTGACTGTGTATATCATTATAATTTGTATATACATGTTGTTATTTTAGTGTCACTTTTGAGTTGTGCCCAGATTGCACTAGGGTACATCATTTTTCAGCGCTACACTTTGATTTACTAGTTTTGTTTACCATTTTTTCAATGCGGTGTGTTAGCTGCTAAATACTGTGAGCAGCGCAGATATTATCTGGTTTATCTTTTACATGGCCACTCATTAAAATTAGAAGAAAAGAGGTTTAACCTTAAACTACGTAGAGGTTTCTTTACTGTAAGAGCTGCAAGGATGTGGAATTCCCTTCCACAGGCGGTGGTCTCAGCAGGGAGCATCGATAGTTTAAAAAAACTATTAGATAAGCACCTGAACGACCACAACATACAGGGAAATAGAATGTAATACTGACATATAATCACACACATAGGTTGGACTTGATGAACTTGTGTCTTTTTTCAACCTCATCTACTATGTAACTATGTAATCTCTCAATTATCCTTCTTTTTTTTTAGGGAGCATTCCACTTATTCAAGCTCATCCAGTTGGGCATGGGAGTGAGACCTTGACATGTCTCTTTTCGATGCTGACTGGGAATCCATTTGCACCTTAATCCATAAGGATCCCCCTTAATATTAAAAACCCAGGAGTGTGGCTACAAGATATATACTGGATGGTAGAAGACTCCTTTGCTTTTGCATAAGTTTTCTTCGATGATTCCAAGTATTTGCTGGAGATGCGAGAGGGAAGAGGGGACAATGCTTCATGTCTGGTGTGCTCCAAGCTGCAGTCCTTTTGGAAACAGGTACATGAGCAGTTATTTCTGAAACACTTGATTATTCCCCAGCGCAATACCTTCTACATCACACATCCATTCCAAAAGAATCTTACTGCAAGTCTTTGGTGATGTTTATGATCAATGTGGCCAGACACTGCGTTCCATGTCAGTGTCCCCATGAATGATTGCAGAGGCTCAATAAAATGGAAAAGAATCGAGGCCCTGATCAGCATTTCTCAGGAAAGTCCAAATTTACTAATATATGGTATAGTTGGATTAATTTCAAAACAGCCCAACGCTATCATGACCTCTGTTCTCAGTAATGTTTCACCAACAAAAGTAATCTGCTCATAGAGCTCATAACAGTTTGTGGTTTGGTTAGTAGTGGTGATCTGGCTTCCTGCAGTATAACATCTGCTTACAGTGGTGCTGGGGGTGGAATGCCCCAGCATCCTTAACCCTGAACTCCCACTCCCTTGTCTGGTGCTGGTGTATACTGGTGACACTGGGGCAGGTGTGACAGGTGGCTGGCTGCACTGTTTATTAACACTACACTGCTAGGCTAGTGATCAGGGACACTGTAAGCTGGCTGCCACTGGTGCGTGTGTGTGTTTAAAACTGTGACAGTTGTGTAACACTCACAGATCCTGGCAATGGTTCTTTCACCTTCTTTGTTTACATATGTGACTGCTGTGATTGGACAAAGCTCATAATCAGTCCTCTACCCAGTCATGTAATCCACTGTGTCCAAGGGACACAGCAATCACTGGGCTTGCTAGTGCACACTCTAGGAGCAGCGCATGAGTCGTTAATTGAGGAGGACGTACCAGTACGTCCACTTGAATCAGCAAAGCTCCCATCCAGCCATATATGTACATTGGCTGGACGCAAAGCAGTTAAAGCGGGGTTCCACCCAAATTTTGAACAATATCTGTATGTATTCTCTTCCTTGCCTAGATGCTGACATGCCGTTTAAAAAAATTTAAATCGCAGTAATTACCTTTTATTTTTCTATTCTTCTTTGCACTTCCTGGTTCTCCTCTCGTGGGAGTAGGCGTGTTTCTAGCCTCTCCCAGACTCCACACAGTCTCCTGGGAGCTAGTCTCAGGCTTCCCAGGATGCCACTGAGCATGTGCGGGAACGAGCAGTGAATGCTGGGAGCACAGCATTCACTGCATCCAGGAAATAAATACTTGTGGGCTTCAAATGCCCACAATGAAGATGGAAACCACCTGCAGTGAATAATATAAGTTATTCTTTCCGACGAAATGTGACACAGGCGGACATATTACACACAATATGTGAGTATGTAATACTGAGAAGAAACGTTTGTGAATGAACTAAAAAAAAAAAAAAAAAACGATAGATAGGTGGACCCCCGCTTTAAATCATTTGTACTAGGGCCCATTTTCAACAGGACCCTCAACAACCATTAACTCTAGACATCAACACGAGTAAATCATTGATTTACTGAAAATGTCCCTAAAATATCATAGTGCCTATGTTGAATCACTTGCACCCCATTTAGAACAGGACCCCTGACAGCCACTTTAAAATCCAGAAATCAACCATTTTTAAAGGTAGATGCCAGGCATGTTTTAATTGGATATAAAAATGCTAGCATAATGTGTAAGCTATGGCCAGTGGCCCAGACTGGACACCCAGTAATCCATGAGGACTGCTATTCATTTTGATCAGTGATTTATATGGTTTTGCCACATGTTTTTATTTGCAAATGCAGAACCTTCTCGACCCCTACTTGCTGCATGTGCATAACCTCTGCTGCCTGCACAGTTTGTACACAGTATTGAATCACTTGTAGTAGGCCCCATTTTGAACAATCCATTCATATCTGCTTATCCCAATTACACCATATGAGTGGGAACACACACTGAACACTGAGAACAATGACTTTCATTGGGAGGAGGCTGGCACATAAGAAAATCCCCATGATTGGTCCTTCCAAGTCATCTGACCACATTACAGAGGCTAGAAAGTGTATGGCTGGTAAAGGTTGTTATGGGAGCAAACAATCCTATTAGTCTGCCATTTTTTTGAAGGGGAACCGGCTACATGTCAGGCACAAACTCATGGTCGACCAAAATCCAAAAGTCAACCCTACTGGGAATTGCATTTCCATGTTGACACTTTATGTTTTTAATGTTCATATACTGTAAATCAATTAGTGTACTGTTTTTAAATAACTAAAAATAGGCTAAAAATGTAGTGTAAATGTTATCTTAGATTGTTTTATTGAGTAGTCACTAAGTCCTCTCAAGATTTTCCCTCTGTGTTTTTTCTGTCTTTTTGCTTTTCTCAGTTGAATATTATACACTGTGGATTATAGGGTGACTTTACATATTGTCGATTTATGTGATAAATTGCTGGTGTACTAGTTGTTTCCTTATGTACTTGAAATAAAGATTACAAACACAGAAAATATGTTATTTCACATAAATTTCCACTGCAGAGCGGAAAATCTTATAATGCCATGAAGTCAAAGCTGACATTTATTTTAGCCGTTTCATTTCCAAACAGTTTTTGTTTGCTGTTTAGTATATGAAAATCAAATCATAACTAGAGTGGGGCTTAATAGATTTAAAGTGCTCCTGCAGTTTTGGAGAAAATGACATACTGTACAGAAGGCTGTAGGAACATTATGTTTGGTACTATGTTAGAATATTACCTGTGCTCTTTAACATTAGTTTGCTAAATAGTTATTTTGTTATTAAAGCTGAATTCTAGATGTGGTTTTTTTTTTTTTTTAATTGTTACATTAGTCTAATTTCAGAGAACGCCTTGCATTATTTTCAATGAATGAAAAGTGTTCTCTGATTGCACAAGGTGAAGCTTGTGAATTCACAGCTCTCCTCCTCGTCTATTCAGAGAATAATTTGCATTGAAAAAAAAATGCAAGGTGTTCTCTGAATGGCATACATTCTTAGTGAGCAACCTTCTGTTTTGACTATTCAGCAGGATAGCCACTCAGCACAGGATGTGGAAAACAGCTTGGATCACTGTAGTAACAGCGGCTACTACAGTTATTCTCTGCTTCCACAAGGATTAGCCAGGTATGGCATATGCATGCTTACATTGGTCCAAGCTAGACCAATGTATCTATGCATAAAATTCAATACTAATTTCACTGTTTTCTAAACATTTTCAAGGCATGCCTCTGGTAATAACAGTTACTAATGTGCTTATGTTAGCTCTCAACAAACTGTCACAACATCAAATGGCTGGTGTCATGACCAATTACATGTGCAGCAACATGGCAACTGCAGATCAAGCAAGAGGCTATGGTGGTAGCTTCCTTAATTGTACACTGGATAGGATGGTTTAGTTCTGCTCTAAGCAAAACCTATCATCCATTAGATCTGATAGGCAGCGCAATTGCTTACTGAAAGAGTGCAAACGGTAAGCTGACAACAGGCTGCTGTTAAATGCAAGGAAGCAACTTAGCGTTGTCAGCCTGAAATACGAAGTGCAGTTACTTACAAGATCTCCAGGTAATAAACTTTGCAACAGATTCTCAAAAAATTATTTTCTTAAGAAAACTATACAGAGGGTCCTTAAGTAAAATATACTACAAAATTGATTTTGGGTTTATACACACTTTAACATAACTAAGTAACAAACATCCCTTGTTAGTCTGAATATGACTTGTTCCTACTATGATGCTTTGTGCTACATTTGGCAAAACAGCAAACTGCGCATGCACACAGAAGGAGCCCTGATCATATGGTTCAATAAATTATAGAAATGTAGCACCCTCCTCTAGTTGGATTGTTAGGTTACATTTAGTTTTTAGTTTGGTCTCACTGTAGTCAGTGGAGCAGTGACCTATTTTTTCTGTCTGTTCAGGGCTTCCTAGCTTAGTATTTGATTTTTCCTGTCTGTTTCTTGTAGAAGTATCTAAAATATAGGGCAGGGAGAGTCAGATATCCAGTGATGAATCTTTATCATGTCTTAGCCAATCCCTGAAAGGGGGCGTCTATAAGGTGGCTGGAGAGGTGATAAATGTTTGGGAGGCCATTCCCAAATGTTCTTTCTGCTACGGGGAGTGTTCCAGTTCATCTGGGGTTGTTGCCCCTTGAAAGGCAGCTATACTGATACTAAAATTGCAGTTTGGGCCTCGGCAGGTGCTGAGCTGAGAGCCTGAAGAAGATCACTACTGATTTTTGCTGGAGGGCACTTCCTGAGTCCTGGCATTGAGCAGGATCTTTTTATCTCCCTCAGTGACGAACTATCGGTGGAAGTTGGGCGGTAGTCAGTTCTTAGGACATATGATTAAGACCTACTGTGGGAATTTCATGTGTGGCAGAAGCTAAAAGGATTTGCACTACATGTTTGTCCTCCTATTGATCATTTTGGAGTATCCTGAACCCTTGTTCTGTTTCAAGTTTCTCAGCAATAAATTCTAAAAAGACATCCCCTAGGCTGAACCCGTGTTGCCGGTGTGCATGGAATTGAGCTTATTACAGCCTCTGCACTAGTAAGGAAGACCTGGGCATATTCTCAGTGGGCCCTTCTGACTAAGCCCTACATACAAAGTAATTGGGAGAACAACATCAATTCTGCCAGGCTCAGCATCATAGGTGGGGCTCAACATACCATAAAATGGCTGTCAACACTGACTCTTAAAGTGTATATCTAGGCCGAATTTTTTTTTAAAAACATACTTAGTAAATTAAAAGATTATCTGTCTCCTTAAAAATGCTGCATCTTTAAAAAGACAAAACTACATATATTGTATAGATTAAGTTAATATATTTTGCCTAGACATGCACTTTATCCAAGCCACTTACTTTTCATTTATGTTCCATTACAACTACATATTCATGAAGACTTGATATATTTAGCAATTTAGAAAAGTCAAAGAACACGGGTAACGTAAACCTATCACGAGAGAAACATGGGGGTGCCATTGCGGATCTCCTGAAAATATTGGGCCACCTAGTTCAGAAGTCACTGACCTAGAGCAAGCATTTAGATCAGCAAAGTCAGAGAAAAGTCAGCAGTTCTAATCATCATACATGTTCCAGGTCAGTGACTGAAAGGGTTGACAGCATTCAGCATGACAGACATGCAGCAACATCAAATCAGCAATGGCAGCCTTCATGTTTCTCTCTTGACAGGTTTCCTTTAAAGGGATGCATCTATAATATACAATGATATAACAGCAGGCAGATAATCTTCCAAACGGATAGCAGCGGCTTATAAAGAACTAAATACATTTTGCAGCACTGTGTGTTATGACAGTCCTCTAGGTCTGAAGGAATAAGTACTTAGATAATTCATTACTCTAAAAAAAAAAAAAAAAAGCAAGAAACACTAGGGGTTATATTTCACATCACAGCAAGCAGTTTGCCCAAAAAGATATTTTTGTTATTGTATCAAAACAAATTGTGGTAAAATATATTTTGTTAACCATTCCTGCACGTTTAATGGGAAAAGGAGAACATAGCTATTGATGCAATATCGTGTTTTCCAAGAGTTGTGAGTTTCCGTCGAACTAATATTTTAGCACTTGGCAAAGTTGGCTGTCACAATACCATCTTTAATTTCCTTAACAGGATCAATAAATCAAAATAATGTTCATTAGTACCTATACTACCTAAACTGAATGTAGAGCTTGGAAAAATTAAACACATTTGAAATAAAGTTGTAATAATGAGTAGAGACATTTCCTGTAAACAGCTGAGTTCATGTCTAGTCCATTGAAAGTCATTGCAGGCTGCTGTCAGTCCGAAACTGTTAATGATACAGATTAGTCTAAAACTGGTAATGATACAGATTAGTTTAAAGCAGGTACTAATACAGACTAGTACCCTGTTTCCCCAAAAATAAGACCTAGCGTGATTGTCAGTGATGGCTGCAATATAAGCCCTACCCCCCAAATAAGCCCAAGCCTGTTTCCCCGAAAATAAGCCCTACCCTGAAAATAAGACCTACAAGGACTTTAACTAGGGCTTTTTTGGGGGGTAGGGCTTATATTGCAGCCATCACCGACAATCACGCTAGGTCTTATTTTCGGGGAAACAGGGTATAACATATGCAATACGATGAATGTCAGCAGAGTGGAAACCTGAAATTCTACAAAGATATTCATTTTTTTCTAAAGTTGTACTAATATTTGAAACTTGTATAAAAGTACATTTAGATATAAGAAATAAGTATTCCTAAAAATTCCCCCTATCCCCCCCTTCCTACCCCCCCCCCCCCCCCATCCTCTTACCTATCCTGCCAAACCTGTATAAAAAGATTTGTGTACTTACCTGTTTAATAAAACTGTTTTTTGGTTGGGACTATAGGGGAATTTAACAAAACAAGAAACATAGAAAAGTCACAACAGAAAAAGAATGTTGAGTCTTTTTTTTTTTTTTTAATAGATTATTATTTTTTATTTTTTTTTATTAACTTTTTTGTCTGAGTATATATGTTTGTCCCAAGCATGTTTGAAGCCATTTACTGTCTCACTACCTCTGCTGGAAGTTTATTCCAAGCATCAACTACCCTTTCAGTAAAATAATACTTTCTAAGATTAGTTTTGAACTTTCCTCAAGTTAGTTTAAGGTCATGTCCCTGTGTTCTTGATATTGGTTTCATTTTGGAAAAAACTTCCCTCCTCAACCTCATTTACCCCCTTAATGTATGCAAATGTTTCATTCATATCTTCCCTTTACCTACTTCCCTCCAGACTGTACATATTAAGTTCCTGAAGTTGCTGTCTCTGGACTTGTTTTATCTTATAAATATATTTTTGGAAGTGAGGTCTACAGAACTGGACACAGTATTCTAAATGTGGTCTCACTAAAGATCTATATAGGGGAATCCGGACCTCCTTCCTGCCGCTGATGATCCCTCTAGTGATGCATCCTAGAATTCTATTAGCTTTTCCCACTGCCTGGTCACACTGTCAGATGATTAAAATAAGCACCCACAAATCGTTTTCCTGCATTTTGTTTACTTGTAGAAACACTGAACTGCATTTTCACTGTTTTGACCAATCTTCCAGCAATGTCAAATCATGTTCCATGTTACAGATACCTTCCAATCCTTTTGCACACCTTTGAAATATCAGCAAACATACATACCTTGCCCAACAAACCTTTAGTTATATCACTTACATATAGGTTAAATAGAACAGGACTTAGTACAGAGCTTTGTGGTACACCACTAGTGACTGGTGTCTGTTCCGAGTGAACCCCATTTACAACCACACCCTGGTATCTATCCTTTAGCCAACTGCATATCCACTGAACCACCCAAGGGGTTAAATCCTAGCTAATACAACTTTTGTATTAGATAATTATGTGGAACTGTATCAAATGCCTTGCTGAAATCAAGATATGCTATGTCCGCAGCAGCTGGATCCAGTAAGTTTAAATTATTACTAATTAAACATTGGAAATAACTAACTAATAAAAACAATGGGCAGTCCAGTCCTCTGACTTGGATGAGCTCTGCAAAGACACACTAAAAAAGTATACAAATTTGATGCTTATCTCAGTGGATGAGTTCATAGAAAGCTTGGGCCCTGCCAGGTATATTACCACATTTGATCTTACAAAAGGATATTGTCAGGTTTCCTTAACAGCCAGAGCAAAGGAAAAGACAGGTTTGACATATCAGATGGGCTGTACAAGTTTGGCCTCCTTTTTGGCTTACCTGAGGCTCCGGTCTCATTCCAAAGAAGGATGGAATGCATTCTTAAGCCCCAAAAGGCATATGCTTCTGCATATCTAGATAATGTCTTCATTTTAGAGTTCCCACCTACAGTCTCAACAGTTCCAGATTGTATTTGTAAGGCTTGGTTAACAGCCAATCCAAAAAAATACGTGATAGCCCAAAGCATTGAGCAGTGGGTCACAATGAACAAGATTGAAGCTATTGATAGTTGACTCCAGCCAGTGTAAAAAAACAGGTTAGAGCATTTCTAAGGATTGCAGAATACTACCCAAAGTTATTGCTTAGCTTTGCTATTATAGTAGCTCCACTTCTGTATCTCACCAAAAGGGTCCACCAGAGTGAAATTGAATTAAGAGGCAAAGACAGTTTTTCAAGAGCTGAAGGTATTATTGTGTAAGGGACCAATCCTGACCTCCCCCTACTTCAGTCAAAAATAATTTCCAAACTGATGCCTTTGGTGTTGGCCTGGGAGTAGTCTTATTCCAGGACATTAATAGGGAAGAACATCCAATAGCATACCTCAGCCAGAAATTAAATTAAACCCTGCAGAGAGTAGCTCTGCAATAGTGGAAAGGAAGTGTCATGCCATAAAGGGTGCACTAGAGTCATTGAGGTAGTGCTATTTAGAAAGATGTTTGGAACTGATTAAAGACTGTTCTCCTCTACTGTGGATGGCTCGGAACAAAGGGAACAATTGGTGGGGGAAGTACTGAGATTTCTGTGGAAGGTAATAAACACCTGTATGTGGAAGCTTAGACCTCATTCACATAGGGCATTACAGAAGAGAAGAAGAAGTGTATTTCTGTCAAAGGTGTTTGCATACAGCCGCGGCCATCAACCTGTACAAATCAAAGACAGGCTGACAGATGCTGGTTGAATGAAAAAAAACTGTGTGTGTTTATTCCCTGCTTTACACGTTACATTGTATTATTCAATATATATATAGGTAAAATCATACTTTAGTTGTGCTAAATGTTGTAAGCTAACACACTGACCTGCCATTCATCTATTGTGCCCCAGGCAGCTTTCTAATTATGTCTTTCAGTGCTTTTGATGGTGTCTCTGCTTTACAGCCTCATTTAGATGTCCAGATAAATCCACAGCTCCCCTGTGCATGTTTATTTTTCCGTCTATAACCATTGTGTTTAGCTATTCCGTGGACTCATCAGCACTTAAAATTTCCAACTTGTCAAGATTATTTGCAAGTCTTACTTTCATTGCTAATGGCACTCTATTAGGAGCACACAGCCAAATTCACTGGGTATTATGAAAATCCTCATCAGACAGTACCAACTGTGTGGCATTTACCGTGTAAAACTTCAACAGTTACTTATTGCCCCATCAAGGTACAAATGTCTTTAACATCCAGTTGCTCCCTGCCATATCTTTATGGCAGTAAAAATCCAGCCAGAACCTAACTATACTTAAAGCTGTTCCCATGCTCATTCTAAGCCTATTCTAACTACCCAGTAAAGCAGGGATCTCCAAACTACAGCCCTCCAGCTGTTGTGGAACTACAAGTCCCATGAGGCATTGTAAAACTCTGACATTCACAGACATGACTAGGCATGATGGGAATTGTAATTCCCGAACAATTGGAGAGCCATAGTTTAGAGACCCCTGCTGTAAAGGAAAGATGTGTATACTTACCTATTCTGAGGGCACTCCGGTCTGGTCACATGATCTCTCCAGCGGCTGGCTTCAGTGAAGCAAAGAGATCGCGGACAATGGCTGCAGAACCTGGGCAATGACGTCACCCATAGGCTTACTATGGGGTATCTGTTGTCAGCTATCCTTCCTTTACACCAGGGGTCTCAAACTGGCGGCCCTCCAGCTGTTGAGAAACTACAATTCCCATGAGGCATTGCAAGGCTGACAGTTACAAGCATGACTCCCTCAGGCAGAGGCATGATGGGACTTGTAGTTCTGCAACAGCTGGAGGGCCACCAGTTTGAGACCCCTGCTTTACACTGACGCCGGCGTTGGGAGCCATTCATATGACCGGACCAGTGCTCCCTCAGCCTCCTCCTTTAAAGGGTAGTTATAATAGGCTTAGAATTGGGGATAGGAGCAGGTTTGAGTATAGTTAGGATTTGACTAGACTTTAAGGATCATGTTTGGTAGAAACTGGCCTTTTAGGGCCCATACACCAGGTGTTTGGGACCGCAATGGGTAGCCTTGCCTAGAGCAGTCCCAATGCGATGACAAGGCAAATTGCCCTAACTTCTATTTGTTTAGTTCACGCCACTGGATGGTGTTGGTGTGCACAGAAAAAAGTAGGGCATGTAGCACTTTTTTCACCGCAAGCGTGTCGCAAAACATTACACCAGATTGAAACACGCTTAGGTAAATAAATATGAATGGAATGTCATTTTGTGTCATTCCAATAAAGTTAAAAGAAAAAAGTAAGCAGCGCATAGTGCTGTAGGCAATGCCTCGGCGTTTTGTACTTCACAGTGTAAACCATCAGTGGTGTTACAATGTGGCTGCTGGTGTGAATTTGCCCTAAAGCTAATGCATTGCTCTGCTATTTTCCTACCATAATTTCCATGCAAAGCTGATCAGGCAGCATGGGCAGCAAGTGAGAGAAAATCTCCAGAGAAGAGTTACAGATAGGTATAAAACCCTAACAGAAAATGTAAGATTTTAACTCCATCCTAAACAAAATAAAATTGCTGGTGTTAGACCTTATTCAAATTATTAGTTGGATCCTTCATCTTAAAAGTTTGGTTTTGTGGCAAGTAGTTTTAATTGAACTGTATGAGAACTTTATGACAGTATATTAACCTAAATGACAATTTAATTATGTAAATATGACAAATATATATTTTTTTAATAAGCAGTTTGGTATGCTCTGCTCTTTTCAAAACACATGTTTTGTGGATATACTGTATCTTTTCATAAGACATTAACAAATTATAAAGGTTTCAGAGTTTTTGCATTATAAACCTTTATAAGTACCTTTTTTTAAAAATCTGTATTAGTGATTGTGACGGGCCCCCTGTCCTCAACAGGACTATGTCCGCCTGTAAATGCTTCCTCTGTCTGGTACCACACGATCCAAGATCCCTCAGAGCACCCAGTCATTAGCCATAACTCAATGTAGGGTGAAAACAACAGACTGTTTTTTTCAAACACATGTATCAACAGATATACAACTCAGGGACAATTCCCCCTCCCCCCTTTGATTCGGGGTGGGGTAAACTGTCCAATCAGCAATAAGGAACACAGAGGCATTGAAACATTAGAACAATAGACCACCTTATCAGCAGGGAGGGCTGTTGGAGGGAATCCCCCCTCCCCTCTCTGCACTGTCCCTGGTTTACATGCCAGGAACACCATTACCATCCCATAATACACTTCTCCTAAGGCAGACAGACAAAACAGAACAATGGGACACAGCCACACCCCAAACGATCTCAGCAAAGAGTCCAACACGAGCACCAGCATGAGACAACACACAATATATACATATATACAACATTCCAGTGTGGCTGTACAGTGAGTTCGACTAGCACAAATCAGACTGAGTTTCTCGGTCACCCTGTGCCAGTTTCCAGAGCTCTCCAAGGTAAGCTGGGTTCCACAAACTCCCCACCCAAAGTGACTCCCGTCACAGAGGTTTTGCATAGACCTGTAGCTTCTACGTTGGGATGATGGCAGTAAAACAATTTGTCAGAAGCAGTCAACAAATGATCATGCAGCATTGGGCTTTCCTATTATAAAAGTCCAACGTGTTCTGTAAAAAACATCTTAGAAGCACTGTACACTAAAAATGTATACATAATATACAGTATATACAATATACCATCACAATATTATCTAAAGGTCAATTTATGAACATTTACACTTCAAATATATAAATCAAAGTCCTGACCAACAACCTATATGGTTTTAATTGAAAACAAGACTATTTTGCAACGTGCAGAGTACAGTTGTCATATATAGGTAAAGTTTGTTATTTTACATAAGGATTTGTCTTTTCCGTAGATAATTATGTTTTCCTATTTCAAGAGGTGTCAAGGCCAATAGGGAAATGCTGCCAGAGGTTGGGGGAATTGGTCACCCCTAGTTCTGAAGCTAGCTACATACAGTGCCCTGAAAAATTATTATTACCCCTTGAAATTTTCCACATTTTGTCATGTTATAACGAAAAACATACATTTATTTTATTGGGATTTTATGTGATAGACCAACACAAAGTGGCACATAACATAATTGTGAAGTGGAAGGAAGTCTGGCGTGCATTTGCACTCAGCCCTTTACTCTGATACCCCTAACTAAAATCTAGTGGAACAAATTCCCTTCAGAAGTCACCTAATTAGTAAAAAGAGTCCACCTGTGTGTAATTTAATCTCAGTATAAGTACAGCTGTTCTGTAAAGCCCTCAGAGGTTTGTTAGAGAACCTTAGTGAACAAACAGCATCATGAAATCCAAGGAACACACCAGACAGGTCAGGGATAAAGTTGTGGAGAAGTTTAAAGCAGGGTTAGGTTATAAAAAATATGCCAAGCTTTGAACATCTCACGGAGCACTGTTCAATCCATCATCCGAAAATGGAAAGAGTATGGCACAACTGAAGACATGGCCGTCCACCTAAACGGACAGACCGGGCAAGGAGAGCATTAATCAGAGAAGCAGCCAAGGGGCCCATGGTAACTCTGGAGGAGCTGCACAGATCCACAGCTCAGGCGGGAGAATCTGTCCACAGGACAACTATTAGTCGTGCACTCCACAAATCTGGCTTTTATGGAAGAGTGGCAAGAAGAAAGCTGTTGCTGAAAAAAAGCCATAAGAAGTCCAGTTTTCGGTTTGCAAGAAGCCATGTGGGGGACACAGCAAACATGTGGAAGAAGGTGCTCTGGTCAGATGAAACCAAAATTGAACTTTTTGGTCTAAAAGCAAAACACTGTGTGTGGCGGAAAACTAACACTGCACATCACCCTAAACACACCATCTTCACCATGAAACATGGTGGTGGCAGCATCATGTTGTGGGGATGCGTTTCTTCTGTAGGGACAGGGAAGCTGGTCAGAGTTGATGGGAAGATGGATGGAGCCAAATACAGGGCAATCTTAGAAGAAAACCTGTCTGCAAAAGACTTGAGACTGGGGTGGAGGTTCACCTTCCAGCAGGACAATGACCCTAAACATACAGTCAGAGCTACAATGGAATGGTTTAGATCAAAGCATATTCATGTGTTAGAATGGCCCAGTCAAAGTCCAGACCTAAATCCAATTGAGAGTCTGTGACAAGACTTGAAAATTGCTGTTCACAGAAGCTCTCCATCTAATCTGACAGAGCTTGAGCTATTTTGCAAGAAGAATGGGCAAAAATGTCACTCTCTAGATGTGCAAAGCTGGTAGAGACATCCCCAAAAAGACTTGCAACTGTAATTGCAGCGACAGGTGGCTCTACAAAGTATTGACTGAGGGGGGCTGAATACAAATGCACCCCACACTTTTCAGATTTTTATTTCTAAACAATTTTGAAAATCATTTATCATTTTCCTTCCACTTCACAATTATGTGCCACTTTGTGTTGGTCTATCACATAAACTCCCAATAAAATACATTTATGTTTTTGGTTTTAACATAACAAAATGTATAAAAATTTAAGGGGTATGAATACTTTTTCAAGGCACTATAGTTGCATAGTTAGTCAGCTTAAAAAAAGATACAAGTCTATATAGTTCAACCAATAGAAAAAAAAACTCTACATATACTATCTTATACCCACAGTTGATCTTCTAGCGGAAGGCAAAAAACAATTAACTTGATCCAATTTGCTTCAGTGGGGGAAAGAAACTTCCTAGATCCACTACCCCTGGTGTTATTACCTCTAGATATTAGTATCCAGTTATATTTTCTGCATTTAGGAATGCATCTAGCTCTTTTTTAAACAATCTGCTGAGCTGGCCAGAACTACTGTAGTTCTTGAAGGAGTCTATTCTACATTTTCATAGCTCTAATGCCCCGTACACACGGTCGGATTTTCCGATGGAAAATGTGTGATAGGACCTTGTTGTCGGAAATTCCGACCGTGTGTAGGCTCCATCACACATTTTCTATCGGATTTTCCGACACACAAAGTTTGAGAGCAGGCTATAAAATTTTCCGACAACAAAATCCATTGTCGGAATTTCCGATCGTGTGTACACAAATCTGACACACAAAGTGCCACGCATGCTCAGAATAAATAAAGAGATTAAAGCTATTGGCTACTGCCCCGTTTATAGTCCCGACGTCACCGCGTTCAGAATGATCGGATTTTACGACAACTTTGTGTGACCGTGTGTATGCAAGACAAGTTTGAGCCAACATCCGTCTGAAAAAATCCTAGGATTTTGTTGTCGGAATGTCCGATCAATGTCCGACCGTGTGTACGGGCATTACTGTAAAGAAGCCTTTCCGTAAGTGGCTTTCCACCAGTGTCCCCTTGAGCTTTTTAATGACCTGAAAGTGACTCTACACCAAGTTCACTATATGGACCACTTATGTATTTATACATGGTGATCATATCGGACGTATTTGCCTCTTCTCTCTCTAGTTTAAGGTAGGAACAGATGATATGATCAAAAGCAATGTTTACAGTGATATGGCACAATTAAAGAAAATTACAATTTTTTTGTTTACCTTTTTACTTGCGTAAAATTCTAAATAGCTTTCCCCTTTTATGTAATGTTAAGGAGGGTGCTGAGGAGGTATGTTTGTCTGTACTGTGCTGGCAGATTTCAGTTGTAAACTAGATTTGCAAACTGTCTGTCCTAGCAAAGGGTTTAATATTTAAAGGCTTGGACACTACATTGTATGTTAATGTACTTTTTAAATAAACTGTCCTTCAGTTGGTCCCCTAATTGCGCTTTAAAATTGATCATAATAGCTTGAAAGCTGCCTTTAATCTATCTCCAAAGACACAACCAGAAAGGCAAAATATATAATATATATATATATATATATATATATATATATATATATATATATATATATATATATATATATATACACACATTGGGGGTTATTTACTAAAGGCAAATCCACTTTGCACTACAAGTGTACTTCAATGTACTTGGAAGTGCAGTCGCTGTAGATCTGAGGGGGACATGCAAGGAAAATAAAAAACAGCATTTTTGCTTGCACATGATTGGATGATAAAATCAGCAGACCTTCCCCTCATTTCAGAGCTTCCCCTCAGATCTGCAGCGATCTATAGCGACTGCACTTTCAAGTGCACTTGCAGTGCACTTGTAGTGCAAAGTAGATTTGCCTTTAGTAAATAAACCCCATTAGCACACCCCTCACATTTTTGTAAATATTTTATTATATCTCATGTGACAACACTGAAGAAATTACACTTTTCTACAATGTAAAGTAGTATGGGTACAGCTTGTATAACAGTGTAAATTTGCTGTCCCCTCAAAATAACTCAACACACAGCCATTAATGTCTAAACTGCTGGCAACAAAAGTGAGTACACCCCTAAGATGAAAATGTCCAAACTGGGTCCAATTAGCCATATTCCCTCCCCGGTGTCATTAGACTTGTTAGTGTTACAAGGTCTCAGGTGTGAATGGGGAGCAGGTGTGTTAAATTTGGTGTTATCGCTCTCACTCTCACATACTAGTCACTGGACGTTCAACATGGCACCTCATGGCAAAGAACTCCCTTTGTAAAATAGGCGTATGAGTGCTGCCAGCATTGCTGCAGAGGTTGATGGGGTGGGGGGTCAGCCTGTCAATGTTCAGACCATACGCCACACACTGCATCAAAGTGGTCTGCATGGCTGTCATCCCAGAAGGAAGCCTCTTCTAAAGATGATGCACAAGAAAGCCTGCAAACAGTTTGCTGAAGACAAGCAGACTAAGGACATAGATTACTGGAACCATGTCCTGTGGTCTGATGAGACCAAGATAAACTTATTTGATTCAGATGGTATCAAGCGTGTGTGGTGGCAACCAGGTGAAAAGTACAAAGACAAGTGTGTCATGCCTACAGTCAAGCATGTTGGTGGGAGTGTCATGGCCTGGGGCTGCATGAGTGCTGCCAGCACTGGGGAGCTACAGTTCATTGGGGGAACCATGAATGTCAACATGTACTGTGATATACTGAAGCAGAGCATGAACCCCTCCCTTCAGAGACTGGGCCGCAGGGCAGTATTCCAACATGATAACGACCCCAAACACAACTCCAAGATGACCACTGTCTTGCTAAAGAAGTTCAGGGTAAAGCTGATGGAATGGCCAAGCATGTCTTCAGACCTAAACCCTATTAAGCATCTGTGGGGCATCCTCAAACGGAAGGTGGAGGAGCGCAAAGTCTCTAACATCCACCAGCTCTGTGATGTCGTCATGGAGGAGTGGAAGAGGACTCCAGTGGCAACTTGTGAAGCTCTGGTGAACTCCATGCCCAAGAATGTTAAGGGAGTGCTTGAAAATATTGGTAGCCACACAAAATATTGACACTTTGGGCTCAATTTGGACATTTTCACCTAGCAGTGTACTCACTTTTGTTGCCAGTGGTTTAGACATTAATGGCTGTGTGTTAAGTTATTCTGAAGGGACAACAGATTTTCACTGTTATAAAAGCTGTAGACTCACTACTTTACACTGTAGCAATGTGTCATTTCTTCAGTGTTGTCACATGAAAAGATATAATAAAATATTTACAAAAATGTGAAGGGGTGTACTTACTTTTGTGACATTATATATATATATATATATATATATATATATATATATATATATATATATATATATATATATATATATATATATATATATATATATATATATATATATATATATATATATTTTTTTTTTTTTTTTTTTTTTTTTTTCTACCTTTCTGGTTGTGTCTTTGGAGTATCTGTATGAGTATGGAATGAGGACAGGCTCTGAGTGCTGTGTTTTTTTCACCACATCATAGTCTGCTGATTTAGAATACGTGCAACGATTTGTCACCAGTTAAAGAGGAGAACAGAATGGTGAGCTGGCTGAGACGAGGATTAGTGATATGATCCCTCTGGTGTCCCTGCTAGAGCACCATCTACTTGGTATTAAAACTAGGAGGAAGACTTTATTTTCCAGTAGGATCATTTGCCTATTGCTTTATTCCCTGTGAGGCAGAGGCAAAACAGGGGTATGTTGAGGAGAAGGAAATGAGGCAGGCTTCCAAGTGGGCATTTCCCAATCCCTCAAAGTTTTACGTGGGTGGAGTGGAACCATTGAGATCACTTTTGTCCACAGTGACACCGGGGATACTGGGGTTCTCTGCTGCAAACAATTAGTGGAGAATAAACTCATTAATGCTGAAATGTCTGACTGAAGCCCCCAGAATTTGGGCCATGATGGAGAGGGACCATTTCTAGGTGGCCACCCTTTTATCCCTGGTACAAGGGGGAAATGGCAGACCTCATGGCTCATGCTATCATCTCAGAGCAAAAAACAGGCCACTTAGAAGAGGTTCTCTGGAAAAACCTTTTGGCTGCATATCCATATAGTGGTAGGATCCCCTCTCATTGCCAACATGCCTCCAATTCTCAGATTGCTGAAAGGAGAAGCAGCAGTGGTGGTGGCTGCCTCAGCAATGCTGTTAGGTTGTTTTTCCAACCACTGGCCCAACTGCAGGCAGCACCTAAACCGTATGATTGGAGACTACTTGGAATGCAGAGCTAATGTGGACACTCTCTGTCTGCTCCCTGACATCGTGAACTGTCTCACTTTTATAAAAAATAACCAGTCCTGGATTGCAATGATTACAAAACACCTGCAACTGATACTACCTACCTACTGAACGTTTGCTTGTAATCTGCCCCACCCCCATATCTTGCCTGCCACCTATACCAATTCCTGCCATCTCTTTTGAGTTGCCTCCATTTCTAGCATCTGCCCCTTCTATGGACGGCCAACATGCCAGCTCCAGCTCCTGACACCTTTTCTGGTCAGCACCCATTACTAGCTCCTGCAAGCTCTGCTGGCCTGCCACCAATACCAGCTCCTGTCACTTTGCCTGCCTTGTTCCAGTGCTGAAGCACTGCAAATATCACGGATGTAATGTTTCTGCAGCTGCAAAATGTTTAATATTTGCTGCAAAGTAAATCAAGCTTGGTTCATTTCCACATTAAAACTGCCTCATGTCTCCCTAATTGGCTGCATACATACTGTATAGTGACTGTATAATAATTCTGGCTATTATCTCTAAAATAAATAATACAAATATTGTTTTTCATGATAAAAACAGCCTTGTCTCTTCCTCCTACATTTCGGCCTGATCAAGCTGTTTACATACTGTGCAGTGACTGTAAAATATTTCCAGCTATTGTGCCTGAAATAATACATTCACAATTTCGCTTTATTATAAAGCCTAAAAAGAGATTAATCTTGTAATGTTTTTTTGGCATTTTTCAAGGCCAGTTTGCAAGCTTTTGTTAAAAATGGGCATTGCTATCTGGATAGAGCCATACAGGATATGTGCCAATGCAAAAAAAAAATGACAAAAAAGCAGGGAGCAGATCTTTTAGTGCAGCCTAAAGAGCAACTCTTAAAAATAAATGAAAACATAGATTCTTTAAGATTACATGCTTGGGGATACCATAAAGCTGATCTCCAGCTTTAGTTTCAGTTTAAATAGTTTGTTTGGGCCAAGCTGGCCTAAACAAACTATTTCCCTCACTAACATGTGTGGCCGCTGGGTGTGCTGTATAAACTATAAACTCTATGTAACTGAAGCTACATACAGTATACGCCACTGTGTTCTGGGTGCGAGGCAAACTCTTCCTGTCTCACGCCAAGCCGCACTGGCATAGACGTTATTTTGTTCCAGATGTGAGACAGGAAGGTCTTGTCTTGCACCCTGAACACAGTGCTGTATATTGTATGTAGTCGAAGCTAAATAAAGTTTATACAGCACACCCAGCAGCTGTACATGTTAGTGACAAAAATAGTTTGTTTGGGCCAGCTTGGCCAAAATTAACTATTTACACTGAAACTAAAGCTAGAGATAAGCTTTGAACCTGTACAGGAAGTTGTACACCATTTAAAAAAAGTAAAACTGCTGCTGCTAAACAATCCATCTCAAATTCCATATCAGACCCTTATCCACTGGATAAGGGTCTGGTATGCATTTTAAAGGTGACCCAGTCAATTTTTTTCGTTTGTATACAAAATATGTACTGTCCCTTTAAGAAAAAAAGGTTAACTACAGGTTGACTTGACAATGGATCTACATCATTGTTCAATGTGATTGAAGCATTTACATCCAGGGACATATATATTTATATATCCACACTAGACCCATATCAAAGGTCTGATATAAATTTTGAAGGGAATTCCATTTCATTTTAGGAGTGGGGGCCACACGCTCAATGCCTCTCCCCCATTTTCTGTTCGCCCAGGCTGCATGCCTGGATAAGACTCTGGTATGGAGTTTAAGGGGGACCCCACTAAAAAAATAAAAAATTCACAGGGTCGCGATCAAAATCCATATGAGACCCTTATCCAAGCATGCAACCTGAAGGCAAGGAGTCGAGCTACCACCCGCTCTCCTAAGCCATAACAGACCGCATGCCCTCAATATGAGAGGGTGCCGTGCCATGGCAAGGGGAGGTAGAAAGCCATCTTGTGTCCATGTTGAGGTGGAGGGCCTCATCCCCACATCCCTGGGGAATAAGACTGCCCTCAGGTATCCGAATCTCCTCCCTGCATGGATGAGTAGAGGGTATATAGTAACTCTCCTTACTCATGCACTCAAATATGTAGATAGTAAATAAAAACACAGACACTGTATAAAATATGCTTTAGATTAGCACAGTACATTTACTGCAGCAGTAAAGCAGCACAATAATGTACCTGTATGTCGGAAGCGATTTCTGGGTTGGGGGCACGCACGCGCCCCCGTCCTCCTACTCCCCTGTAATTTGCCATGATTCATGTCAATGATTCATGGCCAGGATGTGCTGATCAGCTGTGTCCAACCACAGCCTAGAGTCCTGTGTTGACAAATAACACAGGACTCTGAACAGAGGGAGTGATCACTTTGTTTCTTTTCCCTGCAAAGCAGGGAAAAGAAACAAATTGATCTGTAGTGAAAAGCAGCATATACATAGTCAGCTCCCACAAAGTGTCAGTTAGTGTCAGATTGTCCACCGCACATTACCTCTATAAATCGCTGATCACCACTATTACTAGTATAAAAAAGAAATAAATAAAATTTCCAGTATATATACCATAGTTTGTAGACACTAGAACTTTCACACAAACCAATTAAAATACACTTATTGGGATCAAAGACATGTAGCAAAATTCCTTTTTTTCCTAAATTTATTTTAAATTCGATTTTTTTTAATGGATATGTTTTATATAAAAATAAAAATCCCAGTGGTGAGCAAATATCACCAAAAGAAAGCTATATTTGTGTGGAAAAATATATATAAATTTAATTTGGGTACAGTGTTGCATGACCAGTTAATGTAGCGCAGTGCCGAATAGGAAAAAATGGCCTAGTCATGAAGAGGGTAAAATCTTCTGGAGCTCAAGTATTTAATAATATCTCACAATGTAAATCTCACATCAATCATGTTATCCAGCAATGTAAATCCTGCACCTATAACATTGAGCAATGCCCCAATGACCCACTGATCCTCTCCCTGCCTACTCCCATCACATGACAGTTAGCTGGCACTGCTGGAATGTCATATTTGGTCGCCTCACCACTGGCCACTTGGTACAAAGATGAAGGCTTTAACTTTATTATTTTAAGAGTACATTTCCTATATTAGCTTTGAGATCTATTGTGCCTGCTATTTCCACTGATCAGTTCAGGACTACCACTAAATAAATATCAAAACGTGTTAAAAATTATTTTTTTATTAAATATTTAGTTGAAATGATCTAGATAGCTCTGTTACCGCTGTTTTAAACCAAGTAATAATGTAAATGTAACAAAATGTATTAAACATGCAAAATATGTATTGCCAGAATTTGGTGTCACTACACTGTTCATGAGAATCATACTGGGCTTAATACACAGAATCAGATCGCATGCGGTATATAGATGTTTTCCAAATACCGCATGCGATCCTGAAAATGTCAATTCACTAATGCTTTATGCAGTATTTCTATTGTAATTGACGATGGATCTACACAGGGGGACATATTTAAAATATCTTTTAAATAAAGGACTCGTCAAAAACTGCCTACTGTTATTTTTGTCTACTATATACAGTACCCCATAGTCATTCACATGGGGGGGGGCAGGATAAGATTCCGAGAAGCCCCCTGCCCGCAGTTCCCCACAACCACTGGCCAGGGTTGTGAGAAGAGGCCTTTGCTCGCTCGTCCCCCCCTTTCCTGACCTGCCGGGCTACATGCTCAGATAAGGGTCTGTTATGGATTTTGGGGGGGAGCACACACCATTTTTAAATTTTTTTTTTGACACGGGGGTTACCCTCAAAATCCATAACAGACCCAAAGGGCCTGATATGGATTGGGGGGACCCTACACCGTTTGTTTCTTAATTATTCATTGCCGCTAATGACTCATCGGTTGTTAAGGACCACTCTTAACAACCCCAGTTCCCCAAGCCCGTTTTTTGATAATCCCTTGTCTATTAACCTTGAAAATGTAACCTATTTGCAAGGTTTACCCCACCCTCATAGACTTGGGGGTCCCGATTTAAGTTTGCAATTTTTGGACTTTAGGCCACATTGCGGAGTTAATTTTTCTCCTCTGAAGAGGATCTTCAGTCAATTAAAAAAAAACATTGTCAGCAGCTACAAATGCTGTAGCTGCTGACTTTTAACAAAAGGACACATACCTATCCAGGGATCCCGCACTGTCCTCGCCCAGGCCTATTCTTTGGGTCCCTGGCACCGCCATTTGGATGTGGGGGTCAGTTTTCACTCCCTGAGGCTTCGGCGCTGGCTTCCCATTATGCATACCCGAGTTGCGTTGTGCTTTATAAGTGGACAAACAGCCTCATGGGTCCTGTGATGTGTCCCAGGAGGTTGTGGGCGGGGGGAGGAGCAAACTTCCACAGGAATCGCCTAGGCGATCCAAGCAAAAGTTAGAAAGTAGGAGCGGGTACCTGCCAAAATTAGATATCTGCTCTCCCCATAAAATGCCAAAAATGATAGGGGAGAATTAGACAAACAGAACTTCCCTTTTGAGGTGAAGCTCTGCTTTAACCCTTGTTACCTTGTGTGATATTCAGGGGATCTAGCGCCTTAGGACCATGTGCAACAGCCGGTTTTCTTAAACATAAAAGTCTTTATTTTCCTTAAGCAAACAAAAAGGAGCTTCCAGCAGCCAAACAAAACTTCAGTAAATGCAACACATCAATGCTTATCATCAATCATCAATGCAATGCTTATCTTTAGCACAACTCAAACAGTTAAAATGCAAAAGTCAGATAAGGGTTTTTACCCCAGGGTTAGCAGTGTCCAGCTTCAGACGGTTTGTGTTACACATGCAGCACAAAGCCAGGTCTGCTCTCAACCCCTACTCCACCCCCAACACTGGGAGTTTCCTGCCTTATGTGCTGCTTCTTGGAGGTCGCTTCACCCCATAGGAACCAGATTCCCTGTAGTCAGGAGCGGAGGCCCTTTTCCCACCCGAATGTCACTCAGGGCCTCCAAAATTCCAAGTCCCAATTAAGCCACTTTTAATGCAGAGAGGACTGCGAGACAGTCCTCTCTTCTGTACAACTGTCCCCGAACCCCTCACCCTTTATGGGTGAGATGCCTGAGTCCACCAAACTATCCCCCTTAAAGGGACCACAACCTGACTATCGGTGCCACATGGCACCCATCCAGGACCCACCCTTGGCGTCCTTCACGCTTGCCACTGGGTTGAGTTAAATCGCATACACACCGGCCCAGGGAATCCAGCACTGTCCTAACATAACCCTCGCTGCACACCAGGTCCTGCACCATTATCTTACTTTTTGACATCAGGTTACCATCTGTCCCTTCCAAGTCCTAGCAGCTGTCCCCCTGCTAATGCACACTGCACATGCGCAGAATGGATTTTAATACATGTTACGCATCCCAGGAGGCTGTGGCTGGCTGGGACTATGTCATTCTTACCTAGAAAAGAATTATGGAAGTCCTACCAAGTAATTAAAAAAAATAGTTACAAAAACCTGTAAACCTGTGATTGCACTGGAAAACTGGGTGAAGGTCTTCTTTACCTGAAACCTACAACTAATATTTTAGGCAATACAAACTTAACAGAAATTTTAAGCCTTTCCGAATCTTTTCAAATTAAGAGAAAAAACAGCTGTTTTTACATTTTATTAATGTAACACCATAAGGAAAGATCAAGAGACCTCGGTTTTGTCTAGTGATCAGATCCCCTCAATGCTTTATCAGAAGCACGTGTCTGCTCCAGTGACTTCATAGGGGATTCCTTTGATAGCTAGACAGAAAGGATCCGTGTGTGTAGTCACGTAGATTATGAACTTCATGGAGATGTTTTTGCACACTAAGTCTGTAAATGTTCATTTATTCACAAAAGCAACACAAATACAGCCATTAATTAAATGTAATTTTAGTTTGCACCAAATTATAATGCTGCATAAGATATATTTTACATTAAGTGTGTTTAAATAAATAAATTTACTTCATTGTAACATACTGTATGGGTTGAAGATATGGTCCCTTTAAGGTTCATCAGATTGGTGACAACATCCCAGCCCACGTCAAATTTTCAGCCATGTGCAGAAAACAGAAACAACATCTGCAATGTAAGTCTGTACCCCCCCCCCCCAGCTAACAGAAGCTAGTACTTTTCAGTTAGTTGTTGTGGATGTTACAGTGACACGTAGTGCTTTTTCATACAGCTGGAGCCACAGCTAGCTTCATTTAAATAAAATTAGATTTGTACACAAACCGCATTGTTTTGCTGAAACAGCCTGAGCAGACATTAAAAATCGATAGCCCCAGTACTGTCTTTTCAATCTGCAGTCTCCTATACGGTACATCTGTAAATACTACCAGCATCAATGCATGTTGCACTGTGTGTAAGATACTAGGTATTTTGAAAACCTTCAAAATGACATCCTGTCAGCCTGGAATGTCAGCATAATGTGCCTTGTTTATGTCTTTCAGCGTATTACACATTGAAGCTGTGAAAGTTCTCTGCAGCATCCCTCTGAGGATAAAGAGCAAGCAGCATGCAAGGTGAGCTGTCCAGCAATGCAGCATCCCACCCTCCTAGACACACACACAACACATGGTCGCAGTCTGCCACCCTCTTCGTCTTTGGCACTCACCTCAAACGTAGGAGACGCACCCTTGTCTCGCAATGTGCAGCCCAGAAGCTCTGCGAAAAACTTTGCCATATACAAGCAGTGTCGAATGGTAATGTCTAGGAGCTGCAGATATTGCAGTAAAATTCTGTCCAAGTGTTTATTATCCAGAGATCTCCAGGAAGATGTTATCAGCATCAAGGCAAGCACGCAAATTCCGCTCATGCCACCCAGCCAACAGTAGGACAAGTAAGGTGCAGCTCCATGCGACGTCTCAGGTCCAGCATTGTGAGCTTGCTGGGTAGACACAATTGACTTAAAAAAAGGAAAAATCACTAGAGCTGTCTAGGCTTTTGATGTCTGTTCCTAGCCTTTCCAGCTGAATGTCACTATTACCATAGTAAAAGAGAAAAGGGCCCGCAGAGGGGGTAAAGAGAGGGACAACGCTGCAGCTCCCAGGGAAGACACATCCGACAGGCAACAACACTGCTTCAAACTCTTTGACTGGAGGGATCTATAATGCACAGCACAGCTACTGCTGCAACCGTGTGGGTGCATTAATAAGGTGGATAATGGCTTTGTCACAGTTACAGTATTATATGCACTGCAAGACAGCTAAAGATTTGTGACAAATAAAGCATGTTTTTTTAGTTTGTTACAGACACTGTATCACTTAGCTTTGGCTTATAAAAGTTAGCGATTGACAGTGTTTACATTATAGCATGTAAAATTGCCATTATTTTATACGCAACTGTGCAGTGCGGGGTGTTAACGTGTACAGTATGTCCACATTTGCAGTCAAAATGGGATAACACCTACATTGTTTTTCTTACGTATTCTCATTCACGTAGCATACTTTTAAAAAATAAGTTAACTTTTTAGAAAAAATATAATAAATGCACATTGTTTTGCAGGTAAAAAAATGTGCATTTATTTATTTATTTATTTATTTATTTTTGGAGCCTATAAAGCAAGGGTAGGCAACCTCAGCCCTGTAGCTGTTTTGAAACTACAAGTCCCATGAGACATTGCAAGACCCTTACAATCACAGGCATAACTCCTAGAGACAGAAGCACGATGAGATTTGTAGTTTCACCACAACTGGAGGGCCGAGGTTGCCTACCCCTGCTGTAAAGCATTGCACAAGCAATCAGCAGATCGCTGGTGCCATGCAGGTCTCCAGCAGATCTGCTAGCAAATACAATCTGACGGGAAGAGAGAATGAACTACCACGGCGCTCACAGTGCCATGGTAGTTCATTGAAAAGTACAAGCTGACAGCCGCAAAGGCGCTGGACCTTGTCGTTTTCCATTCACAGGACACTGTGAATGAGTGACATGGCCAGGCGGGGGGGGGGGAAGATCCTTGCTAGCTGTCAGATTGGGGACTTGGAGAGGTGCGAGGGCCAGTCTGTTCATAGCATGTTACACGTTACACTCTGAATATGCAGAATATGCATGTAACATATAACATGTTACGAAAGGTGAACTTATCCTTTAAAAATTAGTGGCAGTTGACCTTTTTTAGATGCTTTTTTCTGTAAACTCCAGCACTGAAAAATCCTACTTCATTATCTTTGTTTATGGGGGGCTGGGGACACTGTTCTTGTCATAATTAAAGATAAAGTATAAGTATGGCTATCCTGGCATATTGGTTCAAACTGGACCAATGTAACTATGCAAAAATATCCATACCTAATGTACCTAAGTATGTACAGTCAGGTCCATAAATATTGGGATATTGACACAATTCTAGTCTTCTTGGCCCTATACACTGCCACAATGGATTTGAAATGAAATGAACAAAATGTGCTTTAACTGCAGACGTTCAGCTTTAATTTGAGGGTATTTACATCCAAATCAGGTGAACGGTGTAGGAATTACAACAGTTTGTATATGTGCCTCTCGCTATTTAAGGGACCAAAAGTAATGGGACAATTGGCTGCTCAGTTGTTCCATGGCCAGGTGTGTGTTATTCCCTCATTTTCCCATTTACAAGGAGCAGATAAAAGGTCCAGAGTTCATTTCAAGTGTGCTATTTGCATTTGGAATCTGTTGCTGTCAACTCTCAATATGAGATCCAAATAGCTGTCACTATCAGTGAAGCAAGCCATCATTAGGCTGAAAAAAAACAAAACAAACCCATCAGAGAGATAGCAAAAACATTAGGTGTGGCCAAATCAACTGTTTGGAACATTCTTAAAAAGAAATAACGCACCGGTGAGCTCAGCAACACCAAAAGACCCGGAAGACCACGGAAAACAACTGTGGTGGATGACCAAAGAATTCTTTCCCTGGTGAAGAAAACACCCTTCACAACAGTTGGCCAGATCAAGAACACTCTCCAGTGGGTAGGTGTATGTGTGTCAAAGTCAACAACCAAGAGAAGACTTCACCAGAGTGAATACAGAGGGTTCACCACAAGATGTAAACCATTAGAGAGCCTCAAAAACAGGAAGACCGGATTAGAGTTTGCCAAACAACATCTAAAAAAGCCTTCACAGTTCTGGAACAACATCCTATGGACAGATGAGACCAAGATCAACTTGTACCAGAGTGATGGGAAGAGAAGAGTATGGAGAAGGAAAGGAATTGCTCATGATCTGTGCATCTGTGAAGCATGGTGGTGATAGTGTCATGGCGTGGGCATGTATGGCTGCCAATGGAACTGGTTCTCTTGTATTTATTGATGATGTGACTGCTGACAAAAGCAGCAGGATGAATTCTGAAGTGTTTTGGGCAATATTATCTGCTCATATTCAGCAAAATGCTTCAGAACTCATTGGATGACGCTTCACAGTACAGATGGACAATGACCCGAAGCATACTGTGAAAGCAACCAAAGAGTTTTTTAAGGGAAAGAAGTGGAATGGTATGCAATGGCCAAGTCAGTCACCTGACCTGAATCCGATTGAGCATGCATTTCACTTGCTGAAGACAAAACTGAAGGGAAAATGTCCCACGAACAAGCAGCAATTGCAGTAGAGGCCTGGCAGAGCATCACCAGGGATGAAACCCAACGTCTCTTGATGTCTATGTGTTCCAGACTTTAGGCTGTAATTGACTGCAAAGGATTTGCAACCAAGTATTAAAAAGTGAAAGTTTGATGGATGATTGTTAATCTGCCCCATTACTTTTGGTCCCTTAAAAAGTGGGAGGCACATATACAAACTGTTGTAATTCCTACACTGTTCACCTGATTTGGATGTAAATACCCTCAAATTAAAGCTGAAAGTCTGTAGTTAAAGCACATCTTGTTCGTTTCATTTCAAATCCATTGTGGTGGTGTATAGAGCCAAAAAGATTAGAATTGTGTCGATGTCCCAATATTTATGGACCTGACTGTATGTGCCACACCTGTGGGATCTCTGTGGAAGCTGGAAATCACTGTAGTAGGTACCGCTACGAACACTTTTAATTTTTTTAATAAGGTCCCTTTCACACGTGTGTAGTGGATTCCGCTTGCTCAGCGGGGGGGATCATTCCGCTGATCCCTGCTAAGCTGGTGGATGAGCGGAGCGGACACCGTCACAGTCCCACTCTCCTCTATGGGGAAATCGGATGGAAACGAACCGCCTGTCCATTTTCATCTGATCCGCCGTACGGATGGAAAATAGGACCACCATCTGTCTGTCTTTTTGCGGTCAGAATCGAATCGGATGGCGGCGGTTGTCAGTGGACATCTGTCTGCTGACATTAGCTGTTCCATAGGGGAGACTGGAGGATTCGATAAGGTCCGCCTGAAAAACTGACAGTGTTGGATCAAAATTCGACCAGTCATGCCCTTCTAAACCGGCAAAATATTGATCCATGTATGGCCAGCTTTACAACTAAATAGTTGATGGTAGATCTAAAGGAGGTCGTACTATCAGATTGAATAATGTGTTGCCAGTTATAGGTTTACCATACACTATACAATCTGATTGTACAATCCCTTCAGATCTACTATCAACTATGTAATGCAAAGGCGTGCCTGTATGATACTAATTTAACAGATTGTCTAAAGTGGTAATAAAGCCTAAACATTTTCTACCTTAATGCATTCCTTGCATTAAGGTAAAAAATGTTTAGGCGTCAGTATCCCTGCTCACCCCCCCCCCACACCCTTTACTTACCCGAACCCTTATTCGTTCAACTGATGTGCCCCTCTGCAGCTCTTTTCTCCCCTCACTTCCTGGTCTTGCAGGCTTTGCCATTGGCTCCTGCTGCTGTCAATCAAAGCCAGTGACAAGGCAGTCTGTGTTTATAGACGCAGGCAACTCAGGCTCTCGCCAGAGAGGAGGAGCCAGGAGCGCCAGTGAAGGACCTGAGAAGAGGCAGTTCAGGGCCATTCTGGGTAATTCCATTCCAAGCATAAATCTGTTTGTTATTTAAAAAAAATGCATTTACAATCACTTCAAGTTTGTCCTCATATAACATAATTTTGGTAACTCTAAAGGGGATTGTACAAAGATTCTATAAATAGATTCTATGGCTAGCTTTAGACTTTAGTGTATGGTTTTTAGCTTTAAGCTAGGTACACACTATCAGTTTTTCTTTTGTTCAACCCAGCGGGATGAATGAAAAAAAACTGAGGAGCTTGAGAGGAGCTTGCTCGAACTTTCTCTATCTCTGGAGCTTGCTCTAACTATCCGATGTTAGTACAATGAACTCCCCACTGAGCTATTGTGTTCTAAGAGGGGAAGTGTCCCCCCCGCGCCAAAACACACTGGTCAGCGCTGTCAGCCATTGGCTAAGAGCGCTGGTCAGATGCCAATTGGCAGATATTTTTTCGGTCATGCCTCTTCGACAGAAGCCAGACGTTCCGCTGGCTTCTGTCAGACTGGCTGCCGTACACACGGGTCAATTGTCGACCAGTTTCTGTTGAACCAGCCAATATTCAGCTCAAGTGTATGGGGCTTTAGTGTATGGCTAAATTTAGACCTTAGAGTGCAGCTGATTGTGCAGTGATGAGCCAGCTGCTTTCAAGTCAAGCTCTCATCAGAGGGTTTTATCAAAGTATACCTGTAGCAACATCAAAAGAGTGTTGCAAACCATTTATCATATTAAAGGAGTAACCCCTGTGTTTTTCCACCTTAATGCATCCTATGCATTAAGGTGAAAAAACTTCTGTCAGTGACCGGCCCCACAGCCCCCCCCCCCATTTTACTTACCTGAACCCCTTCTATCACTCCTCAGAGACGTGCTGTCCCTCTCTTCACGGGGTCCCGGCTCTTGATTGGATAGATTGATAGCAGCGCAGCCATTGGCTCCCGTTGCTGTCGATCAAATCCAATAACGCGGGGGGTGGGGCCAAGTCCGGCATTTGTGTCTATGCACGCAAATGCTGGACTCGGGAGCGCGCCCGCAAGGTAACCCCCCGAGTGCTTCTCCTAGGGGGTTATCTGATAAGAGGAGGAGCCGTGAGAGCCGCCGGGGGACCCCAGAAGTCAATGATCGGGGCCACTCTGTGCAAAACGAGCTGCACAGTGGAGGTAAGTATGACATGTTTGTTATTTTAAAAAAAAACTGAAGCTTTACAATCACTTTAAATCAGAATGACAGCTTAGGCTGCATTTGCATCCAGCATTGCTAGGTGTGCCTTTTTTTTCGGGGGGGTTGCACTTTTTTTTGCACATTTTTTGTGTGACATTCATTTTAATTGGCTGCCCTATGAATGACAAAGGCAGTACAGTAACTTATGTTTGGCCACATTTTCTTTGTTTAATTTGAATTTTTGCTTACAGTGTTTTGGGTGCTATTAACAATGAATAGCACCACAAAAGCGCCATATGATTTTTAAAACACCAACGATTTTGAACATGCTTACAAAACACAAAGGTGAGGTGTGAATGGAACCTTACCGACAGTGTTTCCTTTTGCCCCATCCCATGCCTGAGTGCTTTCTAGGCCTCCTGCAGATCTAATATAACTTTTGAATTTGCCCAGACCCTTACCCTCTCACTGCAACTGCTCCCCAGATAATAATTTGGAAAACTAGATCCTTCCACTTTACATCAGAGATACCGTATCTGTCTGGGATCCTATGAAAGCGATCCTACTGAATGACATTTCCCCCCAGGTTGGCTTAAGAGAAAGGCAAGGTGGCAGCACCTATCCTAGGATTTTTATTGGTTTCAGCTAATGTAGCAGCACCTCCACAGAACTGTCCTTTAACTTTTAAGTATATGCAAACCTAGTCATTAAAATCTCATATAAGCTTTAATGTTATTTCAAATGTTGTTTTAATTTGTTTTTAATCTGCAGCTTACATTAAACTAATACCTGGTGATGCTGTCATGACAGTATGGGAACAGTCAGGTTTGTCCAGGTATATAGTGAAACACACCCTGAGAAATGCCATGCAGCCATTGCCAAAGTGCATATAGACAAGTGGCTGAAAAGAAGCTCCAAGAGATCAGCAGTGCTGAAATTCAACAAAGGAAAAATTGGAAGCATTTTATTTTTAAAAATGGTAATTTGTATGATACATTGTGCTGTATCAGGTTTTATGTTATATATTTTGAGTTTTCATCTATTGTGATATTGTCACAAGTTGCAAACGTTGCTCTCTAAGACAGTATACAAAGGTTTACATTAGAAAGCAATGTAACCCAAAGGCAGGCCCATGAAGTGTGCAGTACGTCATCCCTTTCCTGCCATACTGGTGGTGGTGAATGTAATTTATTGAGTCATGTGGGTTCTATATAGTATTTTTATAAATCAGCCAACTTTGAGATTGCCGATTTTAAAATAAGCCATTGTTTATTAAAGATAACACAGGCAATAAAACATAGAGACAGGAATACCTTTTCCCGAGTTAAAGATGCAAAATACAATCTTATTACCCAGTGCTCTTTACTGTACCCCACCCCATATGAGTGATTATGCAGACAGAACCATCAAAACAACAGATAGGTGCAGCTGCATCCCTTCCTGACCTAGATCTTTCAAAGTGATAAAGTTCTCCTATAGGAAACATTTGGGTCATTCTAAGAAATCAGTTTATCAAAATGTCTAATTGTATCAGCCCTTTATATTTCTGTAGGTAGAATAAAAACAAAAGATTGTTAATATGACTAGTGCATTAACAAAATTTTAGTGTTGATGCAATATACAGTATATATATATATATATATATATATATATATATATATATATATATATATATATATATAGTATATATACAGTATCTCACAAAAGTGAGTACACCCCTCACATTTTTGTAAATATTTTATTCTATCTTTTCATGTGACAACACTGAAGAAATTACACTTTCCTACAATGTAAAGTAGTGAGTGTACAGCTTGTATAACAGTGTAAATTTGCTGTCCCTCAAAATAACTCAACACACAGCCATTAATGTCTAAACCGCTGGCAACAAAAGTGAGTACACCCCACAGGCAGGCTGTGTGCATGAGCAGGAGAACGCTTAAATACAGTATATCCTCCCACCCTTAGGAAAGAGGGGTATGGCCATTTAAACACAACGGCCAGAGAGCAAGTGTGTAATATGTCCTGCTTTCAATTATATCATAACAATGTGCATTGTCACCCTTATCTGAATACCTGTGAGTTGGACTGCAAGCAGCAGTACCAATGGACAGTGTGCTGGCACCTATTTGCCATAGTCGCCATGAGGGGTAAGCTCAGACATCCTCGAATCCTAGTCTGACTCCAACAGGCAATTGTCACTGTACTAGCTAATCCAGGATATTCTCTGCCCCGCAGTTGCACATATATAAGGGACATGTATAAATGCAGCTATGGGACAGTGAATGCCTCGGCAGCCTATGATTGGCCCAGTTCAGTGAAAGCCTCCTGATGGGCTCTTTCAGGTGGGTTCAGACTGGATCCGAACATGCATGAGCTCATCCCTAGTCACCACAATAAATCTGTGATATTCAGATGATGTTGGAGTGTGCACACACCCACAGGACATTCATAGAAAGAGGCAACACAATGTGCATAGCGCACGGGGAGAAAACATGAAAAAGTATAGAAAAACTGTATTTAAAAAAAGCATACAATCCTGTGTTATTTACGGTGCTCTTTTTACCCAAGCCTTTCTTATAATGAATGTACACACCTGTACACTCATACAACCTGCAGGTCTCCAGTAAAACCTGTATACGGGATTAAAGTCTTTGTCCCACCAATGACACTTTGAACCCTAAAGCCCCAAACCCCCGATCCAGTATTTACACGACCTGGAGAAAACCGCATACCCAGTTTTCTCCTCTCAGTCACAATACACCAGAGTCCTGTATATTCATACAGTGGCAGGGCCTATCTCTGTCACAGCATGTTTCTGCACTTATTGCCATTGCAAATGTTGTCTATGATGAACAACTAGGGGGCTGCAACTTGACTATTGAACAGGTTACCTCCTTATATCTAAGGGTGTCCATTTACAGTACATTTTGATTGGCAAGACTGGCCGTCAAACATCTAATGTCTATAGAAATGTAAAGAGAATTTTTTTTCATTTTTTACATTTGGGATAGAGTAGGGAAGGGCTAGACCCCCTGACACATTTTTATTGCCGTCTATGTCCCTGCAGCACCCATCTACTTGTCTTGGTGACCACTGACACGGAGACAGAATGTACAGGGAATCATACATTTTAGAGTTGTTATGAGAGGTGAGGGGAAATCTTCTAGTTTTGGCTTTACATACACTTTAAAGTGGAACTCAGTTTAAATAAATATATATTTAAACTGTATTACCTGCCAAAGTGTTTGCAAGTCAGTCTGGCTAGTCCTGTGATTCAGGTACCCCTTCCAAACAGCACAGCAAGGTCCTTGGCCCTCATTGCAGTGTCAGTGCAGCTTAGGCTGCTTACAGACTGATGCGGTGCGATTTGACTGCACCGCAGGTGCAGCACAGCTTGCCTGTGTGTCTGGATTGGGTTAGCTGAGCTTTTCCATAGAGTTATATCAAGTTCCTAAGCGTTAGGTGCACTTTCTGAAAGCGCACCAAAGATGCAGAATGCAAGAGTTTTGGTGCGCTTTAGAAAGCACACCTAAACCGCGGAACACAATATAACTCTTTGGGAAAATGCAGCTAACCCGCTCCAAATATGCAGGTAAGTTATGCTGCACCTGCGGTCAAATTGCATCAGTCTGAATGCAGGCCATAGGTTATGCCATTTTCTTTCTATCCACCATGGGTAGGAGGAAAGAAAATTGCTTCATTCCTCCATCAACATAATCAGTGTTGATGGGCGAATCCCTTCTGCAGCACCATTGCGTTGTGGCAGGAAGCGCAGGGAGCCTTCCCTGCCGATAGAACACAATGGTCACTGCCGGCAGCTATAGCTGTCGGCAGTGATCATACGAACAAAAATCCAATAGGCTGATTGTATTGAAGTCGATCGATGAATTTACTTCAGCACAACCAGCCTGCCCATAGATGGGTCGAACCTCAGGTGCTCCCTGCTGCACTGGCAAAGATTCGATCCATCTATGGCCGGTTTTAATCAAGAACGTGCCTGTAGCCACTGACTAGACAATGAAGGTGCAGCAGTACCTTGATAAGTCATCATTCTGCTTTCTCCAGTGTGTTTAATGTCACAACATGTCCACTGTAGCCTGGCTGTTATCTAGTCCTGTTGTACAAAAAATTACAGGAGCTTGATATCAAAAGAAATTCAGACAAGTACTCACCCTAGTTGCACTTCAAATACACTTACTGATTTCTTAATGAATACACAGTTGCTTCAATCTGTGTTTTTTTATATCTAGCTGGAGTTAATTTGTTACTGTGCAGATATTTATATTTTTGCATGTTAATATGATATCATGCAACCATACTGATCACAGTGATATTCGAGTTAGAAGGATTTCTACTTACCTTTGCAGGCTTAATAAACAGGTCATAAATCACTAAGAACCTCAGTCACAGTCTTCAGCTTGATAAATTGCTGTCTTAATGTATGTGCTTAAAGTGTCTGCTGTTGCAAGGATTTACCAATCTATTTAATTAACATGTCAAACATTTAGATATTTCCTGACCTCTTTCTTGCTGCATTTACCACAGCATATGTGTTTTCAAGGCTTAGCTCCCATTTCTCTTTCTCCCAAAATTAGCATGTTCCAGCAGTTTTATACTGTGCTGAAACGCAGTATTGCACCCAATTCTTCTACCATCTGTCCATTCATTAGGTTGAGTTTTTATCCAAAATAAAAGAACACCATTGCAGATAAAGCTACTTAATTGTAATCCGCAGATAAACATATCACTCTGCTTCTTACAGTATAGCATTTATAACATGTTAAAATGAACCTGTACTAAGAAAAATCACAATAATCCCCAAGTGTAGTGCTAGATTAATATATAATCCTTACATTATGTTATTTTAATTTCAATTAAAATCTAAAACCCACATTTTGTGATCAGACTACTGGTACAAATGGGAGAGACAACTCAGTGAATATAAAAAGTTTAAACAGTTTATTATGGTTAAAATAACTTATTTATAAGAAAAAACCCAAATATTTTTGGTCCCCATGTGTTAAAGAACCAATATCGCACATATACAGTATACTACTCAATTATTGTTTTGAACCCTAAGATGATTGGCCAAGAGAAAGGGGTCGACGCGTTTTGTTTTAATTGCTTTCTCAGGACCCCAAGCTCTTGGATGTAGGGCTGAGTAGTCTAACTAAGAAAATATACACACAATTAATACAAAATAATATTTTCAATAATCAATAGCAAAGTAATCAAATTTGTATATCATTGCTACAAAATTGCACAAACAAAGAGACACCCATGCGTGACTTACATAATGCCTCAGGAATGTATGATCAGTTATGACACCAGCCATTTGATGGTTTGACAGTTTGGTTGAGGACACAAGAAAATGTGACAGTTATTAATCCCGGCATTCCAAAAATGTAACAGTTTTTTGAAACGGTTAAATTGATAGATTTAGTTACGTTTTGTGATTTACTGCTGTTCAGGGGTTCCGGGCTTTAGCAAAATGGTCGTCTCCAGCAAGGAGAAACAGGAACAATGCTGCAGGCAATTTACAGTACACAATCATTTTGGTAGCAGAATTATTAATGTGGAATGTACTGTTACTAAAAGCATGGGCATTACTAGAATTGTGAAAGACATGGGCATAACCTGAGAATTTACTGGATTTGACCCAGCAATACTGGAATTTAGCTCTGGTTGCTGGGTCATTACTGGATAGGATAGGTAGTAGATCGATACCAGCACTTATTCTACTGGCAATGGTAATAGAATCGTTAGGCTGCAGTATATTTTGGACCATGCTAAATTGCAAATGTTGCAAATTGATGTTTCCTGACAGACTCCATGGCAGCATACATGTGGGTTTAGCTCCGCCTCTACTACTACCCTAGAGGGCTCCACTCCTATAAATCTTTGCTCTGAGCCAACAGCCGTGTTCTTTTTACTGTCCTCCTCCGAAGGACCGAGGTGATGGTCCTCCTACCCGAATATTCTCCTCCTACGATCAGGACCAGCTGAGCTGCGACCCCGGGAAAGAAGAGTTGCAATACTCCGATAAGCCCTAGCTATTAGCAGGGTATGGACTGGGCAAACGGAAGAGGCGCTGGAAGACGCTAGAAGCCTAGCCACTGGCAGGCAAGCAGAGCATTGGCCAGATAGCCTAGGTGGCCCTATCGCCCCCAAGACCGGCTGGTAGACCTTACCTTGGCCTGGAGATGATTGTGGCTAGGAGCGGTGAAGATTGTTGTTCCTCCTCATGGCACTAGTATGTGTTACTATTGTTCCCCTTCCTGTGTGCTCTCTGTCTTTTCTCCCCCCACACGTTTGCTCTATGCAGCATGGCTGGAGGGCATGGTGGCTGATTCCTCCCTGCGTTCCAGCCGCTGTTTCACTTCCTGGTTCATCCCGGCGGCTGCTCTATGCATGCATGAGTGCGACACGGGAAAGAGGCTTGGTTCGTGCATGCGCGTTGCCATCAAAATGATGGTGATCCCTCATGCGCACCACTGCCATGGCCGGTGCTGTGGTGATGTCACGGGAGTGCCTTTTTTAAACAGGGGAAGAGCCTGCAAGCCTTGGGAATGCATGCGGGCTTGAGCAGCAACTTTCCCAAGCCCTGCTCTTCTGCTAGGAGGTAAGGGAGCACCAAGAGGGCAGGGGCATGCAGTCTGTGGGTCTGCCCTATTATTGACTCAGTTGCCCCTCTTTCCAGCCCCTGATGGAGACCTTCAGGACGATGGATGCGTCACCGCCTGCCTGTGGCCAGCCCTCTCACAGCAGGTACATAGGGGGAGTCTCCCCTGGGTATAGCCTGCTGGGGGGGAGGGGGTAGGTGGCGAACATCGCTACCATTGTCTCCACTAACACATGTGGCTTCACTGTCTCTTTTCTCTTTTCAGCCCTTTTAGGTCCAATCAGCAGCACAGCTCACGTAGAGGAAGTGACTCATCGAAGTCTCATCACCGGCACTCCTCTTCTAGATCGACGCACCACGGTTCACCGTCTAGGATGAGCAAGGACCTGACTTGCCCTTCCACGGCTCACTCCAGCCGCTCATATTAATACACCTGCTGGGGGTGTAGGTCCCAAGTACCATTGGGAAAATCCCTCTGTGACCTCTGTTATGCCAGAGCAGCAGGAGAGAGAGGTGGTAGGGATCAGCAGCTAAAGTCCCTGGTTGAAAGGGTCAGAGAAGCTTTAAATTGGGAAGATCCAGTTGCTGCCCCTTCCAAACAGAGAAAGTATTTTAAGCAATTGAAGAAGGAATGTGTAAATTTCCTGCCTCTTACTGAGCTGGGTGAAGTCAGCACGGATAAGTGAGGCAAAGTGGAAAAAAAGAACTCCATGCTGTCAAAAGTGCTAAAGCTTTATCCCTTCAAAGAGGAAGAGGTCAAACATTTGGAATCAGCTCCTCTGGTGGATGCAGCTGTGATGAGGCTGGTCAGATATGTGACCCTTCCCATGGAAGACAAGGTCTCTTTCAGGGATGCCTTGGATAGGCAGATCGACTCTGACCTTAAACGGGTCTTCCTAACAGCAGGTATGGCCTGTAAGCCAGCCTTAGCCCTGGCTGCAATGTCAAAAGCCTTGGAAATTTGGACAGATAACATAAAGTCTTGAAAAAGAATTGGCCAGGAGTTCGCCCATCCATGAGCTGAAATTGGCATCTGCCTTTCTGGGGGAGTCTTCCATCGCTATCATCCACCTAGTAGCTTGGGTTATGCTTTCAGCCATCACCGCCATGCGCGCCCTGTGGCTCCATCCGTGGCTGGCATCTAAACAGGTGTGGTGCCAAATTCACTTTGAAGGCTCCTCCCTTTTCGGCAAGTTGGATAACGCCATAACCCGGGCACCGGGGGCCGGGGTTCCTCCCTCAGGACCGGCTAATGCAAGGCCAGAGAAGAACCTTTTCAAGGTAGGACTCCGACCTTTTATTGTTTACCTAAGGTCCATAAGACCCTGGTGGCTCCGCCAGGGAGACCCATAGTATCTGGAAATGGAGCCATCACCGAACATCTTAATCTTTATGTTGATACTCATCTTAAACCCTTCGTCGAGAATCTACCCTCTTACGTGTGAGATACTATTCACCTCTTACAAAGTTTAGAGGGTTTGCCTGTTTCACAGGAGTCTTTGCTGGTAGCTATTGACATAGAAGCCCTATACAGCTCCATTCCCCACCATTTAGGTTTGGCCGTGATCAGACGTGTCATTGCGCAGACACACAGAGACGATAAAAAACTATGTGAATTTATCATTATGGCATTGGAGTTCATTCTCCACCATAATGTTTTCTCGTTTGATGGCTCCCATTTCTTCCAGGTACAGGGCGTTGCGATGGGGCCATCTTGTGCCCCATTGTACGCCAACCTGTACCTGGGGGAATGGGAGCACTATATTGCACGTCTCCAGCTCTCACCCTCAGCCTCTCCTCCGTGCAATCCCATACAGCCAATATCTGAGGCTGAAGCGGAATTGCTCCGATCAGGAATCATACCTATGGGAAGCAGCCGCCCTCAGAGATAGGCTCCTTTTGAGAGGTTACTCTCACTCCACTTTAAAAAAGGTATTAAGGCGTGCTAATGGACAAACTAGACGCAAGTTATTATTTGGCCATCAAACAAAAACTGATGACTCCTCGGTAGTGAGGATGATCAGGAGATTCAGCAACCAACACCAATCAGTCAAGTCAATTTTCAATAGGTTTTGGCACCTATTATACGCTGACCCCACCCTACGCCCACACTTATCCGAGCGCCCGGCAATCACTTACCGACACACAAGTTCACTGAGGGACCAGCTGGTCCACAGTGAATTTGTGGGCAAATTTCGTAGTGATCCTTGTAGGAGATTGGGGACTTTCACCTGTGGTGGATGCCCGATATGTCGTTACATGAATACCAAGCAGGATATCATTCTCCCTAACCGACGACCATATAAACCCCATCACTTTTTCAACTACAAAACCGAGGGGGTGGTATACCTTCTCACCTGTCAGTGTCAACAGTTCTATGTGGGCAAGACTAAGTTAAAGTTTTACTTACGAGCCTCTAGATATATTACATCTATGAAGAAAGACAAACCTGACCTCCCTCTGGGAAGTCAAGTTGCTAACAAGCATCATGGCATTTTCCCAGGGATTGAGTTCCTTATTTTAGATAGAATCCATCCTAATCCCAGGGGCGGAGATTGGAACAAGGCCCTTTTGCAGCGAGAGACTCGCTGGATTGTGGACCTTGTTGCCACCTCGCCCCCGAGATTAAACGAACAACTTAGCTATAGACCATTCTTGGAGGGATTCTCTTCTGGAGGATGTGTAGGAGTAACTGCTTCTGTTATTCTGTCACATAAAACACTCGCTTTGTTCTTTTTATGTCAATTATATGCTGATTCCTTCTCTGCATTTTCCCATGTCCTACCTACTTATTTGTCCCTTGACCTTTTGGGGTCTTCCTGCCGTGGTCGTGGTGGGTGGCCGTTGACATTTTTTAGATCTGCTGACCCTTTCTTGTCCCGCCCGGCGCAGGCAGGCCTCCCAGTATCTTTGATCCTTGGGAGCCTTTATTTTGGCGGCCGTGGGTGGTGTCCGATGGGCGGCTTGGCGGCCCGTCGGATGACACACCTGCATGGTCGCCTTCCTGCATCGGTGGACTGTTGTTGCAGTACTCCTTTCGCAGGTTCACCTGCGGGGGGCGCCATGCAGCAGGGGTTCAGGGTCCTCTTCTGGACGCCTTTGGTATTGCCACCGTTGGGGGATATATGAGATGACTTCGTCTCTCCCAGTCTTACTGACCGGGCCATATTTTTGGTCCTTGTTTCTTAACCTGCCAATTCTATGAGTCCACCCATCGGCTGTCTTGATGCCCGTCCCCGTTGCTAGGCAACCGGGTTTGACACTTGGTCTCCGTATCCATGGGTGGGGCCTCTGGGGCTCTGTTTCTGCCTCCCTGTTGTGGGTAGTGCTTGCGTAAGGACTCCGCAAACATAGCGGCGCCGCATCACTACCATTCCTAGGGAGTCTGTATCTTTCCTCCTCCCCTGGGCGGTGACGTAATGACACGATGACGCCGCACGGCATGTCTGGGTGGCCTCAATCCAAGACTTCTGGACCGTCAGAATGGTTTCTTCAGGCCATGCCTGGACCTACAGTAGAGCTCCCAGGCGTGTTCCCACATCTCTTCAGAAGAAAAAAGGCAGATCCTATTAGCCTATGTAGGCTTTTTGTTGGAACAAGTCGCTGCTATTCCTGTCCCAGACAACTAGCAAGGCATGGGGATTTACTTCGCTCTCTTTATGGTACAAAAGAAGAACGGTGCATGGAGGCCCATCATAGATCTGACCCATCTGAATTGCTTCATCAGAAAAAAAGGTTCAAAATGGAGACGCTGTCCACAATCCAGCAGTCAGTCCAACCAGGAGACTGGCTAGTTTCTTTAGATCTAAAGGATGCTTATTTCCACATTCCGGTGGCAGCAGATTTCCAACAGTTTTTCCGGTTTGCCATAGGCCAGCTTCATTTACAATTCACCTGTCTCCCCTTTGGGCTGTCGACATCTCCACGTGTCTTCTCAAAGATCTTATTGGCTGTTGTGGCTCTGTTGAGAACCGGGGGGATCCTTCTCCATCAGTACTTAGACGATCTCCTCCTGCTGGCCAAAGACAGAAATCAACTCCTAGAACACAGGGGTAAGGTCATCTCCACTCTCCAGGAATTCGGGGGGGCTCCTGAACCTAGAGAAGAGTCAGCTGGAACCTTCACAGTCCCTCGTGTTCCTCTGAGCTCGCTTTGACACAGTGGAGGGCACCATTTCCTTACCCGAGGAGAAGGTTGTGATAGTTCGAGATAGGATTCATCTGGCTTTCTCTTCTTCTCAACTCTATGCCCTCCAGTGTCTGAGGATCATCGGCACCATGGTGGTCACAGTACTTATGGTGAAGTGGGCACAGTGGATGATGCGACCCTTCCAGAAAGGCTTTCTTCAACAGTGGTGGTCGGGCAGCAAAGTCCAGTGCATTTACATTACACTGGCCATGAAGAGTTCCCTCCCCTGGTGGCTCCAGCAGAAGAACCTATGCAACCGTCACTCCATTCTCCCCACTACATGGGTCACAATAACGATAGATACCAGCAACAGGGGCTGGGGCACAGTGTCGAACATACTAGAGCTATGGGCAGTGTTCCAGGCACTTCAGGCATTTCGCCATTTGACAACATGAATATGGGCCAAATTCATGAGCCATATGTCTGCCAGAGCCAACCCGTGTGGTGCCCCAGCAGTCCAGGACATCCTGAGCTTTCTGCAGCTGGGCTTGGACATGTCCTTATCTGTCAGTTCCCTAAGGGTACAGGTGTCAATGATCTCTGCTTTCACTGGGGTGTCAATGGCCAGGCGCACCCTTGTTCATCAATTCTTCAAGGGGACAGTTAGGCACAGGCCGCAAAGGAAACCGAGGTTCCCCAAGTAGGATCTCAGACTGGTCCTCGATTTTTTCTCACAGCTCGACAAACCACTCTCCATCAAAGAACTTGTCCTCAAAACTGCCTTTTTGGTAGCCATCACTTCAGCAAAGAGGCTATACGAGATCCAAGCCTTAGGGTCAGAAGAGCCCTTTCTAACGTTCTTTCCGGACAGAGTGGTTCTAATCCCGATGCTGGGGGCAAATCCCAAGGTCACCTCAATTTTCCACGAGAATCAGGAAATCGTGCTTCCCACCATTAGATCAGCCGGAAGCATGGAGTTGCATCCCCTCGATGTGGGAGTCACCTTGAGACAATACGTGAAGGCCATGGCTCCCTTTCGACAGTCCAAGTATCTCTTTGTCCTGCTCCATGGGAAGAACAATAAGCTGCGGGACTCCGTCAGATCCATTGCTGCATAGGTCGTTCAAGCTTTTCAATGGGCCTATAAAGCGAAGGGCTTGGCGCCTCCGGAGACAGTGACAGTACATTCAACCAGAAGCGTCTCAACTTTATGGGCAGCCTTGCGTCATGTCGCTCCTGAAGTGATCTGCAGGGCGGCTTCCTGGTCGTCAAGCCACACATTTATGTCACATTACTGTGTTGAACCGGCTGCTTTGTCTTCTGTTAATTTTGGTTTGCCAAAATTTTCGGTTGGCAACGTTAATTAAATCTTTTTTTCAGCATTTTGCCCACCAGGGTGTGTACGGCGAGTTATTTCCCACACGTATGCTGCCATGGAGTCTTTTAGGAAAACTGAAAATGTTTTTAAAAATCCAAAAAAATCGGATATTTCAATCGATTTTTTTTTTAGATTTTTATCAAATTTATTTTAATAAAATACTTTTAGAGTAAAAATGTATCTAAAGATCATTTTCTATTTAAGATACATTAATAATTTCTTTTATTCAGCATGAAATGGAGCTTAGTTATGTAGTATGAGGCTGTATATTCTGCAATATTTACATTTTTGGTAAACTCATTCAATGAATCCAAGCTCTGTAAGCTGACATAACATGCACTGCATTGATGCATTCACACAATTTCACAGTAACAATGAGATAAAACAAAGTTCAGAAATATTCCTTTATCGCATTGTGTTGCAAATCTATGTACACTACAAACTGTATGATTGAATCTGTTCTGATATTGTTGTTTTACTAACCTGACAGCTTATTATTCTAAATAGCATATTGGGGGTCCCCCATAGGGAGGTTGGGACTTTAAAGGCAACAAAATATCATAAAGGAAACAGTAAATTTAAAATTGATATATTTTATTTATTTAGTCAATGATTAAAAAGTCAGTCACAATTGTTGCAGCTGACTGATTACTGACAACAATAACATAGAAAAAAAGGGGATGTCAAAATACAAAATGACAACACTTATGGTCTCCTAAGAAAATACAAATGTCAATGTACAAATACAGTTTGATCTCTCCTTGGAAAAGAGAAAAGAAGAGAAGAAAGCCCGACGCGTTTCAGGAATTAATCCTTTCTTCAGGGGCTTGTTGTATGTAGAAAAAGGTGCACATCTATAAGAGAAACGAATCATCAGGGTTGAACAATGTAAGGACAGAAAATAAGAGGAGCATCGATGAGGTAAGGAAGACAAGTTGGTCATAGAAAAAAAAAACGGAGGGGGGAGGGGGGGGGATGGTGGGGGAAAGGGGAAAGAGGGGGAGGTAGGACTAAAAACAATGGAGGATAAAGACCCAATACAAGACCTGGACATGTTTGCTGATGAATGTTTGCTGGACGAAATTGAACAGAGATAATATGCAATTTTGTACTAGGGATGCTGGCAACAACTCTGTCTACTTTTTGGTGAAATATCCAATTTAGAGCGTATTATTCTAAATAGGAAACCTTAATTTTGCTTGCAAATATTGAAGATTCTAACCACCAGCAAGAATGAGTCCTTACGTTTAAAGAGCACCTGTCATTTCAGATCCATCAGGGCAGCCCTTGTTAGTGGGCATCTGCTCAACTGCTGCTGCCACGTCCCTCACCTTGTTGTGTCACTGCCGCATCACCAGCCAGCCGTCCCATTAAAGTGAATGGGACTGTCGGTGAGTCAAAAGCGGTTCAGAGGAGTAAGCGTTAACAATTTAAAGTATATGTTTTTCTCTTGGATTAAAAAAAAAAAACACAGCCCTTACTTACTCATGTCTAGGGATGGACCAAACAGCCCCCGGTTCAGTTCGCACCAGAACACCTCGAACAGGCAAAAAGTTCTAGCGAACATGCAAACCGTATCAAAGTCTATGGGACACAAACATGAAAAGTCCTCATTTTAAAGGCTTATATACAAGTTAGTGCCATAAAAAAGTGTATGGGGACACCGGGGACTGCCCCAGGGGACATGTACTGTATCAATGCAAAAAAATTTTTTAAAAACGATCGTTTTTTCAGGAGTAGTGATTTTAATGATGCTTAAAGTGAAGCAATAAAAATTAAATATTTCTTTAACTGCTTCCCGACCAGCACGGGCAAGCGAATCGCCATTATGTTACGGCGGCCGCGACGATCGGATTTGATCTAGAACCGATCATTCCCCAGGCCCAGGCCAATGAAATCTGGCCTGGACCTGGTGATCGCTCCTGGCGAATGAGATCCTTCCCCTGCATGTGTAAGTGTAAACACAGCAGGGGAAGTGATGTCATCTCACAGTAAGTGCACCAACACTACACTGACACCAGTTCACGTAGGTACACTTGCCACCCCCCGATCACCCCCCCAGTTAACCCCTTCACCGCCTGTCACTGTGTCACCAAGTGCAACAATCAGATTTTTTTTTATCGCTCTACTGGTGTCATTAGTGACACTAATCAGTGTTAGAGTAATTAGTGGTAGGCCCAGATAGGTCTAGGGACCTCCCCAACCCCCCAATAAAGGTTTAACCCCTTGATCACCCCCTGTCACCAGTGATCACTGTATAAGTGTCACGGGTGACGCAGGTTAGCTAGATTTTTTTGTATAGCATCAGGGCACCCGCAGTATATTACCCAATAAAGGTTTAACCCCCTGATCACCCGGCGGGTGACATCAGTTAGGTTTTAGAGTCAGTCAGTGTCTGCGTCGCCCCAGGCAGTGTCAGATTAGTGCCAGTACGCTAACATCCACGCACCATACACCTCCCTTAGTAGTATAGTGTCTGAACGGATCAATATCTGATCTGATCAGATCTATACTAGCGTCCCCAATAGTTTAGGGTTCCCAAAAACGTAGTGTTAGCGGGATCAACCCAGATATCTGCTAGCACCTGCGTTTAGCCTTTCCGCCCAGCCCAGCCCACCCAATCGATCACTGTCACTTACAAAACCCCAACACACATAACTGCAGCGTTCACAGAGTCAGGCCTGATCCCTGTGAAAGCTAACAGTTTTTTTGGTAGCGTTTGAATCAGTCGCTGACGGTCAGGTGCTTTTTTCTTGTGAGTCTCACTACTGTACCAGTAAATTTAGAGACTAAAATGTCAAATCGAAGGTACAGTAGTGAAGAGGCCTACACGTTTCTAAGCAGGACAGATAGTGAAGAGGAAGTCACTCATCTGTCAGATTCAGGCTCAGAATACGAACCTGTAGACAGCAGCAGCACCCTGACAGATAGCCCTGACGATGGAGTTGTGGTCCCTGCCAAGGTCAGGCGTACCAGACCCCGTACTTCTGCTGTCGTTGAGGTGCAAGAACCGCAGGGCTCTCGTATGGAGCAGAGAGCCAGTATTAGTGCCTCTCATCCCACTGGTGAACTGGCAAGCACCAGCGGCCTAGTACATCCTGGTCGTACATCCAGCACTGCAGTATCACGTGGTGACGTGGCTAGTCCCGAAAGTGCAGTTCAAGCTGGCGAGGTGGCAAGCACAAGTAGTGTCCCGCTGCCACCAAGAAGAAGACAAAGACAGGCCCGTCGAGCCCATAGTACCCTTACTGCTGCATTCACCAATCCTAATTGGGAGCCCACCACTTCTGCAGCACCCGTACTTCCCCCATTCACTGGCCACCCAGAATTCAGGTGGAAACAGTTGATTTTATGTCACTTGATTTTTAGTCGCTGTTTTTCACGGAAAATCTCTATAGATCTATTGTGGACCAAAGCAATTTGTATGCTGGTCAATTCAGCGCCGCTAATCCCCATCTGACCCTTGCCAGAGATTGGAGACCAATTACGGTTTCTAAATTTAAGACCTTCCTGGGCCTATCCCTCCTCATGGGCATAACTAAAAAGAGTGAGATGCGGTAATATTGGTCCACTGACCCAATTATGCCCATATGCCCGTGTTCTCTGCCTCCATGACCAGGACATGATACAAGCAGATCTTGCAGTTCATGCATTTCAATGACAATGAACTCTGTCGTCCTCGGGGCGACCCTGAATTTGATCAGCTCTACAAAATTTGGCCCCTCGTAAACCACTTCAACCAACAGTTTGCAGCTTTTTACTCCCGATCAAGTTGTCTGCGTTGATGAGTCCCTGATTAAGTTTTCTGGCTGCTTGTCATTCAAACAGTATCTTCCCAGCAAGCGTGCCAGATATGGGATCAAGATGTATAAGCTCTGTGACAGGGCCACAGGCTATACATATAGTTTTATGGTTTACGAGGGAAGAGATAGTTATGTAGAGCCGGAGAACTGCCCAGACTACATAGGAAGCGCTGGTAAGATTGTGTGGGAATTGGTGCCACCACTATTCGAAAGGGATACCACTTGCATGTGGACAATTATTACACGAGCGTGTCACTTTTTAGTCACTTGTTTGATCATGGAATTGGCGCATGTGGCACTGTGAGATCTAATCTCCGGGGCTTACCCCAGCGGCTTGTAGATTCCCGTCTTAGGCTGGAGGAGAGAGCCTGCTTGAGATGTAATAATTTGCTCACTGTGAAGTGGAGGGATAATAAGAATGTTTTCGTTCTGTCCTCCCTTACGCAGACACGACGGTCCAAATTCCTACGGCGACTGGTGTTGTGGAGAAACCCCTCTGTGTCCACGAATATAACCTTAATATGGGAGGGGAGGACCTCAACAACCAGTTGTTGGCGCCGTACCTAATTGCCCGTAAAGCCAGACGCTGGTACAAAATAGTGTCTGTATACTTATTTCAATTGGCTTTGCTGAATGCTTATGTGCTATACAAAGCTTCAGGACGAACTGGATCCTTCCTTAAATTCTAAGGAAGAGATAATCACAGCCCTTCTGTTTCCAGACGGTGCTGTGGCCCATCTTCCAAATCGAAATGCAGTAAGCCAGCTGCATGAGAGGCTTTTTCCGCATGTCCTCTCTGTTACCCCTACCCAAAGAAACCCCCAAAGAAGATGTTGTGTCTGTAGAAAGCGTGGATATAGGCGTGACCCTTGCTTTTATTGTCCCTCCTGTCCAACCTGATCTTTGCATTGGTGACTGTTTCGAACGATACCACACACTAGTGGAATATTATCTTAGGGTACAGCATTGCACAGTCCTAGGCATACTAACACAGGGTCTCGAAAGATGTGATTTCCATCACATTTTGAGAGACCCTAATCTGGAACATTTATAGTTTATATAAAAGTGAAAAAAAACCACACACAAAAACACAAAAAAAAACTAAAAAATAAAAAAGCCAAAAATAGTTGTGGTTTAATTTTTCTCCTCTCTATTGTCTCTCTATTGAACTCTCTTTATTGTCTGCTCTATTGTTCTCTCTCTTTTGCAGTGGCGGCTGGTGAAGTTTTAGGATGGGGGGCGCCAGACCCCACCCTTCCTTTTTGAACCCTCCCACTTGGTGAAAATGGGAGTGGTTTCAGCAAAATAGTGGGCGTGGCTCTAAGGTGGTGTGGTTAGCATCTGAGATGAATGAGGGATGGAGGGAGAGAGGGATGGAGGGACAGCAGGCCCAGATCCTATACAACAATAGAAATATGTGTATTCTAGTAAGTTTAACAATCAGCAGATAAAGATATTCCAAACACCTGGTGTTAGCACTTCAATCATCCTGGCACCATGGTTGTTATGGTGTCAGGATAATTGAAGCGCATTAATTCTATTATTACATTGTAATATAAAATGAAATCATTCAACTCACCATAATGCAGAATCAGTGGGAGCCCTGAGCGTGTCACTAGCCATGTCGCCTGCCACCAGATGCCATCAGGTGTCCCCAGCGGAGTCCGTCCTTACATGCAGCCTGTGTCCCATAAAATGCAGCCTGTGTCACACAAAATGCAGCCTGTGTCCCACAAAATGCAGCCTGTGTCCCACCAAATGCAGCCTGTGTCCCACCAAATGCAGCCTGTGTCCCACAAAATACACCCAGCCTGTGTCCCCAAATGCAGTCTGTGTCTTACCAAATGCAGCCTGTGTCTCACCAAATGCAGACTATGTCTCACCAAATGCAGACTGTGTCTCACCAAATGCAGACTGTGTCCACCAAATGCAGCCTGTGTCCCCCAATGCAGCCTTGCCTGTGTCCCCCAATGCAGCCTTGCCTGTGTCTCCCAATGCAGCTTTGCCTGTGTCCCCCAATGCAGCATTGCCTGTGTCCCACAATGCAGCCTTATCTGTGTCCCCAATGCAGCCTTGCATGTGTCCCCCAATGCAGCCTTGCCTGTGTCCCCCAATGAAGCCTTGCCTGTGTCCCCCAATGCAGCCTTGCCTGTGTCCCCCAATGCAGCCTGTGTCCCCCAATGCAGCCTGTGTCCACCAAATGCAGCCTGTGTCCACCAAATGCAGCCTTGCCTGTGTCTCCCAATGCAGCATTGCCTGTGTCCCCAATGCAGCCTTGCATGTGTCCCCCAATTCAGCCTTGCCTGTGTCCCCCAATGCAGCCTTGCCTGTGTCCCCCAATGCAGTTTTGCCTGTGTCCCCCAATGCAGCCTTGCATGTGTCCCCCAATGCAGCCTGTGTCCACCAAATGCAGCCTTGCCTGTGTCCCCCAATGCAGCCTTGCCTGTGTCCCCAATGCAGCCTTGCCTGTGTCCCCAATGCAGCCTTGCCTGTGTCCCCAATGCAGCCTTGCATGTGTCCCCCAATGCAGCCTGTGTCCACCAAATGCAGCCTGTGTCCACCAAATGCAGCCTTGCCTGTGTCCACCAAATGCAGCCTGTGTCCACCAAATGCAGCCTTGTCTGTGTCCCCCAATGCAGCACTGCCTGTGTCCCCAATACAGCCTTGCTTGTGTCCCCAATGCAGCTTTGCCTGTGTCCCCAATGCAGCCTTGCCTGTGTCCCCAATGCAGCCTTGCATGTGTCCCCCAATGCAGCCTGTGTCCACCAAATGCAGCCTGTGTCCACCAAATGCAGCCTTGCCTGTGTCCACCAAATGCAGCCTGTGTCCACCAAATGCAGCCTTGCCTGTGTCCCCCAATGCAGCATTGCCTGTGTCCCCAATGCAGCCTTGCCTGTGTCCCCAATGCAGCCTTGCCTGTGTCCCCCAATGCAGCATTGCCTGTGTCCCCAATGCAGCCTTGCATGTGTCCCCCAATTCAGCCTTGCCTGTGTCCCCCAATGCAGCCTTGCCTGTGTCCCCCAATGCAGTTTTGCCTGTGTCCCCCAATGCAGCCTTGCATGTGTCCCCCAATGCAGCCTTGCATGTGTCCCCCAATGCAGCCTGTGTCCACCAAATGCAGCCTGTGTCCACCAAATGCAGACTTGCCTGTGTCCCCCAATGCAGCCTTGCCTGTGTCCCCAATGCAGCCTTGCCTGTGTCCCCAATGCAGCCTTGCCTGTGTCCCCAATGCAGCCTTGCATGTGTCCCCCAATGCAGCCTGTGTCCACCAAATGCAGCCTGTGTCCACCAAATGCAGCCTTGCCTGTGTCCACCAAATGCAGACTGTGTCCACCAAATGCAGCCTTGTCTGTGTCCCCCAATGCAGCACTGCCTGTGTCCCCAATGCAGCCTTGCCTGTGTCCCCAATGCAGCTTTGCCTGTGTCCCCAATGCAGCCTTGCCTGTGTCCCCAATGCAGCCTTGCATGTGTCCCCCAATGCAGCCTGTGTCCACCAAATGCAGCCTGTGTCCACCAAATGCAGCCTTGCCTGTGTCCCCCAATGCAGCATTGCCTGTGTCCCCAATGCAGCCTTGCCTGTGTCCCCAATGCAGCCTTGCCTGTGTTCCCCAATGCAGCCTTGCCTGTGTCCCCAATGCAGCCTTGCATGTGTCCCCAATGCAGCCTTGCATGTGTCCCCCAATGCAGCCTTGCATGTGTCCCCCAATGCAGCCTGTGCAGCCCCCCCTGTTCTCCACGGGAGCACAGTGGTAGTGTACTACTTACCTTGCCGTTGTCCTCTCCAGCGGTGTCTTCTTCATACTTCCTGTTTCCTTTCTCCCGGGCGCAATGGGAGAATGAGAACAGGAAGTGACATCAAACTGAGATGTCAATCAAACCGCCCGGCCGTAGTAACATATACTACGATCGCCGGGCGGAAGCTAATCGGCGCTTAGGAAAGCGCCGCAAGGCGGGCTCAACGCCCGCAAATGCAGAGCCACGTCTGCAATCTCGTGATTGCATAGATGTGGCGCTTCCCCTTAGTGCAATGTGTCCGGCGTCGCACTGTGTCCGGCGTCCACACACAGTGCACTAAAGGATCTTTTATTTTTTATTTTTTTAAAGGGCCGGTATTAAAAAAATTTTTTTTTTTTTTGACATTTTTTTTTTTTGACATTTTTTTTTTGGTACTGCCTGGAGGGGGGGCGGCGCCCATGCGCCCCCTATGGACGGGCCGCCACTGCTCTTTTGTTACTGTATTTTAGAACTGTAATGTTTTATTTTTACCATGTTTTATTGTATTTGCTTTGCAGGTATGGTAAGTCTTACTGTTATACTGTTATTGTTAACCATCATTTGCTTAGCAGGTACATCATTCAGCTGCAGCACAGGTTTATTAATTCTGAGAGCAACAGCGTTTGCTCCAACGATACATAAAGCCCTGAGTCCAGCGCTGTAGGAGGTGGTTTCACCACCACAGTTAAAAAAAAAGAGCATATATGCCGAAGCATGGGGGCAGGGATGGAGGAGTGATTTGCTCCTAACATTAGGGGCGGATTGCCCCCATGCTTCTGCATATATTTTTTAGGCAGAGGTTGCGTTAAAAAATGTTTTATTTTGACTATGTTTTATTGTATTTGCTTTGCAGGTATGGTAAGTCTTACTGTTATACTGTAATGTTACTTTGTTTTATTGTTGACCATCATTTGCTTAGCAGGTACGCCATTCAGCTGCAGCACTGATTTACTTATCTTGACAGCAACAGCGTTTGCTCCCACGATACGTAAATCAGCAACTCCAGCGCTGTAGGAGGTGCTTTCACCACCACAGTTAAAAGAAAATGGTACATGTATGCCCGTCATTAGAAGTGGGTGGATGAAGGACGGTATTCTAATGGTGGGCATACCCACCGATCAATCTCTTTTTTTAGTTCAGCCCACAGGCTGCATGAAAAAAAGAACATTATAATATATGCCCAACAAGGACCAGCAACGTACTGGTATGTTGCTGGACTTTGAGTGGTTATACCAGAATGATCATCTTGGTATCATTCTTTTCAGCCAGCGGTTGGCTTTCATGTAAAAGCAATCCTAGCAGCTAATTAGCCTCTAGACTGCTTTTACAAGCAGTGGGAGGGAACGTTCCCCTCCCCCTCCCACCGCCTTTCATGGTTTTCTAGGGCTCTCCTGTCCCAACAGGGAACCCGAGAATGCAGCAGGTGGTTCCACCAGCTGATCATAGAGCTGATCAGAGACCAGAATGGCTCCAATCATCTCTATGTCCTAAGAAACCGGAAGCTACGAGCATTTCATGACTTAGGTTTCGCAGCTATAAACAGTGCCATTGGGTAATTGGAAAAGCATTTAATTACACCAATCTTGGTGTGGTCAGATGCTTTGAGGGCAGAGGAGAGATCTAGGGTTTAATAAACCCCAATTTTTTCAAAAAAGAATACCTGTCACTACCTATTGCTATCATGGGGATATTTACATTCCCTGAGATAACATAAAATGATAAAAAAAAAATGAAAGGAACAGTTTAAAAATAAAACAAAAAAAGCAAAATAAATAATTAAAAAAAAAATGCATCCCTGTCCCCCCGTGCTCACGCGCAAAGGCGAACGCAAGAGTCGGTCTGGTGTCATATGTAAACAGCAATTGCACCATGCATGTGAGGTATCACCGCAAAGGTCAGCTCGAGGGCAGTAATTTTAGCAATAGACCTCCTCTGTAAATCTAAAGTGGTAACCTGTAAACGCTTTTAAAGGCTTTTAAAAATGTATGTAGTTTGTCGCCGCTGCACGTTTGTGCGCAATTTTAAAGCATGTCGTGTTTGGTATCCATGTACTCAGCATAAGATCTTCATTAAACATGTGGGCAATATAGTGTGTTTTAGTGCATTAAAATTAAAAAAAGGTTTTTTTCCAAAAAAAATGCGTTTGAAAAATCGCTGCGCAAATACTGTGAGAAAAAAAAAGTTGCAACACCCACCATTTTGATCTGTAGGGCCTTTGCTTTAAAAAAATATATAATGTTTGGGGTTCAAAGTAATTTTCTAGCAAAAAAAAAATATTTTTTCATGTAAACAAAAAGTGTAAATGTGTCAGAAATGGCTTTGTCTTCAAGTGGTTAGAAGAGTGGGTGATGTGTGACATAAACTTCTAAATGTTGTGCATAAAATGCCAGGACAGTTCACCCCCCCCCCCTCCAATGACCCCTTTTTGTAAAGTAGACACCCCAAGTTTTTTGCTGAGAGGCATTTTGAGTTCATGGAATATTTTATATTTTGCCACAAGTTTCGGGAAAATTACAATTTTTTTTTTTTTTACACAAAGTTGTCCACCTACCTAGCGGGGGTCCACCTATCTATCCTTCTTTTTTTTTTTTTTTGAGTTCATTCACAAACTTTTCTTCTCAGCATTACATACTCACATATTGTGTGTAATATGTCCGCCTGTGTCAGATTTCGTCGGAAAGAATAACTTATATTATTGACTGCAGGCGGTTTCCATCTTCATTGTGGGCATTTGAAGCCCACAAGCATTTATTTCCTGGATGCGGTGAATGCTGCTCCCAGCATTCACTGCTCGTTCCCGCACATGCTCAGTGGCATCCTGGGAAGCCTGAGACTAGCTCCCAGGAGTCTGGGGGAGGCTAGAAACACGCCTACTCCCACGGGAGGAGAACCAGGAAGTACAAAGAAGAATAGAAAAATAAAAGGTAATTACGGCGATTTAAATTTTTTTAAACGGCATGTCAGCATCTAGGCAAGGAAGAGAATACATACAGATATTGTTCAAAATTTGGGTGGAACTCCGCTTTAACCACTTGCCGCCCGCCCTATTACAGAATGACGGCGGCAAAGTGGTTTGATATTCCTGATCGGACATCATATGATGTGATCAGGAATATCGAGCCGCTGCACGCCCCCGGGGGCGCGCATCGCGGCGATCGTTGTTGCGGGGTGTCAGTCTGACACCCTGCAACACCGATCTAGGTAAAGAGTCTCCGACGGAGACTCTTTACCACGTGATCAGCCATGTCCAATCACGGCTGATCACGATGTAAATAGGAAGAGCCGGTGATCGGCTTTTCCTCACTCGTGTCTGATAGACGCGAGTAGAGGAGAGCCGATCGGCTGCTCTCCTGACAGGGGGGGTCTGTGCTGATTGTTTATCAGCACAGCCCTCCCTCGGATCCTACCCAGGACCACCAGGGAAGCCGCCCAGGACCACCAGGGAAGCGATCCACACTGGACCACCAGGTATGTCCCTAGACCACCAGGGAAATGCCACCGTGTGCCCAGGCAGCTGCCAATCTGTGCCCAGGCAACTGCCAGTCAGTGCCCACTTCAATGCCTACCACTGCCAGTGCCTCATATCAGTGCCGCGTATCAGTGCCCATCTGTGCCAAGTATCAGTGCCCAGCAGTGCGGCCTATCAGTGCCCATCAGTGCCCAGCAGTGCCGCCTATCAGTGCCCATCAGTGCCCAGCAGTGCCGCCTATCAGTGCCGCCTATCAGCGCCACCCTATCAGTGCCCATCAGTGCCGCCTTTCATTGCCCATCAGTGTCGCCCATCAGTGCCAACCAGTGCCACCCAGTGCCACCCATCAGTGCCCATCAGTGCCGCCTATCAATGCCCATCAGTGCTGCATATCAGTGCCACCCATCAGTGCCGCCTACCAGTGCCCATCAGTGCCGCATATCAGTGCCCATCGTCAGTGCCCGTCAGTGCCCGCTCATTGGTGCCACCTCATCGGTGCAGCCCTATCAGTGCCTATCAGTGCCGCCTTATCAGTGCCCATCAGTGAAAGAGAAAACTTACTTATTTACAATTTTTTTTAACAGAAACAAAAGCAAAACTTTAATTTTTTTTTTAATTTTCGGCCTTTTTTTATTTGTTTAGCAAAAAATAAAAAACGCAGAGGTGATCAAATACCACCAAAAGAAAGCTCTATTTGTGGGAACAAAATGATAAAAATTTAGTTTGGGCACAGTGTAGCATGACCGCGCAATTGTCATTCAAACTGCGACAGCGCTGAAAGCTGAAAATTGGTCTGGGCAGGAAGGTGTCTAAGTGCCCTGTATTGAAGTGGTTAAATGATATATTGTTCAGACATGGCATGGTTATATGTGGAATTACACCCTAAAATACATTCTGCTGCTTCTCCCGAGTATGGGGATGCCACATGTGTGAGACTTTTTGGGAGCCTAGCCGCGTCCAGGATCCCAAAACCAATCACCGCCTTCAGGCTTACTAAAGGGGAAAAATTGTGATTTTACTACCTATCACAGTTACGGAGGCCCTGAAATGTCCAGATAGCACAAAACCCCCCTTAATGACCCCATTTTGGAAAGTAGACACCCCAAGGTATTTGCTGAGAGGCATGTTGAATATTCTGCAGCTCTCATTTTATTTTTGAAAATGAAGAAAGAAAAGAAAAATGTATTTTTTTACTTTTTTCAATTTTCAAAACTTTGTGACAAAAAGCAAGATCTGCAAAATACTCAACATGCCTCTCAGCAAATAGCTTAGGGTGTCTATTTTCCAAAATGGGGTCATTTGGGGGGTTTTATGCTATATGGGCATTTCATGGCCTCTGAAACTGTGATAGGCAGTGAGGAGTGAAATCAAAAATTTACGCCCTTAGAAAGCCTGAAGGCGGTGATTGGTTTTCGGTGTCTTGTACGCGGTTAGACTGCCAAAAAGTCCCAAACATGTGGTATCCCCATATTCAGGAGAAGCAGCAGAATGTATTTTGGGGTGTAATTCCACATATAGCCATGCCATGTTTGAACAATATATCATTTAGTGACACCTTTGTGTAAAAAAAAAATGTAATTTTCTCGAAACTTGTGGCAAATATAAAATATTCCATGGACTCAACATGCCTCTCAGAAAATAGCTTGAAGTATCTTCTTTCCAAAATGAGGTCATTTGGGGGGGTTTTCCGAAACTGTGATAGGTACTGAGGAATTCAAATCACCATTTTACACCCTTAGAAAGCCTGAAGGCGGTGATTGGTTTTCAGGGTCCTGTACACGGCTAGGCTCACAAAAAGTCCCACACATGTGATATCCCCATACTCAGGAGAAGCAGCAGAATGTATATTGGGGTGTAATTTCAGATATGCCCATGGCATGTTTGAGCAATATATCATTTAGTGACAACTTTGTGCAAAAAAAAAAAATTTAATTTTCCTGCAACTTGTGGCAAAATATAAAATATTCCATGGACTCACCATGCCTATCATCAAATAGCTTGGGGTGTCTACTTTCCAAAATGGGGTCATTTGGGGGGGGGGTTGTGCTATCTTGGCATTTTATGGCCTCGGAAACTGTGATAGGTAGTGAGGAGTGAAACCAAAAATGTACGCCCTTATGCCGCGTACACACGATCGGAAATTCGGCCAGCAAAAGACCAATGAGAGCTCTTGGTCGGAAAATGCGACCGTGTGTGCCGAATTTCCGCCAGCAAAAGACTGAGAGCATGTTCTTAATTTTGCAGACGGAAAAAGTTTCTATCAGAAATTCCGTTCATGTGTATGCAATTCCGATGCGCAAAAAAACACGCATGCTCAGAATCAAGTACGAGATGGAGCCGCTCAGTCTGGTAAAACGACCGTTTGTAATGGAGATGGCACATTCGTCACACTGCAAATTTTTAAATCTTTCAATGCAGCGCATTCTCTTCTTCTTTATAATGCTAGAAGAATGAAGTTGTTTTGCTGCTCATATTCACACAGAGTTCTCACAAACGTATTTATTTATTTTTTCTCGTGATCTCATGAATAATCTTTTTTGTTTTTAAAGCCAGATCTCCATAATAATGTTTTTTTTTTATTATAGTCATTTTTTTAGTTTTTTTAATCAAGATCTTCTGTTGTATTTTTTTTTATTATTATTTTATAGCCATCTCCATATTTTTTTTTTTGTATGTCACGTTTCCACAACACCATTATTATCTTGTATCTGTAAACCTCAAGGAAGTTGCTTGGTGTTGGTGTCCCTTGTTAATTTGACATTGTATTTTTGAAATGTAACTGCCTACTCACCAAAAAACTTTCCTATTTGAAGAAAAACACATCGGCAAGAGTATTTTCATATAAAAAAAAATCTCCATTTATTCTGTCTCATAATAACAAAATAAAGAGGGAAGGCAAAGGCTGGAAAAACAGCTGGAATTTGCGAAGCCTTTGGCCCCCAGGGCAGACATCAACTCTGTGGATAAAAAAAAAGGTAGCTTGAGAAGTCCATATAGAAGGGAACACAATCTGGTCCAGGACTCCCAGAGATCAGGAACAGCAGCAGATGACATATATGTTCCCAAGCTGTGGTACTACAACAGGCTGCATCTTCTGTCAGACCAGACAGAACCCAGGCCATCACTTTCTTGTCTTCCGTGCAACCTTCCCTCCACGCTTCCCTGCAGCCTTCCCTGCAGCCTTCCCTGCAGCCTTTCCTGCAGGCTGTGGCTCTGGAGGTGGACTTGTGGCAGGAGGAGGATGGGCGAGCACACATAAGTGGACGTCATCTGTCATTTGGCCACTCAACCCCTTATGGATGGTCTAAAAAATGATTTTCTAGCATTTGCGGCGTGGGCCCTCCTCCATTTTCTGCAAATTTGAGGCTATATAGATGCCATAGGCCTCTACAGCGTCAAGGGGGGCTTTCAGGGCATCATTAGCCTCCTTAATGAGGCCCAGTGCTACCTCCTCCACGTTCCTTCCCTTCCTGGGCCTTTTGTTGTAAGGAGGAGGGGAGGCACCTGGGATTGGGTGAGGCTACTGGGCCCCACCACCTCCTGGCTGACACTTACCCCCGCCTCCTCCTGGCTGACACTTACCCCCGCCTCCTCCTGTGTGCCACATTCCAGAGCCTCGTCCTGACTGAGGTCTTCCTGTGTATGAAAAAGGGACAAGTTTTAGTTTTTGGTTCATCAATCACACACAATTTTCAGCTCATGACTGTTGCAAATGAAATGTTAATAAATAGAAAAGACTATCATTCTGAGCCCAGCATTTTTCATTCTTGTCCCAATCATTTTTGGCCCCTACTGTCTATTGATATGATATTGATATTGATATTGATATTGATTGTTAAATCATTCATTTGTTAGCAATAATAGCATCTAGTTAACAACAATCATTTTCCCACAAAAAATATGTTTGAAAATACTATACCTGGCTCCATTTGGGCTCCTCAATTTCTTCCAGGATGGAAGGCCCAGGTTGGTCCTCGGAAGCCTCAGCTGGGGTTGAGGGAAGGGTGGATGGAAGAGGGGCTGGAAGAGTTGAAAGTGATTCCCTGGCTTCAATCTGGTCTTCCAGAAACTGCATCTTGTAGTACCACAGACTGGGTACATACACGTCTGCTGCTGCTCCTGACTTATGGACTTATGGACTTATGGACCTTCTGAAGCTCCTTCCTATGCGTGCTTCTCAAGCTACCGATTTTCTTATCCACAAACTCGATGTCTGCGTTGGGGACCCGAGTCTTCACAAATTCCAGCAGTTTTTCTAGCGATGCCTTCCTAGCTGGTTTGTTGCAATATAAGGGGTTTTTCACCTCCCACAAATTGCGCATATCCCTGTATCTGTCTATGAATTTGCAGAGGAAGTCTGGGTCTTTAAATTGTTTAATTTTTGCTGCAAGACCAAACAAAAGACAAAAACACTAATATCAGGCTAAACTCTCCTAATCTTATTCCAATATAGGCCTCAATCTAGAATCAGTATAGGCCACTCATGTCCCAAGTTAAAATGTTACCTTCATTATTACGTTCGTCACTTCCGTTCCTCCTTCCTCCACACACAGAACGTAGGTACGACACACGCGTGCTAGCTTTAGAGACACTGTGCATGCGTGAAACCCGCCTGGGTCGCCCACCTCAGGCGTTCTTTCTAGAATATTCCCCGACCCGTCTCTTTCGTCGCAGTGGGGGAGAGGAACATGGCGGAGACACAGCAGGTGCATAATAGCAGTAACGACGAGGAGGAAAGCCCAGAGCCAGAAACGTCCCGATCCAGTAGGAGATTTAAGGCCTCAAATATGTCCTATGATGGAAAGTATGGACCGTACACCAACCCTAATGAGAGAAAGGCCAAGATCATAAATAAAGTTGTGAAGAGTCTGCACAGGAATTTTGGGGTATAACGATCCAAGGAGCAATTGAGGAAACGCTGGTCACACTTGAAACTGAGGGAGCAGGATCAGTATAGAAAGATCAAGAAAGTGCTTCTAAAAAGTAAGTAGTTGTCGTGTGTTCCTATTATTATCTCTTGCATGCTGCGCCATGTGCTTTTCTTTACTGTTAGACAGTTTAAAATGGCTACTTTCATGTTCGTGGGCACAGTAATCGGTCGTAGTAAACATTGTTCGTTTGCCAAATAAATACAATGTTTTTGGCATATACAGGGTTAACTACATTTGGTCATGCTAATTTGTATTCAAAGAAGTTTAGGACATTGTTGTTTAGATGTATTTCAAACTAGAATGAATTGCAAACTTGATTCAGTGTAATGTAAGGAGAGGACACTCAGCAGCTGTTTACACATCTGGACTCAGGAGCACTAGTGTGTGACACAAGAACAAACTTTTTAGGGTGTCCCACACAGGTGCTCCAGTGGATACTTGGGGTGTCTACATGTGTGAAACCTGTCCAAAAAAGGTAAGTATTCCAGCTTTGGTAAGGGAAAAAATCATGTCTTCAGCTTTGAACTCTGCCAAAACAGACAATTGTACCCCACTTCCAAGCAATGTTTCATATTCCTATTTCTGGCCACAAATATCCGTGTGCTAAGTATACCTTTTGTTTCGTTCTTATAGGGGAGCAAAGGCTCGGAAAATATGAGGAAACCAGGGACCCCCCACCTCCTGAAGAAGGGGAACAGAGGTCACAACCTGAGGATGTGGAGGAAGGAGAGGTGGTTGAAATTAACACCACAACAGGTGAGTGTCTGACACCACAGATTCAGGTAATAGATGTATGCCTGCGTATTTTTAATACATGGTGTGTATTTTTATATTTGGTGATGTTCAGGTTGTGGTACCAAAATCGAGTCATTTCACCAGTGACAGTGCACAACGGCTTATCCAGGAAATCATGTTTTGTAGTCGTGATTTTCACCTTATCAAAGAAAAAAACAAGGGGATTGAACAAAGACTAAAGAACATGATTGATATACTAGGGAGAATCCTAAAAAGTTTCCTGGATTTTTTTTTTTTCTAAAAATGTTTTCTAAAGTTTTAATACAGTTTAAAAGCCAAATCTGGAAGATGCACACAGTGGGGTTGATTTACTAAAGGCAAATCCACTGTGCACTGCAAGTGCACTTGGAAGTGCAGTCGCGGTAGATCTGAGGGGAAGATCTGTAATGAGGGGAAGCTCTGCTGATTTCTATCGTACAATCATGTGCAAGCAAAAATGCTGTTTTTTATTTTTTTATATCCCTCTCAGATCTACAGCGACTGCACTTCCAAGTGCACTTGCAGTGCACAGTGGATTTGCCTTTAGTAAATAACCCCCAGTGTGTCAACATGTGCTATCTGCCATCAGGGGATTTCAATGTACGCATTTTGTGAGTGCAACCCCTTCCTCCCAACTCTAGTAGGTGAGAGGAAGTGGTTGCACCCCCAAAACACGTCCTTTGATCCCCCATGATGGGAGATAGCACATGTTGACATTAGGTATGGGATCAGAAAGGAAATCCCCATTTTGACTCACAATTTGTGTGCATCTTCTAAATTTGGCTTTTACAGGGGTGACGTCACCCCATCTGATGAAGGCAAGATCAAGACCTTTTTTCACACTATAAAATGTCTGATATTGCCTTCTTTTTTGCAATGTTGAACTTTGTAAGTTCCAGAGTTGTGTATGTTATGTTTGGAAACATGCCTGTTTCTGTATTTTATAAAAAAACATTTCAAGGTAAAACTTTGAAAAAAAAAGATGTGTTTTTTTACCACCAAATGTTTTCTAAAACGCACATGTGAATGTGCACAGAGTAAAAGGCTTTATACTCAACAATGTGTGGCTTCTTCTTTCAATGACCAATACCAGTTTTTGTGTTAAGTTGGTGTTTACAGTGACAATGGGTGTATTCAGGGCCAGACTTATCATTGGGCTTGACTGGGCTCAAGCCCATGGGCCCCGCCCAATAGGGGGCCCTGCGGGCAGGGCCGGATCCATGGCAAACTCCCACCCGCTAGCCAGCCCGTTTCGTCGGCACCGCTGCTTATTTCAGGGGTACCGATCGGGCTTGTGTACTCCCACTTCCTGGTAGCGGTGGAACGCATGATAAGACGGACGTGATGTCATGAGCCGGAAATGATGGCCGCGTTGCCTCCCATGTCTTGCATCATTTCCAGCTGATTACATCATGTCCGCCCTATCGTGTGTTCTACTTCTACCAGGAAGTAGGAGTACACAAGCCCGATTGGTCCCCATGAAATAAGCAGCAGTGCCGGCGAAACGGGCTTGCTAGAGGGCGGGAGTTTGTCACCCCCCTGAATGTGCCCCTGAATGTTAGAAATCATGGGGCCCCTGTACATCCTACCTGACGGGGCCCCCTTCGACCCGGTGGCAGGCGACGTGGCAAGTGACACCCTGCATCAGCTGACAAGTGACACCCAGTATCAGCTGACAAGTGACACCCTGCATCTGCTGACAAGTGACACCCTGCATCTGCTGACAAATGATGTGGCAAGTGACACCCTGCATCCGCTGACAAGTGACGTGGCAAGTGACACCCTGCATCCACTGACAAGTGACGTGGCAAGTGACACCCTGCATCCGCTGACAAGTGACGTGGCAAGTGACACCCTGCATCCGCTGACAAATGACATGGCACGTGACCATCCGCAATGTGTGGCAAGTGACAATCCGCATCTGAAAGCAGGTGACGTTGGCAAGTGGCAAGTGACACGCTCAGGCTCCGACTGATTCTGCTTATGGTGAGAACTATTTTATTTTATATAACAATGTAATAATAGAAATATAGCACTTCAATCATTTTTTTTGCGATACGGCATTGCGTCGATTTAACTGACAATTGCGCAGTTGTGTGATGCTGTACCCAAACTCTCGGCTCCGCTCGGGACTGCGAGAGGACCCGAGGCCGCCGAGATACACTGGACTCTGCTGCAGATGGATGGACAAGGCTGCAGATGGACGCTGTGCAAGGCTGCATTGATGGGCATTTAAATGTAATTTTTTTCCTTAAACTTCCCTCCTAAAAGTTTTTTTCCTTAAAATTCCCTCCTAAACTTGGGGTGCGTGTTATACGCCGACGCGTGTTATACGCCGACAAATACGGTAATGTATAGAAGGTAGGGCCTGAAAGTGACTCAAGCCCAGGGGCCCCCACCACCCTAAGTCCTGCCCTGGGTGTATTAATAATGGAAAATAAAAGCGAAAATGTATTCAAAATGTGCTGGAATAGCAATGGCCCCACTACCCGTAAAATATTCTACATATTTTTCCCGCACTTCACGGGCACTTTGAGGGGGCCAAGCCAGAACAGCCAGCTTCCAGGGCCGTTATTGTTTCCTGAAGTCCGGCCTCAGGCCCAACTGAGGAAACATAATTAGGATTATTGCGTTTCAAAAAGTTATGCAGGATGCAGCAACATAAAATTATGTGATTTTGTTTGTACTCTGCCATATTTATGGCTGTTTGAAATAGGCGGAACTGGCTGGCCAGTTTTCCAAAGGCATTCTCCACCACTCTTCTGGCTCTGGCCAGCCGGTAATTAAAAACCCTCTTCTCCGGGGCGAGGGTCCTCTGGGGGAATGGCCTCATCACTTGGTCACCCAGACCAAATGCCTCATCTGTGACGAAGACAAATGGCAGTCCTTCCACGTTCTCCTCCGGAGGTGGCAATCCCAAGCCACCACTCTCGAGACGTCGATAGAACTCGGTCAGGGCAAATACTCCACCATCCAACATCCGGCCATTCCTCCCCACGTCCACATACAGAAACTCATATGTCGCCGACACCACCGCCATCAACACAATACTATTAAAACCCTTGTAATTATAATAGTATGACCCCGAATGGGATGGTGGGACGATGTGGACATGCTTCCCATCAATTGCCCCTCCGCAGTTAGGAAAGTCCCACCGATGGGCAAATTGGGAAGCCGCAGTCTGCCGTTCCTGTGGCGTCGAACGAAACTGTGGAGTCAAACAAGAAAAAAAAATTAGTCGTTTTGCACATAAACATTGCAAGCAGATTAGACACAAACATTCTTGGCCAACATTAGTATAACATTTATATTAAGGAGTATTTAAAGGCAAAAATATAAGGTCCACTTATCATATTCCTCACCCCCTCTGATGGCTCCTTGGAAAAATTTTAGGGGGGGGGGTATGTTTTGGACAGGTAGCCCTCTCCACTTAATTGGGAGCTGAATGCATAAATAACGTGTTTTACTTTGGCCAGCCCCTCCTTACTTACACTATTGGCAGCCCACTGGACAGGTAAGAAGTGTCATAATACAAATATATAAATACACACTGTACAAATGGAAGCACATTTTTACATTCTGCAATTACCTATCAAGATAATAATAGGAGAACAAAACTTTAAACATTACCATTTGAAAGTATTCAGGCAGGCCCTTTCACTACATGTTTTGGTGAATTCATCCATAAATATGAACACAAACGAGGTAGGTATAGTGTGTATGGGTTTGGCAAAGTCAGCAGATAGAGGATTGGTATGGGTTGATTAGCAGTTGGGGAGAGGGAGGGTTCCAAATGATTTGGGGCCCCCAAAAAAAGCCTCTTGCACTCTGCCTGAATTTAAGGACACAAATAACATTTGGACACATTTTAGGGGGTGTTTAGGGTAAAGCACTACATTGGAGCTGACAAAATACATTGTTAAGTGACTAAGCTAGGTGGATATGGGCCCAGGATAGCATGCTGGGGAGGTTATTGAAGGAAAATATGCATGAAGGACAAAAAACGAAATTTTAAAAATTCCAGCATGCATGAAAACAAAGAGGACATTCACAGCATATTACAATCATGGTAATTAGGGAATGATGAATTAAATACAATCCCATTAGCAAACATTAAATACATATAATGTGATGTTAAAGGATAAATCTTACCTTAATACAGTCCTTTCGCAGGACCTGAATGATGGCAGAACAGGTCTCTGGAATAATGATCCCCAGAGCCTGGGGGAGATGCCTGTCGAGAACTTGAGGTCCTGCAGGCGTCTCCCTGTCGCCAAGTACCGCAACGTGGTGACTAGCCTCTGCTCGGGAGTGATGGCTTGCCACATGCAGGTCTCCTGCCTGCTGATATAAGGGAACAGCAAAGCCAACAAACGGTTAAAAACGGGGTCCGTCATCCGGAGAAAATTCCTGAAATCATCAGGGTTATTCTCCTGGATCTCCCGCAACAAAGGCATATGAGATAATTGGCCACGCTGGAGCAACCAATTCTTGGTCCATGAACTCCTCCCCACCCTGTTCATGGACTGGGCTTGGGTCAAAGCTTGAAGCCCAACACCAAGCCCCCCGCACAGCATGAACTCTACGACAAGCACGTACCCGCAACATGGCTTCAAAACAGTCGACTGGTCAGAACACACTAAACAGAACGCACTGAAGAACAGCAAGGCCTGTGAAGAGTGAGCTGAAAATCAGTAACGAGCGGACAAGAACGCACTGAAAAACAGATATGAACTCACTACACGCACTGAAAATCAGATACAAACCCACAAGCACAAACTGAACAGCAGTAAAGGGATCTAAAAAAGCACGAGTCTGAAAAGCGCGAATCGTCTCTCACCAAACTTCTACTAACTCGAGATAAACACGAGATTAGCAGAAAGAGCCCAAAGGGTGGCACACTGCCTATTGAACTTTCCTTTTCTAGTCCCGTCATACGTTTTGTACGTCACCGTGTTCTTGACGGTCGGAATTTGGTGTGACCGTGTGTATGCAAGACAGCTTGAGCAAAATCCCGTAGGAATTCCATCGAAAAAACCATCAGAGCTTTTTCTGACCACAAATCCGATCGTGTGTACGCAGCACTGGAAATCCTGAAGGCGGTGCTTGGTTTTCGGGGTCCTGTACGTGGCAAGGCTCCCAAAAAAGTCTCACACATGAGGTATCCTCATACTCAGGAGAAGCAGCAGAATGTAGTTTGGGGTGTAATTCCACATATAACCATGGCACGTGTGAGCATTTAGTGACAACTTTGTGTAATGTTTTTTTTTTTGTCATTTTTCAATCACTTGTGACAAAAAAATAAAATATTCAATGGGCTCAACATGCCTCTCAGCAATTTCCTTGGGGTGTCTACTTTCCAAAATGGGATCATTTGGGGGGGGGGGGGGGGGGGGGGTTGTACTGCCTGCCATTTTAACAGCTCAAGAAATGAGATAGGCAGTCATAAACTAAAAACTGCGTAATTTCCAGAAAATGTACACTAGTTTGTAGATGCTATAACTTTTGCACAAACCAATAAATATATGCTTATTGACATTTTTTTACCAAAGACATGTGGCTGAATACATTTTGGCCTAAATGTATGACTAAAATTTAGTTTATTTGATTATTTTATAACAAAAAGTAGAAAATATAATTTTTTTTCAAAATTTTTGTTTTTTTTCCGTGTATATCACAAAAAATAAAAATCGCAGAGGCAATCAAATACCATCAAAAGAAAGCTCTATTTGTGGGAAAAAAGGACACAAGTTTTGTTTGGGTACAGCATTGCATTACTGCGCAATTACCAGTTAAAGCAGCGCAGTGCCAAATTGTAAAAAGTGCTCCGGTCATTGAGCAGCCAAATCCTCCGGGCTGAAGTGGTTAAATATCATGCCATGGCTTTCATATTCCTATCTCGCAACATCGGCCTGTACCAAATGAAGCACTTAATCTATAACATAGGAGGTACAGATGCGCTTTCGATCCGACTTCTACTCAATAAGTTAATTAGTCAGTCTCCGTTATCATACCTCCAAAATCGCTACCTTACAGAACTGAGACTCCAGCTACACATACAATACCCCATGCACTGAATATGATAACAGTTGATCTTTCTCCTAAAAATGTTTGTTGATGGTTTAATTTAGCAGAACAGACCGATGATGGTTTAAAACTTTATTATAATGACAAATGTACTGTGTGTATATGATTAACATGTACTATACTTTTTTGATCTTCAATAAAACATTGTAAAGTTAAAAAAAAAATAAAAATGGCGTGGGGTCCCCCCCCGTCCATACCAGGCCCTTCGGGTCACATTCAGAAGTCACAGAAGTCAAGGGGATGAATACATACGCACATGCCAATTATCAGTTTTTTTTATTTCTGAAAAATAGTTTTATGTATATATTTTTCTAATTTTACTTCATCAACTTAGACTATTGTGTTCTGATCCATCACATATAATTCGAACAGCGAACAATTTGGGGTTTTCGCGGCAAATTTGAAAGCCGCGGAACACCCTTTAAAAGTCTATGGGAGAAATCAAAAGTGCTAATTTTAAAGGCTTATATGCATGGTATTGTCATAAAAAGTGTTTGGGGACCTGGGTCCTGCCCCAGGGGACATGTATCAATGCAAAAAAATGTTTTAAAAACGGCTGTTTTTTTGGGAGCAGTGATTTTAATAATGCTTAAAGTGAAACAATAAAAGTGTAATATTCCTTTAAATTTCGTACCTGGGGGGTGTCTATAGTATGCCTGTAAAGGGGCGCATGTTTCCCGTGTTTAGAACAGTCTGACAGCAAAATGACATTTCTAAAGGAAAAAAAGTAATGTAAAGGGCGGGGTCACCGGGTGGCCCCGCCCCGTTATATAAGAAGTGTCAGAAGAACCGAAGCGTCACACGGCGGAAGACTCCCACTGAGGCGGATCGTGTGGACGGAGCGGAGAAGAAGCCGGAGGAAGATGCGGGACGAGAAGAACGGAGGAAGAAGATGGAGAAGAAGATGGAGGAAGAAGAAGATCACCGAAAGAAGACCAGAAGAAAGAAGATGGAAGAAGAAGAAATTAATAAAGGACTTGTCAAAAACCGTCTCTTGTGTTTTTAACCTTTTTGACACTCTTTTTGTGAAATGGTAGGGGTACATTTGTACCCCATTACAAATTCACACAGGGGAGGGGCCTGGATCTGGGGGGTCCCCTTGTTAAAGGAGGCTTCCAGATTCCAATAAGCCCTCCGCCCGCAGACCCCCACAACCACCAGGCAAGGGTTGTGGGGATGAGGCCCTTCTCCCCATCAACATCGGGACAAGGTGCTTTGGGGGCTACCCCAAAGCACCCTCCCAATGTTGAGGGCATGTGGCCTGGTACGCTTCAGGAGGTGGGGTGCTCTCTCGCCCCCCTTCTTTTCCTGCAGCCTGCAAGGTTGCATGCTCGGATAAGGGTCTGGTATGGATTTTTGGGGGGACCCCAGGCCATTTTTTAAAAAATTTTGGTGCGTGGTTACCCTTAAAATCCATACCAGACCCTTCAGGTCTGGTATGGATTTTGAAGGGGACCCCCACGCCATTTTTTTTTTTAAATTTTGGCGCGGGTTTCCCCTTAATATCAATACCAGACCTGAAGGGCCTGGTATGGAATTTAGGGGGACCCCCAAGCATTTTTTTTTAATTTTTGTTCGGGGTTCCCCCTGTGGGGAAATTCCATGCCGTTTTTATCAATGAACTTTTATGTGTATTGCCGGACTGACAATTCATTATAGCTGGCGCTAGCAATAGTAGTTTTACATGACTTTTTTTCATTTAGAAATGTCATTTTGCTGTCAGACTGTGCTAAACACTGGAAACATGCGCCCCTTTACAGGCATACTATAGACACCCCCCAGGTACGAAATTTAAAGGAATATTGCACTTTTATTGTTTCACTTTAAGCATTATTAAAATCAATGCTCCCAAAAAATTTTCCATTTTTAAAACTTCTTTTTGCATTGATACATGTCCCCTGGGGCAGGACCCAGGTCCCCAAACACTTTTTATGACAATAACTTGCATATAAGCCTTTAAAATGGGCACTTTTGATTATGCATGTTTGTGTCCCATAGACTTTAACGGTGTTCGCGTGTTCGAACAAATTTTTTGCCTGTTCGCATGTTCTGGTGCGAACCGAACAGGGGGGTGTTCGGCTCATCCCTAACAAACACCCGATGTTCGAGTCAAACTTACGATCGACTCGAACATCAGGACCATCCCTACTCATGTCATGCCTTTTGACATTCATTTACAAAAAATTTAAAACATTTAAAAAGTTTTTAGGTAAAAAAAAAAGAAAATATGGCAGAAGGCCACCCATATCATTGTTTTTACTTGAGGGGCTTTCCAGCTTCCAGGGGATACCACAGGTATGGTATATGCATAGTTACATTGGTCTACCAGGGGTCTCAAACTGGCGGTCCTCCAGCTGTTGCTAAACTACAAGTCCCATGAGGCATTGCAAGGCTGACAATTACAAGCATGACTCCCACAGGCAGAGGCATGATGGGACTTGTAGTTTCCCAACAGCTGGAGGGCCACCAGTTTGAGACCCCCGGTCTAAACTATGTAAAAAAATCCATACCTGGAATTCTTCTTTAAGATTAGCCAATGTTGAGTTTAAACAACTTGACAATGTTGAGTTTAAGAAACTCAACAATGGCACAGAAATTTTAGGAGGCTAAAGAAGTGGATTGGGTGATGAAAGAATGTAAAAAATCCTGTAATGTAACCTGTTCTTACTATCAAACAGTAAAAATGTTGAACATTGTCAGAAGTTCTAACATTTCCCCACTTTACTTTCCCATCACTTCCTTCCCTGACAAGAAGTGGAAGAAGTGATTTGATGACACCTCCCTCCTGAATCTCACACAATCACTATAATATCACTGAAATGTCAGCCCTGGTGGATTGCATGATCCAGCCCCTGGTATCATGGGGTGATTACTTATTTAGAAACGTCATCCTTACTCCTTGCTGTCCATGTTGTTATTGATGTCCACACTGAGGAGATTTACCTTTCCTATTTGTTGGCTTTTGACCATTGTCAATTTGACAACCATGGCCTCCGTGATTAAAAATTGAGGGAAAATCCAAACCTTTTGATTTGTTAGAGGAACAGGTATTAGGAAAAGTCTTCTAATGGGGACACTTTTTCTGCTGGAAGCAATCTAAAATAATTTGCCTTACATTGGAGAGATTTCTTTTCAGTTCCTGCAGTATCTACAAGTCAGGGTATTAAGCTAAATCTTCTTTTTGGGATACAGATAACAAATAATTTCTCAGTAGATATAACTATTTCTGATTCTATCCGAAACTCAAGAAAAATGTTTTAGCTTAGATACACTTTAAGTTTTAAACTCCTCCAGCAGTGGGGCTGATGGGACTGATTCCATATTAGAACTATATAAATACATTCACAGTTTAAAAATACCCTTACAACGCAAAATGTCTTTTCTACTACTTAGTAGTGATCTGTGAAATGAAAAAGGATGATTTAAAAGCATCATAGGAAAAAAAGCAATAGTTTTTTAAGAGGAATTCCTTTATTTTCCATTGTATATAGAACTTTACATTCTCTAAAAAAAAAAAAGATAAGGAGACTAAGTTTCCTTTTACATGATTACATTGTGTAACCCAGTTACAGAAGGCTGAAGCTTTTCCTCTTAAATATGCTGCTAATGATGGCTCAAGCAGGAGATCATTGGGAGCCTTGAAGAGTAGACTTGTCATCTCCCATTATGTGAAAAAGATTTTTACTTCATCCATGTCAGCAGAAAGCAGCAGACATAGTTCATTCCCTGTAGACACAAGGACACCGTCGCAGTGTTCACCAGAATGCCGGCACTTATTAAAGATTAATGCGTCGAGCTTCCAAAGCACAGGCATGAAAGGCTATGTTGTCTGCTTTTCTGTATTATAAAGTGTAAATATAGCATCTTTTTAGCAGCCAGCTAATGGAAGAATGTGTACCAAAGGGCCCTACTGTGACATTTATTTTAATTTTTATATTATCAATGATTAATGGCTGTTTACTTAAATATTTAGTAAGGGATGATGCATGAAAGAGTTTGTTCCTTGGTTTTATTGGTTATATACAGTATATTAATAATACAGGTACAATGAAAAGGCATAACCGTTTGTCACACACACAAGAGGCATGTGCACTCTTCCAAATACTGTGAATTTAATTAAAAACACATAATCATAGACACAGTGGATTTAACATTTGTTACTTGTAATGAAAAACAGATTTGGGCAGATTTCATGGGAAATAACTTGTTACACCACAAGGTACTCACATGATCCAGGACAATGCACTGCTCCTGTTCCCCTGATTACACGCTGTGTTGCGAAACACATTAGATGGGGCCACAAATGTCTGGCGCTATCACGCCCACTGATGTCGATGAGACTCCATGCTGTTTGAATGTTTTTTATTGTCCTGAATCACGTAAGTACCTTGTGGTGTTTTTAACATTAAACATGTACTAGCAGTATACACGCTATGTGTGGCTCATGTTCCTTTGCCTCTATGGCTGCCTGAGTTGGATCTGCAGTTGTGGCATTGGTATTGGGGAATATCATATGTTGAAACCCAGTGAACCATACTGATCCCATTTAGCGACATCCAGAGGGGTCCATTATTTCTTATGTGTTTTTGATGTAATTGGGGATCACAACCATCTGGTAAGAGGCTTGATTATGGTTAAGGGCACATGTGTATGGTGGAATTCTTTAACAATTCACATGGTTTGCCACCCAGTGAGATATATCATTATCTAGAGAAGAATTAGATACACCTTCTTCCACTATATGCTTTGGTTGTTATCGGCACATTGACCTATTTACATATTGAACTTTATGGACTATTCAATTCAGTTTGGTTGTACATTGATATATTTTCAGTATTTAATTTCTTGCATAGTAACCAGAAGTGCACTATTATTTATGTATATATATGTTTTCACATCACTTTTGGTATTCGGGTGACATATAGGTCTGATTCCTCCTGTATTGAATTGTAACTGTACTGTCTGCCCTCATGTTGTAAAGCGCTACACAAACTGTTGGCGATATATATACAGTGCCTTGCAAAAGTATTCATCCTCCTTGGCTTTTTACCTATTTTGTTACATTACAGCCTTTAGTTCAATGTTTTTTTAATCTGAATTATATGTGATGGATCAGAACACAAAAGTCTAAGTTGGTGAAGTAAAATTAGAAAAATATATACATAAAACTATTTTTCAGAAATAAAGAACTGATAATTGGCATGTGCGTATGTATTTACCCCCCTTTGTTATGAAGCCCATAAAAAGCTCTGGTGCAACCAATTACCTTCAGAAGTCACATAATTAGTGAAATGATGTCCACCTGTGTGCAATCTAAGTGTTACATGATCTGTCATTACATATACACACCTTTTTGAAAGGCCCCAGAGGCTGCAACACCTAAGCAAGAGGCACCACTAACCAAACACTGCCATGAAGACCAAGAAACTCTCCAAACAAGTAAGGGACAATGTTGTTGAGAAGTACAAGTCAGGGTTAGGTTATAAAAAAAATATCCAAATCATTGATGATCCCTAGGAGCACCATCAAATAAATTATAACCAAATAGAAAGAACATGGCACAACAGCAAACCCGCCAAGAGGCGGCCGCACACCAAAACTCACGGATCGGGCAAGGAGGGCATTAATCAGAGAGACAGCACAGAGACCTAAGATAACCCTGGAGGAGCTGCAGAGACTCTGTACATAGGACGACAATAAGCCGTACGCTCCATAGAGTTGGGCTTTATGGCAGAGTGGCCAGAAGAAAGCCATTACTTTGAGCAAAAAACAAAATGGCACGTTTTGAGTTTGCGAAAAGGCATGTGGGAGACTCCCAAAATGTATGGAGGAAGGTGCTCTGGTCTGATGACACTAAAATTTTACTTTTTGGCCATCAAAGAAAACGCTATGGTGGCAGCATCATGCTGTGAGGATATTTTTCAGCAGTCGGGACTGGAAAACTGGTCAGGGTTGAGGGAAAGATGGATGGCGCTAAATACAGGGATATTCTTGAGCAAAACCTGTACCACTCTGTGTGCGATTTGAGGCTAGGACGGAGGTTCACCTTCCAGCAGGACAATGACCCCAAACACACTGCTAAAGCAACACTTCAGTGGTTTAAGGGCAAACATGTAAATGTCTTGGAATGGCCTAGTCAAAGCCCAGACCTCAATCCAATAGAAAATCTGTGGTCAGACTTAAAGATTGCTGTTCACAAGCACAAACAATCCAACTTGAAGGAGCTGGAGCAGTTTTGCCAGGAGGAATGGGCAAAAATCCCAGTGGTAAGATGTGGCAAGCTCATAGAGGTGGCTCTACAAAGTATTGACTTTAGGGGGGTGAATAGTTATGCACATTGACTTTTTCTGTTATTTTGTTGTATTTGTTGTTTGCTTCACAATAAAAAAAAACATCTTCAAAGTTGTGGGCATGTTCAGTGAAAAAAAAAGATGCAAATCCTCAAACAATCCATGTTAATTCCAGGTTGTGAGGCAACAAAACACGAAAAATGCCAAGTGAATACTTGTGCAAGGCACTGTAAATCTTGTATAATAATAATATAGGTGCAGCACTTTGATAACTCATCACACTTCAGCGCAAAAACACATCTTTGTTTAAAAATTTCTTTACTGTTACAGGCAGGAACATGTCCACAAAGACACAACCATTTCGTACTAATGCAGGCAGAATTGTTCACAGTGGCATAACAATTTACGCATACGTCCCAACTTTTCGAGGTTATATTGGCTTTTGAAATCTACAAATGCAGCAAATTGGAATATAGATGAAAGGTTTAGCACTGGGAAACACATTTTGAAAGATAAAAGTTCATTTTATATACAACTATATAGATCAGACCTAAATGAGGGACAATGAGGAGCAAAGAGGGACAGAGAGACTTTGTTCCAAATCAGGGACAGTCCCTAAAAATAATCAGAGACAGTTGGGAGCTATGATTTACATACTGATGCAGGCAGAAACATATCCACAAAGACAACCAGTTCCTTACTGAGGCAGACAACAACACAACCATTTATGTACTAATGCAGGCAGAAACAGCCATGGTGACAGAAGAATTTATGTACTGATGTAAGCAGAAACATATCCACAGAGACACAACCTTTTCTTTACTGATGCAGGCAGAAACATGTCCACAGAAGCACAACCATTTTCATACTAATACATGAAGAAATGTCCATAGTAACACAACAATTTCTGTACTGATGCAGGCAGAAACATGCCCATAGCAACACACTCATTTCCATGCTGAACAGTACAGAAACACAACCATTTCTGTACTGATGCAAGCAGAATTATGCACACAGTGACTCAATCATTTCTGTACTGATGCCAGTCTAAACATGTTTGCAGAGACACAATGGGGTTGATTTACTAAAACAGGAGAGTGCGAAATCTGCGGCAGCTGTGCTGCTGTGCTAGCCAATCAGTTCCTAACTTCAGCTTGTTCAATTAAATGTTGACAAAAAAAACTGAAATCTGATTGTTTTTTATGCAGAGCTGCACCAGATATTGCACTCTCCAGTTTGGGATAGATTTACTAAAACTGGTGCACACAGTAACCAATCAGCTTCTAGGTTGTATTGTCAAAGCTTTAGTCCCGGTTCACACAGGGGCAACTTGTCAGGCGACCTAGTCGCCTGACAAGTCGCCTCCCGTTCTGTACAATGGAACCGTTCTAATAGGAGCGACGCAAGTCGCTCCGACTTAGAAAAAGGTTCCTGTACTTCTTTTGGGGTGACTTGAGGCGACTTGCATAGACTTCTATACAGAAGTCGTTTTGCAAGTCGCCGTGGATGTCGTGTGCAGGTCGCCTCGGTGAGGCGACCTGCAAGTCGTGCCGCCCCTGTGTGAACCGGGTCTATATGAAAAAGCTGAAGATGGAAGCTGATTGGTTACCATGCACAGCTGCACCAGTTTTAGCTAACCTCAAATCTCAAATAACTGACACAAGGAGGTATATGCCCACAGAAAAGTGCAATCAGTTAATTATTAACAAAGCATGAATGTTTTCTCAGAAGCAGAGCCATGTCTGGAGTAACAGCAGAAGGAAGGTGTCAGCAGAGATACAAACTGTATGTGTACAGTACTAGCATAAGCAGAAAGATGTGTTTATGTAGCAACTATAGCGTGGGTTTTGTTTTGCAGCACCTAGTGTGGATTTGAATGAGTTTGGTGTGAGAGTAAGATACAAGGTTGAATTTGTAGAAAGTAAAGACATTTTAAGTGACAAATGTTAAGTGTGTTGTAGGAAAACATGAGTTATTACCTGATAACTCCCTTTCCAGGAATCATCCAGGATTGTCACCTGAATAATAGGATCCTACCCCTACAGGAAACAGAAAACAGAACAATGAATCTAGATCGCTCACCCACCAAACATAGCAAAGCATGAGTGGGAACCAACCCATCCTAGAGGATTCCTTTTTCCCATGTCATCCACCAGGTGGACCAACCCTCTTGGCCCAGGAAGTGGCAATTGAACAGGTTGAATGAGCTGTAATTCTAGGACAAGCAAGATAAATGTGCAGCGCAACTAGCAACAATTTATCAAATTCATAAGTGAGTATGTGTAAATATAACTGCAACAATGTTACATATAACGGTAACAACTACTAAATACCAATCTAAACAGTATATTGAGTCCAAAGCAAATGATAGAGCCAAAGAGAAAAAAAGTCCCACAGTGAAAAAACAAGATAATTGAAGTAATTGACAATTCACTTTGCTCTTGATCTTCCACCTCCACCTGTTAGATAAAAATAACAGCGCTCAAACACAATCCTTCACCAATGATAAGATGGCAGCTCACCCTATACTTAGACCCCTGTATTACCAGTGGGTCCAGGTAAGCAGTCTCCTAATCTGGGTAAAGTAAGATGCGTGTTACACACTCCACTCAAGTTCTCCAACACCTCCTTTCAAGTGTGTGAACTCCCATTCAGCGGCATATGCAAATAAATTATGAATAGCACACAAATAGAACACTCACATAAAAGGTACTCAACTGTGTCAACAAGTCAGGCAAATGACATGAACATGAGAGAGTCCCAGTGTGCTTCGGCATAGATGATAATGACCGCAGGATGACATCCGAGAGTTAGGCTCCTAGTTCCAAACGTGTGTCGTCTTAGGTGTGGACTTCATCATGTTGAGTTTTCGCTGATTGAGTTTTTGTTCAATTCTAGGACTAGTCTAGAGTCTAGATCTTGGAGGCTGTAGGCCAGTATGATGGTAAGTTGATTCCATCTGTCAATGGATACAGTGTTGGCCAGTTTCCCTTTTTTGGCACCGCCAAAAAGAATAAATAGTGCTGAAGTTTTTGTAATCCCTTTTAAAACGTTCAGGTACTTCAGTATACATCTTCTTACATCCAAAAAGGCAAAGTATTTTTCCTTTTGGTTTTAGAGGTACTGCAAAAGGAGTGTAACATTATCACTTGTCAGGGAAGATCGTCAGATACGGCTCCTTCACCGACCATGCTTGGAGCATACTCACTCTACTTGCTGAAGTTGCTGCAAAAAAGGCAATTTTGTATGTAAAATATTTCAGAGTTATGCCATTCAGCATTTCAAGGGAGGTTTTGTGAGGGCTGCTAGAGCCACCAATAATTTCCATGGTGGTGCCCCTAGGACTGGGCAGGGGCTACTCCTGACTAATGCTTTTCACCAGTGGATGTACAGCTAAAATTTGTTCCAAAAGAGATGACAAGGCCACCGTGTGCACTTTAAAGCCCCATACATATGGGCAAAATGACAGGAGACATTTGCTAGTACAAAAAATGCCAGTGGACATTCTGCCCGTGTGTATGTCGGTCTGAGCACAGCGGTGGACGCTATGTGCAGTAGACAGTTAACAATGGCTATGGAATGCCTGGGAAGTGATGTCACCCATAGACTCACTATGGGGTTTCCATTTTGTGCTGCCACTTCTGCACTCGCCTACACAGAGACGCTGCCGCTGACAGCTCAGCGTGGGATCAGAATGGATTGGCTTCAGAAAAGGTATGTATAGCTATTTTTGCTTTACAGGGTTAGATAGGTTAGTCTTAGATTGGGGCTGTAAGTAGATTTAGAGATTTTAGTTTAAGGGTGAACTTCCACTTTAAAGTGGTTGTAAAGTCAAAAGGTTTTTCATCTTAATGCATTCTATGCATTAAGTGTACTAGCAAATGTCTATGCATTAAGATAAAAAAAACCTTCTGTCTGCAAAAGCCCTCCTCAGCCCCCCTAATACTTACCTGAGCCCCATTTCGCTCCAGCGATGTTGCAGGAGTGTCTTGGCTGCCCAAGACTCTCCCTCCTCATTGGTTGAGACAGCTGTGTGATGCCATTGGCCCCCACTGCTGTCAATCAAATTCAGTGAGCCAATGAGGAGACAGAGGGGGTGGGGCTGGGCCGTGGCTCCCAGTCCGAATAGAGACAGGGAGCTGCGGCTCAGGTGCCCCCATAGCAAGCTGCTTGTTGTGGGGGCACTCAACAGGAGGGAGGGACCAGGAGCACCAAAGAGGGACCCGAAAAGAGGAGGATCTGGGCTGCTCTATGCAAAACCACTGCACAGAGCAGGTAAGTATAACATATATTAAATAAAAATATGTGGCGCTATTCCATCAATCAGTAACAAAAAAATGTATGATGAAGTGGGCAGAGTACACTCCACCTCATATAATATATGCCAGGAAAGAGTGAATAATAGCCTAGAAATAAATATCACCATACAAGAGTAGATCAAAAAAGATGCAATTCTGCAATAAGAAAAAATATATAAAAATAAAAGAATATAAACAATTAAATACAAAGTGACTCAGTGCTTGGTGAAATAAACCGGTCACCCCTCATCAGGTGAAAAAATATCTGTGGGTATGAAAAAATGACTTCCCAAATTAAATGCTTACAACCAAAATTCATACACAAGTGATAACCAGTAGCTCACAAGTAATCACTGGAAATAAATTCATTCTAATGCTGATAGTAAAATAAATAAAGTGGCTCTTCAACGTGAGCTGAAAATAAAGAATAATAAAGTGACATATAATGCAGAAAAAATTCTTAAGATCAGCAAAAATTATGTGCATAAAATGCGCAATAATAAATAATTATAAATAAATACCCAAATGAATAGTGCAATCATGCCATAATAAATAAAGTATTAGATAAAGTATTAAATAATGAATTGGTAATTAAGATAAAAAATCGATTGTGATAGGACAGCTAATCCCACCACAGAGATGCTGTCCCAAACGGTGACAATAGTGCAATATAGTCCATACAAAGGTGCAGTAGTGATGGGTGATTTCCACAAAAAGTCTTTAAACACAGTGCAAAAAAGTGTGCAGTGACTGGTAATTTTTCTTCTATGCACGTTCTAGTGCATCTCCCAGGTGTTTCCCCCAGCCTTTCACCTCCAACAGCGGCCCCCAATGGGCCTAGTAGAGCGGGTGGATATTTCTAGGAGAGGATGTGTTTCCTGCAGCGTGTCTTTAAACATCAAATAGGTCTGTCTCTCTGCAGCTCATCCCACAGCTCTCAGCACTCTCAGCGGTCCCAGCGGTTATTAAGAACAAAGGAAAGGTCTCATGGTGTAGTATTAAAAGCCCATTTATTGAAAAAAACGTAGTAACTTACATTAAAATTGACAGCAAACAGCAGATGTGAACAAAGCTTCCGGGTTCGGCCGTCCCCGAGAAGCGTCGGCACCTGACGCTTCTCGGCCGTCCCCGAGAAGCCGACGCTTCTCGGGGACGGCCGAACCCGGAAGCTTTGTTCACATCTGCTGTTTGCTGTCAATTTTAATGTAAATTACTATGTTTTTTTCAATAAATGGGCTTTTAATACTACACCATGAGACCTTTCCTTTGTTCTTAATAACCGCTGGGACCGCTGAGAGTGCTGAGAGCTGTGGGATGAGCTGCAGAGAGACAGACCTATTTGATGTTTAAAGACACGCTGCAGGAAACACATCCTCTCCTAGAAATATCCACCCGCTCTACTAGGCCCATTGGGGGCCGCTGTTGGAGGTGAGAGGCTGGGGGAAACACCTGGGAGATGCACTAGAACGTGCATAGAAGAAAAATTACCAGTCACTGCATACTTTTTTGCACTGTGTTTAAAGACTTTTTGTGGAAATCACCCATCACTACTGCACCTTTGTATGGACTATATTGCACTATTGTCACCGTTTGGGACAGCATCTCTGTGGTGGGATTAGCTGTCCTATCACAATCGATTTTTTATCTTAATTACCAATTCATTATTTAATACTTTATCTAATACTTTATTTATTATGGCATGATTGCACTATTCATTTGGGTATTTATTTATAATTATTTATTATTGCGCATTTTATGCACATAATTTTTGCTGATCTTAAGAATTTTTTCTGCATTATATGTCACTTTATTATTCTTTATTTTCAGCTAACGTTGAAGAGCCACTTTATTTATTTTACTATCAGCATTAGAATTAATTTATTTCCAGTGATTACTTGTGAGCTACTGGTTATCACTTGTGTATGAATTTTGGTTGTAAGCATTTAATTTGGGAAGTCATTTTTTCATACCCACAGATATTTTTTCACCTGATGAGGGGTGACCGGTTTATTTCACCAAGCACTGAGTCACTTTGTATTTAATTGTTTATATTCTTTTATTTTTATATATTTTTTCTTATTACAGAATTGCATCTTTTTTGATCTACTCTTGTATGGTGATATTTATTTCTAGGCTATTATTCACCCTTTCCTGGCATATATTATATGAGGTGGAGTGTACTCTGCCCACTTCATCATACATTTTTTTGTTACTGATTGATGGAATAGCGCCACATATTTTTATTTAATATTTGATTTTTTGGGGAACTGAGTGGACCTATCTATGTTGGCGGCTCTCCATCGGGTATTTTACCGTCAGTTTCATTATTTTCTTACTCATATTGTGGTTTTGCGCACTGGTTCTTACATATTTATTTAGGTAAGTATAACATGTTTGTTATTTTTAAGAAAAAAAAAATGAGACTTTACAATCACTTTAAGGTCTAGCGAACACAGGCTTTAAGGTTTCATTTGAGTTGCATTTACCATGCATTTTATACTTGTGGAAAAAGTAAGTCAAAAACTGATCTCAAACTGATCCATGTACACTAGCCCTAGAAACAAAAGGGACAGTGACATTTTTTCACATGGAGAGGTCAAAGGGCTCTGTAAGACAGGCATTGAATTTTAAAGCATCCTTAAAGCGTATTAATGCACCTATAGCAGTAATGAGTATTTTGAATTTGTTGTACAGGCATTCATGTCATGTCAGGCAACACTCTTCAAACGCCTTGTGAGATGTGTTTTTTTATTTTGGACAAGGCTAAAATGGGAAATGATCACATTTGACGCTTTGCAACCACACCCTAAACACACTGTAAACGCCATAGGCACTTGGTACTTTTCAATAGAAGTGAATGTAGGCAGTTTCAAAGGGCCAAAGCCTGCCAAACTCTGCAAGCAGCGTTATTTTTGTCTCACTACAACTTGAGGCAATGCTAACGCTGCAGTGTGAACAGCTCCATTCGCTCCCTATTTTATCAATTTTGAGTGTCATTGATAGGCGCTTATTTTCAACAATAACTAAAGCAGAATGGGGACAGTCAAAATTTGCCATAGTGTGCAAGTAGATATAGCATACCTACATATTATGACACACTGCTGGGTCTGCTCTCCTCCAGAAACTGTATATAAGGTCCAAAGCTTCCCACATCCTCTCTTCTTCTTCTGAGGCCAGAAGATACTGTACATAAGGTCCAGAGCTTCCCACATCCTCCCTTCTTCTTCCGAGGCCAGAAGATACTGTACATATGGTCCAAAGCTTCCCACATCCTCTCTTCTTCTTCTGAGGCCAGAAGATACTGTACATAAGCTCCAAGGCATCCCACATCCTCTCTTCTTCTTCTGAGGCCAGAAGATACTGTACATAAGCTCCAAGGCATCCCACGTCCTCTCTTCTTCTTCTGAGGCCAGAGGATACTGTACATAAGGTCCAAAGCTTCCCACATCCTCTCTTCTTCTTCTGAGGCCAGAAGTTACTGTACATAAGGTCCAAAGCTTCCCACATCCTCTCTTCTTCTTCTGAGACCAGAAGATACTGTACATAAAGTCCAAAGCTTCCCACATCCTCTCTTCTTCTTCTGAGGTCATCGTCTTCTTGTTTCGGCCATTATCCCGGCAGCTGGCTCCATTCTCCTGGACTGCACTGCACATGCACCACAGTCAGTGTACAGTTTAAAAAACGTTGCTAGCAGTTTATCAAAAGAGTTTTGTGGACAGAGACTTGTAAATTTTCTTCTACCAAAACATCCTACCTGCTGTGAAATTTTAATGCTACTTACAGTATGCATTGCCTGGCCACCATCCTTGTGGTGGTGCACTGAATGTGTACTGTGAACAAAAACCTTTTTTTGTTTTTCTTTTTTACTGGACTACAGTAGGTGATTTAAAAATAGAGCAAATACTATTTAAAGCAGAGGAATTGTACCTGTGCTAAACAGAATTTCCAATTAGCCTGTAAATGAATGTTTATCATATAATTATATTTTCATTATGCAGGGAGAAGCTTTGTGCTTCGGTGCATAATAATTAAGGACAATTTCGGAATGTTAACTCTCATTTCATATCCTATTTTAAACGTAAGTGAAAGATCTCTTGTGCAAGTTCCTGGCCAGTGGCCAAACATTATCTTGGTGGTTTCTTATTTATACTTAATTAGAAACCTAAATGTATGTTAAGGATGCAGATGATGTTTCTTTTGTAATGTGTGATAATCACATCTATAATTACACATTCTTGTCTTGGCATCCTATTGCATTGTGTTACGACAGCCTATTCAAACCACTCATCAAAATGTTCAAAAAAATAGGACATGCACTATTATTTGCAACACAGCTATGCAGATATTTTAGCAATGCATGGTAATGTGTTACCAGCACACTGTCATGCATGTGATGCATTGGGGAGAAAATAAATTCCTGTAATCTGTGTTAATATGCAATGGGGTAAAGTGACAGTGTGACTGGGCCCTAAGAGTTTTAGTTATGCTGGAATTTTATATATTGTACGTAAAACAAAAAATACTGTACAATAATTATCTATATACAATACGTGCAGCACGTGCGCGCCCCAGGCCCAGAATTGCAGGTTCACATACTAGGTACGTTATCCTGCCCAAGGGAGCCACCTTGCGGCCGTATATATACAGTGTATACAGTATACGGTTGGCAATCGGTTAAAGCTGGACTTCAGCTAACACTTTTTAAGCAGTTACAGCAACAGCTTATTTTTCTTTTGGGATAAAGGTTTCACAAAAATTAATAAAATCTGACAGTTGTAAGCACCCCTGCCATTGGTAAATATTTTGTCGTAACCCTCTAACTGCCACTTTTTCTGAACAGCTTGGTCTGTTAAAAGAAGTTAAAAAAACAGACTTAATGGCTGGATCACCAGCTGAAAATAAAAGAAAAAAGCCCATAAAATAAAACTGATGCAGCCAGTACATCTAAGGATTGGTTATATGCAATATATAAAAATGTTGCTTTACAGTCTAAATACACTTAAACCAAAATGAATGGTGGTGTTTAGGAATGTGACAGCTCCTACTCTTTGATCTACATCTAGTAAACAGAGTGTGCATACATATCTGAGGGCACGGATGGACATCCTTTGTTCATATCGTTTCTGTGCTTATGAATAATATATGTATCTACAGTGCCTTGAAAAAGTATTCATACCCCTTAAAGTTTTCCACATTTTGTCATGTTACAACCAAAAATTAAAATGTATTTTATTGGGATTTTGTGTGATAGACCAACACAATGTGACACATAACTGTGAAGTAAAAGGAAAATGATAAATACTTTTCAAAATATTTTACAAATAAATATCTGAAAAGTGTGACGTACATTTGTATTTACCCGCCTGAGTCAATACTTTGTAGAACCACCTTTCACTGCAATTACAGCTGCAAGTCTTTTTGGGTATGTTTCTACCAGCTTTGCACATCTAGAGAGTGACATTTTTTCCCATTCTTCTTTGCAAAATAGCTCAAGCTCTGTCAGATTGAATGGAGAGCGTCTGTGAACAGCAATTTTCAAGTCTTGCCACAGATTCTCAATTGGACTTAGGTCTGGACTTTGACTGGGCCATTCTAACACATGAATATGCTTTGATCTAAACCATTCCATTGTAGCTCTGGCTGTATGTTTAGGATCTTTGTTCTGCTGGAAGGTGGACCTCCGCCGCGGTCTCAGGTCTTTTGCAGACTCTAACAGGTTTTCTTCTAAGATTGCCTTGTATTTGGCTCCATCCATCTTCCCATCAACTCTAAACCAGCTTCCCTGTCCCTGCTGAAAAAAACCATCCCCACAACATGATGCTGCCACCGCCATGTTTCACGGTGGGGATGGTGTGTTCAGGATGATGTGCAGTGTTATTTTTCCACCACACATCTCGTTTTGCTTTTAGGCACCTTCTTCCACATGTGTTTGCTGTGTCCCCCACATGGCTTCTAGCAGACTGCAAACAGGACATCTTATGGCTTTCTTTCAACAATGGCTTTCTTTTTGCCACTCTTCCATAAAGGCCAGATTTGTGGAGTGCACAACTAACAGTTGTGAGCTGTGGATCTCTGCAGCTCCTCCAGAGGTACCATGGGCCTCTTGGCTGCTTCTCTGAATAATGCTCTCCTTGCCCTGCCTGTCAGTTTGGGTGTATGGCCATGTGTTGGTAGGTTTGCAGTTGTGCCATTCTCTTTCTATTTTGGGATGATGGGTCGGACAGTGCTCTGTGAGATGTTCAAAGCTTGGGATATTTTTTATATAACCTAAAACTGCTTTAAACTTCTCCATAGCTTTATCCCTTACCTGTCTGGTGTTTTCCTTGGCCTTCATGATGCTGTTTGTTCACTAAGGTTTTCTAACAAACCTCTGAGGGCTTCAAAGAACAGCTGTATTTATACTGAGATAAAATAACAGACAGGTGGACTTTATTTACTAATTAGGTGACTTCTAAAAGCAATTGGTTCCACTAGATTCTAGTTGGGGGTATCAGAATAAAGGGGGCTGAATACAATACACGCCACAGTTTTCACTGATTTATTTATTAAAAAAAAAAAAAAAACATTTATCATCTTCCTTTCACTTCATAATTATGTACCACTTTGTGTTGGTCTATCACATAAAATCCCAATAAAATAAATGTATGTTTTTGGTTGTAACATGACAAAATGTTAAAAATTTCAAGGGGTGTGAATACTTTTTCAAGGCACTGTACCTGTGAATTTGATTAACAACAGTAATTACTGAGGTGCGGTCTAATTGGCTGAGGTAGAGCTTGTGATGTAATCTGCCCTGCTTCTCCAGCTCAGCCAAGTAAAGGAAGCATTGTATTTATTGGTAAAATACAAGGCCTTCTGTAAATGGTTGAGCACCATTCAGCCTGACTCAATTATGCTCCAGTAGCAGACAGAAAGTTCTTGCACCGCTATAACACAGTATAGCACAGTATACAGCACTGTAAACTGTATGTAGCTGATATGGCATGCAGTTAATACAGTGTTGACAGTGGTTGTAATGTATGTATAAGTAAAGGAAACAGTTAATTTGGGCCAACTTGGGCCCAAACAAACTATTTAAACTAAAGGCCAATTCTCCTCCATAGATGCAATGAATGGAACCTGGTACAAGCACATTATGCCTACCACTGACTTTCTTTGATTTTTAAAGGATAACTTCAGTTGTGTAAAAAAAAAAAAAATATATATATATATATATATATATATATATATATATATATATATATATATATATATATATATATATATTGCAAATAAAAAAAATAAGACAGCATATACAATGTTTTAAAAATGACCTTTTCTTTTCAATCTGCAGCGGAGGATGTGACAGTCTGGACCCACCTCTGAGAGAGTGTGTTTTAATGTCAGCATGGAACACATTTTGGAAGCGCCATTAGCTTACTTAATCAGCCTTCTTTCAACTGTCAGTAATGTACAGTAGTGAAGGTCATCTCCATCTAGCGGCCAGCGTGCACACTATTTAGTTCAATGTTATCCCACTAGAGCGCAAGCACAAGAAACCTGGGAAGGGGGCCCCAAGGTTTCCACTACCTAGGGGCCTCCACAGAGTTTGATCAGGCACTGTAGAATCTACCAAAATGATAAAGGTTGTCCCTGTTGGGCTACAGATTTCAGGAAGGAACCCTCTGATTGTTGTGTTTAAACAATAATCTGCCTTCTCAAACAAAGCAAGAATGAATGCACCTAGTACTAATTTTAATGCTTCTATCATAAATCATGTAAGAAACTTGTAGATATGCTTGTGAAGTCCTGTCTGCTGTTATTGGACAATTGATCAAGAAAAAGATTGGGTTAGGTTCACACAACATGCGGTTGGACTGCTATCCCAGCACAGTTCCACCGCATGGACAGGGCAAAATGCCTTGTCTCCTATGTTATGTGCAGTACTTTTTTCAGCGCAAAGCAATCCACTGCTTCACACTGCACAGCTGTCAGTTGAACTTCATGAGATGTCTGTGTGACATCTCAGTAAAGTTTGCTTTAAAAAAAGGGGAACATAGCGATGCGTCAAGCTCAGTGCATCATTACTGTACTGATCTAGGCTCCACTGCACCACAAACCAGCCTCTGCATTGCAATGCAGCAGTTGGTGTGAACGAGCCTTAAAGGTCATCATGTTTGAACAGAAGTGTTCTTTATACAAGAACACACAACTACAAACTACAAGCATATTTTTCTCTGTTTGTTCATAAGCTGTAAATTACGGCCGTGTGTAAAAGCCCTAACATATGTCATGTTATAGTCGTGTAAAAAATGTTAAAGTTAATTTAGTGGCCACATCGTTTTGAACATCTGGCTATCATCTAAAGCTTATAATATTGAAAATAGAAGAAAAGCAGCTAATGCATGTTTTTTTTTTTTCGTGATTAGTATTTTTTAATCTGCTCAAAATGGAAATCTTTTCCTAGCTTATTGAAACTCCAAAAAGAGCAAGTATTTATATGAACAAGTCAATAGTAGGAATAATCTTTATGTTTTATTGTGGAAGGTTAACATGCAATATTTTCAAAGCTCAGTTGCTGGAGATGTACAGTAATTATTCCTATGGTAAAAAATAGAATGGATGCCATCAACATTTTCTTATGCCCATTGAGCACGTAACTCATGGTCATGACCACTTAATGTGTTGAGAAAAATAGGTACAAATATTTTCCCTTTGGCTCCCTTCTACATATACACACAGATTTTTATTGCAATATCAGTTTATTTAGAGTGGCAATGATTGTGCTACTTTAAAACACTGGAGGTGGAGACTACGGGCTCAATACACAAAGTTAACACTAAGATAAGGATCGTTATTTTCCAATGAGACTTGAGCATTCTGGTCACATTGATGAAGATCCTTATACTTGAATTAAAGCTTTGTGAATAACTCTTAATATGAGTTACTACAACATTCAGTGTTCTAAACCCAATGCTTTTTTTCTCACAAAGCACATATGTTTAAACCTGCTGTGGTTCACAATCATATTCAGAAAGGTCCATCTTGCTCATCAAACAAAACAGCTCAAAGAAGGAAACCCTACAGGAAGAAAAGAACAGAAAGAAAAACACCTTTAACTTTGTTAACTTCTAAAGTTGCAGAAAGAGGTTCTTTTATATTTCTTCTTAAAAATGTTAAAAATGTTAAAAAAGACGTAAATACAGATACCTTTTCCCTGGTAACTCTCTAGGAGATGCTACAGGCAACACAGGTCATTGATCCTCCTTGTTAGAGCATTCTGCACACCTGCAGCACAAAAGATTGTATCTAGGGAGTGATTACCCAGGATTCCTTTGACATTCATGAATGAGAGCCAGGAACATAAAACAGAAAACCTTGGGCTAACATCTGCCATCCTTCAGCCTGGTAGGACAAAAAGAAAATTCAAAAGTTGGTATTTGTACTTATGCTTCTGTTCAGTTGTCCAAGCAGATCTAGGGAAGGATGTTAACCCTTGTCATTTACTTCTGTAATGCGGAATAAGAAAGTTTAATTTGCTGATCCTTTAACACGAATGATAAAATATTTTAATGCAAGTTAATTATACCTGTAGTTATCAGAAATAACGTGAGACGTTCAGATGCTATGCAGTCACATTAAATGACAAGCAGAAAATTACAGCTAATGAGAGTGCAGTTGTCTGGTAATTACTTCATTTAAATTATATGAATCAATCAAACATGACATCAAATCATAGTGATTAATTATAACACCATTCTGATTTTAATGTATTATAAAAAATGAACAAAATCTAGTTGTATTACACCTCTAAGGTTTCTACACTCATTAACCCAATTACATGATAAATATTATCCCTGTAAAAATTAAATAACCTTGCTTATTTGCAAAGCTCTATTTTTCTGCAGTTATATACAAGTCTAGCTCTTTAGGTAATGACCCAGCCTGCAAAAGTTCCCCTCTTTGCCTTCACATTCATTAATGTGTATGTATGGCCAAGACTTTTTTTAAGTTTCAGATTGGTAAGGGTTAAAAATCCAGTCAGTATATTTTTTTGTCTGCCAGTGTTCCATTGGAAATATTTCTTTTCATTTCCTGTCCCAGAGATGTAGCAGTAAGTGAGAGGAAGTTTAAACGGTTTTCTCCAGAACAGGTGATATACCCCACCTTATATTCTGTAGACAACTGCAAAATGTTTGATTTTCCATCACTTTCTGTCTCAGTAATAAACAGTAACAAAAACTTGAAATGTCAAACCTCTGGCAGCCAGAACATATCCCAAGTCCATTACTCTTCTTATCAAACATGGACAATTCAAGCGCTGGCTACCACAGTCCATCTCCACTCTCCATCAAAGACCTGAAAAAATATCAGCTGCATTTAAAACTTAGTTGTTACCAAAGTAATTGCATATACCATGATTCTACCCAGAAACCAACCTTATTTGACGCGTTTCATCACTACTGGCTTGCTCACAAGGATGAGGGAAGTCCTTCCCTATCCCTGTGTGCAGGCCAGGAGTGGTGAAATGTGTCAAGGAAGGGTGGTTTTCAGGTGGAAACATGTTGTTTGCAGTCACTTTGGTGACAATCAATAAATACAGCAAGAAGAGCTAAGTTTGGAGTGCAGCTGATGTTTTTTTCATAATCCAGGGACATTCTTTACAGCAGTAAATTATATTAATATATATATTTTTTAGAATACCTTAACCAGTCTGATTTCCTCACTACACACATGTTGGATAATTGTTTCTTGAAATAGATCTCTTCACACTCTCTATCGTACGATGTGGAGCTTTTATTCCCCCCCTGAATCTTAGATTCCTTTAGAGATGCTAAGCATAAGCAGGCTATCCCGAGTTTAAAAGTAGGCTATCTGGAATCAATATGCTTCTTTTAAAATGAAAAACCTTTTTTTGCAAGCCCCACTTCAGTTTCAGATCCGGTGCCTCTCATTCAGTCTTCTCAAACAGGAAAACATTTACAGGGCTCTAATACTTTCCTACTTTACGACAGAAAAAACTCTATGTTTTTAAATCACCTTAAATGTTTTTTTATACAGTTTTAAACACATAAAAATATATATTCTTAACATTTCCCTGCATGCACTGCATCTCTGTTGCAGCTGTCGGAAGCTGCATTTTGGGTAAATTTAGTGGCTATTTTGTTCTTCACACCTAATCACCCACTAATCCATGCGCCCGGCCCCTAATCGCCATGCAGGGCGTCGGACACATGGGTTTTTTTTTGTTTTTTAAAGAAGCACATTATTAGAGCCTGAGGCTCTAATTGGCTTCAAAAAGCTTGGGCTCGGGGTGCAGAGCACTGCGCCCGGAGCCCACCCAGTTGTGTTCCATTAGCAAATTATTATTCGCCAATGTTTTCCTGCTTCTCCTCCTGGCCAATCAGGGAGCGGGTCCTAAGACCCGATTGGCCGCGAGTCCTAAGTTCTAATTGGCTGGAAGGTGAGCGACTGCTGGGGCTCGATGGAGACGCAGAGGGGAGCCGCCGAATCCACAACCTTGATGGGGTAAGTGAGGGGTTGGCGAGGGCCAGGCGGGTCAACGGGCAAGCGATATGGCGATCGAGCGACGGGGGGAGGCAGCAATCGATCAAGCGCGTGCCGGGGTGGGGGGGGGTGGTTGGTTGGCTGGCTGGCTGGGTGGGGGGGTGGCTGGCTGGGAAGAAAAGAAAATTGAGCACCGGCCGCTACTGCCTACGATAATCAGTCAATTTTAAAAAAGCACAAGAATCCACTAGCCACTTGCCGACCATCCGCCGCAGCTGTACTGCGGCAGAATGGCACAGCTGGGCAAAACAACATTATGTAAGGTCCCTTTGCCCTGTGGCCACTAGGGGGTGCTAGCGTGCCCCCTGTTTGCCCACGGAGCCGATGTGAGTGCCCGGCGGTCGCGATCACCGCTGGGCACCCGCGATCGCTCGGGGCACACGGAGAACCGGGATCTGTGTATAAACACACAGTTTCCGGTTCTCTGAGGGGAGAACAGACAGATTGTTCATACAGAGCATGAACAGCAATCTGTCATCTCCCATACACAATCCCATCCCCCCTTCAGTTAGAACACAAACTAATCCCAGATTGCTGCCATTACTAGTAAAAAAAAATTATTAATAAAAATGCCATAAAACTATGCCCTATTTTGTAGACGTTATAACTTTTGCGCAAACCAATCAATATACACTTATTGTGATTTTTTTTACTAAAAATATGTAGAAGAACATATATCAGCCTAAACTGAGGAAAAAAAAAGTTTTTTTATATATTTTTATTTTTATATATTTTTATTTTTATTATAGCAAAAAGTAAAAAATATTGCGTTTTTTTCAAAATTGACGCTTGTTTTTGTTTATAGCGCAAAAAATAAAAAACGCAGAGGTTATCAATTACCTCCAAAAGAAAGCTCTATTTGTGGGAAAAAAAGAACGTCAATTTTGTTTCAGTGCAAAGTCGCACGACCGCGCAATTGTCAGTTAAAGCGACGCAGTGCCAAATCGCAAAAAGTGCTCTGGTCAGGAAGGGGGTAAATTCTTCCGGGGCTGAAGCGGCTAGTGAGAGGGATACTATGGAATCAAGTCTCACTGTGGTTTAGGTCCGCACAACGATCATCTGTTTTTTAGCAGGCTACTGACTGATGATACTGTAGATGCATTTCGAAGACAGTTCTGTTAGTAAAGTATAAGTCATGCTAACCTTGCTAATGCATCAAAGATTTTATTCTCACAGTAGTAATAACAAAACATGAGTGTTCTTATATTAAATGTGGCATTATTCACATGCACTTAGGGTTGCCAGCTACACATTTATGATCAGTTTATAAACTGGATTCCAATCAGGTGTGCCCGTAAAGTCCTTGGAGAAAAAAACAACTAACTGTCTCACAGAATTGGTAATGTATTCTATATTTAGAATGGGATGGATATAATACATGTAAAACAAAACTAAATAAAATTCCCAGCTCAACTCACCAGCCAGTCTGCTACCAATCGAATTATCCTGTCTAACAGTTGGTTGGTTGGTGAGGGGACACACTGGACACCTTTGCTGCCATTGTGCTATGTGCTGGAGTCCAGTGTGCCCCTGTGCCTTTAAGGACTACCTTCAGGCTTATCTGCCTCTATCTATCCATTAGAATGCATGTGAGTCTACTATGGAGGCTCACATAAATTTACAAAGTTAGGACTGCAGATAATACTGGGGTGCCTTGGAGCAGCTCTGCACCTTATGGATGTATTTGCAAATGCTCCTTGCTGTGAAGGCCAGTTATAGGTGGGGGCAGTGGCCAGTTTGTTACTGATGTAATATTGGTGAGGGGACACACTGGACACCTTTGCTGCCATTGTGCTATATGTCCAGTGTGCCCCTGTGCCTTTAAGAAGGATTGGGCTACATCCAGGCCCACCTGCCCTCTATCTATCCATTACAATGCATGTGCTTCTACTATGGAGGTTTTCATAAATTTTCAAGAGTTAGGACTGCAGATAATATTGGGGTGCCTTGGAGCAGCTCTGCAGCTTTTGCATGTATTTGCAAATGTGTGCTAACTAAACCCCTGTTTTTAAAAGCAAACTGTTAGACTGGATAATCTGGTTGGTAGCAGACTGGCTGGTGAGTTGAGCTGGGAATTTTCTTTGCTTTTGTTTTGCATGTGTTGCCCTTCCATGTGTTCCTTGCTGTGAAGGTCAGGTAGGGGCCGTGGCCAGTTGTTTGTTATGGTAATAATACATGCACGTTTTTTAAGTGCTTTTATCCCAAAAACAAGAACTTTAATTTATAGCACTATGCCTTATGGCTAAGCCCTAGTGAGTGGGCCTAAATGCATCATGGGGCTAAACACATCATGGGGCATGGTTAATTGGGGGAGACATGTAGGCTAATGCTGATCCTTACTCATAAGCCATGGTGGCTGGTCTGGAGAGTGGCGTCTCTTTTATCTACTATACATATTGCTTTGGATGGGTATACTGATACACTTGCACCCCTTCATTCCTGTGGATCCTCACTCGTAGGTCATGGTGGCTGGTCTGGAGAGTGGTGTCTCTTCTATCTACTATATACATTGCTCTGGATGGGCATACTGATACACTTGCACCCCTTCATTCCTGTGGATCCTCACTCGTAGGTCATGGTGGCTGGACTGGAGAGTGGTGTCTCTTCTATCTACTATGTACATTGCTCTGGATAGGCATACTGATACACTTGCACCCCTTCAGTCCTGTGGATCCTCACTCGTAGGTCATGGTGGCTGGTCTGGAGAGTGGTGTCTCTTCTATCTACTATATACATTGCTCTGGATGGGCATACTGATACACTTGCACCCCTTCATTCCTGTGGATCCTCACTCGTAGGTCATGGTGGCTGGTCTGGAGAGTGGTGTCTCATCTATCTACTATATACATTGCTCTGGATGGGCATAATGATACACTTGCACCCCTTCATTCCTGTGGATCCTCACTCTTAGGTCATGGTGGCTGGTCTAGAGAGTGGCGTCTCTTCTATTTACTATACACATTGCTCTGGATGGGCATACTGATACACTTGTACCCCTCGATACCTGTGGATCGTGGAAACAGCTCTGAGTGGCATTCTAAGCTTAGTTTTAGATGTTCAGAATATTAAACCTTTTAAATGGCTGCATTTTCTTTTTTATTTCTTTTGCAAACATCATATGCTTTCACAAAAAAGGTAGATTTTTTTGTAGATTACATTCACTTGTACATTATATTTACTTCTTCAGGCCTGACATGAAAGGTATTGATATTGTTTAATGGTTTAATACAAATCTAAATTAAACAACAAAGAATAGGGCTGGCCATAGATGACTTGAAAATAAAAAAAGGATTTCCCCATCCACACAAGCGAGATGGAGGGAGGAATACGCCCAGCTGAGACATTGTAACCTGACCCGGGGACTCTCTGTTGTCAGAATACACTGGGGGCTGCAGCTGCTGATCAAGAAATTTTTTCAAACAAGTCTGTTCAACAAAAGTCAATCATTAGATTGACTTCTGTAAAGCAGGAGCAGCCACACACGGATCAAAATTCGGCCAGTCTTTGCTGAACCGGGTGAATTTTGATCCATCTATGGCCAACTTAAGTCAAAACAAATCCACCAGACAAAGGGTAAACTAATATGCACCACACAGCAAATGGCACTAGCACCCCCATTATAATCAATAGTATAGAAGGATTATAATTCATACTTACTGGTTGCACCTTTAAGGAAAAACAAACATTACCATAAAATACAGTACATAATTTTCCTGCTACTAGGCCCACAAGCACATCTCAGCCAGAAAAAAAAAAACTTTGCATAGGTGTAAAAGAGGAATATAATTTGGCAGCCCTCAACAAGGAAGATCGATATGCCAGCCCATACAAGTACAGTATGCCCAACCACAGGAGATTTAGGTTGGCTCCCCCTGTGAGCAGGATGTATATCCTGGAGGCCATGTGGGCCTAAGATTTTCTAAAAGTCATCACTGGATTTACACCCAAACCTTTTGTTTTGTTGTTGCTGTGCTTCAAGTTCTGTGTGATGCTTCTGGATGCCAAGACCCTCCAGTATTTTCCTGGAGTTAGGCTTTAAAGATGGCACAAAGTAGGAAGAAATATAAGAGCTTGTGAGTAGGAGAACCTACTTATCTTTTGATAAATCCTATCACCTAAACTCAGCAAACCTGAAAACCTAAATTCTAGCCATGCAGTTATTGTAAGTAAAAGCCAACTGAATATTTATAATCACTGCAATGGCTAAACCAATAAATGTGTCACATAAATAGAATGCTGCCTTGGTTCAATAATGTGATATATGGTAATGAACTGTTGGACTTGAATTAATTAAAAGTAATGGTGTTCTGCTCTATGAATCGGGTACCTATGTGACTGACAAAGCAAAGCATTCAAGTTCAATTAAAGGGAAAATACTAATAGGATTATAAACTAAATGATTTTTATTGACAGCATAGTGTTTAATGCAGCATTTTCTAATTATTTGAGGGTAGTTTTGGGAACGACATTAGATTGGACCAAAGAAAAGCGTTTTATGAAACTGCTGCAGTTTTTAATATCTGATAAGACTGTGTAAATACTGGCAAATCTTAAAATAACTGACATCAACAGAAAAGTTTAAAGAAGTCTAGGCATGCTACTCCCCAGCTCCAATCTTTTGCAATAACCATGTCCAAAATAGAGAAATGCAGAAGCCCCACCAAAAATAACAAGATAAAATAAATAGCCCATTAAAGTGGTTGTAAACCCTTACAGACCACTTTCCCCTACAGGTAAGCCTAGATTAAGGCTTACCTGTAGGTGCTTGAAATATCTCCTAAACCTACACGGTTTAGGAGATATTTACTATTTCCCCGAACGATGCTGTCTTCTGTGCATGCGCTGATGTATTCGGTGCATGCGCACTCTTGAAAGGGCACGCTGTGCCGTTTCAAGCTGGGGTTACACTGTGACTGGCGGCTCCTGCGCGCATGCGCGGGAGTGACGTCACGCGGCTCTGGCCAGTCACAGAGCTGGAGTTCACGGCCCCGGAAGGAAGAGGGGTCAAGAATGGACGCTCGCTGCCAGTGAGGAAATCGGGGACATCGCAGGCTCTTGTGTCAGGTAAGTGACACATAATGGGCTACTATGCGATGCATAGTAGTCCATTATGCTTTACCTTTGCAGGGAAACAAAGAGGAAGTAAAACCCATCAGGGTTTACTTCCTCTTTAAAAGATAAAATATTAAAATGGTCTTTATCAAAATACTTCTTCAAAATACATACTAGATATCCTCAGTCTGATGTGATGTCTAATCAAATTAAACTCATTTAGTCTGAGCCCAGGTCATCCTGCTCACGCCACCAACCTGTTACAGCTGAATTTCATTGCAAATTTTTTAAACTACAGGGGCTTCTCCAACACTGCAAGTGTTAAATGCTTTTATTAATCTAGGTTCTAGGATACCATAAAAAGGCAGATTTCCTACCTTATCCCTTAATCCTGCAGGCTTTCTCCTATCTGTGTAACTGGTCTCTGTGACGTGCCATCTGTCAGTTCCACTCTGATGTCATCATGGACAATTCAGGACCAGCAGACACTTAAGACCCGCCCACAATCTGGAGCATTAGATGGAAGAAGAAAGTGGCGGCTGTCAGGGTAACAAGGGATAAAGTAATTAAAGCTGCTTTTTTAAGATACCTTAGACAAACTCTTGCCTAATTTGGTACAATCATACCTGTTGTCCACTAGAAATAAAGAAGTAAAGACCTGGAGGGTCTTCAAATTGGGTGGAATTCCATTTAAAGCCCAACTGAAATCTCACACCCTTTTAACTATTTACAGTATATGTTATAGTGTGTGGCTGATATATGCTTGGAAATACCTTAACCCTTTCACTGACAGAGCCACTTTTGTGTATTTTTGCACACATGTCTAAGAAATCATTTTAGGCCTAAAGATTAGTTAACCACCCCACCCCCCCAAAAAATGATATACTTTCTGAAACAAAGACCCTAAAGAATAAAAGAGTGGTAGTTCACTTTTTTTGCCACATAATATTTGCACAGTGGTTTATAAAGTGCAAAATTTCAGTAAAAATGTTTGGGTAAAATATAAAAGATGGGGCTGCACCAAGTAAATTGACCCAATATATCAAGCTTTAAATTTGTGCACGCCTGTAAATGACGACAAACTTTGGTACCCTATAGTTTCCAAAGAAGACAATTTTAAAGCCCCTACAGGTCATCAGTTTGCAGTTAACAGTGAATAGTGGCCCTAAAATTATTGCTCTCGCTCTGGCGTGTGCGGCAATATGTAACGTGCTCTTAAAACTTTTTGGCAGGGTTTTAAGTGCTTGGGTGTAACTTTATTTTTTACATTTTTTTTTTACTTTCAATAAAACTTAATTTATATCACACAGAGAGCAAAAAGTCCCCTATGTGATATAATATTTTTAAGACAGGTTCTCTTTAATGAGACATCAGGGGTCTTTTAGATACCTGATATCTCATCTGCCTTCTTTTGAAGCTAATGGAGTGCAGATCATGCACCAAAAGCTTGCTCCCTGGCCCTAGTGACAACAGAAATCTAAACTGACATTCTGAATTCATTCTAGTTAGGGGAGATTAGTGAACGGATGGGGGAGCACACTCCGGGGGTCACAAAAAGCGACTGGGCAGCTGTACAGCCTCCAGATTGCTTTGATTAGAAAGTAGACAGTTAACTTGCAGAGTGTGGAGTGTACACATATTCCATTGCCACTTCCAGGGGTGTGAGTAAAACTCCCCACTGCCACTATAGTTAAAGTGACACTAAAGGTACATTTTTAAAAAAAAAATAACAAACATATCATACTTACCTCCACTGTGGAGTTCGTTTTGCACAGAGTGGCCCCGAATCTCGTCTTCTGGGGTCCCTCGGCGGCTCTCTCGGCTCCTTCCCGCATCAGATAACCTCCTAGGAGAAGCACTCTCCCGAGGGGTTACCTTGCAGCCGTGCTCCCAAGTCCAGCATTCAGCGTCCATAGACGCCGAATGCAGGGCTCGGCCCCGCCCCCCCCCGGCAGCCGCGTCATTGGACTTGATTGACAGATGCGGGAGCCAATGGCTACGCTGCTATCAATCTATCCAATCAACAGCCGAGAACCCCCTACAGAGAGATGGTGTGTCCCCGTGGGACAAGTTAGAGGGTTCAGGTAAGTAAAACGAGGGGTGGCTGGGGGCCGGTCACTGACAGGTGTTTTTTCACCTTAATGCATAGGATGCATTAAGGTGAAAAAACACAAACCTTTACAACCCCTTTAAGCCTCCTTCACACAGCTGGTCATATGCGGTCGCCGATTCCTGTGTCAAGAATTGGCGGAGTCTTACTGATGAAATGACTGTGTCATGTGGTTAACAGTGGCCCCTAAGCCCATTTAAACTAGTGCTGGGTCAGCAGCGGCCGCTGTCAGCCCATTCGTTTAAATAAGCTCAGTGGCTGTTGCTAATCACATGACCTGGTCATTCCAGCAGAAAGAGTCTGCCGATTCCTGCAGCCGAAATCTGCTGCATGCAACTTTTAGTACAGTTGCTCTTTAAGGCTTCATGAACATGGGTATATTAAAAATATTCTTATCTAAACTGGATCTTTCTACCAGTAGCTGGCAGAAAAATCAAGAGTAAAAAGTGCTCATTTTGGAATAATAATGTACTTTAACCACTTCAGCCCCGGACCATTTGGCTGGCCAAAGACCAGAGCACTTTTTGTGATTTGGCACTGCGTCGCTTTAACTGATAATTGCGTGGTCGTGCGACGTGGCTCCCGAACAAAATTTACATCTTTTTTTTCCGTACAAATAGAGCTTTCTTTTGGTGATATTTGATCGCCTCTGCGGTTTTTATTTTTTGCGCTATAAACAAAAAAAGAACGTCAATTTTGAAAAAAACGCAATATTTTTTACTTTTTGCTATAATAAATATCCCCCAAAAATATATAAAAAAAACATTTTTTTTCCCTCAGTTTAGGCCGATATGTATTCTTCTACATATTTTTGGTAAAAAAAAATCGCAATAAGCGTATATTCATTGGTTTGCGCAAAAGTTATAGCGTCTACAAAATAGGGGATAGTTTTATGGCTTTTTTATTATTAATTTTTTTTTACTAGTAGCGGCGATCTGCAATTTTTATCAGGACTGCGACATTATGGCGGACACATCGGACAATTTTGACACATTTTTCAGACCACTGGCATTTTTACAGTGATCAGTGCTATAAAATTGCATTGATTACTGTAAAAAATGTCACTGGCAGTGAAGGGGTTAACCACTAGGGGGCAGTGAAGGGGTTAAGTGTGTCCTATTGTGTGTTCTAACTGAAGGGGGGATGGGACTATGCAGGGTAGATGACAGATCGCTGTTCATACTTTGTATCTTTTTTCATGTATATAATAGAAAATAAAATACTCAGAGGTGATCAATTACCACCAAAAGAAAGCTCTTTTTGTGTGAAAAAAAATGATATAAATTTAGTTTGGTCACATCAATCGCATAACAGCCCAATTGTCAATTAAATTAGCGCAGCCATGTCCAGAGCCTCTGACCATCTCCTCCTCTACCACGTAAACAGCCTCTGACCATCTTCTCCTGCACCATGTCTGCAGCCTCTGACCATCTCTCCCTGCACCATGTCCGCAGCCTCTGTCCATCTCCTCCTGCACCATGTCCGCAGCCTCTGACCATGCTCCCCCTGCACCATGTCCGCAGCCTCTGACCATACTCCCCCTGCACCATGTCCGCAGCCTCTGACCATACTCCCCCTGCACCATGTCCGCAGCCTCTGACCATACTCCCCCTGCACCATGTCCGCAGCCTCTGACCATACTCCCCCTGCACCATGTCTGCAGCCTCTGACCATCTCTCCCTGCACCATGTCCGCAGCCTCTGTCCATCTGCTCCTGCACCATGTCCGCAGCCTCTGACCATACTCCCCCTGCACCATGTCCGCAGCCTCTGACCATACTCCCCCTGCACCATGTCTGCAGCCTCTGACCATCTCTCCCTGCACCATGTCCGCAGCCTCTGTCCATCTCCTCCTGCACCATGTCCGCAGCCTCTGACCATCTCTCCCTGCACCATGTCCGCAGCCTCTGTCCATCTCCTCCTGCACCATGTCCGCAGCCTCTGACCATGCTCCCCCTGCACCATGTCCACAGCCTCTGACCATACTCCCCCTGCACCATGTCCGCAGCCTCTGACCATACTCCCCCTGCACCATGTCCGCAGCCTCTGTCCATCTCCTCCTGCACCATGTCCGCAGCCTCTGACCATACTCCCCCTGCACCATGTCCGCAGCCTCTGACCATACTCCCCCTGCACCATGTCTGCAGCCTCTGACCATCTCTCCCTGCACCATGTCCGCAGCCTCTGTCCATCTCCTCCTGCACCATGTCCGCAGCCTCTGACCATCTCTCCCTGCACCATGTCCGCAGCCTCTGTCCATCTCCTCCTGCACCATGTCCGCAGCCTCTGACCATGCTCCCCCTGCACCATGTCCACAGCCTCTGACCATACTCCCCCTGCACCATGTCCGCAGCCTCTGACCATACTCCCCCTGCACCATGTCCGCAGCCTCTGACCATACTCCCCCTGCACCATGTCCGCAGCCTCTGACCATACTCCCCCTGCACCATGTCCGCAGCCTCTGGCCATACTCCCCCTGCACCATGTCCGCAGCCTCTGACCATACTCCCCCTGCACCATGTCCGCAGCCTCTGACCATACTCCCCCTGCACCATGTCCGCAGCCTCTGACCATACTCCCCCTGCACCATGTCCGCAGCCTCTGGCCATACTCCCCCTGCACCATGTCCGCAGCCTCTGACCATACTCCCCCTGCACCATGTCCAAAGCCTCTGACCATACTCCCCCTGCACCATGTCCAAAGCCTCTGACCATACTCCCCCTGCACCATGTCCAAAGCCTCTGACCATCAAGGGTAATTGGATTTGTTTAAATGCTTGTCCCATGCATGATATTTGTCCAGTACTACTTTTAAAACAATATTTGTTGGTACGACCAAGTCGAAATGATACTTTATTCATTCGTGTTAATGGTTATCCATTAACAAGATATCAATTCAACTGTGTTTTCAAGAAGTGTTTAGGTTCTTTGAATTTGAGCACAGCTAATTTATCATCCCATTCTTTTAGAATTGGTGCTGCAACTGAAACAGCTAAAATTGGTATTCATAAAGTAAAATACTGCACTATCCCTTAAGTGAAAATATTCCACACATGTGTTCAGTGAAAGAACAAAGCAAACAAAAAAAAAGAACAAGAAATACAAAATAACCATAAAATGCTGCTGCAACCTTAAATGCGAGACAACCCCCACCTTACTAACTGTACAGATAATAGGCTGCGCTGCTAGTAAATGAATGTGATCATAATGAATACAACCACCTTAATGACAATTAAATGTAAGCAAAGTATTCCTTGACAATTAAATGTGAACAAAATAGTAAAAAATATACAGTAATTGAAAAAACATAAATCGCATGCAGAAATAGTGAATAAGGAATTCAGTGATCAAAACAATTGAATCAAGTCCATATATTCAAAAAATAAAAAAAAATAAAAATAAAAGTTCCTGTGGGTGCAGAAAATTAATGGATAGAGGGAGAAAGACACCCTTTCTTCAAGTGATGTAAAAAACTATCTCCGTGAGGAGCGTGGTGTTATAGGGAGTTCCTCCACCTTAAGTAGGTAAGCCCCTTACCAGATCCAAAGATCTCCTGTCAAAGAGATCATACACGCAAGTGGCTGTGTCCCCCAGCCACTGGGTCTCTGTCAGTACGTGTGTCACAAGCCACCTCTCCGGGAAATCAGCCTAATGATGATGTTTCCGCTGCCAATCCCACATCATCAGGGGCGAGTGCACCAATGTTTGGCTCCTTTTTCGATCCAACGCGGCTTTTGGTCAATGTTCCACAGAACTCTTGAAGCCCACTAGATTTGTACCCTTTTGCTGTTGTTATGCACAATTCAGAAACTCACCCGGGCCCGGCGACATGTCATCCCGGAGTTATTTCAGGGTTTGCGGGCTCCGGCGATGTGACTGTCCGAAGCCGCGATGACGTCACTCCCGGTAACGGCACAGCAGCTGAAGAAACGGCACGAGCGAGCCGTTTCTTCGGTGCGCATGTGTCAAAGACATCAGCACATGCGGATACAGTGAATATCTCCTAAACTGTGCAAGTTTAGGAGAAATTTACAGTACCTACAGGTAAGCCGTATTATAGGCAAAGGTGGTTATACAGGGTTTACAACCACTTTAAAGGCAGTTGAGTTTACTGACATTTTTTGAAAGCAGAAAAATCATGTTCAGGACTGTAGTTTACCAGCATTTCAAACGCCAAATGCTTGTAAACTCAGGTAACCCGCGTTTATGCGCGATTGTGTTTATAAGCATTTTTAAAGAGGAACATGTGGAAAAACATAATATCCACCAAATGCTTTTGCCTGCAAGGAAGGGGGGGGGGGAGAGAGAGAGAGAGGAGGGAGAGAGAGGGGGGGGGAGAGAGGGAGAGAATCCATAGTTAAAGCACACTGCTCTCTCTGCTGCTACGCTTTCTTCTCTCACAAAATGGCTGAAATAGTTAATAATTTACTTTACTGTTTTTCATGCATTGTGGGCATTTGGGAGGGTCTCCTGTGGTTACCTTTTAAAAAATGCTTCTAAAACCCTCATAAACGCAGCTAAACGTGCATAAACACGGTATGTAAAAGCGGCAAAATGGATGTTTTTAAATGTCTGTTACTAGCTGTCTAGTAACTAGTTTCCAGCATTCAGAAGAGGTTTTCAAACATCCTGTGTACATGAAGCTTTACTGAGCAGAGGATCTGGTGTGTGAGAGACCCATTGTGATCTGCGTGCAGGGGTTTTAGGTCATATTAGACATAAGTGAATTAACCTGTACTGATTCAAGTGGGGGGGGGGTGTCTATACCGATGGGGGGTCTGCACTGAGGGGGGTGTCTATACTGATGGGGGGTCTGCACTGAGGGGGGGTGTCTATACTGATGGGAGGTCTGCACTGAGGGGGGGATTCTATACTGATGGGGGGTCTGTACTGAGGGGGGTTGTCTATACTGATGGGGAGGTCTGCACTAAGAGGGGGGATTTTATACTGATGGGGAGTCTGCACTGAGGGGGGTGTCTATACTGATGGGGGGGTCTGCACTGAGTGGGGGTGTCTGCACTGATGGGGGGTCTGCGCTAAGGGGGTGTCTGTAATGAGGGAGGGGGGTCTGTAGTGAGGGGAGAGGTCTATACTGATGGAGGGGGGTATGTACTGAGGGATGGGGTCAGTACTTAGGGGGGTCTATACTGAGGGAGGGGGTCTGTACTGAGGGGGAGGTCTATACTGAGGGAGAGGGGTCTGTTCTGAGGGGGGAGGTCTGTACTGAGGGAGGGGGGTCTGTACTTAGTGGGGGGTCTATATTGATGAAGGGGGTCTGTACTTAGTGAGGGGGATCTATACTGAGGAAGGGGGATCTAAACTGAGAGAGGGGGGGTCTGTAGTTAGTGGAGGGGGTCTGCACTGAGGGGGTGACACCAATTTTTTTGGCACCGAGTGACACCAACCCTAGTGACGCCACTGGGTGGCATTCATATGTATATCATGTCCCCCTGAGGTCATATCTACCATCACTTCTGCTAAATGCTGCCCACTGGGGAGGTAAAGGAGCATGCTTGAAACTCCTGCCTACAACTGTAGTCATTAAGCCTAACATCAGCCTGTTCTGCAAAGGTAAGCAAATTAGAGGTGGAACCCTTCTTCAAAAGAACATGGTTCCACAGCACCCTGAATTTTGGTGCATGTGAATACGCACATCTCAGTCGATGCATGAGGTTATCTTTAACAATTAATGGCACTTCTGTGTATCTGCTAAAGGGCAGCATGTTTCTGTGGTGTCAGGAAAGCGATTTTGCATGTATTCCCGACACACACAAATGTGAACGCAGACTAAATGTCTCAGTTACATTGGTGGTCAGTGTATATCTTCTCATTACATTGAGGCTTGGTGTACAATCCTTTTATTCACACTAGTGGCCAGTGTGAAGGTCCCCCTTACATTGGTGGTCAGTGTAAATTCCTCTTTACATTGGTGGTTAACTGTGAATGCTCCTATTACATTAGTGGTCAGTGTAAATCCCCATTATATTGGTGCCCAGTGTAGAAACTCCTCTTTATATTGGTTATCGTTAAAAAAATCCAAACTTGCATTTGTGGTCATTTTCGAATCCTGCCTTATATTGGTGGTCCATGTAGAAGCCCCCTTTAAATTGGTGGTGAGTGTAAATCCCCCTTACATTGGTGGCTAGTGTAGAAATATTGGTTGTCAGTGTATATTCTTCATAACATTGTGTCAGTCATTAGTACGTCAGTGTAGATTTCCCTTTACATTGGTGGTAAGTGTAGAATTGCCCTTACACCGGTGGTCAGTGTAAATCTCCCTTTACATTGGTGGTCATTGTAAATCCCCCCTAACATTGGTGGTCGGTGTAGAAGTGTGACCTTACATTGGTGGTCAGTAAAAATCTCCTTGACAATGGTTGTCAGTTTAAATTCCCCCTTGCATGAAGGTCATTGTATATTCCCCCTTACACTGGTGGTTGGTGTAAATGCTCTTATTACATTGGTGTCAGTGTAGAAATCCCTCTTTTCTATTGGTGGTGGTGTAAAAGCCCCCGTTACATAGTGGTCAGTGCAAATTCCTCCTCACATTGATGGCCAGTGTAAATCCTGCTCACATTGGTGGTCATTGTTGTGCACTAACCTCTTGCAGCCAATCATTAAGCAGTAAGGCTATGCAGTAACCCATAGGAACCAATCAGTGAGCAGTAATAATGTGCAGTAACCTCTAGCATCCAAATAGTGAGTGGTATAGATATCCAGTAACCTCTAGCAATCAATCAGTGAGCAGTATTGATGTATAGTAATCTCTAGCAACAAGCAGAAGTCCTGTGCTGTAACCTCTAGAAAATAATCAGTGAGCCATAATGTGTGCTGTAAGCTCTAGCAGCCAGTCAGTGAGTGGTAATGATACACTGTAACCTCTGGCAACCAATCGCAATCGCTGCCTAAGTAAATTGATTTTGAAACTAGCTGCTATTTTTTGTATGTCTCAAAGCATGTGGAGAGCAAAATTGCATGGGGGGGGGGGGGGGGGGGGACAAGAAAATGTTTGCCCAGGGTCCAGTCAATATTAAAGACGGCCCTGGTTCCCTCTCCTCTATTCTGAGGCAAAAGAACTGACAATAAGGGCTGCAAACATGTGGATGGCCTGCCATCCCATACCTTTTGCAATCAGTATCAGATCACAGTTTTAAGCATAGGCATGTGAACAGGGTGGCATACGCACACCCTTATCAGCCTGTGTGCACAGGACTTTTTTCCAACCAGAATGTTCCAGCACTAGTTCCTTGCCTGCCACTCGCTACTGTCTCTTGCACACACACAGAAGCGCAGCTGAGTGCCAGTGATGCACACTCTGCACTATTCCTATGGGAGCAGAGGAGGGAGCGGGGGATGTGCACAGTGTCTCTGCATCAGCTCCTCCTAAAGCCTGGGCCGGCAGCATACACACTGCTACTGTCATTTTTAGCTGCCCTTCGGCAGCAACCCCTCTCTCATATTTCTGGTATTTTTTAGGGGGGATAGAGAGGATTTGGGGGAGAAAGGACAGCTCTGTACTGGAATCAAAGGGCTGGTTTGGGGGCAAAGCTCTGTACTGGTGGGTGGTAAACTGGCCTGTGTGTGGGTGGGGCTACTTGCCCTACACATGGGGGTACCTTTCACACAGAGCGCGCTCATCAATGCCCAGTACCAGGTGCTTACTGCGGTCATGGGAAAATGTAACATTAAGGCAGTTCCTTGATTTAGAGATGAGCGTCACACATCTGAAAAGTACTGTCCCGTGTCACTACATACCATACTTGATGTAGGATGCACTAGGAGGAACGCTGCTGAGCCTGCGCCCTCTCCACCAGTCCAGTGTACCTCTGTTACCTCACTCCTGGTAACAGAATGGGGTTCCATCGTGCACCTAGCACAAACCTTAAGAATAAAGGAATTTCCACACGTGAAATATATTTTCTGTACTCTACTGTAGCTTTTCAAAGATGGCCGTGACTTCTAACATCACATTGACATACTGATAGAACTCTTCCACGCAGAATGCCATACACAGGAAAAAAACTTTATATAGCTGTCATTTGGGCGCAGAACGCCAGCACATAACTTGGAAACCATCTTCTCTTTGCACTTTCTTTCTCCTTGGGAGCACCACAGTGTATACTAAAGTGATTGTAAAGGATACATTTTTATTTTTAAAAAATAACAAACATGTCATACCCGCTCTGTGCAATGGTGATTGACAGCAGTGGGAGCCGGTGGCTGTCTTTGAGCCAATGAGGAGGGAGAGAACACAGAGAACCGCTGCTGTCATGCACACCATTGAAACTAGGTCAGGCTCAGGTAAATATAAGGGGGGCTGGGAGGAGCTGCACACAGAAGGTTTTTTACCTTAATGCAGAAAAAGCATTGCGGTAAAATGCTACCTTTTACTTTTAGAATCATTTAAGTCCACAGCATTCAGCTTCCACCACCGAGTATGATCAAGGTGCCCTCATTAGTATACTAGCCTCCAAATGTTCCTTCCATAGCTCTGCCCAGCCAGGCATGTTCCCAGATGTTACACTCATTCCCAGGTGTATTAGTACTCACTTCAGAGGACTCTGTCCTGGCCTAAAAGGCCTTTTTCATAATGCTCACACCCCACAAGACTGTAAAATAATCAGGGTGACTACAGCTGGTCCTTCTGGGTGTTAAACTATCATAATTCCCTGCACCACACTATATTGGGAATAGAGCTACCGAGTAGCAAGCACGCTAACTGCACTTGCCTACACCCCCCTAATTTAACTATGGCACGTCCCTTTGCCATGAAGGAACCCACTATTGGAAAGATGGCTTGCATAAACCATAAAAGTGAAGTATGGGGTGTGAAAAAAACAAACCTACATACTCACCTTGGTGGATGCAGCATTGAGCCGATGCTGCATCTGTCCTCCGCCTCGTTTAAGACCCAGAACCGAGCGATCAAAGACTGTTGATCGCTCGGACCTCAGTCTTCAGTGAGCAGAGAGCTGGTGGCTGTCATAGACCTTGTCTCGGAGAAAGAAAGGAGACTGGCTGCTGAACAACCTCCTGCACGCTGCTTTACTCCTCCCCTTCATCCTCCTCTGCTTCCAAGAAGCAGGGGTGCCCTCCTAAGGGTTGAGAACCTTGCATTAGCACCCCCTTTCTGTTGATTTAGCTGACATGTGCATGTGCTGGCGCACTCAAATCGGATGGGGTGGTGGGAACTGTGTCCTCTCTGCACCACCAGGCTGAGAGAGCCCGGATGCTGGAGCCCACCTGCTGGTTTGAGGACTGATGGTTTCCACTCGCTGCCATGGGACATCTTCTTGCCACGGCATCCACCTTTGACATGGTGCCTCCCCAGGTGACAGGACCTCAAAAATAAATGCCTAACATCCCCCTCAGCAGGCCCAGGGTTTCAGAGCATATGTCAAGGCTCTGCACTCTGCACACACCAGTGAAATTTAGGCAGGGAGATTCATGCAGTGTAGGAACTCAGGTACAGATTCCACTCTAGCAAGCAGGCCAGTAGTGGCATGACGAAGTTTTGCTCCAAATCCCATAAGACTAGGAATCACAGGCAGCAGTGCCTCTCACAATAAATAAACTGTTACTGGGCTGTTTGTAGGGACTACAGTTCCTAAGCCCACCTACATGCTAGGAAGCACACTGCAATTTTTGCAGGAGGAATTTAAGAAAAAGGTACATTTTCAGGGTATTAGTTATTCACAAATATATGTAAACCCCATTTAGTTTTAAACTACGAGTATGGAAGGGTTAAAACCCCTATTGAGTTATTTTTTGCACTTTATGTTCCACTGGGGAGACATGCCTTTACTTCCTGTCCTAGTGGAGCAACAGACAATGAGAGGAAATCCCATGGGAATTCACATCTTAGAGAGTTGTCATAGGAGCAAGTGACTTAAGTTGAGTATTTTCCACTCACTTCTTGCTCTGGTGACAGCTCTAAAGTTTTGAATTTCCCACCATTTATTGTCCTGATGACAATGTTCATCAGCTTAAAAAATGGATGAATCTTCATAGCATGAACACAGACAACAAGAAGAACTAACCCTTCCCTCCCATCCAAAACTGAAAAAATACATTTTGCCTCTACATACTTTTTAACGTTCCCTATAATAATAAAACCAGATTATAAAGTAAGTATTGTCATGAATATTAAACACACAATGTTTGTGCCTTTATTAACAACACTTTAAATGTTTACAGTGCCTATTGTTTTCTTTTTAAGCCAAATAATTTCTCAACCATGTCTGCAATAGCTATAATTCATTATGTTCATATTCATGCCACCTATTTGAAAATCAGCATTATAAAGTAATGCTGCCATCTGGTGTTCTCTTTGGGATGTACAAAAATATTACATTCGTCCACTATAGTGGATGAAAATACTTTACTTGACCACATTTAAATTGCTGAGTACTGATTTACTTATTACAAATCAAATTTAATAGGTTGCCAATGCCTCTCTAATGTGTCTAAAATCGCATATGACTTTATTTATTATAAAACAACGCATGGCGATGCAATACCATATTGAATTTTAGTGCATTCCTTGTTTTCTTCGCTTCATTTTTCACTAGTCTCCATCCTGTTCCGGACTCTTTGCTTTCCCTCTTCACTTCCATGTTACTTCATAGAGTTCATTAAGAAATGTTTAATGTGTGTGTCATGAGACACATGACTTCTAATATGGAAGGCATTACCATAGTTGCCAACATAGCAAAAAAAATATGTGGGACACTTTTTTGGCTGTAGGCGGAGCCGTACAATAATTAGGGGGCGGGGCATTTGTTTGTAGGCGTGACCTAGCAAAAAAAATGGCAAGTGCGGTGCGCAAAGTGCGCTGCGGCGAAAAATGGGTGTGGCTTACGCGTAAAAGTGGGCGTGGTTTAAATGGGCGTGGCTCAAGAGGGTGTGGTTAGAGTCTGAGATGAATGAGGGATGGAGAGGGAAAGGGGGAGAAGGAGAGGGGGAATGACGGGACAGCAACCCCAGATCCTACACAATAGAAATATGTGTATTCTAGAAAGTTTAACAATCAGCAGATAAACATACTCCAAACGCCAGGTGTTAACGCTTCAATCATCCCGGCACCATGGTTGTTATGGTGTCAGGATGATTGAAGCGCATTATTTCTATTATTACATTGTAATATAAAATTAAATCATTCAACTCACCATAATGCCGAATCAGTGGGATCCCTGAGCGTGTCACTAGCCACGTCGCCTGCCACCAGCAGAGTCTGTCCTTGCATCAGGTGCCCCCGGCAGAGTCTGTCCTTGCATCAGGTGCCCCCGGCAGAGTCTGTATAGACCCCCTCAGTGCAGACCCCCTCTATCAGTGCAGATCCCCTCCATCAGTGCAGACCCCCTCCATCAGTGCAGACCCCCTCCATCAGTGCAGACCCCCTCCATCAGTGCAGATCCCCTCCATCAGTGCAGATCCCCTCCATCAGTGCAGACCCCCTCCATCAGTGCAGATCCCCTCCATCAGTGCAGACCCCCTCCATCAATGCAGACTCCACCTCTATTAGTGCAGACCCCCCCTCTATTAGTGCAGCCCCCCTCTATTAGTGCAGCCCCCCTCTCAGTGCAGCCCCCCTCTATTAGTGCAGCCCCCCCTCAATAAGTGCAGCCCCCCTCTATAAGTGCAGACCCCCTCAATGCAGCCCCCCTCTATAAGTGCAGACCCCCCCTCAATGCAGCCCCCCTTCTATAAGTGCAGACCCCCCCCTCAATGCAGCCCCCCCTCAATTAGTGCAGCCACCCCTCAATTAGTGCAGCCCCCCCTCTATAAGTGCAGACCCCCCCCTATAAGTGCAGAGCCTCCCCTCAATGCAGCCCCCCCTCTATAAGTGCAGACCCCCCCTCAATGCAGCCCCCCTCTATAAGTGCAGACCCCCCCTCAATTAGTGCAGCCACCCCCCCCTCAATGCAGCCCCCCTCTATAAGTGCAGACCCTCCCCTCAATGCAGCCCCCCCTCAATAAGTGCAGACCCCCCCTCAATGCAGCCCCCCTCAATTAGTGCAGCCACCCCCCCTCAATGCAGCCCCCCCTCCTCAATGCAGCCCCCCCTCTAAAAGTGCAGACCCCCCTCACCCCCCGCTCACCCCCCTTCAGTGCAGGTGCGGCGGGCCGGTGTTCTGCCTGCCGAGAAAGTTCCCCTCGGGAAATATGGACCCCCTGTACTGCGCAGGCGCAGCGCTTGCGCAGTACGGGGCAGGGGAACTTAGTTTCGGCAAGACACGCCGCGCCGTCGCAGTTGTCTTCTCCTTCAGTGGAGAGGGGAGGGGCCGTGCAGCAGCTGCACGGATCGAGCCCCCTTCCTCTCTCCACTACACAAGACAGTTACTAGGGGGAAGATAGGGCGGCGGCGCCGGCCGCCATTTTGCTGGAGCCAGCTGCTCCAAAACAAAAAAAAAAACATTCACGATTTTCCTTATGGAAAATCCTGATTCGGGACACCCTCCATCCGGGACGAGGGTCCCAAAATCGGGATTGTCCCGGGAAAATCGGGACTGTTGGCAACTATGCATTACCTTGTTGTTTTCTTCTTTAATAACAAGAAACAACAGCTTGGGACATTACAACACGTGTACTTCAACGTTCGCATATTTCTTATAATTAACAGCAAACAATATGTTGACCTTTGTTTTTAATGTGATTTCCATGAAAGTGTACATGCTTTATTGTTAAAATGCCTTTTTCCTAATGTCAAACTCAAAACAAAAACAAAAAAATCACTGGAAAAGAAAAAGTAATGGCACCACAACGCAAAGTGGAAGTGAGTGTGAATCCAACCTTAAAGTGGAGTTTCACCCAAAAAATGGAACTTCCACTTTTTGGATTCCTCCCCACCTCCGGTGTCACATTTGGCACCTTTCAGGGGGGAGGATGGAGCAGATACTTGTCTAATACAGGTATTTGCTCCCACTTCCTGGCATAGATCACAGTGGTGCTTGCGGTGACCTACGCCACTTCTGGCGCCTACACTGTCCTCCCCCGCTGTATTCTGGGAGACACACAGGTCCCAGAACACAGCAGGGGTCAGAGAGGACGAGCAGCACGACTCGCGCATGTGCAGTAGGGAACCAGGAAGTGAAGCTGCACGGCTTCACTTCCTTATTCCCCTACTGAGGATGGCGGCGGCAGCAGCCGAGAGCCGACGGACGGATTGGCTTCGGCTGCCGACATCGTAGGCTCCCTGGACAGGTAAGTGTCCATATATTAAAAGTCAGCAGCTGCAGTATTTGTAGCTGCTGGCTTTTAATATTTTTTTTCGGCGGACCTCCGCTTTAACACTTTTGTAAAATTACTGACTGGATTTGTTTTATCAAGTTGCACCATGAAATAAATTGCTACTCAAAGGCGTGCGCAGTAGGTGTGTCGGGTGTTCCTTGATACACCCTAATCAACCTATACGGCACAGATTGCCCCCGCCCATCGGTTGGTACCGATCACTCACTGTGTTCATTCATAACTTAAGCAAGAAAACTGTGTTCAGTGCTTCAGTTTGAGTATGAACATGATGCAGCTCAGCACAGAGCACACCCCATTCATTCACTGTTCAGTGCAGCTGAAGCTGCAGAGAAAAGTACTAGGGAATATCTGTCCTCAGTCCTTTTCTCTGTCTCAAATGTGACACATCAGGGGCTGTTTAGACCAAAGCCCCCAACAGGGCTATACAAAATTGAAATAAATAAATAAATTTGAATTTGTAAAAAACAGTACAAAAATACAATAATAAATACCGTATTTATCGGCGTATAACACGCACCCCAAGTTTAGGAGGGAATTTTAAGATAAAAACTTTTAGGAGGGAAGTTTAAGGAAAAAAACTTACATTTAAATGCCCATCAATGCAGCCTTATCAGTGTCCATCTGCAGCCTTGTCCATCATTGCAGGCAGCCTTGTCCAGTGTCCATCTGCAGCCTTGCCCAGTGCGTCTGCAGCCTTGCCCAGTGCGTCTGCAGCCTTGCCCAGTGCCTTTGCAGCCTTGCCCAGTGCCTCTGCAGCCTTGCCAGTCCCTTTGCAGCATTGCCCAGCCACTGGTTATTTAAAATTGGCGCTGATCTCCGCTGACTGTGAGCAGAGAGAAGCGAGCGCCGACAAACACATAGCCAAGTGTACTCAGCTAGTTTCGCCTCCTCTCGCAGTCCCGCCCCTGACAGTGAGTAGAGTCGAGAATAGCCGAGTACACTCGGCTATGTGTATATCGCTGGCTCTCGCTCCGCTCTATTCACAATCAGCGGAGATCAGCGGAGATCGGCGTATAACACGCACCCATGATTTTAAGGGGAAAAAAAGTGTGTGTTATACGCCGATAAATATGGTATTAAAAAACCCTCTATGTCTGGTGTGCCAGTTAGGTATTCTTAGGAGAGAGAAACCTTTGATATATATATATCTATATTTTTTCTTTTGTATATATACTCACTGACCGCTTTATTAGGTACATGTTGCTAGTACCGGGTTGGACCCCCTTTTGCCTTCAGAACGGCCTTAATTCTTCATAGGATACATTCAACAAAGTGTTGGAAACATTCCTCAGAGATTTTGGTCCATATTCACATTATAGCATCACACAGTTTCTGTAGATTTGTCAGCTGCATATCCATGATGCAAATCTCCACCACATCCCAAAGGCGCTTTATTGGATTGAGATCTGTTGACTGTGGAGGCCATTGGAGTACAGTAAATTCATTGTCATTTTCAAGAAACCAGTGGTGAGATCATCTGAGCTTTATGACATGGTGCATTATCCTGCTGGAAGTAGCCATCAGAAGATGTGTACACTGTAGTCATAAAGGGATGGACATGGTCAGCAACAATACTCTGGTAGGCGGTAAAACAATGCTCAATTGGTACTAAGGGGCCCAAAATGTGCCAAGAAAATATCCCCCACACCATTACACTACTACCAACTTGAACCGTTGATATAAGGCAGGATGGATCCATGCTTTCATGCTGTTTACACCAAATTCTGACCCTACCATCTGAATGTCGCAGCTGAACTTGAGACTCATCAGACCAGGCAAAGTTTTTGTAATCTTCTATTGTCCAATTTTGGTGAGCCTGTGTGAATTGTAGCCACAGTTTCCTGTTCTTAGCTGACAGGAGTGGCACCCGGTGTGGTCTTCTGCTGCTGTAGCCCATCTACTTCAAGGTTTGATGTGTTGTGAGTTCAGAGATGATATTCTGCATACTTGGTTGTAACGAGTGGTTATTTGAATTACCATTGCCTTTCTATCATCTCAAATCTGCCCATTCCCCTCTGACATCAAGGGACATGTCAGACCGGCTGCAGCGCACATGGCCCAAATGTCGGACGCCTTAATAGAAACCGCCTGACATTCAGCCCGTGTGTGCTGGGCTTAAGTGTGCGTATCACTGTAATTATGCCATCCCTGCTGTGGAAGATGCAAATCACTGTAGTAGTTGCCACTACTATAGTGATAGCAGCAGTCTTCTGGGTCCAGTGCTGAGCAGTTGTCCTTCTCCAATGATAACCACAGAGGTTCATTTACTCTGCACTGCCACCATTTCAGATTGATTACAAGACATTCTCTGATTGGACAATGTAGAGATTGTGATGGCTCCACCTTTTCCTATTTCAAATGATAACACTAACTTCACACATATGCCACACATTCTACAACCTACAAATAAGGATTTTAGCTTCAAATTCTCCTTTGTATATACCAGTAAAAATTCCTGCACTTTGGACAGAACCAGATGTAGTAGAAGCGCTTTACCAGAAATATTTGGTTATATGCAGGCATGGGTCTTTTTCTTATGAACATGCCTCTTTTTACATATTTGGTGCCTCACATATTGACCAGAAGGTATTGCTTACAGTATTTAAATGACAATGATGCCCATAAATCATTTTTGTTTGAAGTGGTCAATAAGCATACAATCCCCAGGAAACACATGCTGAAGTCTTCATTTTTGGACGTTGCATTCACAGCAATTTGTCATAGGACTACAGTATACTGTACATATTAACTAGAGAGGAAAATAGCTCCCCAATGTCTACACATCCTGGTTTAATGCATGGTGTATTCCATGATAGCAGTCATGTTATCTGCTCTCAAATGCTTGCAGCTCAGAGCAATTAGGATCTTCCAATGTATATGAGGTAGGGGATTTAGGCTAGCTACATGATCATCATAAAGGTCAATTATTCCGCGCTTAGGAAAAAAAGGGAACTGCAGCCCCCCCAGCAAAGAATATCACCTCAGTGAAATTCAGAAAAAAGAGATCCTATTATGGGGGAATTGGCGCTGTTCAAAAGTGTTCAACAAATAAATAAATAAAGGTAAATGCGAATCAATAAAAAATTAAGTAAATGCAAATCAATAAAAAATAAAAATAAAATTAGATACTCCAGAAAAAAATATGAACCCAAACACGCTGATGTGCTATAAAGTGCAAAGTGTTGGAAGATATGTGATCTGAAATATATATAAAATAAATACAATTCATGAAAAATAAATAAATAAATAAATAACAGTGATATTAAAAACACCAAATAACGTCCTGTAAAAAAGCTGAAAAATCAATAAATAAAACCAAAGTCTTTCAAGTGAATCCGCATCAAACCACAATGAAAAAAATAGCAAAAAAATGATAAAATGTGATATGAAAAATACTGTGTGTAAATATGATAATAAAAAGTCTCTGTGTCCTGGAAAGAATGAATACAGTTAGTGAAAAACTATTGTGCCTCAATCCAGAAATAAAACTTCAAAAAAGTTCTTAATGTGGTGATTCATCAAGTGCTCCCTGTCTTCAACTGCAACCCCACTTGTGCCCGCACTCACCAGAGCGCCTAACCCCTGCAGGGGTAATAGGCGTGTAGGCTAAGATCCAGCAGTGATGTTTCCTGGTAGTGGATGGTCCTTCACACGGGTGCCGTTATCTTCCCCCTTTTTTTTCCTTTATATACCACGGAAATCCTGTTATTAGTCCCCAGCGATAGACATTGCTGGCTCCTTTTCTCTCAATGTTGCTTCTCTGAACTCCTGCTCTCCACAGGAAAGAGTTAGCAGTGGAAAGTGCAAACTTTTCGGGGGTGGGGCCGAGTCCGGCATTAGTGTCTATGGACGCAAATGCTGGACCCGGGAGTGCACCCGCAAGGTAACCCCCCCTGGTAGAGTGATTCTCCTAGGGGGTTATCTGATGCGGGGAGGAGAAGCGAGAGCTGCCGGGGGACCCCAGAAGACGAGGTTCGGGGCCACTCTGTGCAAAATGGGCTGCACAGTGGAGGTAAGTATATGTTTGTTAAATTTAAAAACGAGCCTTTACAATCACTTTAAGGATTTAGGCCTGGTTCACGCCTATGCATTTTTAAGTGCGTTTTCAGTTTTTCAGAAACAAACTACAGTCCATTTAACATGGTTTCCTATGGATGTAGTTCACATCTGTGCATTTTATGGAAAGGGCCAGGGACTTTTTTCTGAAATATCACCAAAAGAAAGCTCTATTTGTGTGAAAAAAAATATAAAAATTTCATTTGGATACAGTGTTGCATGACCGCGCAATTGTCATTCAAAGTGCGACGGCGCTGAAAGCTGAAAACTGACCTGGGCAGGAAGGGGGTATAAGTGGCCAGTAACCAAGTGGTTAAATTGCTGGAGGCTGCAGAACAGGATATGTTGCAATTTGTTTTTGTTTTTATTTAAATTATGCTATGTGGGTAAGAACATGTGACAAGTATAAAATAGGTGTTGTCCAAAGTTGACTTCAAAAGTGGAAATACATTTTAAAGGCTGAATAGAGGAAAACAGCGAACACATGCTACACTCCACCCAGTGAATAATGTCAGTGCTCTATCCTTCGGTGTTAATCAATTAACAAATAGTTAATAATTAATTGATGAAGCTAACAGAAAGCAAAAACTTTGATAGCGCTCTGTGGAACAAAAAACAAGATAGCTTAAGGGTAGACAGTGACAGCCAGAGCAAGAACTGAGACAATGCCATAGGTCTGACCCGGAAAGCACTCCACTAACCAGTACTAAATGTGGAACCCAGTGCCCAAAGGTCACATTCCAGGCTAGCCTCGCAACATCTGGTCCAGCAGTGTCGGGGTAGGGCAATCCAAAGTCAGGTTGAGAAACGGCCCATATAGAGAGGTGCCATTTAGAGATCAAGTAGTGATGTAGCAGGAATCTTGATTGAAGAAAAAAAAAACTAGCAATAAACAGAGGCATTCTGGGCATAGAAAGGGGTTGTCATGGGCTGTCCAAACCTCATGTAAATGGTAGAACAAGCCAATATATGACTTCCTATGTCCCTCAATAGAAGAGAAAAAGTATTTTTTATGTCAAAACAAACGGCATTTAAAAAAAATCTTCCTCATTAAGACCAGACTATTTCACCTCCCTTCCAGCCCAGGCCATTTTTCAATTTTTGGAGCCAACAGACTTTGAATAGGAATTACTCAGTCATGCAACACTGAACCCAAATAAATGTAATTTATATTTTTTTAAACAGATAGAGCTTTGTTTTAGTACTACTTAATCACCTGTTTTTTTATTTCTTACTATAGAGGCTGCAGAGGAGGCAATTTTGATATTTTTATTGATTTTCAGAAATTCATGAGGAAAATCAATATTAAGAAACATTTTAGCAAAATCTCACCTCAAGTAGGACAGGAAGTCCCTTACTACAGTCACACCAATTTGAAAAATAATTTGGTGTTCAACCCTAGAAATCCAAATAATCATTTTTCTGAAGTGTTTAGATCCCTGGTCCAACAGGACCTTAAACGTTTGCCCATTAAACATAGTAGGCATAAAACTGATGTAGAAAGGGGGCTCAAATCTTTAGAAAAAAAATAAACAGATTGTGATCAGAAGTGCTGACAAAGGAGGGGGTTTGGTCATACTTAACAAATCTGATTATTTAGCTGAGCTCAATAAACTTGTTTATGATGCTGAAAACCTATGAAACATTGCGGGGTAACCCCACTAACAAATTTAAAGCCAAACTCAAACACTTGTTATGCCCAGGACGAGGGTATTGTCACTAAGAAAGAGGCTAGGTACTTAGTACCTGATGCTCCGAGAGTGCCGGTAATTTACCAATTGCCCAAAATTCATAAGAATCTGTCTAAACCACCTGGGAGACCCATTGTAAGTGGGGTGGATTCATTGTTTGCCAGAATTGGTGAATACCTTTAAAGTTTTCTACAGCCGTTGGCACAGAGCTGTCCAGCCTATCTGAAGGATAGCATGGATCTTATGCAATTATTGCAGGGGATTGAGGTCAGTGATGAGCATCTTCTGGCCAGTATTGATGTCGACTCCCTATAAACCAACATCCAACAGAAACATGCCATTGAGGCGGCAGTATGGGCATTGAATAACACCAAAATGAAAAATAAACAAAAAGATTTCTTGGTATTTCTTGGCCAAGTATGCCCCCTCAGTGGCAAATATTTTTATGAGTCACTGGAAAAAAGATGCCATTTTTGGTGGCAACTTACCACAGCTCAAGTTTTACAAGCGTTATATCGATGACATTTTCATTGTTTGGGCAGGATCAAGAGTCGTTCTTACAATTTTTGCCAGAAATTGGTGAGAACCAATTTGGCATTTCTTTCTCAGCAGTTTCTGACAATCTGAGTATTGACTTCCTTGACCTTGTTATTTTCAAGGATAATCATCAATTGTCCACCAAAACCTTTCTTAAGGAAGTTGACCGTAATGGATATATTCCCTTGGGGAGTTGTCACCATCCTCGATGGCTAAATACCATTCCCAAGAGCCAATTCATGAGAGTTAGGCGCAATTGCGCCAGGATTGAAGATTTTGATTCAAAGTCGAGGGTCCTTTTTGAATAGAAAAAGGGTTATACCAAACGAGAGCTGAATAAAACCTTGCTCTCAGTAAGGAATATGAACAGAGATGATCTTTTCAAGAAAAAAGAGACAAATGATAGAGATTTTGGAATCGCTTTCATGATTTCAGGTTTTACCCGGCAATATAGACAAGTAGAAAAAATTATTCGCAAACATTGGCATTTATTGTTGAAGGACAAGGATCTTTCTAAATCCCTACCTGATAAACCGTTGTTTATCTACACGAAACCTCCCACTTTATGGTTGAAGTTGGCACCTCATGCAGTTGATCCCCCCAAGAAGACTGTCACCTTTTTGGACCAAGTTGTTTTTTTCAGCTGTGGGAGGTGTGTAATGTGTAGAACAGAGTAAGGAAGACGTTTGAGTTCACATCCCACTTCTCTGGTGAGTCACTTAAGATCAATAAGTTCATCACATGTGGGACCACCCACGTCACGTACCTCCTGTTCTGTCCTTGTGGACTACAGTACGTGGGTAGGACCACCAGAGCTTTGGGGGTTCGTTTACGTGAACATGTCAACCGGATAAAAAAGGGTTTCAAACACCACAGCTTGTCTAACCACTTCAGGTTATTCCATGGTAGGGATCCCAGTAGTCTCACTTTTTGTGGTATTGATTGAGTTGAAGCCCATTGGGGAGGGGGCAATCTCAAGAGAGCCATCTCTCGCAATGAAACTCAGTGGATTCATCATTTGAGTACGATGAACCCTATGGGGTTGAACATTGAACTAGATCTTAATTGTTTCCTGTCCAATTTTGAATTATATTTATTGGTCTGGTCAGGCTTGTATGTATCGTACTAATTTTATTCTATTTTTCTTTTTTTTTTTCTTCTTTTCTCATTTCTATTTTTTATTTTTATTTTTTTATTTTTTATTTTTTCATTTTTATTTTCATTTTTTTATTTTTATTCTTATTTTTATTTCCATATTTATATTTATTTTTATGGGGTTCTTTTATTTTATTTTTTATTTTTTTAATTTTTATTTGTATTTATTTTCATTTTTATTTTATTCTTTTTTCTTCTGTGGTTTTTATTTGCATATTAAAGCATTGGAATGTTTATATGTTTTTTATTTGTTCCCACGACACCGGAACTGATGTCTAATTATGTTGAGGTTTATCCAACCAATGTCATGGCGGTTTAGTCCCACTTATGGAGTGTGCTCTATCCATGGGGGCAACATGTTTTCCTAACCAACAAAATGGCCGCTGTTCCTATCTGATTGGTGGAGGAAGGGGTGTGTACTTCTCACTTTTGTGACTTAAGGCAGTCAGTTCCAATCCGATGTTAGGTCCTTTGATGACGCCCTGTGGGAGGGCGAAATGCATTGACGTGACTCACTTCCAGCACTGACATCACTTCCGGTCTCGTAGGAACGCCCACAATGGTGTTTGCTGCATCTTCTTACAATTTCAATGCCTGTTTTTAACTTACGTTTGTAAGTATACCTTTTTAGCGCAATAAATTTTCTTTCTTAGCATACTTCACTATTGGTCCCCGTTTTTTCTTCCTTTTTGGGTACCCGTTTTGTATGGCTGAGCATTTACGTTAAAGGATTGTTTATCATCTCATCAGTGAACCTGCCATCCTGTGTCATTCTCTGGATATCGTTCTAAGCCTTATTGGCTCCCAGACTGAAAAGCTGGGTGTCATTGTGATTTGGTGAGTGGGGACACATGTGGGGGTGCCTTGGTACGCCTGAAAATATTTTTCTGCAACATTTTTCTCTGCACTTTTTGCACACCAGATGTGTAGCATTCCCTGCAATTTCGTACATTAGTTGTGAAGCACCTTTTTAGTTTTATATGGACTGTATGTTTTTGTCACCTACTATGGGTCTCTGTGAGCGCATTCCCTGCGATTTCGCACATTAGTTATAAAGCGCCTTTTTTTTTTTTTTTTATATGGACTGTATTTAGTTGTGAAACACATTTTTTTATATGGACTATATTTTTTTGTCACCTATTATGGGTCTCTGTGAGCGCTGTATTTATATATTTTGTCACTGTGGTCAAGTGTTTAGCACTTTGTGTATAGCAGCTACATTCATTCTTTATCACCCATTTTCTACACCATCAGCGCGAGTTGAATTATTTAGATTATATATTTTTTTCACTTCTCCTTTGGGTAACAAAATTCTTGCTGCTCAGGCCCATGCTCCTCCTGAGAAACCTTGTGACCGCTGCTTTGTCCCGGAGAGTCTCCATACTGCCGTGCTCCAGACTTGCCGTTCCCCCAAGGCAGCTGGCCACCCTGGGAAGAATCAACTCTTTTGGGCCATTTCCCAACAATTCTGATGGCCTAGTCTATGCGCTGATGTAACCGCCTTCGTAGCTGCCTGTTCCATGTGTGCTCAGAGTAAGATTCCACGACACCTTCCAATGGGCCTCCTACAACCCATACCCAATGGAGAGAGGCCCTGGACCCACCTGTCTATGGATTTCACTGTGGAGTTACCCAACTCCCAGGGCAACATAGTTATCCCTATGGTGGTTGACCGGTTCTCGAAAATGTCTCATTGTATTCCACTTAAGAAGTTGCCCACTTCTAAGGAATTGGCTTCCATTTTTACTCGGGAGATCTTTTGCTTACATGGGCAACCCAAGGGGATCATCTCAGACAAGGGTAGTCAGTTTGTGTCTAGGTTCTGGCAAGCCTTTTGTGCACAGTTGGGAATTCAGCTTGCTTTCTCCTCTAAGTATCACCCACAGTCTGATGGGACTGCAGAATAAGCCACCCAGTCCTTGGAGCACTTCCTACATTGCTATATTTCTGACCATCAGAACAACTGGTCAGACTTCTTACCGTGGGAGGAGTTTGCTCACAATAGCGCCTTGAATTCTGCTTCCCGCTTGTCCCCGTTTATGGTGAACTATGGTTTCCAACCTTCCATGTTGCCTAACTCATTTGTTCCGTAGAGTATTCCTGCGTTAACCACTTCAGCCCCGGAAGGTTTTACCCCCTTCCTGACCAGAGCACTTTTTACAATTCGGCACTGCGTCGCTTTAACTGCTAATTGCGCGGTCATGCAATGCTGTACCCAAACGAAATTTGCGTCCTTTTCTTCCCACAAATAGAGCTTTCTTTTGATAGTATTTGATCACCTCTGCCGTTTTTATTTTTTGCGCTATACACGGAAAAAGACCGAAAATTTTGAAAAAAAATGATATTTTCTACTTTTTGTTCTAAAAAAAATCCAATAAACTCAATTTTAGTCATACATTTAGGCCAAAATGTATTCGGCCACATGTCTTTGGTAAAAAAAATGTCAATAAGTGTATATTTATTGGTTTGCGCAAAAGTTATAGCGTCTACAAACTAGGGTACATTTTCTGGAATTTACACAGCCTTTAATTTATGACTGCCTATGTCGTTTCTTGAGGTGCTAAAATGGCAGGGCAGTACAAAACCCCCACAAATGACCCCATTTTGGAAAGTAGACACCCCAAGGAAATTGCTGAGAGGCATGTTGAGCCCATTGAATATTCATTTTTTTTGTCCCAAGTGATTGAACAATGACAAAAAAAAAAAAAAAAAAAAAAAATTACAAAAAGTTGTCACTAAATGATATATTGCTCACACAGGCCATGGGCATATGTGGAATTGCACCCCAAAATACATTTAGCTGCTTCTCCTGAGTATGGGGATACCACATGTGTGGGACTTTTTGGGAGCCTAGCCGCGTACGGGGCCCCGAAAACCAATCACTGCCTTCAGGATTTCTAAGGGCGTACATTTTTGATTTTACTCCTCACTACCTATCACAGTTTTGAAGGCCATAAAATGCCCAGATGACATAAAACCCCCCCAAATGACCCCATTTTGGAAAGTAGACACCCCAAGCTATTTGCTGAGAGGCATGGTGAGTATTTTGCAGCTCTCATTTGTTTTTGAAAATAAAGAAAGACGAGAAAAAAATTTTTTTTTTTTTCTTTTTTCAATTTTCAAAACTTTGTGACAAAAAGTGAGGTCTGCAAAATACTCACTATACCTCTCATCAAATAGCTTGGGGTGTCTACTTTCCAAAATGGGGTCATTTGGGGGGTTTTTTTGCCACCTGGGCATTCCATGGCCTCCGAAACTGTGATAGGCAGTGAAGAGTGAAATCAAAAATTTACGGCCTTAGAAAGCCTGAAGGCGGTGCTTGGTTTTCGGGGTCCCGTACGCGGCTAGGCTCCCAAAAAGTCTCACACATGTGGTATCCCCATACTCAGGAGAAGCAGCAGAATGTATTTTGGGGTGTAATTTCACATATTCCCATGGCATGTTTGAGCAATATATCATTTAGTGACAACTTTGCGCAAAAAAAAATAAAAAAAATAAAAAATTGTCTCTTTCCCGCAACTTGTGTCACAATATAAATTATTCCATGGACTCAACATGACTCTCAGCAAATAGCTTGGGGTGTCTACTTTCCAAAATGGGGTCATTTGGGGGGGTTTTGAACTGTCCTGGCATTTTATGCACAACATCTAGAAGCTTATGTCACACATCACCCACACTTCTAACCACTTGAAGACAAAGCCCTTTCTGACACTTATTGTTTACATAAAAAAATAATTTTTTTTTGCAAGAAAATTACTTTGAACCCCCAAACATTATATATTTTTTTTAAAGCAAATGCCCTACAGATTAAAATGGTGGGTGTTTCATTTTTTTTTTTCACACAGTATTTGCGCAGCGATTTTTCAAACGCATTTTTTGGGGAAAAAACACACTTTTTTACATTTTAATGCACTAAAACACACTATATTGCCCAAATGTTTGATGAAATAAAAAAGATGATCTTAGGCCGAGTACATGGATACCAAACATGACATGCTTTAAAATTGCGCACAAACGTGCAGTGGCGACAAACTAAATACATTTTTAAAAGCCTTTAAAAGCCTTTACAGGTTACCACTTTAGATTTACAGAGGAGGTCTACTGCTAAACTTACTGCCCTCGATCTGACCTTCGCGGCGATACCTCACATGCATGGTGCAATTGCTGTTTACATTTGACGCCAGACCGACGCTTGCGTTCGCCTTAGCGCGAGAGCAGGGGGGACAGGGGTGCTTTTTTTTTTTTTTTTTTTTTTTTTCTTTATTATTATTATTTTTTTATCTTATTTTTAAACTGTTCCTTTCATTTTTTTTTTTTTTAATCATTTTTATTGTTATCTCAGGGAATGTAAATATCCCCTATCATAGCAATAGGTAGTGACAGGTACTCTTTTTTGCAAAAATTGGGGTCTATTAGACCCTAGATTTCTCCTCTGCCCTCAAAGCATCTGACCACACCAAGATCGGTGTGATAAAATGCTTTCCCAATTTCCCAATGGCGCTGTTTACATCCGGCGAAATCTAAGTCATAAAATGCTCGTAGCTTCCGGTTTCTTAGGCCATAGAGATGTTTGGAGCCACTCTGGTCTCTGATCAGCTCTATGGTCAGCTGGCTGAATCACCGGCTGCATTTTCAGGTTCCCTGTTGAGACAGGAGAGCCAGAGAAAAACACGGAAGACGTTGGGGGGGAGGGGCATTCCCTCCCACTGCTTGTAAAAGCAGTCTAGAGGCTAATTAGCCGCTAGGATTGCTTTTACATGAAAGCCGACCGCTGGCTGAAAAGAATGATACCAAGATGATACCTAAACCTGCAGGCATCATTCTGGTATAACCACTCAAAGTCGTGAATGGCGTACCTGAAGACAAAAAAATGGTTAACAATAAAGCACAGTAAACGGTAAGGTATAAAAAATTGCATACCTGAAAAGCAAACATGATAAAACATAATAACAATAAAACATTGCAGAATAGAATACAGTAAAAAAAAAACAGAACAATAGAGAGAGAATAGAGAGAGAGAGAGAACAATAAAACGACAACTATTTTTTTTTATTTTATATTTTTGTATGTGTTTTTTTTTTTTTTTTTTTTTTACACTTTTTTTTGTAACTAACTTTTATAACTGTAACCGGTTCCAGGTTCGGGTCTCTCAAAATGCGATGGCATCTTGGGAGACCCTGTGAAAGTGTGCCTAGTCTGTGCAATGCTGTACCCTACGCTAATACTCAACTAGTGAATGGTAGCGTTCAAAACATTCACCAATGCAAAGACCAGGATTGTCAGGACAGGAGGGACAATAATAGAGGGTGTCACGCCTATATCCGCGCTTGCTGCAGACACGACATCTTTTTTGGGGGTTCGTTGGGTAGGGGTACTCGGGAGGACATAAAGAAAATGCCTCTCATGCAGCCGACTGCATTTGGTTGGGGATGTGAATGGGGGAAGTACGGGCGCTGCAGAAGCGGTGGGTTCCCAATTAGGATTGGCGAATGCAGCAGGAAGGGCACTATGGGCATGACGGGTCTGTGTTTGTCTTCTTGGTGGCAGCGGGACACTATTTGTGCTTGCCACCTCACCAGCTTGAACTGCACTTATGGGACTCGCCACGTCACCAAGTGTTACTGCAGTGCTGGTTTGACTACGACCGGGGTGTACTAGGCCGCTGGTGCTTGCCAGTTCACCAAAACGCTACCAAAAAAACTGTTAGCGATCGCAGGGATCAGGCCTGACTCTGCGAACGCTGCAGTTATGCGTTTAGTGTTTTGTAAGTGTCAGTGATCGATCGATACTGCACTTGGGTGGGCTGGGCTGGGCCGGGCGGAGGGGCAAAACGCAGGTGCTAGCAGGTATCTGGGCTGATCCCGCTAACACTGCGTTTGTGGGAACCCTAAACTGCTGGGGACGCTAGTATAGATCTGATCGGATCAGATATTGATCCGATCAGATACTATACCACTAAGGGAGGCGTATGCTGCGTGCGTGGGTGTTAGCGGTACTGGCGCTAACCTGACACTGCTTGGGGCTGGTGCTTGCCAGTTCACCAAAACGCTACCAAAAAAACTGTTAGCGATCGCAGGGATCAGGCCTGACTCTGCGAACGCTGCAGTTATGCGTTTAGTGTTTTGTAAGTGACAGTGATCGATCGATACTGCACTTGGGTGGGCTGGGCTGGGCCGGGCGGAGGGGCAAAACGCAGGTGCTAGCAGGTATCTGGGCTGATCCCGCTAACACTGCGTTTTTGGGAACCCTAAACTGCTGGGGACGCTAGTATAGATCTGATCGGATCAGATATTGATCCGTACAGATACTATACCACTAAGGGAGGCGTATGCTGCGTGCGTGGGTGTTAGCGGTACTGGCGCTAATCTGACGCTGCCTGGGGCGACGCATATCACCGCCGGGCGATCAGGGGGCTAAACTTTTATTCGGTAATAAACGGCGGGTGCCCTGACACTATAAAAAATAAACGAACTAACCAGCGTCACCCGTAACAGTTATACGGTGATCAGTGGTGAAAGGGTTAACTAGGGGGCAATCAAGGGGTTAAAACATTTATTAGGTAGTATATGGGGGTCCCTGTCGCTATAAAACGCTGACGGCAAACCTAAATATTTACCTCACTAACTAGCGTCACCAGCGACACTAATACAGCGATCAGAAAAATGATCGCTTAGTGACACTGGTGACAGGGGGTGATCAAGGGGTTAAAACTTTATTAGGGGGGGTTAGGGGGGTATCCTAGACCTAAAGGGGGCCTAACACTCACTGCCCTAACACTGTAACTGTCACAAACTGACACTATGCAGTAATCAGAAAAAAAAAAAAAAAAAAAAAAAAAATACTGCTAATGTCAGTTTGTGACAGGGGGGGGGTGATTGGGGGGGGATCGGGGGGCGATCGGGGGGGGATCGGGGGTGTAAGGTATGCCTGGCATGTTCTACTGTGTGTGTTTGTGTTGTGTGCACTTACATGTCTTCTCTCCTCGGCGCTGGACGGAAACTGCCAGACCGAGGAGAGATGACATCACATCCTCTGCCTGTGTGAAACTACACACAGGCAGAGGAGGATTCCCATTGGCTGGGAGCGATCGCGAGGGGGGGGGCCACGATCGGATGGTCTCCCCCTCGCCTCCCGACTCTCCCAGTCAGATGCCGACCGCCGCTGGCACCGGGGGGGGGTCCGATCGGACCCCCCGCCCGCGGGAGGCAGATCACGTATATATACGTGATTCTGCCTGCCCGTGCCACTCTGCCGACGTATATCTACGTTAGGCGGTCGGCAAGTGGTTAAAGGAGCATCTCTGTGGTCTTCGTTCCACTTGGGCACGAGTCCAGGAGGCTTTGCGACATGATAGGTACAAACTCCATGCTGACCACAGATGCCTGCCTGCGCCTTCCTACCAGGTTGGGGACAGGGTCTGGCTGTCATCTCACAAGCAACCTCCAACTTCATGTTTCCTCTCTGAAGTTCGCTCCTCGGTTTATTGGGCCTTTCCGTATTCTCCACAGAATTAACCCATTGGCTTACGCGTTAGACCTTCCTTCTAATATGCCTATCTCAAATGTATTTCATGTCTCCTTATTAAAACCTTTGGTCTGCAACTGCTTTACCACCTCAGTGCCACATCCTCACTCTGTACGGGTTGAGAACCATGAGGAGTATGAAGTACAGTCCATTGTTGACTACTGTAGGTTCCGTGGGCGCATACAGTATCTGGTGCATTGGAAATGGTACAGTCCGGAGGTACGCTCTTGGGTCTCATCCTTGGATGTACATGCCCCTGTCCTCCTCCGTGATTTCCATAGACATTTTCCCCTCAAGCTTGGTGGCCCTCCAAAGAGGGGGGGGTCGTTGAGGAGGGGGTACTGTCAGGGCTGGGCTCAACCCTTCCTTCTCTGAGTTGGCCGTTCAGCTGTCGGCTAATTTCCAGCTCCTATCTCTCCACAGTGACTCACCTGTTGACATCCTGCTCAACAGTCCTGGTTACTTAAGCTGTCCAGTCCAGATCTTCTCTGCCTTCGCCTTGGTCACATCTCTAGAGACGCTCTCCTGTGCTCCTGTTAAAGACTCGCTTGGCTAATGTTCCTTCTGGCTCCAGATCCTGCTTGCTGTTCTACTACACTGATATCTGGCTCCCTGACGTTTTGGCTTGTCTGACTATCAGTTCCGGTTCCTGAACTTTGCTATGTTTTGACTACGTTTACTCTGTTTACCATTTTTTTATTATTATTATTAAACAAGTGTGATTTAACTGTACTTCTGTCTCGGTCTGATTCATGGTTTCTGACAGCAACAAAACTAAGAAAGGGACTGGAGGACATTGGTTATGAGGAAAGATTACGAGCACTGAACTTATTCTCTCTGGAGAAGAGAAACTTGAGGAAGGATATGATTTCAATGTACAAATATCGTACTGGTAACCCCACACTAGGGCTAAAACTTTTCAGCGAAAGGGAATTTAATAAGACACGTGGCCATTTACTAAAATTAGAAGAAAAGCGTTTTACTTTAAACTGAGTAGAGGGTTCTTTACTGTAAGAGTGGTAAGGATGTGAAATTCTCTTCCACACACAGTGGTAGATAAGCACCTGAATGACCACAACATACAGAGATATACAATGTAATACTGACATAAAATCACACACATAGGTTGAACTTGATGGACTTGTGTCTTTTTTCAACCTTGCCTACTATGTAACTATTGTTCTACCCTTTTTAACAAAAATCCTTGCAGTATCCTCCTTTGCCTTCCTTCTAGCAATTTTATTTGTTTTCCTGTATTGCTTACCTGATTATGAGAAGCTTGTTATTATATTGTGTGCTGTACAGTGTATTTCATTCTATTATGTCTTGATATGTTGGAGACTGCTTCTCAAAAAAAGAATTTCTACAAAAAAAAATATTTTATAAAATAAAAGGCATTGGGTCGGATCAGCAGCAGAATTACTGATTCATCACTTTAAAATTTTCTTGAAGTCTAGGCTTACACTTGCTAGAAATATGTATGTTCTGAAATGTGAACCTGCTACTTGACCTAGAAGATTTCAAATTATATATATATATATATACACATACATACATACACACACACCGGACTGTACAGAAAGCCAACGGCTGGCAATGTGCTGCTGAGAGCCGATTCTACACACCCAGGACACACCATCGGGGGTGTACCGTTCGGCCAGTTTCTTAGGTTGAAGCATCTGTGTAGTATACTGGATGACTTAAACGGAGAGGCTATCAACATGGCCCATAGATTTAAAGACAGAGGCTATCCCATCAAAACTATAAATAAAGCCTTTTCGGCAGCCAATAGAATTCCTAGGGTATCCTTGTTAACTGAAAACAAGTTGAAAAATGCCAATAAGTACTCTTTGTGTAGGGACAACATTCCCATTTTTTCAACACCATTTAGCACCGAGTTTGACAAAATCAGCAGCACAGTCAAAAAATATTTGCCCGTTCTGTATGCACAGTGAAATCCTCTAAAGGGGTATCAAGACAGTGTCTCGTAGGACACCTACCTTAGGGGGGGGTCTCTTTCACAGAGTTTATTTACTAGTGAACACTCGGGTTCAAATTAGCTGCATTTCAAAGGAAACTATAAATGCGGTATGAAGGGTTGCGACTATTGTCGCTACATTAAGAAAGGCCAAGGTGTATGTTCGAGTGCTACGGGTAAAACTTTTGATATCACATCATTTATCAACTGCAATACAAAGTTTTTAACGTGATTATCTGCGACTTGTGCCACATTCAATATGTGGGTTGCACCACATGCCGGGTAAAAGATAGGTTATATGATCACCTGTATGATACTGAAAAAAAACAAATCCACAAATGTAGCTAGACACTGGAACCTTGTTCACCACAAGGATGTCACAAGCCTCTCCATACAAGGTGTTGAAAGGATAGTGACGTCCAAGGAGAGGAGGAGACAGGTTCACAACACTTTGCAAACACGAAGTGTTCTGGATATTCATGTTACATACCAGAATTCCTATAGGGTTAAATTTTGAGTGGGACGTTTCCCACTATTATGATTGATGGAGTTATTTAGAAGAATCTTTTTCCACTCCTATATCCTTGGTACGCTTTTAGCCTCACAATTGTCCATTTCTCTCCAGGGTCTATATCCATTTTTGTCCTTGTCACCACATGTCCATATAATAGTTTTGTTTATTCCATCTATCGGTGAGATCACCCTTGACATACCAATTTGTTGTGTTTTTTTATATTTCTAAGGGGTTTAAAATTTCTTCTCCTCTCTACATATGGATGTGTGCTGGCTCAACATTGATATTGATATGCCCTTCAATATGTGTACCAGTTTCGTAGACAGCTTTAGGATGCAGTTTCATTTGGACACATGAGGGCATGTTTAAGTATATCACACATATGTTTATAGTGTTCATAGTATTTATCCTCATGCCTCTAATCCTGCTTTACGTCTTCCTGTCTTTCCTTTTGGACAAGACACGGAAAACGGAGATGCTGCTTTTCTTCCTCCTTTTTCCCCATCAGTTTGCCGTTTACAATATTGTTCATATATAACAGGATTTTATAACTTTTGGTTGTTTGTGGGTTCCCATGTAATATGCGTGCAATTTTCATGCACGTTACTGGTATTATTTTTGGTTTTTTTGTCTTTATGCAATTTTTTTTTTTATCCAATTTTTCATACAATTTTGTCTGAGGTAGATGTTAATATGCTATATTTCTTAGTATAGCAACATACATTTCTTAGGCTCCATTCACACTAATGCGTTTCTTGATGCATTTTGCAGAAATGCATGGGAATTTTTTAACATGGGTTCCTATGGAACATGTTCACATCAATGCATTTTTGTGCCTCTGCATTTTTGGAAAGGGTCAGGGACTTTTTTTCATGCAAAATGCAGCGTTTTACATGTAATAGAATTCAATGGACCAGCATCAAAAACGCAAGTACAGCGTTTTTGCAGCGTTTTGCATTTTTAGCGTTTTTTTTTTAGACTGTATACTCTATATAAAAAAAAAAAAAGCAAAACGCAGCAAAAACGCTACTCAAAAACGCAGCAAGCACCACAAAAAACACCGCAGAAACGCTCAAAAGCAACATGCATAGGTGTGAATCGAGCCTTAGTGAGTATAACATCCAGTTCTGCCTCGTTTTTCTCAGAGTCTTTCTATAATTGACCATTTCAAGTACACATATGATCATACCATGGCTTCGGAGGTGTAGTGACCTCAATATATTTTTATGTGAAAAAACTTTTGAGCTAAAAAAAAAAAACAAAAAAACGGACACTTAGATAAATATACAAGGAGACACATTTAAATCTAGTGCATATATTTGTTTATAATATCTAATGTTTTAAATTCAAGGTTTTAGTAATGATATGTCTGTTTATGTACATTTAATCATGTATGAAACAGTATAAGAATTTTATATGTAGTAATCATTTTCTGATTAGTTTCTGATAAGTTTTCATATTTATATATAGGCTATAGATACAAGATAACTTCTTGAATGTATTTGCATTCTTTGTTTAACATATGTCTCTGTAGATGTGTGGTCATTGGCATTCTCATGCTCTCATATTTTCATACGTAGTTTTTTGTTATATATTCACACACATGAATGTTTATGCTTATTGTTCCTTATCTGGAGATACACGTTTATATGGACACGGATGTTTGTTTATAGTTACATCATTCCACTTCACATTTTTTCACCTTTTTTCATGTTATTTTCACGGTAGTTCATGTTTCTATTTATAATAGAAACACGGGTCCCTTCAGGTTATTTGAACATACATGATCCTGACATGTTTGATGTTCATTGCATTGCCTTTCATTTCATTATTATTCTTTTGATTTATATTGTTTGATATTCCAGAATTGGCTGCACTGCCTACATCACCATAATATAATCACTAATTAATTCCACATTCCTCGTCACACACTTCCCCATGTATTTTGTTTTAGTTTGCACTGCACTCATCCATTCACTTTTTTGCCATCTCACACAAGTTTTTTTATTCCATTTTTTCTTGTATCCACACATCATATACACTTCACTTTCTCTTCCTCACTACCACCACAATCACTCTCTCCAATAAAAAAATTTTAATTTTTTTCCCCTTCCTTTTCCTCCCCTTTTTTCCCCCACTTACTTCCCTTCCCCTTCTCTCCTCCTCCATCCCTCACACGTCATGACCCACTGTATTTTCCCTTCCCCCCATTATCCCCCTTTTTTTTTTCCTTCCCAAATTATCACACCTGTAAACCTTTATCAACCAACATTTTTTAATTCGTTAAAACACAGCATTACCTCCAGATTCCCCAATTTAGTTAAATTTTTACATTTATAGATACTATTACATTAATTCACTCATTGATTACTATAACATCTATACGCTGTCGGCTGTAATCAATATAATATAAAAATATAAAATTATTTTCTAACTTTAAACAACACACACCATATAGGATTTAGCTGCCCACCTATTACTCCCAATACTTCGGTATTGAAATTATGTAATACCTTTTATTTACGTTAAATACAACACACTTATAGCATTACCATTTGATGCCTTGACCGCAGGTGCCTGTCTCCGCAACCCTCCCAGGCATTTGGGATTATTCTACAATGACTCCTCGTAAGCCACGCATGAATTGGTGGGCTTGCATCGCTGGTGTTCCGGCTGACCGGAGACTTCCAGTGGGATCAAGTGGAGGGGGGAGATCAGAGGACCTCTGTTTCAGGAGGTATCGCACAATACAGTGTGATTGGTAACTATATAGACAAAGTGTTCAATATATAGCATTTCATCTTGTGGTTATGTCCATGAATTTCAATATATGTATAAATATTTCTACAGCTTATTAATCCTCTGATGACCCGGTGGGGTCAAAACGCATCAGTATTCACTCAACAGCAACTTTTTTTAGCGCTTGTTAATCGTGCAAATTGTGTTCTTGCCTGTATTATTGCTTTTATATCTCCTGTACCACAGTCCCTATTTTATCATCACGTTTTGATATCATGTCATTAATAAAAATCCAATTAATCTTCAATCATATGTAGTATTTTTTCCACCTCTTTGCTGCTAAAAAAAAACCCCACACGGGGGACTTTCTCCTTTTTCATATTTATAATATATATCCTTATTTTCACATTCTACTTTATATTAATGTTTACATGAATATATTTTTGTATTTTTATTTCAACACATATGCACTTTGGTTTAATATCCAACATTAAGTATTTTTCATTTTTTGATTATATTCAATGGATGTTTCAAATGTTTTTGGCTCTTAGCCGATAGCATTTTCCAAACATATATATTTTCATATATATATATTTATTTTTATGCAAATCCATTTTTGCTTTTAGAATACTTGGTGGTGCTCTCCCATTTAACCATGTTAGTTATACATTAATCAACCCACTTCACCTATCAATTTACTCTAATTAGAGTAATTTATGCACAGGTTTGGGTCACATGTTCAATAGATATCAGTGTGTGTGTGTGTGTGTGTGTGTATATATATATATATATATATATATATATATATATATATATATATATATATTCAGTTAATGTTTGTGGTTCTTTAGCTATGAATAAGCACTTTTGAAAGTGTGAAACGTTTAAGCTCCTGTGATCTGTTCTTTGCTGTGGCTTGTACGTTTGATTACCTCCCTTTTTTTTAATAAAGGCATTTGATTTTCAGTGCAGCTGTCCAGAATCTTCCCTTTATCCAATTACCTATGCTTAGCCAGCACTTGCTGTTTCTACTCTGAGAGCTACATTTCCAGACACCCTTCCTAGAGTGGCATCTCTTTTATTTATATATAAATAAAAAAATTATCCATACGGCGCTTTAACTGACAATTGTGCGATGCTGTACCCAAACAAACTTGGCATCCTTTTTTTTTTCCCCCCACAAATAGAGCTTTCTTTTGGTGATATTTGATCACCTCTGTGGTTTTTATTTTTTGCACTAACAAAAGAGCGACAATTTAAAAAAAAAAAAAAACACCACTACAAAAACAAATTTTTATCTCAGTTTACATCGATATGTATTCCTCTACTTTTTACCAAAAATATCGTAATAAGTGTATACCGATTGTTTGCGCAAAAGTTATAGCGTCTACAAAATAGGGGATAGATTTGTGGCATTTTTATCATTTTTTTTTTTTTTTAATACCGTGATCAGCGATTTTTATCAGGACTGTGATATTGCGGCAGACAGATCAGACACTTGACACATTTTTGGGACCAGTGACAATTATACAGAGATCAGTGCTATAAAAATGCACCGATTACTGTATAAATGTCATTGGCAGAGAGGGGGTTAACACTAGGGGACAATCAAGGGGTTAACGGTGTTCCTTAGGCATGTTCTAACTGTGGAGGGGGAGAAAATGGGACTGACTAGGAGAGAGACACTGGTGTTCATACTTGGTATGAACACACGATCTATCTCCTCTCCCCTGAGAGAACTGGGATCTGTGCGTTTGCACACACAGATCCCGGTTCTCGCTCAAACACAAGCGGTCGCGGGTGCCCGGCAGTCATCGCGCCTGCCGGGCACTCGCATCGGCTCTGGTAGCATGCCCCCTAGTGGTCAAAAGGCGAACCGACATAAGGTAACGTCACTTCACCCAGGGGAGCCAACCTGCCACAATACAACTGCTGCGGCTGATTGGGAAGGGGTTAACACTCTTTTAGTCTGGATTGCTCAATTCTGAACACAGCTACATCCCCAGCTATAAGAGGGTGTGCACATTTAACCACTTAAGGACCAAGCCTCTTTCTGTGATTTGGTGTTTACAAGTTAAAAACTTTTTTTTTTCTAGAAAATCAATTAGAACCCCCAAACATTATATATATTTTTTCTAACACCCTAGAGAATAAAATGGTGGTCGTTGCAATACTTTGTCACACGCAGCAGTCTTACAAGTACACTTTTTTGGGGAAAAAAAAAAAAACACTTTTTTTAATTAAAAAACGAGATAACAGTAAAGTTAGCCCAATTTTTTTTTTTTTACATTGTGAAAGATAATGTTACGGTGAGTAAATTGATACCAAACATGTCACGCTTCAAAATTGCGCCCACTTGTTTAATGGAGACTTTTAAACTTAAAAATCTCCATAGGCGACGTTTAAAAAAAAAATGCTACAGGTTGCATGTTTTGAGTTACAGAGGGGGGCTAGAATTATTGCTCTCACTTTAACGATCGCAGCGATAACTCACATGTGTGGTTTGAACACAGTTTTCATATGCGTTCGCCTCTGGATGCAAGCTCAGCGGGAAAAAAACTTTTTTTTCTTCTTAATTTAAATTTTACCTTTTATTTTTACACTGTTCTTTTAAAGAAAAAAAAAAAATTGTGTCACTTTTATTCCTATTACAAGGAATGTAAACATCCCTTGTAATAGAAAGAAAGCATGACAGGACTTCTTAAATATGAGATCTGTGGTAAAAAAAAAAAAACAAAAAAACCTCAGATCTCATATTTACACTAAAAAGCAATAAAAAAGTAATTTAAAAAAGTCTCTTTAAGAGCTATGGGCGGAAGTGAAGTTTTGATGGTACATTGTACCACCTCTACCAATTCACAAAAAAACCACACAAAAAAAAAAAAAAAAAAAAAAAAAAAAACGCAGTACACATTACAATTTATTAAGGCAACTCCAGCGTTGCTTCTGATTTATTTTGCCCTCTCCGGCTCTTCCCCGCTGAGGTCTTCTAACCCTCTCCAGTTCTTCTCCCTTGTCAAAGGGGGCTTCCAGATTCAGATAAGCCAGGGTTGTCAGGAAGAGGCCCTTGTCCCCATCAAGATGGGGGCAAGGTGCTTCAGGGTGGGGGGCACAGGGCCCCCCTGCCCCAAAGCACCCCCCCCCATGTTGAGGCCGTGCGGCCTGGTACGGTTCAGGGAGGGGGGGGCACTTCAAGATTATCAGAGCACAAGTCGCATGCCAAAGTCAGATCAGTTATGACAGAGATCCGACTTTAGTGTTATTCAATGGGCTGAATTAGGATCAAAGTCGGGTCAAAGTAGTGCAGGGAGCATTTTCAAAGTCGGACCAGTTAAGATGGCTCTCATAGGGACACATTGGATTTTCACACGTCATACGACATGAGCTCCCAATGTTTGTCGTACAAGTGTGAACCCAGCCTTAGGCTACTGATAATGCAGGTGGGGCTGACAGGGCCAATCATGATCAATCCATAGAAGTTCACTGTGTGTATGGCCAGGTTAGGAGTTAGAGCTGCAGGATTAATCATCAAGAATCGTTATTGCAATTTTTTCCGTTACGAACTTGGTAGGTGTTTCAGGATTCTTGCTATGCAAAGAATTCTCTCTGCTCTTCTGAAACCACAGCCATCAAAAGAAAGGAAGAAAAAAGAAACGGGCAATCTGCCAAGACTCACAACATTCTTTAGCAGTTTAACTTAAGGATAAACATTGTAACAATTTGTCAATGGACTAGACTTTGTGTGTAAATGAAGTTTAACCACTTAAACACTAAACCTTTTTTTGACATTTGTTGGTTTCAAGTTAAATTTTTTTTTTTGCTAGAAAATGACTTAGAACCTCCAAACATATATTTCTTTTATTAGAGACCCTACAGAATAAAATGGTGGTTGTTGCAATATTTTATGTCACATTGTATTTGCGCAGCGGTCTTTAAATGCAATTTTTGGAAAAAAAAGAAAAACGCAACACACACCCACACACAAAGTTAGCCCAATTTTTTTTTGTATAAATGTGAAAGATTTTACGTCACGAGAATTGTGAGAGAATCGTAATTTTTATTCTAAGCAAAAAAATTGTGATTCTCATTTTGGCCAGAATCATGCAGCTCTATTAGGAGTGCAGAAAAAAAAAAAAAAAAAAGGGTCCATAACAAAAAGGGATCCAAAAACCATCAACGTTAAAGCATATCCAAATACAAGAACAAAAAATTAACAGTATTACAGTGTACCTGTACTTAGATGTGGATGTTGCATTTGTCCCCCCCCCCCCATATTTACTTTCACACGGTAAACCTGCCTCTCCCATACTGAACAGTGTTGTTAACTCACGACAGGGAGTGTGTTACGGCTACGTATCACCTCCTATTTTTTTGCATTTGTCAATTATAAAAAGTGCTTTCAAATGGTAGATTTCACAAATCAAAAGGGAGAAAATTAGAAACATGTTGTATAGTTTAATTTGTATGTAAACTCAAATTATCACGGGATGCCTTGAAACATTTCACACAGTCATGCTTACTCACATACCTTCTAAGGCTCGATTCACACCTATGCATGTTGCTTTTGAGCGTTTCTGGAGGTTTTTTTTTCATGCTTGCCACGTTTTTGAGCAGCGTTTTTGCCGCGATTTGCGTTTTTTTTTTTTTTTTACAGTTTTTTTTACAGTCTTAAAAAAATTAAATAACTTGCGTTTTTGATGCTTGTCCATTGAATTCTATTACATGCAAAACGCTGCATTTTGCATGAAAAAAAGTCCCTGACCCTTTCCAAAAATGCAGAGAAACAAAAAGGCATTGATGTGAACATGTTCCATAGGAACCCATGTTAAAAAATTCCCATGCATTTCTGCAAAATGCATCAAAAAACGCGCTAGTGTGAATGGAGCCCAAGTGTGCAAAATTTGTTAAGGTATGCTGTGATAATCGTTGTGTAGCTTAACATGGGGGTAAATGCTTGGATCCAAGACAAGGGTCAGCTGTCTCCTTGCTAGCCTAAGTCGGACTGCTACAGAGGAAGGGGAGGCACCCTGTCCTACCTCATAGCTAGAAAATACACACACACACACACACACACCAACAAATAAAAAAAAAAAAAAAAAAAAAGTTAGTTCTTAAAGCAGAGTTCCACCCAAGAGGGAAGCTCAGCTTATCTGCCCCCCCACATGGGAGGGGTGTCTGGTACCTGGTTTTCAGATTTACTACATATACCTGTGAACAGCACTATTCTTCCCTTTCTTATCTATAACACTCCGATGGACAATAGACAGGGACAACATAACATATAACCACCAATCAATACAGTTCGATTAAGGGGAGTAAAATAGGTACCCTTTGTCCCGAAAATACCTTACCGATCAAGGAAGTCTGATAACTCAAATGTAAGCAAAAGGCTTACCTCAGCCGGCTGATTATCAGAAATTCCCGGATCGTCTCAAGCTCCTCGTTTCGGATACTCAGGGTCACCTGGAATCCCCTCCTAAGGCAAAGCTCGCCATGCATGACTCGGTTAAATTGATGATAGGCAACTCCTATCCTCATATTGATTAGTGGTTCCAAATTAATAATATCTACTGCAGTAGGGAACAGACACAAAAGATACGCTCAGCATCTTTCCAAATTACTGTTCTGCCTTATTATGACGCAATTGAAGGTTTTTATGCACATGATTACGTAGGTATCACATTAATATTACAATTGTAGGTTTATGGTAACAAGGGGCGTTACATAGGCAGGCTAATTCTAATCAGGACTCGAAAGAATGTAAACATTTACTGAAAACATTATTAGTGCTGTGTGCACAGTGAGGGCAGTGTGCAATACATACAAAATACAATACAATTATATACAGAACTTACAAATTTCCATTACAGCAGGTACCCATCCCCACTTCCAGGAAACCTCACCACAGCGAGATCTTGGTGGCAGCACCAGAGAGTAAATGGAAACATTGGCTGGGGTGCCAACATCGCTGGATTCCAGGTCAAGCAAGTGTCCTTATATTAAAAGTCAGCAGCTACAGTATTTGTAGCTGCTGACTTTTTTTTTAAACCACTAGTAATCTCATGTATGATTACACAAGGATAAGCCAGCTATAATTACATATGGGAAACCCTTTGGCATTTAAATGCATTAGACTGCGCATCTCCCTGGTGTCAAAAATAAAAATAACAAACACCAACACACAACGTATTTTACAAAAGTAAAGGAAATTTTAATTATGAAGAAAATGGGGTCAAGCTACATCATGATGTGGGCATACAAGGCTTTTAAACACATGTTTTTATCTTCCATGCTGGTGAAATAATGTGAACACAACTGAGTAAGCAAAGCCATCATAAAATAAGACTAGTTAAATTCAAGAAATTAGGAAAGCTACTTCCTGTTTAGAAGGCTCATTAAAAATTAAATAAAAACACAAAAAGGAGGGGGGAGGGGGCAAAAATATATAAAGATGCACTGCTATATGCATGCAGAATGAGCCACCTCAAATGAATCTTCAACCCAGAAAATACTGTTTGTCCACCTAAAGAAAAACAAGAGAGATTTATAGTTATTTTGACATCCTTTAA